>NC_045689.1:6115081-6727129 GCF_003331165.1 Xiphophorus hellerii | reverse complement strand
GAAACAAATTGACTATTTGTTTTTGTCTTAATAAAAGGCAGTCATATGGAAGAGGATTAGGGCCACTGGGGGGGAAAAAACTAATTTTGAAGACAATGACTACAAAAAGTCAGAATTCTGAAAAAAAAAAAAATCTGAGAAAAAAGTGAGCATTTTTAGAAAAATGTCAGCATTTTTTTGAAAAAATTTACAATTCTGAGAAAAAAAGAATTCAGAACTCTGAGAAAAAAGTCAATGTTCCGAGAAAAAATGTGTGAGAAATTTCCCAATTGTGGGAGAAAAAAAATCTGAATTCTGAGAAAAAAGGCAAAATTCTGAATTCTGAGAGAAATCTCAGAATTTTGGGAAAAAGTTAAAAATTATGGGAAAATATTCAGAATTCAGAGAAAGAATTCAGAATCCTGAGGAAAAAAAATCAGTTCTGAGAAAATCAAAATTCTGAGACAATTTTCAGAATTCTAAGGAAAAAAAGTAGAATTTTGAGTGAGAATTCCTTTTTTTTTTTTGTGGCCTTAAATTGTCAGGATCTGTGTTTTCTGTGTTCATTTAGAGTTTTTTGTGTCCTTAAGTCTCTTCGTTGTCCTGTCCTCCCCTTGATTGTTCCCAGGTGTGTCTCGTCTCTGTGATTACCCTCCCGTGTATTTAACTCCACCTGTGTCCCTTGTTCCTCGTCGGGTCCTCGTCTATGTCAACGTCAATGTCCAGTCTAGTCGTCCTCAGTGTTTCCTTGTGCCTGCTGCTTGTTACTGGACTTATTTACCATTAAAATAATCATTTTCATCTTACCTGGGTCTACAGCGTCTGCCTCACCACTCCACCACACCGCTTCATGACAGAAGGACCCGACCAGAGAGAACGGTGAGGCACGCTATTTTTATTTTTTTCATCATGGACCCAACGGAGTTAAAGGAGCTAACAGATACCATCGGCGAGTATGAGGAGGCAATGGCCAAACCATACGCTGCCTGCAGACGGCTCGGTTTCGCCATCCGCTTGGGAATGCTGCTGGACTATTGGGTTCCTCGCTTTCCGCACCCGGGGTTGGTGGAGTTGCAGAGGGAGGCAGAGTGGGAGCGTATGGCGGCTCTAGCCGTAATGGCTGGCGAACCTCTGCCTCCCAAGCCGCACAGTTTCTCCGCCAGCCCAGATCCTGCTCCAGCTCCACCGGAGGCCGTTCCAGCCGGCGCTCCAGCCGGCGCACCGGAGGCCGTTCCAGCCGGCGTTCCAGCCGGCGCACCGGAGGCCGTTCCAGCCGGCGTTCCAGCCGGCGCACCGGAGGCCGTTCCAGCCGGCGTTCCAGCCGGCGCACCGGAGGCCGTTCCAGCCGGCGTTCCAGCCGGCGCACCGGAGGCCGTTCCAGCCGGCGTTCCAGCCGGCGCACCGGAGGCCGTTCCAGCCGGCGTTCCAGCCGGCGCACCGCAGGCCGAATCAGCCGGCGTTCCAGCCGGCGCACCCCAGGCCGCCCGGAGACAGCGACGTGAGCCGCCGGTGGACCCGGCCCCTCGTCGCCTTCCGGAGCTGTCACCTCCGCTGCCGGTTCCCAGGCTTCGCTGCGGCTCGCCCCCGCAGCCGGCCCCGAGGCTCCGCTCCGGCTCACCTCCAGCCGGCGCACCCGAGGCCGAATCAGCCGGCGTTCCAGCCGGCGCACCCGAGGCCGAATCAGCCGGCGTTCCAGCCGGCGCACCCGAGGCCGAGTCAGCCGGCGTTCCAGCCGGCGCACCCGAGGCCGAGTCAGCCGGCGTTCCAGCCGGCGTTCCTTCCGAGACTCCCAGTGTTCCTTCCGAGACTCCCAGTGTTCCTTCCGAGACCCAGACCCCCAGCGCTCCGACTCAGACTCCCTGTGTTCCTCCAGAGACTCCCTGTGTTCCTACCGAGACCCAGACCCTCTACGTTCCTTCCGAGACCCCGACTCCCGAGACCCTCTACGTTCCCTCCGAGACCCCGACTCCCGAGACCCTCTGCGTTCCTCCTGAGACCCTGACCTTCTGCGTTCCTCCTGAGACCCTGACTTCCAGCGTTCCTCCTGAGACCCTGACCTCCTGCGTTCCTCCTGAGACCCTGACCTCCTGCGTTCCTCCTGAGACCCTGACCTCCTGCGTTCCACCCGAGACCGAGACCCCCTGCGTTCCACCCGAGACCGAGACCCCCTGCGTTCCACCCGAGACCGAGACCCCCTGCGTTCCACCCGAGACCGAGACTCCCTGCGTTCCACCCGAGACCGAGACCCCCAGCGTTCCGACCGAGACCCCCTGTGCTCCACCAGAGACCCTGCCTCGGGGGGCTCGTCGTCGCCGTCTGTGGGCGGCCCCCGGGACTCATCGCCACCTCCAGCGCCGCGGACGGCCGCCGGACCGCCTCCGTGGTTCCCGCCTCCAGCGCCGCGGACGGCCGCCGGACCGCCTCCGTGGTTCCCGCCTCCAGCGCCGCGGACGGCCGCCGGACCGCCTCCGTGGTTCCCGCCGCCGCGGACGGCCGCCGGACCGCCTCCGTGGTTCCCGCCGCCGCGGACGACCGCCGGACCACCTCCGTGGTTCCCGCTGCCGCGGACGACCGCCGGACCACCTCCGTGGTTCCTGCCTCCTTTGCCTCCGCCCACCCTGTGGGTAGTTTTTTGTTTGTTTTTGGACTCTTGGCCCTTCTTGTGTTTCCGCCCACGATGGTGGGTTGTTTTTTGTTTTTCTGGACTCTGGCCCCCCGTCCAGCGCCCCTCCGCCCACCCTTGTTGTGTTTTTGTTTTTTCTGGACTCTGGCCCCCCGTCCAGCGCCCCTCCGCCCACCCTTGTTGTGTTTTTGTTTTTTGGGCGTCTGGTAGCCGCCCTTGAGGGGGGGGTACTGTCAGGATCTGTGTTTTCTGTGTTCATTTAGAGTTTTTTGTGTCCTTAAGTCTCTTCGTTGTCCTGTCCTCCCCTTGATTGTTCCCAGGTGTGTCTCGTCTCTGTGATTACCCTCCCGTGTATTTAACTCCACCTGTGTCCCTTGTTCCTCGTCGGGTCCTCGTCTATGTCAACGTCAATGTCCAGTCTAGTCGTCCTCAGTGTTTCCTTGTGCCTGCTGCTTGTTACTGGACTTATTTACCATTAAAATAATCATTTTCATCTTACCTGGGTCTACAGCGTCTGCCTCACCACTCCACCACACCGCTTCATGACATAAATCTCTTCTGTACCAACAGTTTCCTAACTTTTTAAGTATTTTTTCCATTTATTTGGTCTAGAAAGTCTTTCAGTTTATTTCAACCAAAGAAAAGTAGAAATGAAAACAACCTCTTCTGTTAGCCAGGTTTAATAGGTGAATTAAGATTAATGTGCTCCAGCCCTTGTTTTTAGTAAAATGTTGCTGGATATTTATATCTTTATTTACTATGATGTTAAAATTAAAAGAAAACACTGATATTAAAAGAAAACGCTTTGCATACAACACCTTCTGTTAATGAAGAATTAAATTTGTTATTGAAATTCTCATGTTGAAAATTGACAAACGTGCCAGCTGAAGCGCCAAACCGCTGTCTGGGGCCGCACAAATTTTTAAATCTGGCCCCCTGGGTCACACTTTGGAAAACCCTGCTTTAAACAGACATTGTTGGTTAACCAGTTGGATAATTTTTCCTAATTCAAAACCAAAATAAAAAGCCTTTAAATCCTTTAGAAGAACCATTTGGTTATATGTCTGCATCCACAGAACCCTGTTTTTGCTTAGCATTGTGTTGGTTTTGTGTGTAGAAATTTAAATTTGAATAATCATTGCTACTCTATATAACATGGAATGCAGAGCAAATAGGAAAGATACAGGAGAGATACAGTTTTATTACTCAACCTCCTATTACAGACATTTCATGCCCGACAGAATAGCAAAATATTGTGTATTTCTTTTCAATTATTCTGTCCTAATTAGTTAATCACAGGCATTTTAAAACTGCTTTTATTATGAACAAAAAAACAATATGTTTTGAATTGCCTTGCTAATGAGGGGATCAATGAGAGACGAAATGAAGGAGAAACAGAAGGTCTGACAGTAACAGGAGAGTCCAGGCTTTAGTACGACTGCAGCAGATGTGTTGCTGTTCTGAAGGTCGACACAGAACCAAACGATCTTTGTTGATGATCATTTATAGATTTTATTTATTGGTTGGAAGTTGTTTGCTCTCTGAACTTCTCAAACTTCCCCAAGGTCACTGCTTTTATTAATTTTTGGTAAAATACGCAGATTATTGTCAAGTATTGACTAGCAGAGAGTTTGTTTGGCAAATGTAATTCAATCTGGACTCAAATCTGCAAAATGCTTTATGTCTTTTTGACACATCGATTCGTCCAATCTGACTGAGCTTAAGCTTTTTTGAAAATGAGTTTAAAAAATATTATATTTAGAAGTTCATAACTATCGTGAGATGTATTTGGACAAAGTAAAGCTGATGCATAAAAATCCTTGTTACATTTTTCAGATTTTTGTTCGTAAAAAATATTTCTGTCACATTACATAAAAAGTCCAAAAATGTTGCTAAAATCCCCAAATTTAAAATGGCTGTAAAAAAGCATGGAAAAATCAATAACACGTTAGATAACTATTTGGAAAGGGGGGAGGGAAAAAGTATATTTTTGAATAAAAAAATATTTTTATTATTGTACATATTCTAAGTATAAATATACAATGTGAATGCTTGAAATTAATAAATTGAGTTAAATAAAAAATATATATATTAAAGTTCCATACTGAGGCTTTTCTATTTTATCTCTGAATTATTATCTTTTTTGTCATTTTTATTTTAAATTGTGAACAAATTCTATACCGTTATTTGCTCTGATAGTAGCATTAATTATATTTTATTAAACTCTTTCTTGTTTTATCTCAAACTATTCTTACGACTGTCAATCAGGGTCACAGCTGCAGACAGCAGAGTGGCAGCAAATGCCTCTCCCATAAATTTCGGAACATATACCCATCTCCACTGGGATTTTCTCTGACAGCAGCGGAAAGAAAAATTGCTTTAACAGAAGAGCCAGAGAAACTAATTTATACGACATCAAAAGCACGAAAAAGTACTTCTGTGGTGAGATGATAAGCTTTCAAGGCCTGTGCCAGAACCCCGGGACCGTGCTGGGGTCTGAGCATGCGGACACCGTCTCCGACCACCTGTGTCCATCATTGTCCAAGAGACAAGCCGCGGGGATGCTTTAACAGGACTGCCAGATAAATGGAGAGCAGCAGATAAACAAAACGCAGTCAGAGATAAAGGGATGGCCAGGCTGATGCATGCTATCCAGTAAAACTCATTTTCATACATTACTCTTCAAAGGCTTTAAGCCAGGTGAGTGTGTGCGTGCATGTTAGAGTGATTTTTTAAAATTCTTCACACATACAGTGGGTTTCCTGCCTTATCAGAGTCACGCTGACCTTTAACCTTCATTGTGTATTCTTAGCAGCCCGCTCTGTCAGAGTTCAAGGATTTCTCCCTCTTTATACTTCATGTAGCATTTCCATTCAGCTGCTTTATCAAACTGGTGTGATAAATTGTCCATCCATCCATCCATCCATCCATCCATCCATCTTCTTCCGCTTATCTGAGGTCGGGTCGCGGGGGTAGCAGCTTCAGAAGGGAGGCCCAGACTTCCCTCTCCCCGGCCACTTCTTCTAGCTCTTCCGGGGGAATCCCGAGGCGTTCCCAGGCCAGCCGAGAGGCATAGTCCCTCCAGCGTGTCCTGGGTCTTCCCCGGGGCCTCCTCCCGGTGGGACATGAACACCTCACCAGGGAGGCGTCCAGGAGGCATCCTGACCAGATGCCCGAGCCACCTCAACTGGCTCCTCTCGATGTGAAGGAGCAGCGGCTCTACTCTGAGTCCCTCCTTGATGACTGAGTTTCTCACCCTATCTCTAAGGGAGAGCCCAGCCACCCTACGGAGAAAACCCATTTCGGCCGCTTGTATCCGCGATCTCGTTCTTTCGGTCATGACCCAAAGCTCATGACCATAGATGAGGGTGGGAACGTAGATTGACCGGTAAATCGAGAGCTTCGCTTTTTGGCTCAGCTCTCTCTTCACCACGACGGACCGGTACAGCGCCCGCTTGACGGCAGACGCTGCGCCAATCCGCCTGTCGATCTCCCGCTCCCTTCTTCCTCCATTCGTGAACAAGATCCCGAGATACTTGAACTCCTCCACTTGGGGCAGGACACCCCCCCCTGATCCAGAGAAGGCACTCTACCCTTTTCCGGCTCAAGAACATGGCCTCGGATTTGGAGGCACTGATCCCCATCCCGGCCGCTTCACACTCGGCTGCGAACCACTCCAGCGAGAGCTGCAGATCACGATCTGATGAAGCCAAAAGGACCACATCGTCTGCAAAAATCAGAGATGAGATCCTAAGGCCACCAAATTGGATCCCCTCAACACCTTGGCTGCGCCTAGAAATTCTGTCCATGAAAGTGATGAACAGAATCGGTGACAAAGGGCAGCCCTGGCGAAGTCCAACTCTCACCGGAAACGAGCCCGACTTACTGCCGGCAATGCGGACCAGACTCTGACACCGGTCATACAGGGACCTGACAGCCCGTATCAAAGGGCCCGGTACCCCATACTCCCGGAGAACCCCCCACAGGGCTCCCCGAGGGACACGGTCGAACGCCTTCTCCAAGTCCACAAAACACATGTAGACTGGTTGGGCGAACTCCCATGCACCCTCCAGGACCCTGCCAAGGGTGTAGAGCTGGTCCAGTGTTCCACGACCAGGACGAAAACCACACTGCTCTTCCTGAATCCGAGGTTCGACTATCCGACGGACCCTCCTCTCCAGGACCCCTGAATAGACCTTGCCAGGGAGGTTTAAGAGTGTGACCCCTCTATAATTAGAGCACACACCCCGGTCCCCCTTTTCGAACAGGGGGACCACCACCCCAGTCTGCCAATCCAGGGGAACTGCCCCCGATGTCCATGCAATATTGCAGAGTCGCGTCAGCCAACACAACCCTACAACATCCAGAGCCTTAAGGAACTCCGGGCGGATCTCATCCACCCCCGGGGCCTTGCCACCAAGGAGCTTTTTAACCACCTCGGCGACCTCGCCCCCAGAGATTGGAGAACCCAACCCAGAGTCCCCAGGCTCAGCTTCTTCAATGGAAGGCATGTTGGTGGGATTGAGGAGGTCTTCGAAGCACTCTGCCCACCGGCCCACAACGTCCCGAGTAGAGGTCAGCAGCACACCATCCCCACTATAAACAGTGTTGGTGCCGTACTGCTTCCCCCCCCGAGATGCCGGATGGTGGACCAGAATCGCCTCGAAGCCGTACGGAAGTCTTTCTCCATGGCCTCTCCAAACTCCTCCCACGCCCGAGTTTTTGCCTCAGCAACCACCAAATTGTACTTCAGCTATACCTGGCTGGGCCACGTGTCAAACTCGAGGCTCGTGGGCCAAATCTGCACCGCCTTAGCTTTTTATGTGGCCTTCTGGGTTCTAGACTAAACACTAAGTGTGCTTGAATTTTATGTTTTCAATCAAATCAATGCAGTTTTTATTTGTTTACTGCCAAATTATATCAATCAGTCCTTACAGTTTCTTCAGAATTATCGTGGAAATTAACACAAAATCAACACATTTTTTACACAAATACATAAATG
The DNA here is from genome assembly GCF_003331165.1 of Xiphophorus hellerii. Lineage (NCBI taxonomy): Eukaryota > Metazoa > Chordata > Actinopteri > Cyprinodontiformes > Poeciliidae > Xiphophorus > Xiphophorus hellerii. Next base: position 6,719,525 of record NC_045689.1, on the reverse strand, counting down.
GTCAAAAACTTTCTTATTGGTACTAACAGCTGCCTCAGCCTTAGTTGATGTCAGATTGTAGTCCATGATCTATACAGCTGGTAAAGAATTTTTTTGCATCTTCCGTCGTAAATAAGTGCAAATATCTCAAATATTCCCAAATTAGTACCACAAACATTTTGATTTTTATTGCAAATCACAAAAAGAATTACGAAATCCTGGAGGAACTGAAAAGATGTTCAATAAAATTATTTAATTTTAAGAATTCATTGATATTTTACCAGTTTGTGAACAGGTTTTATCAATACATGCTGGCACAACCCGCCCTTTAACAGCATTTATAATCTGGTGATTTCAGAAGCTGCATTGAGCTGCAGCTCAAACTGTACAACTACACTGAAGGCTTCAGTTATTGCTGAATCACAGTGAAGGAACTTATGAGAGGGCTTGGATCAGAAATGTATACTTTTTTTACTGTGGCATTTTACACTGATGTAGAAAATGACTGGCAAGCTCTTATATAGCAGAACATCACACTGTCAGCAGGGAGTCCATATGAAGAAACAAATGTCAAAACATGGCAACATTTGATGGCTCCTTTTTCTTCCACTCTTCAGTTTTGTCCGTTTTACCATATCAGCTGCTGACATTCACTCTGTGGAGAGCGAAAAAATTAAACGCCACACAGATCAAATAAAAATGTCTGTTTAAATCTGTCTGTTCTCGAGCGGCTCATCTCTTTTTCTGTTTTTTTCTTTTCTTTTCCTGGTCATTCTGACGCCCAGGCTGAGCTGCCCTGTGTGAGCGCTGCAGGAGAGCTGGCTCCAGCTGACAGTTTCACAAACTGCTTTCTTCCTAGTTAATCTCTGATGGTTCATTTGAAGGTAATATGAGGGAAAAAAATGCTCAGAATTTGGCAGAAAATATTAAAATCAGGTCTCCATTAAAACGCTGTGGAAAAATAGACTCATTACGCCTACTAGATCTCTCATTACATTTATTCAAACTAACGAGACAGCTAGCTATAATGTAACCCTTGATCAAGATATCTGACACACTTAGTTCATTATGTTTTTATTCATGCAGACTTGGCAAGAAAAAAAAACAAAAGAACAAAGCATAATTTTACTTTGAAAACCACACTGCTTAAGATCTGGATGTAGACGTCCCTCAAGTAATTAAAAGGGTAAGAAAATGTATGTTTAAATACAGTTATTCCTGAAAGGTGCTGTCGCAGCAGAACTTAATTTCAATTAATGTATCCATCACAATGACAAAGTGCTCATAAAATAAAAGACTGAATCATTAGAAATAATAATGTACCACCGTTAAAGTGCAGGTAATTAGTATAGTGGAGATTCTGTCAGAAGTTCTTGAAAAGCCTTATTTAAAGGTGACCTATTATGCTTTCATGAACAGGTTAGGATAGGCGTATGGGCAATGCAAAACATTTTTATTACGTTTTTTTCACAGAATCATTCTTGGATAATCTGATTTTAGTCTGCCACTTCTGCCTGTTTTGAGCTCCTTTCAAAATTAACTGTTTTAGGGCCTCTGTCACTTTAAATTCAAATAAGCTGCTGCTGGCCACACCCCCCGAAACTCAACGTCGACACTCGCACATGAAAATGGCTGCAAGACATATGTAATTATACAACCATAGATCTTTGAAAAACGGACGACTGCAGCAAGTGTTTTCTGGATTGTAAGTAAACTACAAAACACTCGCCTTTTCCAGCAGCCATTGTACCGAGGTGAAGCCAGCAAGAAAAATGTGCTGGACCTCACCTTTGTGTTGCTAGGTAACGGGGTGGGCTTCGTTCCGGTTGCTGATTTGTAACTTTACTTTCTGCAGGTTTTTGAAATGAGTCATTTTCAAGACACACTAAAACTTCAACTTATTGCCCAAAAATGGCTGGTTGGGTTTTTAGAAGCAGTAGAAACCCAAATGGAAATACAAAAACATGCAAAATGTAAATTTTTATGTATCATCCCATCTCATTTAATTGTCATACGAATTTAGACGTATGTGTAAAAAACATCAACTTTCAACAGAGAGGAAATTGTGGGAACAAAAACAGTGTTGCTTATTTCTGTAATTTGTTTTACACGTAAGAGTTAAACAAGAATATTTACAGTGCAGTGAACGCCCCACCTATTAATGGTTCAAAATATTCAGATTTACCTATTTGCCAATGCTACTGGCAAATAGCATTGGCTGCCTGCATTTGCAAGGTAGCCAATTGTTTAATTTTCCCTGGCAGTGATCGGCTTTACCCCGAAGAGCAGAGATACTAAAGACCAAAGATTATATTTGATGTGTGAACTGCTAAAATAGACAGTTAAAATTTGTGGAGAAGCATTTTAAGTACATTTAGATTTTAAATACAACCTCAATATAACAAAAGTGTTTAATTTGAATTGCACAAACTATCCACAATTGTCACATAGTAAACTTTACGCCCAAATCAGTTCTTTGATTGTTCTCTGTGTCCATCTGTCATTTAATCAGATGTTTTAAACCCACTTATTCTGGCACTGACAGCTAGTATTTATCTTTTCACTATTCTAAAATCTACATGATGTTGAGCTTCAAGAAATCACATAAAATCAAACAAATTTGCTAAAAACAATAACTGTGTGTGGGGCTTTGAGAACAAACACTTCATCATGTGAAGAACTCAGAGTCTGATTTTATTTTTTGTTGATGTAACACAAGGTTTTAATGTTCTTGTGTGGAAAGAATTGCTGTCATTTCACAGCAGATGCTGCTGGAATTACCTGTGAAATTTGAATGACTCTTTCTAAACATGGATGTCATGTTGTAGACAGGAAAATGAGACTCTTAGCAGCACCCGTAAGGACTTTTTAATTTCCAGCCTGTAACTGTGGATTCTGGTACCTTCGCTGCTCCACTGCTGTTGAATAAAACTACAACCTTTGGCTGGAAGTGCTTGTGGTATAGGTTAAAGTTATTAGCAGGTTTTTCAGAAATAGCTGCTCATGAAGTTGTTAAGGGAACACAGTATGTTAAATTCATATTTAGCATGTTTTTGTACTTGCATTTAAGTTTCTACTGCTTCTACAAATATCCAAAGTGCTTAAAAACACCCAGTTTTTGGCAATAAGCTATTGTTTTATTGGCGTTTGGAAAACGAGCCGTTTGAAAAACCTCCAGGAAGTAATGTCACAAATCAGCAGGCACTGCCCCGTTACCTAGCAACCCGAGTGAAGCCGTCACCTAGCAACTTGAGCTGGTTTGATCAGCTGGTTTCACCGCTGTACGCTCTGTACAATGGCTGCTGGAAAAGACGAGGATTTTGTTGTTGACTTATCATTCAGAAACTACTTGCTGTATTCATGTTGTTTGTGCAGAAAGCTCCACTTCTGCTTTTCAAAGATATGCGGTTGTGCAATTACGCATATGTTTTGCAGCCATTTTCACGTCTGAGTATAAACATTGAGTTTTGGGGGTTTGGCCAGCAGCAGCTTATTTGGATTTAAAGTGACAGAGACCCTAAAACAACTCATTCCGAGACACGCTTAACGTAGGCAGAACTGAACAGACTAAAATCTGATTGTCTAAGAAAGATTTTGTGGGAAATAATTTAATAAACATGTTCTATATCACCTATAGACCTATCCTAATCTGTTTAAGGAAGAATAATAGGCCACCTTCAAAAATGTTCTTTCTTTAAAAAGAAGAGAAAGAAAGAAACCCTCTTGATTTATTGAATGTAATCTAAATCCGTCATTGTAAAAAATATAGGATTATGACTTGATCTTGCTGTTTATAAATTCCTCTGATGTAGCAAATACGTCTCTGTTACAGAGAAAGGTTGATTTGACACTACTGAAAGTAGTGCAAAGTGTTATAATTAGGCAATTTAAATTTTTTACTGTTTAAAATTTTCTTTTCAAGTACAGATGCCTTATAACTCTGAAAATGTTTTCCAAGCATGTTTAGTTTCAGTAAATGTAAGATTCACATGTGCAACTTCGAAATCTACTTCAAATAAACTTTATGTTCCTGTAGATTAATTAGAAATAGGCAACTAAATGGATTCATAGCACCATTAAATGTTTTTAATGCTCTTTCCTTGTGAACTGTAAAATAATCAATATGATAAGCTGAGATGACACATTTATGAGAAAGGGACCTTATATACACACGTTAATCTAAAATGTATATACGTATTACACTAAAAAAAGTACAAATTATATTTAAAAAAACAAAAACAAATTAAATACAGGTGTCAGGAACATTAAACTTGGAAATATACTGGAGTCCGAGACTATTGGAACTTTTATAGGCCAGCAGCAACAATTTTAAAATCAATCTATGAACCTGACTTTCACAAACAGGGAACGATGTAATTAATTTTTCTAGTGTTGATCAAAACTCTGTCATCTTTGCTACATTGAGTTTAATTAAGTATTGATCTCTAACATAGTACAGGAAAGACAGAAATCTTGAGTTTGGTTCCCAAAATGTTATGTAAGAAGAAAATCTGACTCCTCCACTCATTCATATTTTGCACACACTGTTTCAGTGAGTCCATCCAAAAATCAAAAGCGATTTATTTTAAAAGAGTTGGGGAAAAAAATCTCACGAGATGTATAACTGAGTATGATCTTCACAGCAGTGACTTGACCGTCAAAGAGTCCTAAATCTGAACCCTGAGGAATCCCACAGTGAAGATGTTTGCAGTAGCAGTGGACCTTCAGAGACACATAAAGACAGTTACAAACTCGGCCTTTTAGAACATTTCCAGGATTAGAGGACTACTGTCTTAGCATTAGATAAACTCATCCATGCATTCATCTTTAGACGCATCGATTTCTGCAACAACATCTTTATAGATATACCTAAACTGCCTCAGATCCAGAACGCTGCTGCTGCCGTTCTGACTAAAACCAGGAGGTTAGAGCACATCACCCAGTTCTAAAGTCCCTGCACTGGCTCCCTGTAACTCAGAGAATAGACTTTAAAATACTGTTAGTTTATAAATCACTGAAAGGCTTAACACCACAATACATCAAAGATCTGCTGGCGTTGTATCAAATCGGCCAGGGCGGCATTTTGTGGGGGGCGTCATGAAAAGTAGTCATGATGTTTGAGAAAAAGGCATAATGTGATTTATAAGCAGGTTTTTACGTTAAAAAGAGTCAGTTTCACTCTACCACACTGGCAGTGTAGTGCACGCTCGTGGGTTAATTTGTCCTTCTCAATGTCTGACAGGTTGGGCAGGTTTGCCCTGTGTATTGACTTGAAGGCATGCCGCCAAGTTAAACTGTGGAACAGATTGGCTTCTCCCACACTCGCAGAAGTTTGTGAAGCTATGTTATGCATGATAACTAATTCCAAAGAAATAAGTGTTGAGAAGTATTTTGCAAAGCTTGTTCATTTGTCCAGAGTTAATTATTTAAGTTAAGGTTTGCAGATTACGTTTTTTATCCCCAAAGTGAAAGTAAAACCGAGATTTAAGTGCTGAAGTCCTAAAACATTATAATTTAGTAAATTATTCATATTGAGCACAGTCTTAGACTACTGTAATTTACACTATGACAGCATTGTAGTCTAATTTCCTATATATTCAGTGTTTGGTTGATATTAAATCTCTATTGGAGAGAATTTGGTACAAGATGCTACAGATTCTGATGTTATGAACAGGTTCATTTAAAGACACTGGACACTGGACAATGGACATTTTAAAGCACTGACGTTGAGCCTGAAAGGTGGTTCGCCCAGGGCGCCAAACAGCTATGACCGCCTCTGCATGCATCCCTAATTCTCACCCTTAGTTTAGTAACTTTTGACAATAATGACTATGTAATGAAGCATCTTTTCCATGCTGATGTTCAAACACGAATGTTTCCAAAGCTTAACACCAGCATTGTCACAGAGCGGTTGATGTGACAGTAAAAAAGAAACTGTCACGTCTTTAAAATTTTATTTATGGAAAACTAAGGAAGTTAACTCTGTAAATCTTGACTCGCTGTGTGATTATTTCTCACATTTTCCTGAATAAAAGGTTTTACTCTTCACACGTTTCTGTTGTAAAGTCCATGACAACCCAATTAAGTCCTGTCAGGTGGCTCACCTTCTTTACCAGCGTTTCCTCCCTTATTATCTCTGACTTGTGCCTCCAATAGTCACCTCCTGGCTATAAGCAAAACTGTCTTAGATCTTTTCAGCAAAGTAAAAAATATAAATAATTAAACCTGGAATACATTTGGAGTGTCAAAATTAAGATAATCATCTTTTCCTTTGTTTTTTACTTCTCTGTCTCCATTTAGTAGCTGGATTTCAAATTCAAAAAGCCAATTTTAAAAGTTTGTCTTCCCACAGATAAACTGTCAGCTCTCAACAGATTTGATTAAAATCATATTTAACGCCACTATTGAATATGAATTACGTAGAAACCCTCTATATATGCATGCAGACACACACAGATGCTTAGATTCAGGAGGTTTCTGTCATGATCTGGTGTGGCCGTGGACCCAAACGCAGCAGGCAGTAGACGTAGAAATAAGTGGAAGTTTTAAATGAAGAAAATCAACCAACAAAAAATCCAAAAACATAACAAACTGGAAACACGATGGAACAACAGGTGATCCAGGGAGGGAGACATGGGTAGTAACAATCAGGGTGATGAGACGGACTGGCGAGTTGTGACTGGGATAGAGGAGCTGAAATACTGGGAGGTAGTAAATCGAACAATGGACCTAACGAGATGAGATAATTGATTGCAGGTGTGAGTAGTTGGCACAGGAGCTAGCTGAGGGGCGGGGAGAAGATGGTACAGGGAAGCTAAGGAGATATTCTGGGGGAAAAACAGGGAGGAAACACCAGGGAACTGAAAATACCTCTAAAACAGAAGAAAACACTAATACTAAAGAAACCCTGATAAACTAGAAGACAAAAAGACATGAGGGAAAAACATAAACAAACCTGAACAGAAAGAAGGTTGATCTATTAATAATAAGAACTAGGAGACGTAGAGCTAGAGAAACTAGAATATCTGAACAAAAAGATAACCAAACTGGAATTACTAAAGACAGACTAAATAAACCTGAAGTGACAAAATAAGAACTAGAAACACTACAGGGGAAACTAGAAAGATTAAATAAAAATAAACTATAATAAGGAAAGAAGCTCGACATAGACTGAGACATACAAGAAAACTTTATTCTTATTTTAGTTAGAATAAACCTAACTAAAAACACTATGAAGGGCTGCAGATAAGGAAACCAACAAGGCAATTTTAATCACACTAAATAACCGTAAATAATAAAACTGAAATGACTATGAAGGGCTAACCTAAAGTGAACTAAAACATAATGATAAATAAGATCAAAACCAAACCCAAAAACCCAAAGCCCTGACATTTTCAGATAAACTCCATGTTGGACTGTGGTTGCCACTAAACACACCTTGTTTTAACTTGCATTGTGTACGTTTCAGTGATGCTGTAGGTGGATTTATTATATGTATATGTTGTTCGTTGCTATGGTTTCTTGGCTCTGTTCTTTTTTTCTCTCTTTCTGCAGGACTTGAAGCAGATTTCTGGGTTGTTTCCTTTTTCTTTCTCTCTACTCTTACCTCCTTGTTTCCTTTTAAGCATTTCTCCACCTTTCTCCATTTATTTTCTGTCTTTGTGTTCATTACATTCAATGGACACAAATAGTTTTGTCTCATTTCTAAACGTAGTTGTGTCCACTTTGTCGCTTTTTATCTTGAAATTAAGTGGCTGGAGAAAATTATCAAATGTTGAAGAGTGAGGAAGAAAGCTTGAGGTCATGTTCCTTTAAATAACTAATCAAATCAATATTTTAAATCACATTTTCACGCATAATGACTCAAAACTGTTAAGTCCACACACTCAATGCACTCAGTGCAGCTCTTATGAACACAATGGGGGAAATGTGGGTCTTTAGTTTCCTGTCTGAGGTTAATTTGACATGAGTGCTGATAAAAACCAGAGATAAAGCACTGATTTCTGGATTGGAGAATTACCTGCTCTGCCTACCAAGTCACAGGTTTGTCTAAATGTCACTGGAAAGGCAAGTATTCAGGAGTAAACTACAATTCTGAGTAAATCCAGAAGCTTCTCAAAACTGGACTGAAATAGGAGCAAAACAGAACAAAATGCAGGAAAATAAAATACACAATATGTCACTGGTTGTGTTTCCATTACAAATTTGTGCAAAACTTTGTCAATATTCCGCTAATGTTGAACAAACACAATTTTAATGCAATTAAAATCACACACAGTAAGTTTGTTCACACGATAAGTCATTAAAACATATCCTGCATTATTCTCCTACCACTTCCTGTCGTCTTCTTCTTCGTCTTTTCCGCCAGTAGTAACATCCAGTTATTGATTGCATGTTTAATGTGATATGAAAAAAGTGTTTCCATTGCAGTTTCCCTAAATAATTTTATTTTAATAATTTTATCTACTTTATAATTTATTTTTCATGGCTCTGACTGTATTTAAATGGCTGAAAATAGATACTTTTTGGTCTTATTCCTTCAACAACAAAAGATACATTTCCTCAGTTTCTGATCAAACCATTAACCCAATCAGCAGCCGACTTGTCATTGCATCTCTAAATTAAATCACATGCACAGCAGTGGTATTTTTCTGACAACCTCCGGCTGTTTTACAACTTCTCAATGCCCTGCTTTTGTAAAAAAAGAAGATAATCCTCATATATATATGTTTGTGTGGGCGTGTGTTTTGCAAGAACTTCTGCTTACTGAAGGTGAAATGACCTATTTACGTCCTATTAACAATACGATACATTATGAAGTCCAATTTGGCTGAATAAAACATCCAGGAAACATGGTTTCTTGCATCTAATAAGAAGCCCATTTAGACCCTTGAAGTACTCATTCATGTCAGTCTCCATTGGCAACAACAACGCTTTGACACAGCTCATCCTAACCTGCAATTAAATCCCCATCTTTAACAAGACATGAGTAAGCCAGATAAATTGAGCCTTAGCTCCACCATTAACTTAAGAGGCCCTTTGTCATTTGCTCTCTGGCATGAGGACAAAATGTGCCGTGTCGCTGCTTCTGCTTTTAGCTCCAAACTTTATCTCTGAGGCTGTAAACATGAAGAAACTGAGGTGGGAATTATTAAATCCGGTCATACATTTCACTGCCTTTGTTCAAAATTTCACCAAATGTTCTTTTTTTTCCTCATCAACTTTGTGACAAGGACAGATATCCTTTTTTTTTTTTTTGGCTGAATCTGTAGATGACAGACCCCCACCACCCCACAAAACCTAAATGCCAATGTGAGCCGTGCCGGATGTCAGCAACACTGAATCATCTCAAATGTACCACTGGATAAGTGGCTTTTTTTAAAGCTGGACGCACAATAGCTCATTCTGAAGCAGCAATCTGTGGGCATATTGGCTGTGTCACCCAGACAAATGCGGTCCAGAGAGAGGTGTTGTTTCACTTCCTTCCTGTGTCTGTGATATCAGGAATGTTGCTGAATGCATTTCATCTTTTTTTTGCCCTTAAAAGAGATACTGCAGTGTATCAGTGTATTCCTGGAACCAAGTCATTGCAGACTCTTTTCCTAAATAATAGGCTTGTCAAGCATATCTTCCCCCCCTCCCTCTCTCCTCTTTCTTTTTCCTCCATGGTGGCTTGTAAGCAAACAACACAATCCTGCAAGTGGATTCTAGGTGCTGGAGGTTAATGTACTTCATTAGAGGCTTAGTTTTGCATGTACGCCTTAATTCAGTGGGTCGAAAAGCCTCAGGACAATTCCTGTGACATTTTAAGAATGCCAAAGCCTGACAGAGGTGGCTTTTATTTGTTTGAAGCCACAAACATAAAGAGAGGAAGGGATTGGGAGCGGCTGCCTGCTAATGTTGATGTAAAGCCTTGAGACGCAGCTTACAGACGGAGCCAAAAAACACACAGTTGGGATGAGGAGACCAAACTCTGAATGAAAGCACAGCCAGGAGGACAGGTGACAGCGCCAGTCATTCAGACTAAGTTCTCTCCGGTTTTCTTTTTTCTTTTTGGTTTGATTTTTACTTTGTCCACTTGTGACAGCTCTCCCTGCCGTCACACACCGGAGATGTTGACTGATAACTGTTTTCTGTTCATTCTTAAAATGAGTTTGCATGTTAATCGTTGGATAGTTGGAAAAAGCAGGAGCCTCTTAAAGGGACAGCGGCCCAATTTCATTCAGTTTAGTTTTGCTCATTTGGCGGCTGTGTGGTTTAGGTTTGTGCTGGTTTTTGCGACATGATGCATGCTGGGGATGTGGTTATGATCCTGTGAGTCAGATATATGGTTGTAAGTGGACATACTGTGCAGTTCTATACTAAAGCTTTCTGTGGAACTGAGTTTCGGTTTACATTAGCAGTAAGCAATAATCACAATTAACACTTGAAAACACAAAGCATGATTATTGCCCCCATGGGCAACTGGGCATTAAGGCTCAAGTTCCCCTTGGCGCTAATTTGGGGACCCAATTTTAATTAATTTCACATTTAAAGTTGAACTATTATGTATATTTATGCATCTGGATTTTTTATATGTATAACTTGGGCTTCATCTTTGTTTGATAAAAAATAATGAAATGCTGGTTTCAATCCAATGCAAATTTATTTCAAATAAATATTTTATTTATTATATTTGAGTGATTAAATGAGCACATTTTCAAAGCTTGCGTCACTCTAAATGAGGGGCCACTACAAACACGATCACTTTGCCCTTAGGTTCGATCCAGGCTTGAAATTCATCATTATGAATTTACATAATAAAATTTTATTGGTATTCTAACCTATTGAGATGCACACGTATATTTAAGAATAATGTATTCAAATTCAATTCAACAATTTGTCATTTCCATACATTTAGCCGGAGAGTATGAGAAACCAAATGACTAAACCGTGTTTTCATAAGATTTGCTTAAATGTGGTTATTTAGCTCTGAAATATATGCAGCATTGATTGAGGCATGTTCTGTTTTTGTTAGTTTTCTCTCTCTTTTGAAAGCTGAGTAAAATAAAGAGCTTTTATTTTCGCCAGAGTGCCTCATGACGTGCTGTAAAAGCTTCACTCATAAAGGCCGACGGCAATAAAAACAAATTTTTTGTTAGCCTCTGCTGAGACAATTCGGTCGAATTTTTGTATATTCCGAATACATTCTTTATGATGCAGGCGACACACAAGCAAGACCAGAACCACCGAAAACTTTTTCAAAAAACACAAAGAACTCATTTTGTAGCCTTTACTGGGTGCAGAGACCGCAGGCTACAAAGACCGGAAAAAAACAGCAAAACAAAAAAGGTTAGCAGCCGAATGTCATGAGAGGAAAGTGAAGAAATGCAGAGAAAGTTTTTCTGTGCTGTTGTCTTGTGGATTCACTTATAAATAAAAAAAATAAATAAATTGCTTTCATTGATTGCTCTCAAGTGTTGCACATTTTCAGTTCACACCAATTAGTCACAATGTGTCTTTTTTTCTCTCCTCACTTTATATTTTTTGTTTAAAATTACTTTAAATTAAATTTACAAACAGCCAAATAAAAGAAACTAAATATCATAAATGGATAATCCGTTTTTTTGCTTATTTTCTGAAATTAAAAAGTTATATGGTGTGTACATTGACTATTACATAGAAGGTAATTTTTTTTTTAGCCTACAAAAAAGTCTTAAGGTTAAAATTAATTTGAAGTTTTTTTTATTAATGGAAGTTGTGAAATATTAAACTTAATTTTAGTGACTGAAACTCCACTTATTTGTTGGATTTTTAACTTTTCTTCAATTGGATATAGCACCCAATAAATAATTTATTTAGAGGTTTATCAGCGGCGCAAAATAAATGCGAACGCCACTGTAAGCAGCTCTGGCCTTTTCTAAAATAACGGCCGATTTTCAGCTGCTCTTTTCCTTTAGGAAGTAATACGTTTGCATCTTTTCCCTCCTCTCTTAAAAACAGATCAATACCTCCTATTTCTGCTAATATTATTCAAAATGCAAAAGCTATGTAAGTAAGACTATGTAAACAGAATAAAACAATTAACTATTGAGTTGGAGACACTTTTACCTCGCTTTTATGAGATAGCCACTGCGACTGCAAGACCGGTAGGTGTATTATATTACACCCACCATATTATGCATCAGCATGCTTTGATACTGTTCACATCATAATTACATCTAAACTGCTGAGGCTCTGCAGTGATTAAGCTGGAGCTTTAATCAAGTGCAGTTATTGTCAGCCTAAAGTCACTCTGATGGTCATCTGTCTTTATATTCGTCTGCATTTCACTTAAAGGGGGAAAAAAATCGCATACTGCAAGGAACTTTCTTCATTTCATGAGTTCTTGTGGCTTAACTGCTGTTTAAATTACACATATTAGATTTTGGATATATATCTGAGGCTTTTCAAGGTTTTAATTTGCACAGTTTAGCATCCAGCTTCACTCTACTTATGAGTGTTGCATGCTTTTTTCTTTTATTTCTTTTTGGAAATAATAAGAGGTGTCTCATTATTTCACAGCTGATTGACTAAGCGGTTAAACGGAAAACAGGGGAAGGAAGGACACAGACTTTTTTAAAAAATATGGCTGCTGTGAAACAATATTCATGATTACCTGCAGACATTTATGTAACTAATGCATTTTTGAAAGAAAATCTGAATAAGGCAAAATGCACTCCAGAAAACAACTGCTGAGAAAAACAAACTGTGCCGGAGAAACGAGATTGAAAAAGTGTTTCATCAAGATCAGTTGTTCTTGTGTTGATATATAATTTGCCTAGATTAATAAATTAACCAACAAAAAAATGCATAAGTATTTAATATCTGCACAAAACATTGTTGGAATTAAACCGTGCAAACAGTAAACCTTTTAGCATTAGAAACCAAAAAAAAGAAGTTTAGTAAGTTTGCTTTTAATATTAGTTGCTTTAGTCTCCTAAATTTTATTGTACTTTTTAAAGAAGAAGCGTTTTATTATTGTCCCTCTGTCACAAAACATTTTTTGAATATTGTGTGGAAATTGACTGTTTCCTACTTTGAGCACAAATTGTACAGTTTTGAATTTCAGCACCTTTGATTTCAAAAATAATAATGGATTTGTATGATCCCGGTATTTTAAATGGTCCATTTTACTGAGATTTACTGAATGTGAGTTAAACTCCCACAGAAACCAAAGGAAAAAGCTGGAGAGGTAACTTCACCTGGTTATAAAAAATAAAACATGTCCAATGTGTAGTCAGGGGTGAGGAAGCTCAAAGGCTTCTAGGTGAGCTGAAATGAGACTGATGGAAGCCTGGATGGAAACGATGAGCTGCACATGTCTTCAGGCAGGTTCTGTTCAGGAGGAATCTCACTGTTTTCCCTCAACGTTTCCAACCACGCAGACCTCCCATATCCTCCCCGGACCCGCTGCATTCCTGTCACATCTCTGCAGCTACATCACCTCCCTGAACATCAGGGAACAGTCAAATCCCTTCTGTCTGCATGTCTGTCTTCTACAAGGCAGCAGGAGACTCCGATGCAGGAAGTCGTGGGATTTCTCTGCTTCATCGGTTGTAGTCTGATTCTCTCATCCTCTTTCTGGTGTCCAATACGTTTTCTCTAGTTGGGGGTTGTTGTTTTAAATGTTTGCGTGTTGCATTTCTCTACATAAAAAAACCCGCCCCCAGACAGTTTTTGAGCAACTCCAAGAAAGAGGGCGGAGCCAAGAGACAGAGAGGCGGGGCCAAACGTAGGGACGAGTGAAGAGGGACAATAATATTAACAACACTGTGAATCCAAACTTGTTTATGGCTTAAAAATGTTTAAAAGTGCAGCTTGTAACTTTTATCAAAAATGTTTTTTACATATTTGTTTAAATTTTCACTATGTCCTGACAGTACACTGCAAAATCACAAAATCTCACCAAGTATTTTTGGTCTAGTTTCTAGTACGCTTTAAATAAAACAAAACCAGCTTACAAGGAAATTTTAGCAAGACGTAGAGGCTTGATTTAAGTAAATAATATTGATTTTAAAAAATAAGGTACTAGTTACATTGGCCAATTATTTAGTTTTTAAGACAAGTTAATTCATCTGCCAATGCAACTAGTACTTTTCGTTAATTTAAAGGAATTATTTACTTAAAACAAGCCACTATGAACTAAGAATTATATTTTTTATAATAAAAAAAATTATAGGGGTTTCACCTTATGATAATATAAAAAAAAAAATAATAATAATAATAATAATAATAAATGAGAATAAATGTAAGCTTTATTCTCATAATACTGCAACTTTATTTTCTTACACTTCAAAAAACTAAATCTTACCAAGTATTTTTGGTCTAATTTTAAGTGCAAATATCTTAGCACACTTAAAATAAGACATAAATAACTTCCAATAAGCATTTTTACAAAATATAGAAGCTTATTTTAAGTAAATAATTCCTTAATTAGAAGAGCTAAAAAAAAAAATTCAGATTACTCTAACACACTGACAGTTTCAACAAATTAATTTTATTTGAACAAAAGTTACATACTGCAGCTTTAAGTCATAATAATATTATTATATATTTTTGAGTTGTGGCCAAGTGATGGAAAGAGTGAAAACAGTTAATAACGTCTGTAAATCCTACTTTGTTTAAAAGATTTCTGAAGTTTTTGTTTTATTATCATTGAAAAATGGTTAAAAACATCTTTAATTACCCAAATTAATGTGACATTCATGCCCGTATTGAGTCTCTCTAAACCTCTGGCTGGAACTGGATATTGACACGTATATAATGAGAGTAATAGCAGCATTTGTGCTGCAGCTTTGACATTTATTAGGGGAGACAAGCAGCAAAACATTAGCATTAGCAGAATTAGTTTCACTGTGATAAATGACATTTATTTTCATTTCATTCTTTCATTGCTGACTGAAACTGTATCACTAGCAATTAACCGGGGGAAAGTGACTGATACTATTTTTTCTGGGAATAATTTCAGATTTAAATTCGCAAACAGAGAAAATTCTTCAGATTGTGTATTTGTACATTTAAAGGCATTCTTTGCCTCCATTTTTGATTCTGTCAGTTATTTCAATCAAACTGGCTTTTATGTATTTTTATGCTGTATAAGGTTACATATTATCTACTTTTTTCTTTTCTTTTATGTTATTGCAAATCATTTTGTGGCTTCTGATTTCTTCTCACTCACTAACCGCTGGTAAGCCTTAACATTTATTTAATTTCTGAGTTGAGTCCAAACTCTCGAATTTGGTTGTATAATTACCTTTTATTTCTAAATGAAAAGAATAATTTAAAGATTGAAGATCTAGACTGATTAGGGATGTCTTCCCCCCGGGGCCCGACCCTGGTGGTGGAGGTCGGAGAAAGGATGACATCCTACCGCATCCTACCTGGAGAGCAGGTAGGATGCGGGTGGAGAAGGGGTGGAGGTGGGTTGATTGCAGTTGGAAAGCGAATGATGTCGAGGTTGTGGATCCTTATAAGTGGGAGCTTGATTGGTGATTGGACGAGGCGGGTTTATATGGAGTGAAAATAGTCTCAAAATACCTGTGCCTGTGTAAAAGTATTTGTGCGTGTGTGCGTTGTCCTAAGCAGCCATTTAATTCAGGTGTGTTGGACCAGGACGTATCTAAATGTTGCAGGACACCAGACATCAATGATTGGATCTGAGGATCCCCGTTAGAGGATCAGTGTGTTCCTGCAGCAGCTCCATTGGATCAGAGGGTTGATGAGATCTGAAAGGACCTGATCCTCCAGTAAGTAAAATAACACCAGACCCGATCCATCAGTCAGCCATTTCGTCCTGTGTAGAGATAAATCTAAAATGTTATTTATACACATAGAAATACAATAAATTAGAATTGAACGTCAATTTATTAGAATCGAAAGGCAGTTTATTAATTATATTCACTTAGTGACTAAAGTAAAAGGCAAGTCAGAAAATCTCACAAACTATAAATACAAATATCAGTCAGCAACATGACTTGGGAATTTGATTGGAACCTTTTGGGCAAAACAAATACTGTACGAACCACCCAGAGATCATTTTTATGGAGTAAAGACTCAAACTGTGCTGAGTGTGACACTAAAAATACAAGGACTTAGCTGCGAACAGCTAAAGTAGCATAGCTCACATAAACATTAGCTCCTGCTAACAGAAACATATGAGGAGGGCAGAGTACCAAAATCCCAGTCATTTATTGAATGCATTTTCTGCTCTTTTTCTGTGACACTGATAAAGCTCATTATTCTGGCACTCAACAAATAGAAAAAATGAATAATTTTGGCAATACTACCCGACCTTCAATCAGAAAATGTTTACTGTCAAAAAATGAAAAAAAATGTGTTGTTTTTTGTCTTCTTAATCTTGTTTCTTACAATCTGATTGCAAAAATAAGAACTGTAATTAATTGGTGGAAAGCTAATGACTGCAAATGTTTATCTCTATTTTGTTCAAAGTAGAGATTTTTAGTCTATAAAACATCATAAATCTGTCAAAACCACTTCAATAAATTACAAAAACCATCAAATTATATTTCAAGTATTATTTCTGATAATTGTGGCACAAAGCTAATTAAAAACCAATAATTCTGGAAATCAGATAAGGAAATCAGAATAAAGCCCAAAACAAAATAATATCTATTACAAAGTAAGTTAAGACATACAGTCTGCAAAAAGCCTTTTTGCGAATTAACACATGTGAAATGAAGTTCGTCAAAATGTGTTTATTTATTCTTTGAATATATCTTGTTTAGTCAACAAGTTGTTTCTCCAGACATTTATTGGTGTTTTAAATTCCCTTACGCTGCTTTTGACGGTTGGTGGTTACCATAGCAACCGGCAACCGATAGCTCCTCCCCCTTTTTCTGTAACTGTCATATGAGTCAGGATCAGCTCTGTGTTTTCATTACAAGTAATGTATTTTAACATATATTTTAGACAAATTTAATTATATACAGCGTTTCATGAGCAATTCTGCTGTGTTCTATGTATGTTTTTTTTAACTGTTATCATTATTAATGTTGTCCTTTTTAGCTATGTTCAAGTTTACAAAACGTTAACTGCTAAATGCTGCTAACTGTTGCTAGCTGCTGCTAAATGCTATTACATTGCTCGACTTTGGGAGCCATTGCTTTGTAGTTTGTTTAGGGTTATTTATTGTGTTTTATTTAATGTATTGGAGCAGAAGCTACTAGACATTTAGGTTCAGGTTAATCACCAACTTGATTTCCTCTTTTGTTAGAATAAATACGGATTAACCTGAATGCGTCTGTCGTGAAGTCAGCCTACGGGATCTGAAAGGAACATAGAAGGGTTACATGTGAACGGAATCAGTGAGGTGAGTTCTTAATTTAATCAAAAAATAACAAAGAAATAAACTTACTAAATTCTCATAAGGAGTATTTTGTACGGATAAACTTACAGGCAGTACAGAGGTAGGTAACAAGGGAGCGAACAGAGAACAGGTGGCTGATTACAAACAGGATGCAGCTGAGAGAAACTAAATAAGAAAGAATGAAGTACCAAACAGATTTTAAAATAAACAGCTAAAGAAAGACTGATCTAACATGAAGCAAGGATGACACGAACAGAAAACAGAGAGTAACTAAGACTGAGCGTAAACGAACAAGAAAGCAATGAAAAATACAAATACTGAAAAAAAACAAGCATATGGAGAACATGGACACTGTAAAATGACTGGATTTGCATAAACATACTGTAACAAAAGAATTACTGTGCAGCACATTTTTGTTTAAAAATGATGACTAAATACAAATATTAATGTAAAAAAAAAATAGGTAGGAGAGGGGTGGGAATGTTTAAAATGCAAAAATGCCAATAAATATTTTACCAAAAAAAACCATAAAAGTGAAACTAATTAATTTATTCAAACTCAACAAGACTGTAATTGATATTTTGTCACACTGAAATTGCAGACTTTTTCTGTTACTGGTCAAGAATTTCCATCTATTTCATACTTAACACAAAAATTTAAGTCTCATTTTTATGGGAAACTGACTGAGGCTGTTTTAGGTTGTAAGGTATGAAAATCACAACATACTTTCACTTACATAACAGAGCATGTAGTTTCATGAAACAGAATCTGGAAGCAGAATTAAAATAACCAAGAAGACAAAAATAACATTCCCATATGATGATTTCACAAGTCTGAATTATGACCAGAATGACTAACAAAGTCATAAAGGTGCGTCTTGTCCTCCATCTTCAATAATGCATTACCCTGCCTAATTAATTCAGGGAAGCAGAGAAAACATGATTTCCATTTTTGTGTGTTATAATAGAGGTGACTTTCTTCACAGTAAAGTTACAATTCATAACGATAAACCCCTATAACAGGCGCATTATGGAGACTGAACCAAAATAAACAAGACAGAGCACCCTCAGGGTAATATATATTTCATTGTTTTACTGTAGAATAAGCTGTCTGTTTTCCTCAGTGTTGACTTTGCAATTTAAAGAGATGAAGCCTGAGGTGTCATGCTGAAACTGCAGAGCAGGTAACACCAGCTCCTCTCAGACAGATAAATCAAAAAGTTATTTATATGCATGAAATAATAGTCATGGATATGTCTTTGCTCCCAATGATATAACACTAGCTGTTCTGCAAAACAAAGTTTAGTGGTCCGAAAAGTTTAGTTTTCCTTCAATTTGGAGGAATATTTAACAATTGTACATTTAGAATTAGAAAATCCATGCTTGGTTTGGTCAAAGTTACGTGGCAGCCTCATAAATACGTAGTAAACTATCCTGGGTGGCAAAAATGGAAATCAAGATTGACCTTGTCCTAGTACAATGCAGTGTATGCAGAAAGACAAAGAAAAAAATCATGACAAGAAGCTGCAGCACCAAAGTCTCTGAGAAAATTTTTAAAAATAAGACAGAGAGGAAAAATACCCACTGCTCTTTTTACAAACTGAAGGTCATTTCTTTTATTTGGCAAAGTTGAACAATAAGGGCAGCAAAGATATTAAGAACAAAAAAGTCTTACATGACTGGTCTGCAAATCTTTGGAGAAATTACATTCATTTTTCCTACAGGTTTAATTACATACTTAATATGAATTACCCAGCAAAAACTGTAGTAAACTGCAACATTAGTTTTTATAAATATGATATATAACCACTTGTTTGAATAAATATAATGAGACTAAAGTATACCCAATATTAAATGAAACAAGGCTGATTTTCTAATTGTTAGTGTATGAAACCTCAACACTTAAAACTAAACCGAAGAAATATATCAAATAACCAGAGTACTAAAAAATGTAAATGTAAATGTAAAAAGTAAATGTAAAAAGAAATTACTCAGGTAAGAGTAAAAAAGTATTTGGTAAAAGGTACTGAGTAACTGATCAAATTATCCATCATTTAATACTTAAAAATGAAATCAGATCAGACCAAAATATAAAGTTAGGTTGAAATTTTGGGATTTTAAGGATAAAAATCACAATCATTTATATTGTGTTTTAAAAATAACAAAATCAGACAAAAGAAAATTTTTCCAAATCAGTTTCTTTCAGTAGAAAACTTATACAACTTTAACAAAAACTGCAAGTGTGTGTCTGTTTTTTTTTTGTTTTTTTTGGTTAAAACATGTTTGTTTTTCATTCAGTGGGTAGAAATTTTACTCAACTAAGAATAGAAATACTTCATAATAAAATTGCTCAAGTTAAAGTAAAAAGTACAAAAAGTTACTCAAGTAAATGTAATTCAGTAAATGTAACTAGTTAACTATGCAAATAACTGTCATGAGGTTCTAAGCTAAAGGAGTTTATTTCACCATTTTATTGTGTTTTACAATATTAAAGAGACTAAAGTCTCTTCTCTATCTGAAAGTCAATTTGTTTTTTGAATTCCAGGTGAAACGACCAGGTTTTTATTTCCAGTAAAATATTAACAAACTCAGAGTAAACTTACTCAGATATGTGATATTCTGGGTTTTTGTTTCAGAACAGGAAGTTCTGCAGCTGCTGAAATCATCAGTGCTCTGATGAAGCTGATAACAAAGATCCTCTCTGAGACAGAGCTCCCACTCACACAGGAATCACACTCACACCAAAATCCCGATGTTATTGTTCCAATATTAGAGCGGAAAAAGTCCAGAGACACCTCAAAACTTGAAATTTAAAATAAGAAAATGTTATTTTTGTCAATGTTTTTTTGTCACAATTTTTTTTGTGATTCTGTAATTTGGAACACTCTTTGTGTCATTTCATGCAGAAATACACCAATACTAATTTAAAACTTAAGTTTAATCTTCACACATGTAATATATCTAAATTCACCAACTGAGGGGTGGAAGTTATGTTTTAACCTTGGTGGACAGGAAGTGAGAATGTGTAGCCTTTCAAAATTGATCTTTAAAAATTAGATATGCTTCACATGGTTATCAAGCCGGGCAGTCAACCATTCAGTGTCGTGACCTCTGAGCTAAAACAGTGTGTGGATTAAAGTCCGGGCAGCAAATTCATAACGGATAAATAATCAAAACAAATGTTTGCACGTCCATTTTAACTCATAAAAAATGGTATTTGTTGGGGAAACGTCTCTCTCAGGGCGTAAACACACGTTTCTGTGGGATAATATTGATATTGGTACTGATAATACCAATATCATCTCTAACTGAAAAAGTTATTTTATTCTGATTTGATCTCAAATGCATCTTTTTTTAGCTTTATTTTGAAAAAAAATGCTCACAAATTTTATGTGTTTTCTATTTTTTCTGTTAGTATGTTGTTAAATTATTTCATAGACACATAAACTTTGTTCACATTTTGTCCTTCGTTTTAACAAAATAACTCAAAGGAAAAATCATAAAAATAAAACATTTAATTTCTTTACATAGCTTAAAAAAGAATCTCATTTGCAGATTCCAGCCTGTCATTGCACCAAAGTTCAATCAAATCATGCAAGCGTAAAGCTGCTGTCCTTTATATTTAGCTCACATTTCACACTGAATTTTGGATCTACTAATAGTTGTAAAAGATACAACTATTACTTTGAGCATTTTTATGAAAAGCTTATGTCAAAAAGAGAAGAATTGTTTTTAAGGAAATCACTCATGGTACAAATGTTGGTACTGCTTTAAAAGTATTCCTGCCTCCCAATTTTTTTTTGTCACACTTGAATTTTTCAGACCATCAATAAATGATAACATTAGATACTAAGAGTCCGAGTAATTAGTAACTATGATTTCACATGAAGATTTCATTTGTAACAGGATAAATGCTATCCAAACCCGTCTGACTGTACATGAAAACTAACCGTCCATCACTGTGAAGCACATGTGTCAAACTCAAGGCCCATGGGCCAAATCTGGCCCGCCATAGCTTTTTATGTGGCCCTCTATGATCTAGACTAAACACTAAGTTAGCTTAAATATTATGTCTTCAATCAAATCAACGCAGTTTTTATCTGTTTACTGCCAAATTATATCAATCAGTCCCTCCAGTTTCTTGAGAGTTATCGTGGAAATTTATGGAAAATCAACAAATCCCTGCATTTTTTGCACTAATACTTGGGGGTTTATTGGAGATTTTTCTCAAAAATTGTCAAAACTTTTGTTACTTGTACTAACAGCTGCCTCAGCTTTCAGTGATGTTAGATTATAGCCCAGGATCTATACAGCGAGTAATAAAAAGTCGCATTTATTATCATAAAAAGGGGTAAATATTTCTAAATTACAAAATCACTGAAAAGTTGTTCAATAATACTATTTAATTTTAAGAATTCGTTGATATTTTAACAGTTTATGAACAGGTTTTGTCAATACATTTTGGCACAACCAGCCCTTTAAGAGCATTTATGATTTGGCCCAAAACAAACATGAGTTTGTAAAGGAGTTTAGACGAACTTTTCTGTGCAGGATGTTTTTAATTCAGACACATCGGAGGGTTTCAGAGCATGAATGGCCTTTTTAAGGTCATGCCACAACATTTCAATCGAATTTCACTGACCTCCCTGACCTGCATTCTTCTTTTTTCTTTCCGATTTGATTTATGTGCTGTTATTTCAACTTTTAACTTTATGTTTTCTTTCTCTTTTGAATCAGATGTGACGCCTTCCTAGAGGAAGCAACTCAACTTTCTTCTTCTCCTGCGGTAAACTTCTCACTCTTCCCTCACATTGAATCAATGCTTCAGTTTTGTGTGTGTGTGCTTTTTCTTCCCTGTTTTTAACAGATTAGGTTTATACTTTTGCATCTACCTGCTTTTTAAAACTCTAAAACTAAACTCTAAAATGTTCTTTGTAAAGGCTGACTAATGATGTGAGGTGTGTTTTTAAGGAGCTGTCCTTGGTCCTGATACTTCTTGTTAAACTTTCTGGCACTGCTGCGTCTGTGTTCAGACAAGTAAATTCATTAGTCGCACAAACACAATAATGATAAAGTTTGATTAGCACTTCTCAAGTGGAATAACCCCTTAAAAGGAGACACAATCATAAAACATTTAAATTAAATCAGACACATTATGATTACTTCTTTCATGAGCTCTGAAAAGAAAATATGACAAAATATTTATATCATTCTACTTTAGAAAGTTCTACTTTAACTACTTCCTTTTGCTACAGAAAGCAGAATCATTCAAATGCAATCCACAAGCTGTTACTGCAGGAAGCTTCATGTACCCTGTTTGTTTTTGTTTTCTATGAAAAGTACTGGTATTGATTAATTTTAGCGGATATCAGCCGTTATGAAAAGCTAAAAGCAAGAAACCTTTCAGGATTGTTTGTCTTTGGGAATTTCTGAAGCAAAATAAAGGTATTAAAACAGCAACAGAAACTCAGGGAGGTGGTGGAGAAGAGTTTAGTACGGAAGAGGATTAGGATTAGAATTTCAGTCTCCGAATTCTGACTTTTGATCTCAGAGGATGAAAATGTTAGATTCAGAGGAAAAAGTCAGAATTCAGATTTTTTTAAAAACTGAGTTCAGTGGCTTCACTGCATGGCTCAGACAGCAACTGGTCAATCTCTGTCTCAAGCACAGATCTTTAACTTGGTCCTTTGTTCAAAGTGAGAATGGAGTGAAAAATGGATTTATGGCACAGGTCCTTGTCTGCAGGGACGCAGATGTGACTGCAGTCTGTTATGATGGTGAGCAAAGCCAAAATGTGAAGATCTTAGACTGAAGGTCTATTTACGTTTTGTTTATGACATATTGAGCAGGACTGGAAAGACAAGGCAAGACTATTTGTGTTGTGAATAGATGTATGTAAAATCATTTTTTTTAGTTTTACATCATGTTATAATCAAAAACAGAGCTGGACTGTTGCCTTGATTCTTTCATGCATGTTTGAGAAATCCTTTAATCTCCATGGCAACCATTCAGCCATGCAAAACGCTTGGGTGAACCAAGCCCCGCCTTCCAGACGCAGCTCCTCCTCAGAGCTGAAGTTTCCAAGTTTCCGAGGCTCACAGAGCGATTCCCCCCCACTCAGCTCCTTCAAACTAGCCAACAGCAATTAGCAAACACCTGGTGGAATAACGGCGCATCATCTAAGCTCATTATGTGAGCTATTTCTCAATGCAACGCTGGTAAAAACGTTGCTAAAGGGTTAATAGGGGAACCATGTTGTTATGACTTTCTGAAAGTGGAGTCTCAGAAAGACCAGGAGTTTTTAAAGAGACAGACGCCCAATTTAAACCCGCTTAATTACAAAGTTAAATCTCTTTTATGTCATATTTGATGTAGCATTTTTATAACCACTGAAGTTAACATAGTTGCTTGATGGTGCTATAAAATGGAGAACATATAAGGTGTGTGAAGGTGCAACCCCACATGTTTTTTTTTTTACCAATTATTACACTTTCATTCTTCCACAACCAATCAGTGAACATTGACTTCACCCTGGTTAAAATGTCGAGCCTTCTCCATTCAGGCACCATTTCCTGTGGCCATGTTTCTTCCTGTTCATTTCTCCTTAAAAGCCGCTCACTTCAAAAGTTTTTGTCTCCATTTTCTGGAGCCAATATTGTGACTGTTGACAATAGCTGCGTTGTCTGCTTGGCTGAGAGCTATGATTAGTCAACTCATTATATTGTCATGCTCTGGTGCTCTCTTTGCTCCCAATCTGTTCAAGCACACAAAGACGTGCAACTTCAAAAGCCTTATTGGCACTTCTCGGCGTGTCCTAGGCGTGAAAAAACGATCGAAAAGGCAAAAGTGAACAACATCTGAGAGTCTGTGTTTTTCCCATCAGAGGAAATTCTGCACAAACACAAAAGCCTTTTTTTTTTTATTGTGTTTGTGAATATCTTGAAAAGTGTCTTCTGGCATATAGGAAGAAGAAAACAGGCAAAAAAATAACCAAATTAAGAAAAAAAACAGTTTTGGGCAGCGTGTCCTCTCCAGGGCTATTATGTTTGGTAATTGCTGACTGTAACGAGGCCTTCACTCTCCATTACACACCGTGGATCATTTGACGTCTCTTCAAAACTCTCTGAGTTGCTGTTGTTCCCACCCACCTCCACTCCCACTCCCTTCTTTCCAACTCTCATCCTCGCTTTGTTTCCAGCTGTGAGAAACACATCACATGTTTTCATGAAGCTTTTTTTGGGGAGGGGGTTTATGTAATTTCTAGTTACTAATGAGCTTTTTTTCTCTCTCTGTCTTTTGTGTGTAGCCTCTGTTCACTAAACACTTCTCACCAGAGACGCAAAGGGCACAGCTGCAAATGTTTAACCTTGGTTGCACATCCAATGTTTACACTCTGAGTTGTATTAATTGTAGCCACAAATGAACATGGCTTCCAACGGTTGCAGGGTTTAATTTGTGTGTTGCACCAAATTGATTGTGATTTTTAAAAAAAAGAATATGTAATTATCAAATAAAAATGAAAAACAATCGTCTGGTGGTGTTTGGATCTCATTGGTGGCCGGACTTCACTTCCTGGTGCTGAGGTCAGGAAGATGCATCGGCGCGAACGGAGAGAACAATCTAATTGTTTGGAATCATGTCAGCTGAGCTGGAGGACACAGCTTGTGCTTGTGATTTATCACCAAAGCATTGCCGCATTTGCCGATAGGAAAACAGTTTTAGTGGCGTCATGGTGATATACGGAGATGGATGAGGAGAAAAATTGAATAACATTTTTCTCCGTTCTCACCAGTCCGCTCTTATTTGTGACTGGGAAAACAACAACGGGTTTCGTTTGACTGCTTCTGAATGCATTGGGTTTTATTTGTAGATAATTTATTTTCACTGTTGTATTCTGGTCTGCTTCCCTTTCAGAATTGCTTTATTCCTCCGTCGCTGTATGTTTGCAGCTGTAGCGCTTTTAGAGCAGAGGTAATATCTGCGCCGATTTCTCCTGGCCGGCTTTGTGGTTGCAAGAGCAAAGCATCACTTCCTCTCTTCTCTTTCTCTCTCAAAGAAATGTGGTACCTCTGATGTCCAGAGTGACTCTTCTTATTTCCTCTGTTTCATGGCAAAACCCAAAGGTCTGGCAGGTTCGGTATCATGCATGTGTGCGTAACTGTGTGTATGATTGCTGGGTCTATACTCTGCAAACAAAAAACTATATTTAAGGTCATAGCATTCTCCAGACAAAATGAGAAAAGATCCTTACCACAATACTGAACCCTCTTGAAGTTTTTTACATATCCAGAAATGTTCACACATTTTATAAACTATATAAGGTTATAATCCCAAACCTGCACCATTTATTCTCAAAACAGTACAAATTACGTCATAAACATCAATAGGTGTTTCCATATTCATTAACAGTTACATTTTAATAATTTAACCTTTAATTTGCAACCCAAAAAGGATTACATATGTATATATTATTTTTAAAATGTATCAAATGGGATATTTACCCCATTAGAACTTTAAATAGAAATAGAAATTATCTAATAAAAAGTAATTAAAACTTGTTAATTTGTGAATGAATCAAAGTGCTTTTAAGTTGTTTATCCTTGTTTTTATTTTCTACACTCCATTGTAAATTGCACTAAATAGTGTTTGAAGGTTTAGTCTTTAATAAAATTGGGAAACCATTTTCTAAATCCACATTTAAAACATTTAATCTGAACTCTAAGTAGTAACAA
This sequence comes from Xiphophorus hellerii, assembly GCF_003331165.1. Taxonomy (NCBI): domain Eukaryota; kingdom Metazoa; phylum Chordata; class Actinopteri; order Cyprinodontiformes; family Poeciliidae; genus Xiphophorus; species Xiphophorus hellerii. The sequence continues at coordinate 6,693,468 of NC_045689.1, read as the reverse complement.
GGTTAAACTAAATGACATAAATGAGTGAAAACGGAAGTGCTTTTATATTGATATCCAGCCATAACAGCAGGAGAGAGTTGGATTTATTTTGCTCAGAAATGATAAAAATCCATTTAATTCAGCGTTCAGGAGTAAATTTCCACCAAAAAAACTCTGAAATTTTGAGATTAATTTCAGAAATCCTCAAGGACAAACAATGAAATTCTCAGATTAAAAGTTGTAAATATACAAAAATAAAATACATTTTTTTAGATTAATATCAGAAACTAAAAGAAAAAAAAACTTGGAAAATTTTGAGCTTCTTTATTTTAGACTTGAGTTTTTTCTAGCATTTTTTTTTTTTACTTTTCAAACTCAAAATTTTCAAAGATTTTTTTTTAAATATTTGAGATCAAACTCAAAATTTTCAAAGATTTTTTTTTAAATATTTGAGATCAATCTCAAAATTTTCTAACTTTTCTCACAAATTTACTCCTCCATTCTTTCTTCTTTGCAAATTTGACAAAATACACACTTGACTAACAATTTTAAAGACATTTAAAAATTGGACCTTAAAATGTCTTTAAAATCTATAAAAATGATCCTCAAGATCATTTTCGTGCTCATTTGGTCTTTTCTGCTGAATGCAGATTTTCTTCCAAGATTGTTCTATATTTAATTACATTTAATCTTCCTGTCAACTCAGACCAGAATAATGCTGCCACCACTTTGCATCACAACCTAGGGTGGAGTTTATCCCATTCTAGTTGTCTCATTTTACACGTAGATCAAAACTTTTCAGAAGATCTCCTTCAGCCTGCTTTTGTGTTTTTTTTTCCCCCACGAAAGCCAGATTTCTGAAGTGAATTAATGTTCTCACAGTCAGGTATTACTTTGTGTTGGTCTATCATATAAAATAGCAAATAAAGTCTGAGACTGTAACCTAACAAAATGAAAAAGCGATTATAACAAGTTTCAAAAGGCTATGCAGCACAGCTATGTTTAAATGTGAATTCAACCACAAAATTAAAACTCATCTCATAAGAATACATTAAATTTACCAAAAAAAGCTAAGTTTTAATTTAAAAAAGTTTTTATTCAAATTCTAACAAGTAATGTTAGGATTGCCTGATCTTAGATTTCCATTTCAAACAGTACAGGAAAAATACCAAGTTACTAAAGTTCTCACAAAGGCTAACTGAGTCTGAAAGCAAAGCATTCTCTGAATCCCTCAACATTAAATACACAATTTTACATTTTAAAGCTAAATACGTAGTAGTGACAGATCGTCAGGAAGTATTATCTGTCTGTCCGTCTAAATCGGACTCCCAATCCGTCAAAGTGCCAGAACTCAATTTAGAATCCTACACTCTTATATTTGTATTCTGAAGAATAAAAATAATGTCTTTGTTGAAAGCAATTTTCTCTATAATATGTCCCCTGAGGCCATCCCACCTTTTTAAATTCTCATTAAGTCACAGTGTTTTTCTAGTTCAGCCTACACAGAGCGCCCTGGTATAGATGAAACACAGAATAAGTGGCTGTTTTACAAAAACGTATGACTATGCTCCTTTAATATTACTCTTATGCAACCCTGAAAATCCTCATTTGGACTGTTCTGGTTTTGTGTTTCTGCCAGAGATTAAGTTTACACAAATCATCAAATGATTTCACTTTTTCCATTTTTGTTTTGCTATTCATTGTTTTTAATAGTGATTTTGTCAGTGTTTTCTTTTATTTACTCAACATATCAAAACAAAATAAAGCAACTTCCAATAAAAAAAGTCAATCTATTCAGCAAAAAAAAAAAAAAATGCTTTCCTACAAATGATGTTTGTATTAAATCAGGAACTTTCAGCTCATAAATCCTCTGCATGGATTGCTTGATCTACTAGACGCCAACGCGTTATCTCTTCACAGACAAAAGTGGCAGCATTTCTATGGAAATGTGGCATTTGCTTTGTTTCCCACCATCTAATGAGCCAGTTAACATTCAGTTGTTCACCCTAATTGACTCCTGCACTAACCGGATGGAGGCACAGAACTCCAAATAATTACAATCTTTATGAGCCAGTGTCTAATGAATTTAAGAGGCAGATTTACCAGCCGATTGATTCTGGGTAGAAATGATTGAATTAAAAGATGGCTGCCCTGAACTTAAGGATGGATCTGTTAACTTGTTGCAGCGTAATACTGGATGGGATTTTTAAGGAAAAGTGGCATTCACAAACCAACCAACCATTATCTACTTTTTTAATTTCTAAAGCAGAAATTACTCTGCATTGTAGAAAAAAGGAAGGTGAATGAAAAGAATTAAGGTAATTAAAGTGGATCTATTAAAGTACTTTATTTTACTGTGGTTTGGTTATATAAACACCTCTGGGACCCTATGGGGTCGGTAGAAAGTTGAAGGGAAGATTGGGGGAAAAAATGCAAAAAGCAAAACTGAATCCAATAAAATTTTAAATCAAAAGTTTTAAATTACATTTTAAAAAATTGTTTTTCAAACATTATTTTAAAACGTAAGTTAAAGTAACTTACTGAAATGCCTTTTGTAAGTTAAACTGGATCAACAAGTTTTTGTAAACCACACTGGAGCTCCCCCTGGTGGATGTTTTGTTACATTGTTCGGTTACGCTGGGAAAAAAAAGAAGAAAATAGAGATCCAAGATGGCGGAACGTAATACAGTACCGTCGAGTTCCTAAATTAAGCTGATATCACCTTCATACCTTGTTGTTTTGGATGAGATTTGTTCGTAAGTATTGGTTAATGATGAAAATAATACTTGTCTTTTTATTTTGTGTAACAGTGGTGTGATAAATTGTACATTTAAGTCATGATTTTTTAAATAGATTTTTTTTAGCTTTCATGTAAGCATGGCTAGTTTGCAATGTTAGCTAATACTTTTCCTTGTATATTTCAGTTTTACGATGGTCAGCGGCCATTCTTTAATAAGCAAGCAAAAAGAAAAGGTACGTTTGGTTATCGGAGTGTCGTTATCTTGCTGTTTAGCTGGTGAAAATTGAAAACTCAGGGCCAGGACAGCACAGCCATGCTCTTCTTTCTGATTAGCTGCCAGTCAATTTTATCAAGCTGCTTTGCTAGCATAGCTAGCGCAGCATGGAAATGCTTTAAGTACTGTGAAGATGAAATAAAATTTCATGTGTGATTAAATCTGTAATCAAAAGACGGGATTCAGGTAATATGACATCAATATCAGATGACGTTTTTTTTTTGCAATTTTGCACTACAGAACTCATGGCTAACTGAAAACAGAAGATATGAGGCAACATTTATGCCAATAGAACATAATAATTATTGAATCATGAATAAAAGCGAGGAAAAAACCCATTCTAAAAGTTTATATTTCTCTATATATTTTGTATCTCTTGGTTTGGAAAAAGGAATCCCCACCCAGAAGCTAAAGCTGTTTAGGGGGTAATTGCATTGAAAAGTTTGGAAGTCCCTGTCCTAGTTTAAACTTTCATTATTTGGGGTTTTGAAGCCTTTTGCCCACCTGATGCCTGTCAGCTGGTAGGAAAATCCCACCACCAACCAAACCCTGAAAACTTCTTTCTTCAGTTTGACAGTTTTTTTGACAGCTTTATAATAATAATAAAACGTTACTTCACCAGATGTCGTCACATGCTGACAGCAGCTCGATGGTTTGTTTTAGTAGACACAGGATGTGACAAAGGTTGCTTGAAATGTCTGGTTTTTAATACCTTTTGTTGTTTTTCTTTGGGGTTTGTTCAATATTTCATCTTGGTCTCATAGTTATTAATTGTTTATAAAGCAGGAAATAGAATCCTGCTCCTCCCTGGGAACAATTGCACTATAAAATATTGACGTTTTGTGAATGAATCATACCTACTATGATGAAATATATCAGGATATATGCTACTGTAAACTAATTTCTGTTGTACTGTAGCAAATGCTCTAAAATGGTGTTATCATTTATAAACAACTGCTAATGTATCCTCCTTTTCCTAAGCTGTAATTCAAAATACAGCAATGAAGTGTCAAAATAGCTAATTGATAATACATGGACTGTGAAATAGGAAGCAGCCTGACGTTGCTGACGCCTTTACTTCAGTGTTTTTTGTTTTTTTTGTGTGTGTGTGTAATCAGTAGCTGTACCTGGCTTTCCTGTGCTGCAGCAACTGGTCCACCTGTAATTAATGCATGCCAGTCACACTCCTGAGGTGACGAATGAAGAAACGTTAAAAGGTTGCTTCACTGAACACTCCATGTTTGCAAGCCAAAAAGAAAAAAAGAGGGATAAGAAGTCCAAACTGTTCTGCTTCCCAGGAGATAAAAGAAAATATCTGCGAGCTGCTTGAAGAGCTCCAAGTTTAGTTCATGTTTGGCTCCGGTTGTTTTGGACTGAGATTAGGTAAAAGCTAATGTTGAATATTGAACCAAACATCTGTCTAACATAGATAACTTCTCCTGACTGATTCTTCCTACTGATGGTGAGTTAGTTCTTAAGTGAATGATTTCTACTTCTATTTGAAACATACCTTTTGTCTAAACAAATTTCCATTAAAGTACTAAAAAATTGCATAAACCTTTAAAAGATAAGTATCATTCATCTTCATCTCAACAGACTTCATCATAAGTAATATAAAAAGCACTATCTTGACTTAAAACTATTGAAGGTAAACTATATTGTCACTACTCCAGTTAAAAAAAGACAAATTGGCCAAGTTGTCTTCTTTTAAATAAATATTGACTTTATTAACAAAGTCTTATCGCCTTTCTAAAGTATTCATGCCTCTTTAAATGAAACATTATAGTGCTTTATTTGCATTTTATGTAAAAGTCTCAAAAAGTGCGTATATTTAAGGTGGAAACAAAAGGATGCATGCAGTCCCGGTTCCAGACGAGTTTAACAGGGGCATCGACTTATTCTGGGGGGAGGAAGCAAAATGAATCTAAGTAGCTGAACGTAGACAACAACATCAGTAGTCTACAGGCTTCTTGTTAACGAGCTTAAGGTGCTGTATAATTAATGTAATGATAATATGTAATCATGATCATCATGTAATGATAGCTAATGATCTTTTAGCTATCATAACCTGCATCCAACAGCTTTACTCGACTCAGTCGGTTAGTTTGGGGGGAAAAACTGTGCAAAGTTCTTTGCGTTTCGCTGTTTGTTGCCATGTTTCTAACACACACCTGCGCAGCTCTGCACAGCAGCAGCAGGTCTCCTTCGCCGCCGCACAGGTATAACCCAGGCCAAGCGTCTCAGCATTCATGTTGCGTTTGAAGGCAGCTCGGAAAAACAGGTTACGACGTGTTAACAACGGATTCAACAGTTTTAACTGCTGAAAAAGTGACAGAGGACACAGATATGGGAAGTGCGGAAGCCCCTATTGTATCAAACTGATATAGGAATAACAGAGAGTTGGCCGTTCTAAGGTAAAAAACAGCAAACAGCTTCCAGTCCAGGGGGGGCACCGTTGACTCTGTGGGCGGGCAATGCCCCCCAATGCTGCCTGGCCCGGATGCATGATTTCCACTTTTTTCAATTTTCAATCTGAATGGTGCGGCATGCATTTACTCTGATCATTTCTGGGTTTTCCATCTTGCTCGTAGAAAAACCAGTACATTTTCTGTAATCTGGTTTTGATAAAGTATGTTTTAAAGTGTTCCTAGAACTTAAATGTTTTCTTCTTTTTTAAAGAAAACCTAATTGTCCTCCTAATTGTCTCTTGTTACATTCACGCAATCGTAACAATTGTACAAGTGTGAGAACAACAACTAGTCATCTAGTCTAAAAAGAGACTTGTAGAAACCGAAACAATTTTCTTGTTGGCATAAATTGCATTTACAGGACAGAGAAACCGGCCCGAAGTTGATGTAAAAATGGATGAGCAAGAAGAAAACATTAGAAGCTGCAAAACATTTTATATTTGTTCACTTGCTGGCATGACATCAACCCCAAACATACAGTCAGAAAACTTTTCCTTTTCCTTATAATTTATATTTACTTGATTCTTTTTGATTTCTTGTAAATATGAAACAACAATACAATGAACTATCTGATAAAAGACAAGGCATATGGACATATTGAAGGATGCTATAAACTCTTGTATGAATTAATAACTTCTAATGTTTGAGTTTGGAATCACATTTTGTTTCTGCAGTAACATTAAAACTTAACACCATTATGCTTTTCACAGGATCCACCTGCTAATTCAAAGAAAAACAGTTTTTTCACTGCTTTCAAAATACAATCTTCTTTAACAAAAAGCTCAATAGAACTACCATATGTGCATATGGAAACTAAACATTGTAAGAAATACTTACATTATATGAATTTATCCTAGACTTTGATATGTTTATCCTACTGTAAATAATGTGAAATGACAAAGAAGAACCAGTCAGTACTGCTGATGGAAGATTACTGTCATACTCAATCTTTACACTAACATGTGAAAATGGCTGCTAACAGATGTGCAATTTTACAACCGTACATCTTTGAAAAGCAGAAGTAGAGCCTCCTGCACAGCAAACAAGAACACAAGTGGTTCTTAGAAGCAGTAGAAACACAAATGGAAGTGCAAAAACATGCAAAGTTTAAGTTTTCTAATATTTATAAATAAGACTCAAAGTCGGGTAAATCTAAACTTTTGCATTTTAATTTTTGAAGCTATAAATGAAAATCTTTTATAGGGAAATGTCCAATTTCCATCATCCAACCAGCTTCGTGTCGATGAAGCTCAGATCCGAACAGGTCAGATTGAATATGTATTTCTCACAGTACTTCTTCATATTTCACAAACATTCTTGGTGTGGCTTTTTGAAACATCCCTGCACTCACAGCATTGCTGAGCGGATGAAATGTTGGATGAGCCTCTTTAAGCACATCGCAATTTTCTGTAAAGCCTCAGCAAAACGCTGAACAGAGAAGTGCTGCGTATTCTGGACCTGGTTCAGCCTGGTTTAGATGTGCAGCAGATTACTGCTAGTGGGGTTTCTGCTTCCTACTTTACAAAGTTGAAGGTTGTTGCAGTGCTAAACATTTCATTTCATTCGTTTGACGTTTCACCCTGTGAGGGAGAAAACCTCATTTCCAGGCATTCATTGTAATAATATACTGTTATTACCATTGAAAGTTATTTTTTCCAAGCTCAAGTCATGTCTCAATACTTTGAGGGGCAAGTCAAGTTAGAGTCTCAAATATTTGCACTGGATTTTATTTCTATGATTTAAAGTTCTGCTTGAAGCTCTGCTTGAAATACAATTCATGTTGCTGTATGAGTTGTCACATATACTTTATGTGACTCTTCACATAAAGAAGAGTCACATAAAGTATATCACAGTATTTTTCTTCAGTTTGTACAGAAACTGACAGGCAGTCTTCTTTACAACTTTTCCTCTTTGTTTACAGCCGAGCATGGTACCTGTTTTATTTTATTTAGTTTTGTTTAGAAATAAATGTAAAAAAGTGAGTGAGATACTGTTATTTTGCAAGGCTTCACAGTAGGGAGTATGGTCTAATCAGGAGGTAAATTAGTTTCATAATTATTCAACAACAAAAAATAATTTCAATCAAAAAATAAATTGAGATCAAAACAATTAGAATTTTAATTAAATGTTTTTGTAATAGAATATTAAATTTGTGTTATTTTTTACTCAAAATAATTATTTTTTTCTTATAAACATTCAAATTTACTAGCACATCTCAGACATCTTTGGTTTTGAATGCTGACAATATAAATGTCCTAAAGTAATAAATGAATAAAGTAAAATTATTGATTTGAATTATTTAGAGCACGTGTGTCAAACTCGAGGCTCGGGAGCCAAATCTCGCCCGTCGTGGTTTTGTGGTGGCCCTCTAGACTCTAAATTACATTAATAAGTCCCACCAGTTTTTTACAAATCCACAAAAATTCACACAAAATTAACTAATCCACACATTTTCTCTGATTTCACAGCAATTTAGTTTCAAAACTGATCAAAAATTAACTAATCCCCACATCAAAATGTTGAGTTTAAGCGACTGCCGCCTCAGCATTACTTGCTGGTGATTAATAAAAATCACCTTATCAATTGTAAAAAATCCTGACAAAGATTTCTAAATTAGCACCATAAAATCTGTGATTTAACACAGAGTAAAACTGGGGTGTAACTGCAGCTTTAAACAAGCTGGTCTTTGTGTAGGAACTCTATTTAAAGATTAGCTATTTTTATATGTATAGATTTTTGCCCAGGTTGTCTGGCACCTTAAAGAGTTTATGCGAATAAAGTTGCTGATGCCATTTTTTTTTTCTGCAAGTGAATAAAATACCCTGAGGATGGATTTTTCTGTACGAAGACAGAAAGTGAGATTTCACAGAAAGCCACAAGCTACTAAAGTAATCATTACGGCTTTCGTCTTTATTAAGACGCATTCCAACCTGCATTCTGCAACTAAAGGCAATTTCTTTGGTGCGTAAAAGATAAGAAAGCATTAGATAATGTCCCTGTGAATGATGGTGGAGGCTGAAATCCAGCAACAGGGAGCTGTGGGGGTTTACCTGCAGAGGCAGCAGGCCTTCGCTCCTCTACTAATTACTCAGAGAACCTGTCTGAGCCTCCGTGTCAGCACCGACCTCACGCTGATCCAGTTTGACCCCCGGCCCAAACAAGGTGGTCTCTGGAGTCGCTGCCGGTAACGACGGGGTCAGAGAGTCCTACCTTGATAGTCATCGGTTGCAAACCGTCACCAAGGGACAATATGTAATCCTTATCATTTATCTTACAGACAGCTAATATAATCACAGCAGAGGAATCTTGCTTTTTTTTATATATATATTATCCTGGAGCTGCAATGTGTTTTTTCCTGCTGCTGTAAAGAAATGTTAAGTATTTATTCAGCTGCTGCATGTTTTGACATCAAGCACAATATGTTAGAAATTGTTTTAGACGGCAATTAATCTGCCAGTTTTTATTGCAATGTTCTAGCAAACAATGTGTTGCTTCAGAAGGCAAATGTTTGAAATTTGTATTTGTGTAAACGGACAAAGCACAGTCAATGTTTAAATCATTTTTACAGCACTTTAGAAATTACGTAAGTTTTGAAGACAATAAGATAGTAATAAATGACAGATTGTTTTATACTGTAGACTATAAATAAAGTTGAAAACATAACATAAAAGATGTCAGTACCTGGGTTTGATTCTAGTTTCACTTGCTCTTAGTCTCTTTCTTTCAGTTACTTTTGTTGTGTTAAGTTCCTTATGTCTGATTATTTGTTGGTGTTAGATTAATTTTCCTAGTTACCCAGTTTGTGTACGCTCCATCGCTCCATGTGCCATTTTCTCTCTCTCTCTCTCTCTCCCCTCACACTTGCAACCCGTTTGTAATCAGCCATCTGCTTCTTGTTCAGCAATCAGCCTCCCCAGTATATATGCAACTCATTCTCAGTTACTCCTGGTTGGTTTCTCCTGTTAAATCCAGTTACTTCCCCATTTCAGCCTGCTAGTTTTTGTCCCCTGTTTCCTTTTTTTTTGGCTCAGGCTCTGGCTCCCTGTGTTCTCTATGGTTTTTGTTCTTCCTTTTTTCACTAAACTACAAAATCTACTTGCCAGCCTCTGTTTCATGACAAAATATATTTAAACTATTGACGTTTCTGCCTAAAACTACCCATATATCTTCAGGATTTGTGTTTTTTATAGATAAAGAGGCCCCTAATCTGTAGTTTCATTCACAGATTCTTATCAAAGTATTTGCATTTGTGGATTCCTTTTCTTTTATCATCCATGTTTTTGCATCCATGAATAAAATTATGTTTTAATCAAAAGCTACATAAAGGCAATAATTTATACAGTTGCTATGTGTTTTTACAAGATTATGGCTCAAAACATTGTGTGTTTCGCTTGCAAGATATTGTTCTGTGCTCCCTTTAATCCCTGCAGGAACCTCAGTGGGGGAATTGTGTGTTGAGGCATGTGCTAAATGTTAAGCTCTTCAAACCCAAAGTCTTTGTATACAAAGCTGAATATTAAATCTTCTGTTTAAAGAATCATCAAAACAATTCAGCTTAACAAGTCACTTTTTTTTTACCTTGTGGCATTATCACAATGCCACATAGATTGCAAAAATAGATTGTAAACAGCAATTTGTGTTAGACGGATTAAGACATACTCTGCCTAATTAAGCCTATCATTGATTATCTCATGGTTCACAACATGAAAAATGGCTGAAACCTGTTTGCTGTGTTCTTGCAAACCTTTGTTACTTTTTTAACTTCCAGGAGCCTTCCAAAGAAAAGGCAAGGACTTTCACCTTTCCCGGCACTTAGGAATACTTTACATGGATTTAATGAATAATTTAGGACTGCGGGTGATTTTGCCCTGCGGAGGCACCTCGCACGCTCAGAATCCAGCATTATGCTGCGTATAATCAAGGACATATGAGGGTTTGATGGTATCAGGGGCCCAAGCATAATTTGCTGCCTCATTTAACCTCCTCCATCTCACAAAAGATGTCGGCTTCAATCTCCAAAAAACCTAATTTTAGATATAGGATCCTCGCAGAGAAACTCCTGTGTGTTTGTTATTGCGCTGGAGTGTGCTACAGATTAATAGCTCTATTCCACACAGTTACTCTGTGCATATATAGGATCTGTGAGTCATCTCTGAGGAGCGTTGACTGGCAGATGGAACATTTGCTCAGACATGAGTGCTAATTGTAAATGTCACAGGATGGGTTTCTGAAAGCAATCAGAGCCAATTTTGTTTTGGAGACTTGATATAAAGCAACTTAAGTGCAGTGGTATACTGCATTTTCTCCCTTTTTAGTTTAGTTTTGCAAAGATTTGTTACTTTTTAGCACTAAATAAACAGCCTTAGATATCTGGCACATTGATAAAACTTTCTCCTCATTGATTGTCGCTCTCATCTCAGTCTGTCGCTTTACACACCGATCAGGCACAATAATATAACCACTGATGGGTGGAATCATTACGACTGATTTTCTCTTCAGTGTGACACCTGTTGAGCAACTTAGAAAAAGGACAAATTGTAGAAACTGTTTTCACGTCTGAAAGTGGTCAGTGTCTACCTAAAGCTCTCCAAAGAAGGAACAATGATGAAGCCAAAGAGTGGAGAACATGGTAAGAACAAGAAGACATATATATCTAGTATATATGTTAATATATAAATTGCAGATTTTGTGATACTGTTTTAAAAAATTTGCTGTCAAAATTTAATTTTAATTTTGAGCATATTAACTATTTGTAGCCAAGTGGCTAATTTCCATAGTCTAGTCTCATTGACTGGTTGCTGTTTATGATTAGCAAAAACAGCAGCCTAAGGCTACATCACAACAAAGGGGCTCATTAAACAGTTGTTTACAATTTGTATTCTCTAATTTCGCAATAGTTTTGAGTTTTAAGTTTACTAGAGTTAGCATTGCGGCGCTAAAAATGGAGTTGTACACAGTTAACCTATACTAAGCTAAACAGGCTAATCGTGCTAATCCCCATGTCTCCTATAGGGCTCCAAACGAAAACAACTCTAATCCGGTTGGTTTTTAGTGTACTGTAGATTTAAAGGCACTCAGTGTTTTGGTTGTTTTGCAGTTTTCTGGGAGTTTGTTTCAGATTTGTGGTGCTTTAAAGCTAAATGCTGCTTCTCCATGTTTGGTTCTGGTTCTGGTGCAGAGCGAACCAGAAGACCAGAGAGCTCTGGAAGGTTGATACAATAACACCGGATCTTCAGTGATTCAGTGATTTATAAACTAACAACAGTGTTTTAAAGTTTATGCTCTACATGGAGCCAAGTGTAGGGACTCTATCTTCCTGGTTTTAGTCAGTACTCCAGCAGCAGCGTTCTGGATCAGCTGCAGCTTTAGGCAGTTCTATAAATACACTGTCAGCAGTAATTGTTGTGACTAAAGATAAACACATGGATGAGTTTCTCTAGATCTTGCTGAGACACTAGATATTATTGTTTATCATCCAAAAGCTACTGATTTCATTAACAACACAAATCGGCAGCTGGAAACAAGGATTTACTCTTGTAATTACCTTTTTATAAAGTTTTACGCTTGAAATGTTCCACATTTTCAAGTTTCACCAATGATTGCTGCATTCATTTATGCTCATTTCAGATTTTCTTTCAAGAATCACAAGACTACAGAAACCCCCTTTTTGATTTTCATTCCTGCTTATCTGAAGCAAAGTGTTTTATTTATCAAACGATTCTGATTCCAGTGTGACTGCTTTGCTGCTTGAAAGAACAGACAATACACTTCCTTTTCTCCAGCCCCCAAAATGTTGTTTGGAGAACAGAGAGAAATATTTTGACAGAGCAACAGATCCATATTGTATGATTTCCTTCAATCAGGGAACAATACAAAAAGCTAACCCCTGGTGGGAAAGCACAAAGCCTTCATCTCTAGTTTCTGTGCCCACTATTTTTTCTCCCTAAGCAGAGTCTCCCTCTCATTTAACTTCCAGTTGTATTTTGCTTTTTATGCTTTATTAGGTTTTCTGTCGGGTTCACTTCTTGCTCTACTTGCACATTATCTGGAAACATGGTCCTCTACTCGTTCTTTCTAGTTCTCGGGCTCCCATCGCTGACTCAGATGACGTTTGGTCAAAGCTAATTGGACAGTAAAATCCAATCTACTCAAAAGTGAGGCTAAAGATTTGAGAAATCCCATTAACATATGGTTAAGGGTGACTGCATTTCTGTCCCGTTTGAACTTCAAATGTCATCCCACTACCAATTACATCCCAAATTGCAATTTACCTCAGTTAATTAGCCTAATTAATATTCAATGGAACAGCAAAAAGACTCCCACTTGATTTGTTCCAGTTTTAATCTAACATATCACGGCTGATAATCTGGTCATATACAAAATAAATCTCCCTCACTGGGTTTATGCTTTTCAGACTCTTATATGGGGGAATTTTTCTGCCATAATTTGAGAGCACATATTTCAATTTGAAAGCAGGACTTCATGTCTTTCTTCTCAAAACTTGTAATGCCTGTACTCAAAACTTCTGCTCTCTTTCAAATATTCAGTTCGCTTTCTCAAACCTTTCTCCTCACGCTGAAAACTTGTTTCTGCTCGGGTCAGATCTCCGCCTTCAAACCTCTCTGCTCGCTTGCGAATCATTTCCTTGCTCGTGCTTGGAACAGAAGAGCACCGTCGCCTAGCAACCTCTCTGCCAATAGAATGAAAGTGTTGTACGGGGTGCGTTTGTTTCCTTCTAGCAGGTGTGCCTGTGTGGCTACTACAAGGCTCTAGCCTGCGCCGCCTAGTGGATGTAGGGAGAAACAACGATGTCACTAAACATCCTGCCAGCAGTGTGCTACTGATCGCTAACAGCTACTGATCTTAGGCAGGAGTTTGTTCACCCAACCAAAGGAAATGGATCCACAGATCCAACCGTGTTACAACTTAGTCACATCTATCTGTCTGTCTGTGTCTCTCCCTCTCTCTCAGGCACACCCACTAGAAGGAAACAAACAGACCCAGTACAACACTTTCATTCTATTGGCTGAGAGGTTGCTCGGCGATGGTACTTTTTTGTTCCGACAGAGAGCAGAAAGTGTTTCGCAAGTGAGCAGAGGTTTGCAAGCGGAGATTTGATCTGAGCAGAGACAAGTTTTGAGTGTGAGGAGAAAGGCTTGAGAAAGCACAGTGAATATTTGAAAGAAAGCAGAAGTTTTGAGTACAAGCAGTACAAGTTTTGAGAGGAAAGACATGAAGTTCTGCTTTCAAACTGAAAACGCAAGCACAAATATTACACATTTTGAGAAGAAAAAACATGAAGTCCCGCTTTCAAACTGAAAATGTGTGCTCGAATTATGACAGAAATATTGCCCCATACTCTTACACAAAAACTAGACTTGAGCAAATGGAGGAAAACCATGCCCTTTACAGTTAATCAATGTTTTCTGTCAGATTCTGACAAAAGACCAAAGAAAAACAAAAGCATGGATAATAATAGCAGCATCCAACATGAACTGGCATCTTTAAAATCGCTGCCACCACAGCAGGTGAGTTTTTATTGCAGCCTTTTCACAAGTAATACCAGCTCTCCTTGGGAAACTTTGGCACTTTGAGAAAAGTGGTTCTTTTTGTAAATTAGCTCAAATGAATGTTAGCTCCACTTCAGCATCCCTATTTGTTCCCCCTGTCAGCTCTGCAGGCAGGGCTGCATTTGTCTGTTCTGAGCCCACGCGCCTGCGGGTCAAACCGCTGACTTTCACCAGCACTCTCCAAAACACAGAGGAGGGTTTTCACAAAGCGCTCCAATCTGCCTGATTTGCTGTAGTTGCTTGTCATGAACTATCTGCTTTATTTTTGCACTATAAATACACCAAGAACATACGCATCGAACACCGAGCTTAGCCACAAACAGAGCAGGTGCAGAGAAAAAGAAAAAGTTTAAACAAAGCATTTCAATTAATGGAGATATTTAAATTCTGGCTATTCCAAATAAGATTAGAAAATTATTTTACATCACAGTTGAAGGTAAAGAATATATCTTTGCACGATTCACTCAGAGATTTTAAGCTAACTACTCCATATTAGATGACTGCTCTTTTCTTTTTTTTTTGTAAAGCCAGCAACACATTAGTCACTTATTTTACCTTAGTTATTCTCTTTAATCCAAATTACCAGATTTGAGAATGCAGTATATTTTTTCCAGTAATCTGTTTGAGAGAAAATATTCTGGCCTCTAAGAAAAAGATTTATTAAGCCTCTTATAAGAGGAAAAAACAGGATTCAAATTTCATCACATTCCTTTATAAATGCCACAGCTTAAGACTGAATATTTAATTAGTAAGTTACATACTTAGTTTAGAAGGAAATAGCTAGGATAAAACTAAATATTTTGTTTACAAGACAATGTTTTAGCTTAAATTTAAATTTAGCTGCAACCTAGCCTGCTAAATATTTAGTTTGGTCAAAGCTAAATGTTATGTGTGAACTAAATAATTAGAGGTAAATACTTTATCTTTAAACTAAATATCTACCTTACAAACTATATATTTAGCTTGAAGAACTATATTTAATTTACTAACTAAATATTCACTTTGGAGCTAATTATTCAGTTTGCTAACTAAATATTTAGCAAACTTTCTAAATACAGGAGAAATGTATTTAATTTGCTAACTGAATACAGTTTCGAGGTAAATATTTAGCTTGCTAATCAAATATTTAGTTTGAAACTGTGACATCTATAAGTGACCGAATAACACAGGTGAAAATATGACTTTGAAAAATTAATTTTTCTATTATGTTTGGCTGAATAATCCAAATTATTGCTGTTAATTTTTGACAGTGCTACTTAACAAACGGCTCCCATAGAAGACTTGATGTGTTTTGGTTTTTCAGGTTTGATCTGAGGCACAGTTCACGTCATCCTGTGGGATCTATTTAGACCTTAACAATATTAAGTACAGGTGTGAAGGTATTTAAATTGGTTTAGGACAACAGGAGGTTATCTGGATTACTTTTAAAAACAAAAAGTCTAAAGACTCGTTTTAGTGCTGAAAACTGGCCTGACTCTTCAATAAAAACATGTTTCTCTCATATGACAAATGGAATAAAAAATAATCAACATTGTATGAGCTATTTGCTTATTTGAAATGATTAAACAGCTATCTGTGGGAATATTTTTGGACTGAATGTTCAATCAGCTTCTTCAATTAAACACAATTCTTCAAGGATTATATTCTTTAATTTAGGGATTTCTGGGGGGTTTATTGATGAGGGATTTTTTTCTGCCAAGTAACATTTATTTTGATTGTTTTCTGGGCCGATTGAATCTGCTGTGGTTTCTGCAGCAGCATAAAATGTCCCGTGTCAATCATAAAAACCCGAGCGGTGTGTGGCAGCCTCTTTTCTGAAGCGTTGAGGTTATGAGCTTGTAAAGTTGTGTAGAAACAACTTGGAGCTCCAAGCAAGCTTTCGGGTGTTTTTCTGAACTAAAGATTTTCAGTGTCTTTGATTTGACACTGTGCTCTGTGCAAGTTATTGTTTGCTATTTTTATTATCTACTCCAAAACACACAATAAAGCCTAAAATCAGATGTTAGAAGAAGTTTAGGATGTGTATGAACAGGAAATCTGCAGAAACTGGAGTTTCCAATCACCATGTGAAAACAATTGGCGCCAGGATGAGGTTTTTTTTCTGATTTAGCAAATGCATTTTGTATAGTCACAAATGTCAATTTAAAATCTCAAATACACGCACATTTAAAGAGCCTCAGTGAAGAAGTGTTCAGTATAGTAACTCTTTGGTGCAAAAATTTATTGAAAATCAATTTATTCACTGCATGTTTATGTCTATGTGTAAGGTTGAGGTAAATGGCCCTTTATTAACCATTCAGACCAACACAAAAAAGACACAATCAAAACTGTCAGATGATCTTACTACCCTGTGAAAATAACTCAGAAATACTGTAGTCCAAATAGATTGGATGTATTTAGTTTTTTCCTACTTACTGAAAGTTTCTAAGGACAGAAAGCCAATGTTTGGTCTGTTTTGCTTTTGCATTTCTATCCTAAAGAAAAATATATAAAACTTCACATATCTCAACATATTAACATGCATGGAAAAACCTACAGAAACCTTATATTATGGTAGAAAGTACGGTGGAAAGACTGTTAGTATTCATTGTTGCGAGAAAACACAAAAGTTTTGTGAGAAAAGGAAAAAAATCCCCATGTCTCCTGCAGGACTCCGTAAGTTTTTTGTTTTTTTTTCTTTTGTGGCTGAATTGAAATCAGTTTATTTTGGTCAAATCTCAACGACTAGATGTTGCCACTGCTGGAAACCACGAAGAAGAAGAGGACAGGAAGTATTTGGAGGATGAAGGCGCTACATGTTTTTTACTGACTTATCATCTGAACAGACTTACTCACCTGTGATATTTACAAAACGTTCCCCACATTTTGCTACAGAATCTCATCTACTATCATGTTGACATGGACAAAATGTATACTTTCAGATTAATTTGACACAGGGGCTTAATTTTGTTAACTCTGCTTTGTGTAATAATGTGTAACATCCTATGCGACTCATTTAAAATTTTCACACCTTAACTTATCTGTTAACGCCAAACCTTAGATATATAGATACGGCAAATGTATTTGCATATGCATAAAGATATACACATCAATGTTCAAATTTACAGTTAGCTCATATCTGTATTTTAAGAACTGTAGTGATAATTTGTTGCACCTCCCTTCATATTTGCACCTTTTATTTCTCTACTCGCTGCTAGAAGAAGGATGTTTTTACAGTGCTGCTGAATTTCCTTTCAATCCTCCTGCCTGCTTTTACAAACTGTCATTCACATATAAAGCGTCAAACCTTCACGTTGCATTTGTTGGATTTAGCCTTGCGTTCTGCCCTTCTTTCACACTGCATCCTTGTGTCTGATTTCCCAGCTCCGAATCTTTCCTGTTATCTTTCTTTTTCTTTTTCTTGGTTTATATCTGATTTCTTTTAGTTTGTACATTTTCTCAAATCTTCTGCTTCCATTTTTCCTGCCAAATTATTTTGGATTTGTGTTTCTGGATGCAGCAGCTTCTTAAAAGATAAAATAACATCCCTTCGCTTTGCTGCCTTCAGAGCCTCGGCTGCATTTGGACAGTATTACAAATGAAACACACGATTGCAACTTTAAATTGTGTCTCCATAATCTGGTCGTAATCTTGACATTTTGATTGGCAAGACTATTCAGGTGTTCTTTGTCATTGTTCTGTTATCTCCACTAAAATTACTGCTGTAAGATGTAATTTTCATAATGTAGAAATCCTGATGAATGGAATGGTATTATTCATTTATGAATTAATAAGCTCTTGGTTGGTCAGCGGGGTTCCCATTCTGCTGCTCTCACTTTGCTCTGTTACTTATGAACTCACTAATTCAAAGGTTTACTTAAGTTAGAAAGACTTTTTACTTCTAACCATTTTCTTCAAAACTGTGCATCATGTTTGGAGGATTTTTGATAGACAAAAATTCTTCTTGTTTCAAGTAACTTTAAATAAAGTAATTTCTTTAGTTCTTCACTAAAAATTTGCTGTTTCAGGTTGTTTAGACTTTAACTTATTTCTGTTTTACTAAATGCAAAAATAAAGACATAAGTTTCCGTACACTTGCAAAGCCCCGTAAGTTTCTAATGGTTAACATAACTTGAGTTATTAGTAGGAAAATCAACAGATGTATTTTAAGATTAAACACGCTAATTTTAATAAATTAAAAATCATTAAAAATGTCAGGAAGTTGTGGAGGATTTACTTTATGAAACTGATTTATCCTAGGGAGAAAGGCAAGGTAATTTTATTTATGTGGCACATTTTCAGCAACAGGGCAACTCAAAGTGCTTTACATGAATTAGAAGGAAATACAAACGAAACAAAACCATAAGAAAGAAAAGTATAAAACTGTATATTGTTTAATAAGAATAAACTAGTAGTTCTCTGGATTATTGTCCTGATAAAACTAAATGTTTGTTCTCCATGTTTGATTCTTGTTCTGGGTTGCTCAGTAAACAGGAGTTTCTGTAGGTCTTGCTCCAATATTTAAAGTATAAAGCTAAATGTTGGTCTACAGTAATAAGCACGCCAGAATTTTTAAAGGTAAAGAACTAAAAAGTATCAAACTAAGTGTTGGTTGGTTCCTCATGTTTGATTCTTGCTGAGCTATTAGAAAGTACCATCAAACCAAGAACAACTGGAACCAACATTTAATTTTATACT
Organism: Xiphophorus hellerii; assembly: GCF_003331165.1. Lineage (NCBI taxonomy): Eukaryota > Metazoa > Chordata > Actinopteri > Cyprinodontiformes > Poeciliidae > Xiphophorus > Xiphophorus hellerii. The sequence continues at coordinate 6,674,760 of NC_045689.1, read as the reverse complement.
TGTTTGTAGATTTGTAAGCTAGTCAAATGAGTTTCTCTAGGTCTTAAGGTGCCACATTCAACTGTTTAAACATTATGTGAATATGATGGGATTTTCCTATTCATCGTACCTCTAAGGAAAAAGATTTGCTTTATCAAAGAGATTATTTTGAAAAAAAAAATGACTGTGAACTGCTGGCTAAAGCTGGAAAGAGAGTTTCATTATTCACATTTCAAGAACTAATGCACAGATATTGGAGACATATCCTGTGGTCGGTTGAAACAAAGTTGAATTGTTTCACCATAACGACCATCTTTATAGTTTAGCTTGTAAGCATCAGAGCTGCGAAGTTTCATGGCGGCAGCAACGTGTGGCGTTTTGCTGCAGGAACAACAAGAGGAACACTTCACAAAATAAGATAGCAGATGAGAAAATGCAATTATGTGGGATATTGAGGCAACATCTCAAGACAACAGCCAGGATGTTAAAGCTTGAGTACCAATAAGTTTTCCAAACGGTGGCTAATCAAACTGCCAAATAAGTTATAAAAATGCATTAAGGGCAAAGAAGTCAGTGTTTTGGAAACGCTGTCATGAAACACTTATGTGGGCAAAGCTTGACAGGAAAGTGAAATATATACTTTAGTAGTAATATATGATCCAAGTCACATAATTTTATGGCAATCCTGTCAAATAACAAGGAAAAGTCTGCAAATGGGGTTAAAAGAAACAAAACGTTTTTTCTCTCGTTGTTCTCCTATTTAGCAAATGAATGTTTTTAGTAATTTGTTTTTCTGTATCGTGTATGTAAATATCTGGTTTCATATGTAGGTGATGAATGAAAACAAATAGATATATCAGAGTTAAAAAGGGTAAACGATTCAGTTTGGAGGAGAGAGAAATGTTTTTTGGTGTTAATGATGGCAAAACTACAATGAACAGAGAATCCAGTCATAATCACTGAGGTTTCAGTTGAGAAATCTGAGGCAAAAAGCAGGAATTCATATTATTTTATATACTACATATATATACTCAAAGTTTCAGAAACTGAAACACCATCTAAAACTATCAGAGGAAGACATTTTTTTTTTCTCAAATCACTTACAGATTAATAAATCAAAGGTTTGAAAAATATGTGGAAACATCTGCCACAAATATCAAGTTATCAAGCGGATACATCAGCATATGAGCAATTTCTTTTCTGCACATTTTAGTTGCTAAATTCTCCACAACAGTGAAAAAGTCTGATTTAGAAGCTGAGTTGATAATAGACAAAGACATTAACGGTGCTCTCATTGAAGACAGACGCCTGCTGTGGCTGCAAATTGAAAGATGAAACTTAGCTAAATGCTAAATTTGTTTCAACTCAACAACCTGCTCCTGGCTGACTGTTGCTCTGAGGCAAGAGCAGTGTAGTAGTAGTTAGGACGATTTAAAAATCTCATAGAGGTGCACAGATTTGTACATTTTTTTTCGCATTAGACAACCTTTTAAAATAGTGGTGCCCAATTTTTTTTAACATGTGGGCCAAAATTGTTATGAAAGCATGTGGGGCAAATGTCATACATTTTTTTATGACGTATGACACACTTTTTGTGTTTTTAATTTTTTTGGCTCAATGATCAACTTAAAAAATTACAATTTTATTTAAATCAAAATAATCAGATGTTCTTAGAAAATTATTGTAGATACGAAACATAAATTAAGTCTTGCTGGATCGGATTAGCATAAGATATTTTGGGTTGCTTGTTTTCTTACTTGGGCTCCAAGATTTGCTTTTGAGTAAACGGAGATGAAATAAGATGAATGCAAAAACTTGGTTAATAAGTAATAAGCTAATTTTTGGAAGCTCTTTTTAACCCTCCCACATCTTGTGCTGCGTTCACACCGAACACAATTTGAGCGTCAGGGACGTCTGGTTAGAATTCAAAGTCTACCTGCGTGCGGATCGAGGGCGCGTCGCGCCGCGATTTGTGCGTCTAGCACTAGGTGATTGAAGCGATTCTAGTGTTTGATGCGCGCCCAATAGTGGACATTTGCCACACTCCTAATGCTGCGTTCAGAAAATCTGAACTTTTTCCACTCGTCGCAGAGCGTCAACCAATCAGAGTGACGCTGCTATGTGACACTCGCTTGTGCCCAGCTAGCTTGTGAAACTCAAGAAACTCACAAAACTTCTGCATTATCTGGTGAATTCCAAGTTGTTCCCCACGGCGACGTTTTGTTGATTTCAGTAAATAAAACCTAGATGCCCTCTCAATATTTCATCCGCCATTGTTCAAAGTAACCCTGGAGAGTAAAAAGAGGCTCCAAATCGCGTCATGACATTATCAGCTGTTATTGTTGTTTGTTCAATAGAAACTGAACACAAAATGTTCAGGAAAAACATCTGAGCCTCCTTTATGACTGCAGAAGCTTTCGCTACATAATATTTTGGCGACGCTCTCTCAGTTTCATCCGCCATTGTACAAAGAGACCGGCAACAGAAAACAATGGCTTGTCCCAACGTGTGTCTAGAGCTTTTTTTTTTTTTTTCGGCGCTAGTGGCTCGTATTTTTTTTCGACAGTAGGCAGACAGGAAGGAGGGTGAGGAAGACATGCGGCAAAGGTCGTCGGGACCGGGAGTCGAACCCGCGACGTCCGCGTTCGAGGACTAAGGCCTCCAAACGTGGGGCGTGCTAACCCCCTGCGCCACCATACCATGCCCCGTCTAGAGCTATTTTGACACATTTCAAATTTGCGTCTAGAGCAAAATGTGAAGCGTCAAGAGCACACACGTCCAACTTGAAGCGTCGGACGAAAATATGTTCGGTCTGAACGCAGCATTAGGAGTGCGGCAAATGTCACGGTCAGACGTCGTAGGAACTGATGTCAGTTCCCCAAACCACACAAAAAAAGCCTCATAAAAGCGCACACAGGGTCAGTACGACCCCGCTGGAACGCACACAGAGTAAAAACCTCATGGGATCCAACATACCCCATCACTGCAGGGCGGGTAAAAAGATGTTATTTATCTGTTTTGAAAAAAATCCTAAAAGATGAAAACGCGTCCATCTGAATCAGGGCAGATTTTCTCAAGTCTGGAACTGAGGTCAGATAGTTTGATGTTTTCTCCCTTGACTTCAAGGAAACCTTTTGTTCCATTTAGTTACAGCTTGTTTCCCTGACAGCAACAGAAAACACGTTTCTGCAGTCCTCTGTCAGGGGTGAGCGTGGTCACCGTCATGTATGCAGATTTAACCATATCACAATATCCGGCATGTTCCAGTTACAGGAGCGCGCTGTCGTGGGGAAACGTGACAATGGCTTCGTTTGGCTGGGAAAGCGGCAGCAACCAGCAGAAGGGACAGCAGAGAGGGACATGCTCTGCCAGGCAACATGAAATTGAATCCTGTCTCGCTTAGTGCTTTTCAAATGATGCGTCTCTTGCACTTGTGCCTGAACCTGTTTATTCTCTTAGCCTGTTTGCTTTTCAATTATTACACTCAGGGAAAAACGTTTCCAGGTTGTCAGGCAGAATGAAGGCAGCAGGATGTACAGGGAAGGCCTAAAGATGTTGTTTTAAACTTCAGCAGAATGTTTTGAGGTTTCTTTTGACGAAAAATTGTTGTTTCTTTCTGAATTGTATTCTTTTCACACTTACACAACTAATTTTATTGTTTTTTGTGTATTGTTTAATTTTATCTCAGGGTCTCAAGTTTCTTTTTGAAGCTCAAATCTGAAAAAATCATAATTTAACTCAAGACACCCTGCAGGTAGATGTCCTGCAGAAATATTAAAGGTGTCACAATCCATTTCGTTTTGCATATTGTCTGTCACTGGGTTTGTATTTGGATCTTTTTGCTGGGATTTTTTCTTATTTGTTGGTTTCTGTCTCAGTTTATTCCTTTGTGTGACACTCACAACTCTTTATTCGCTTCTGTTTATTTTGTGTTGGTTTTGATTTTTGTCAGTATTAGTTTTTACCTCTGATGTGAACTAAGAAAAGTGTTGATGGCTCTTTATATGGTTCATTCCATTTACCTATTAAGTCGGATCTGGGAATTTACCGTACCATACTATTCCATTTTAATTCTAAAGCGGTTAGACGTGCTATACAGAAATATGAAAACAAAGACGAACACTGAAACAATAAGACAACCTATAAGGAATATAGAACTCAAAAAGAGTACAACATTAAACCACAGAAGCTAGCTCACTCTTGGTTAAGAAAAAAAAAAATTTAAACCAGTTTTAAAAACAGAAAGAGATGAAGCCTGTCTGACCTTCAGCTCATTCCACTATTTAGGAGCCAGAGCTGCAATGGCACCATCTCCTCTGGATTTATAAAAGGTATCTGGGACGGCTAAAAGCATCTGGTCAGACGATCTAAAAGCATGTGATGGACTATAAGAGAGAAGCAGTACGGACAAATAAGAAGAGCTAAGACTATTTAAAGACTTAAAAACAAACAAAATAACTTTTAAATAGATTTTATACTAAACAGGAGGTAAATGAAAGGAAGCCAAAGCTGGAGCTATGTGCTCTTGTTTAACTGCATCAGTTAAAAATTGTGCAGCAGCATTTTGTAGCAGCTGTAGATGTGAGGATGGAGACCTGGCTAACTCCGATCGAAAGAGAGCTACAATAATCCAGACGCGTGGTAATAAAAGCACGGATCAATGTCTCTAAGTGGTGCTTAGAAAGGAGGTCTTGATTTTTGAAAGGTTCCTCAGCTGAAAGAAAGAAGTCTTAACTGCGGTGTTTAGACGACAGCCAAATTTCAGGCTGGGGTTTGTTTTCACCCCTAAATTTGTGACAATGGATTTTTTGAATGCGGCCAAAGAGGAAAAATCAAAGGTAGGGATCCTGCGTTGTATTCCCACCATCTTTAATCCGGTGGTTACCATAACCTCAGTCTTTTTATTATTATTATTATTATTATTATTATTATTATTATTAAAATGGAGAAAATTCAGTGCCATCCATCCCCTGATGTCATCAAGACAGTCCAGTAGAGACTGAGTGGAGCCATTATGTTTCCAAGGGAAGTAGACTTGACAGTGAACCACTTAGATATTAAATTGCACAGCATGCTTTCTGAAAATAGAAGATAAAATGGCAGAAGATAAAATGAGGACAGGAGAGGACCAAGAATTGAGCCCTGTGGTACTCCCAGGAGAGGGCAGCAGAAACAGAGGTAACATGTTTACAAATTCAATAAATTAATTGGTACCAATTTTAAAAAAAGCCTGTTTGCAGGTATTAAACATACTTTTATTAAGTCCACATTTCTGTTTTTGTTTTTAAAAAAAGTTTTTTAATTGATCTGATGTGTTATTCTAATTTTAACTGTATGTTTTCATTATCTGCAAGTTGAAAATCATCATAGTTAACAGAAATTACAGCTTTTAAACATCCATATGTCTAAAATATTCATTTCAGACTAATGAGGCTAAAATATAAATACTAATACAAGAGTTAGACATTTTTAATGTAAATATTATAAAGGTAAATTAAAGTGAAGTAATATGGGTTAAAAGCACAATAAAACTTAGCTCATTTATTTGTGAATAGTTATTCATAAATAAATAAAAAATGGTTAAAAAAAAACTATTTATATGCTAGTATAGTTTGTTTGAAACACACATTTCAAAATGTGTCCTGTTCACAACCTAACTTGTTGTGCTGTCAATTGTGTATTTTCTTTCATTTAATTTGTTGACGTAAACTAACCAGTGTGATGGCGAGACCTAAGTGAAAGAGGTGAAAGGTCATGTTAGCTTGTAGGATTCGACCGACATGCTATGCTAGGAGGGTAGCATTCCCCGGTAATTTATGACCGGGGAAACGGTCATAAATTACCTGGGTCTACATCCGTGTTTCGGACTGTTTCACCTTCTGATGAGTGAGTACTCGATATAAATTATTTCTGTGCTAAAATAAAATGCTAGAAGTGCTTGAATATATGATGCTAATCGCGAGTTAGCATTAGCATTTTTGCGCGAGCTATTGGTAGCTGTATGTAGTGTGTATCAGCCTTAGCCAGATGTGTGAAGCTAAACAGAGACTTTTATCACGCAGTGGACCGAGAGGACTTATCTGGATTCTTCTGCTGTGGATAGAAAGGTGGAGTTTGCTGGTTTTTATTCCACGTGGCCATGATGTGAAGTAAATTCAAACTCACCCGTCTAGTGGGGTTTGCATGGCTACCGACATCCATCCTGCACACCTAAGAGAATTCAAAGGATTTGTGAGTAAACTTTATTTTCTGCTTGGTTTCAAGTTGTGTTTCTGGGTCACAATGAACACAAGCTATGAATCAGACCTGCAATGTTTTTTTGGGTTTTTTTAAATTAATATTTCAATAAGAGGCTTTATCATTTAAATGGTCAAGTTCTGAACTGAATTCAAAAGGAAACTGTTTTGTGGGAATGTGATTCTGTTTTTGTTTGTTTGGGCTAGTACATTTTGCATGTGCTAATATATTTTATTCACTAAATTCTTCTCTTAATGTCAAACTTTCTGAGTTGTGTCCAAATTTTATTTATTAAGACAGCCTGTCGCAATGAATCACATAATAATTTAAAACAAACGCAATGATTTCCATTTGCAGGATTTATAGTTTTTCTCTTTTCCCTCAATCAAAACTGGATGACAAAAGTCTTCAGTCTGGCGGTTTGGTCTCAACTAGCCATTTTTTGAAGGACATATTCAAAAAATGAAGGACATAAACAATGTTATTGTTTATTCCAATAACTTCGGAGACAATTTATTGTCCAGCAAAATTTATTTTGACAGGCTTAGACAGGTAAGGTTAAAAGCTGAAATTTATTTCTTAAGACAAAGTAGGTAATATTTTTTCTCGTTTACTGGAGGCACCGCTATAATTAAAAATCATAAGTATAGAAGTTTGAAACTGATTAGTACTTAGTTTCTCCTGTTTACCAGCAATCGATTATTAGTGAGACGTTAACGTTCCCAGAGTTTTACCATCACCGTTACACAGGGTTAATATCTAGCTGCTTGGCTTGGGTGCTACATATATTAGTGACAAACTTCCTACAATAAATGAGCTTCTCTATACTATCCTAATTTATTAATTAATGTGTTTGTACATTTACAAAAGTAAACCGTTCATAATAACAAAATTTAGAGGCACTGCTGTCATTGAAATTCAAGGTCAGAGGTTTGTATAAATGTTTATTTTTCTTATTTTGAATATGAATTTCTTGTTTAACTTGGAGCTTGTACAAAAAACAGCTTTATATTTTGGCTGACAAAATAAAATAAAAAATCCAACTTATGCTGTCGATGTGTTTTACACTAATTTGGAAACATAGTATTTAGTGAGGTTATGTTTAACAAAATGTTTGAGTCTCTCTGTTATACATCCAGCCCCAAAGTTGGATGTATAACAGATCTTGGCACCCCAGGAAGTAGATCTCTATATTTGTAATGCTACCTTTCTGTCTCCTAACTTTGATCAGGTCAACCCTTCTTCACGCTGTGATATATGAAAAGAGATGTTTCATTATTAGGAGTGATAGTATGTGGATCCATTTTCATAAAAACCTTATCAGCACAATGCAGCTGTTCCTCGTCTCCTAAATAACCTGCCATCTCCTGATAAACAAAGAAAACATGTTTGCGACGGACACATTTTTCCTCTGAAAGGGCTGCAGTTCTGCTCGTGTGTCTAAAGTGTTACAGCCACGCGGCAAGGACGGCGATCTGTTCCAGTCACAGTCGTGATTGAGGAATCATTGTACACCTGAGTATTCCAGCTTGCAGTTGATGCCGTCACTCACTGCCTGTCGCTGTCGATTACAGTTGGACGTGGAGAAGTGTGGAAATCCAGAAGTCCCATGTGGTGATGCTGTGCGTCTGCACGCCCTTGCCCAAAGTCAAGCCAGTCGCTGTCCTCTCCGATGAGATGGATGATAACTGGGCTTATATGTTGAGACAAATGTCATTTTCTTGCTCCTAACACACACAATGAGTTACTTTTAGGTTATGAGAGTGCTAACAGTAACCTTAATCAATCTTAATATGAAGTGGCTAGTTATCAGAAGATATACATACAACTCTGTCAAAGTTGGTGTTTAGGAATGAACACATAACTCACAGAGACTGAATTTATATTTTATTGGCACTAGGGCTGTTGTAAACAAATATTTTACTAATCAAGTAATCTATCAATTATTCTTACTATTAATCAAGTAATTGGATTTTAAAAAATACAATAAACGTGTAAATCTAACATAACAGCTGTGTTACTATCGAACATCAACATCCAGGCTCACAAATGCACTTATGAAAAATGTCTATACTGCAGCTTTTAATTTATGTATTCATTTTCAGTCAATTTAATAGATGAACTCTCACCTTGCCCAGATATTTATAGCTTTGTGTTCATGTTAGCGACGGGATTTGACACCTTCGTTCGTCACACACAGAAACATCTACCGGCTACGTACCGCCACAATGAGCTCCGCCACCTATTTGTTGACACCGGGATGATATGAAATAAATTTTTCGGTTTGTCCGTAAAGCTACACTTACGCTAAGCATCTAAAGCACGACTGCCCGCAGCATTCAGTCTATCCGCTCACCTGTATAATACACTTTCACCGCTCTTCCCCGCTGTTCTCTCTGAACCGGCCACCAGGAAGCGGCGCTGGGACGAGAAGAGCTACTGTACTCCAGGCATCGCGCCAGTTATTTTAAGGATGATTATTGGTCTCCCGAAAAACGACAAAACCCCAGACATTATCACCAATCGATAATATCCTCCCAGGTCGAACTTCAAAATTGGATGTTATGCTGCTAGCACTTAGCTTTCGTCAGCAACTCAGGCGAAAGTGAGAGCATCGCGCAACACAAATAATAACCTGCCCGGAACACGGTGCGCTAATAATAAAACATCATTCAACAAAGCTTTGAAGCAGATAAATTTTCCTCGAGGAATTTTTATAATAGAGGTACTCGAATCGCTTCAGCCCTCATAGGCAACCAGGGTTTCCCCCAGTGTATTTTAAGCCTGGCGGGCCACCAAGCTTAACCTGCCCCCCCCAGGCTAATGATACATACACACCAAACGTCTTTTGTGTGTCAGGTTTGCAATCAAACTCTATGTGGAGGCGTGTCGAGGGCCCGTCGCGACACATTTTGAGCACCTAAATCAAATTAGGTGATTTATTGATGCAGATTCCTTTAATTTTGGGAAATCTGTGATCGGCTGATACTTGCGTGTGAAGGCGGTCTTATCCCTTAATCTTATCTTCCTCTGCAAAGGTCTAAAAGTTGTCCACTATCCTCTTCTGCTCCACCGTGAAAGAGGTTTGACTGATAGACCAGCCCATCAGGTCATGTCTGGAGTTAACATTGAACAACGTTCTTGCTAGATTTAGTGATATTTCAGACAATAAAATTGGTCAAAATCGGAATTGGCAGGTCAGGCTTTTTAAAGACCAGCGATCGGCAAAAAACTGAAATTGGTGCAGCTTTATCTCAAATATTGGCTGGAAAAGAGCCACTAGTGAAGTAAGACGAATGAGGAAAAATCAAAACATTTCATCTTCATGAAGCTTCATATATGCAATGAATCCTGAGGAAATGACACACGTGTAGCCACAGGGTCCACATAACTGTTAAAGACCGCATTAGAACGGGGCTCTGTTCATTTTTATTTTTTTCCTGTTTAGTTTTTTTTCTCTCCTGAGGCTAAGAGCATCTTCCTGCAGAACTACACAGGTCAGCCGGGGCTAAAGCCAGCTTTGCATTGAGAAAGGGCCTCAGGGAAGATGGGAAGCAGGCATGTGTTGACACACAATTCAGTCTGCAAATGGAAGAATCCCATGTGGGGAATGCAGAAAATCCAATTCACCAGAGCAGAGGCGCCACTGATTTTTTTGGGGGGTTTTGTACATACATGAACACTTTTTTTTTTGTTCAGCTTGTTAATTAAGCACAGATACGCAGGAAAGATCTTCCCAAGGCACCGTAAATGATTCACATCTCAAACGGACTCTTACGTTTCCATACGAATACAGACCAAGTCAATTCTTTTTCAAGGTTCATCTTGAGTGGGAGGTTTGTCAAAACTGAGACTCAAATGCATGCAGTCTGGCTCAAACTTTCTGCACAGCTGGTTTTCCTATGCAAACTTCACAGGAAAACATTTCCTTCTGAAAATGTGTTCTATTAGCAGCAAATACTTGACAAAGTTCAAAAATTGTTAAGCACACAGGAGAGAATTTGTTGAAAAATTTTTGCTTTAGAAAGTATTTTGTTGTGCGCTGAGAATGAAAGGCAGATGAGATTTCAAATTCAAAGTCTTTACATTTTGAGGTATAATTAACCTAAATACTCAATTTCTTTGCAAATAATGTGTCTAAATGGGATATTGAAGATTCTATCTCTACGTTTCCGAGAAATGTTGACATTTTTGTGTAAATTTGTTTAATTCTGCAACATTTTTCCTAAAACTGTCTCATTGAGAAAGTGCTTGTCATTTTGACCACAGCCCTGCACTGCAAAAAAACAAAATCCTGCCAAGTAGTACTGCAAATATGTTGCTACACTTAAACTAAGAAAAAAACTTATAGGTAACTTTTTCAGCAAGTAATAGGAGCTCGTTTTCACTCAATAATCCCTTAATATTGATTTTAAAAATTGCTTGTTCCATTTGCAGATTATTTCATTTATAACTTGGTAAAAATGTGTCGGAAGTGGAAATCTAACAATGGAACAAGTATTTTTATGCAGTTTTAAGGAATTATTTACTTAAACTCCTATATCTTGCTGAAAAGTTGCTCATAAGTTGGTTTTCTTTAAGTGTAGTAAGATATTTGCTCTAGAAACTAGACCAAAATTACTTGGTAAGATTTTGTTTTTGTAGTTCACGCCCTTTGGTCTCTTGGCTCCGCCCACTTTAGTGGAATTAGAGGCGGGGTTTTGCTTTCACAGAATGGTTAGTTAAACTCTAAATGCTCAAAAGTTCATGATTAATCACAATAACACCATTACTGTGATGCTTCCATTGTTCCCTTTCAGGTCAGCCAAACCCACTTCACTGTTACTGTAAATAAAATCTGTTGAAAATATCTTAATGAAAAAAACAACACAACTGGAGGCTCACTATGGGCCTCATTGCTCAACAACGGGGGTAGAATTGGTTGCAGTAATGGTTATGGATTCATCAAACCACAGGTAATCTGGCCAATCCCAATGTGTGGCCAAACAGACCTGGTGGCTGGAAGCTATCTTCATTAAATACCACAATCCCATCTATTCATAGTTTTGGTGACCTTGCCTACAAGTTTCTGCAGATTTTCTGTAATATGTTTCTAGTTTCATAGCTTAGTTGGAAAAACTAAGGTTGTCTTAATCTGGAAGCTAAAACTTCATGTCCAATGTAAAAGTTTTGCAAATTTCAAAAACCAGAGTTATCACCGATACAACTTTCTGTTTTCTCAAGATGATCAAAGTCAGACATCTTCACTGTGACTGTCCACCTCCCAAAACGGATCCAAAAAGCATTTAAGTCTACTTCCATTGCCATGGCTTTTCAGCACAGGGTTTTCCTCATTTAAATGCAGAGAAAGATTTTAGCATAACTCCACACAGACACTTCATAGCAGATAAAATTGACTGAAGTCATAAAAGTCATCAAGTGATAACTTTGCATTTAATCTCCTTTGGGAGAGCTAAAGCATTTTTGTAAAGTTTGCTATAAGAGATCTGCAGCCACATAAATCTCCATACATGCTGGTCCTGACCTTGCTGTGTTTAATGTTTTACTTAATTTGTTCAGCCATTAACCCCACACAGAGTCCAGATTCAAAAAATAACATTTTTTAAGTACAGCAGCCATACACCTGAGGGATGCTTGTTTTTTTTTAAAACCTCAGTGTTTCTGTAAGTAGGCAGTCCTACTTACAGAGTTTTACCCACATACAAATGTGAAGCAAATTGGGTTTTTTTGCTCCTGTTTGACCTATATACATTTTTTCCCCCCCACTGCTCTCTGACAGACCCAATTCTAATCTTTTCACCCCTAAAAACATCTGATATGTGCCACTTCCATGTACTAATTCAGACACTATCCGATTATTTTCAAAGCGTCTGCAGACCAAACGGTCATGTCATGTTTTATCCGACTCTTAGTTCATTAATGTGAAACGTGTCATAATTCTGAACCAGAAAAAGCCAGACGTGGTAAATCCTTATAGCTTACAGAAAGTATGCCAAACTGACCAATAGCATTTATAATAGTAAAGATGGTTAGATAATAACAAATCCAATAGCTACATTTATTTATTTATTTATTTATTTTTTACATAGTGGAAGATCTCAAGGTGCTTACAGCCGTACAGCTGCAGGCGCTACTGCCTGCGAACACAGTCAGAAACCTGGCCTTTGACTCTCGCATCCTATCTGACACACCCTGCGATAAGCGAGAAAATGACCGCACGCCCATTTTAAAACTCTTTGCACGCATGATAAACTAGGGCCAGTCTTTTTTTTTTTTCAGAGCAACAACCTACATTTTTTTATTGAAATGAGCTCCATTTGAAGATAAATCTTAGCAGAGTGGCTTGAAATGTGGCTCACACCATTGATTACCTGCCTGGGATCCCCTGGGGAGAAGGCTAGAACCAGGAGGAGTGTCAGCATTGTCACTCACCGCATCACGGTGTTGGAGGACTATCAGCACTCTGCAGGATGACCCCGATAACATCTGTGTTTGTCTCTGGCCTACCACAGATCCTGACCTCCTATCAGATCACAAGTCTAATCATGTAGTCCCTTTGCCTGCAGCGCCTGGGTCCCGCTGGGGCTCCCCACCGAGCCAGAGTAAAAACAGTTTGAGAGATTTCAAATACAGAAGATTTGTCCTTGGAGACGTCCTCAAAGTATTATGGTCAATATTATCTGTAGCTTGTGCTGCAAATATTTATCCTTTTGCTATCTGCATAACAATCACACACTTGGGGGCTAAACTGCAGCACAAACTGGGAACATAAATAAAATTCCCAATCCTATAATACGACAAAAAAAACCCTAAGCTGACAAAGTGTTAAATGTACTTCATGGGACTGTTGTGACGTCCAAATAAAAGCATATCATGTAAAAGCATTGTGAGAGAATAGCCTTGAGCTGTGTGTGGGATGTGTCCCCATGGTTCCATCTCTGCTCTAACGCTGTTTATTATTGGACTCAGATTGCCAGATGTGAAGTAAACTGACTCATTTTTTTTTTCAAGCACGGGTCTGGATTCACCCACGAGAATAAGGTCGGAGGTGCATTACTGCTACTGTAGCAGCACGGTTCAGGACTTTCACCTTTCTCTTGATTTCCATGTTGTGTTGTCACATCAGTGACAGAAATAATTATACCGTTTAAAAGGGTATTACTCAGAAACCAGTCTGATCTTTTGCAGCTACAACAGGGAGAATAAATGGCGAGTCTGAACATATATTTCTGAAATACATTCTCTGCACGTTGGTAACAACCCAAGAAAATGCATAAGTTAGTAAGTTAAATATTTAGAATAAAGGGTAATTTATTTAGAATAAATTGCCCTTTAGAATAGGGTAATTTTTTAGAATAGGGTAACACCAGAAATAGCAAAAAAGATGCGATGGTCAGGTGCAGTGATAGTACTGTGTTGAACTTTTGCTCTCCCAGAAAATCTGCTTCATTTGGGGAAGAATGAACGCCTAATCTTACTAGGAAAATTGTTTCATTTGCAATAAGCAAATACACCCTGGCCTATTTTGTATACAGTCAAAATCTCAAATATATACAATTAAAGAGCATCAGTGAAAAAGTGTTTATTTATTCTTAACTCTTTGGTGCAAAAAATTTATTGAAAATCGATTTATTCACTGAATGTTTATGTAAAGTTGAGATGGAACTACACATGAAAACAGGCCCTTTATTAACAATTCAGACCAACACAAAAAAGACACAATCAAAGCTGTAGCTGATTTTGTTACCCTGTGAAAATAGCTCAGAAATGACCCAAATAGTTTGGATGTATTCTTTCTCTTTATCCTTCTTTACAAAAAAATTCTGTTTATATCTCAGAAGGAATGGAAATAGATGAAAAGCCCATGTTTGGCCTGTTTTGCTTTTGCATTTCTACCCTTAAGAAAAAAATATCAAACTTCAAATATTTCACAAACAAGGTATTAAAATACATGGTAAAACTGTACGAAAAACTTTGTTACAGCAGAAAGTACTGGCGGCCACCATAAGAGACACTTTCAGTATTCAATTATGCCGCATGAACTGATCAGTACATTATCGCGAGGTAACGCAAAAACCTCAGCTTCTGTTTGATTGAAGTGAACTCTGGTGCGATTCGAAGTGCATATCTGAACTCCAGCCAGTCTGGATACTGCTCCAAAAGCAGGAAGTGGACTACAGCGCAGGGAATTCTGGGTAAATACAACCAAAACAAATGTGTATATTTTGTGGACTTTTACCATCTGACAAAATATAAATTATGCAACTACTAAAAAAAACTGATGCTACTCCGATTTTGTTTATAGTCCGTGTCTTCTTTAAAGGTTTTCAGTGTCGTTTTCCTCAGTGGTTCTTGGTGCAGCGCCCCCATAGGCGAGGAGGGGAACTGGTTGGTTTGACAGTGCAGTTTTAGATTTGACTCATGAAAAAATCTATGAATAGGTGAATTTTCCACAAATAATTTAAAAGTATCTGAATAGGTGATTGCGCACATACTGAAACTCAAATGGGGGTAAGGGAAAATTTGCTAAGGAAATAATAGGAGCTCTTTAAATCTTTAAAAATATTTAAAGCAGTGGTCTCAATCTCTGGTGTCCTGCAACTTTTGGATATCTTCCTTGTTCTATACAAGTGAATTAAATTCTGAAATTGCCTCACTAGCATGCAGTCATGCTCTACAGATCTCTGCTAATTAGCTAATATTGGAGCCAGGTGTGATGAGGCAGAGACACATCTAAAAGTCACAGGACACCGGCCCATGAGGACTGGAGTTTGAGATTTACAGTCATAGCACACACCATGTTTGGAGGAGACATTGTTCTGAAAACACAATAAAGTTTGAAAGTGGAAGTCAGTGTTGTAGGACACTTTTTCAGCATAGTCTTACTGGAAAACTTCATATGAATGAATGAAGATATATTCAAAGATATTCTTGATAGCGTTCTAAAAAATAAAGAAACAAGATTGAACTTCCTGCAGGACACTAATCCCAAACACATCAGGTTTATAAAGCTACAACGTACGTTTTCTGTTTTATAGTTGGTGAAAAACCTTCAGTGGACCAAACAAAGTGTTCTCAAAAACTTCAAATAAATCAGTAGTTGTATAAATAACAATGCCGTTCTCAGAAAAAAAAAATCTACTCAACAATTTCTCATCCATGAACATATTTTCTAGGAGAATTTAAATACCTCAAATATTTTTAGTTTTTGGTCTTTTTTTCTGCTTTGGAACAAACACCAGTGCCCATTGACTTTAATAGCAAATCCCAAAAACTGTAACAGAGGCAATACTTTACATTTTCTAAAATTCTAGTTTTAGTTTAACAGAAATATAAAAGGCAAAAAAAAAATGAACTTACTGCTTAAAAACCTCTGGAAGTACAAGTTAGTATTTTCCACTGTTGTAACTTAGTGAATAAAATGCAGCCTCCTTTGGATATGTAAGGTTGTTTCACTTTCAATTTCTGACAAGAGCAGACTGCAAGAAAAGTTGCATTAGCAGCTTTGGAAACTCTTTGTGTCACTCTTAAATTACAGTGTTGACTGTTGGCTTCAATGTTCAGAACAGGATGGGGGGACAAAACATGTGATTTAGCTGTTTCAAGCAAGTGACAAGTGTGGCTGCATTTCTCCTAATGGCTGCCAAGAAAAATCCACTGATGTCAAACGAAAACTGCTCAATTTCCTTCTCTAAAATATATATCTTTTGTCAATGAGAACAAAGTTTAGCTTGTCAGCTTTCATTTGCTACCTGAGAATTTGGGGGATTATTTTCTGATACCAAAGATGGACAGCAGCTTAGGAAGATGACTAATCCGATAATAATCTGATTTTCCTACAGTGTGAGGTCAGACATGGAGGATATCTTCCTTCTGTGGATAATAGTGATGTTATACTGTGGCAGTTTTACAGTGCGGGTCAGAAGTTTAAATGCATCTGTCAGGGTAATGGATGTTTCTATTACCTCATGTTGGCTGTAATATTTGATTAACTTTCAATTAGGTGTTTGTGCTTCATTCGTTTTGTGGTATTCTGGCTTTACTCTTCTGTATACACTGCAAAAACAAAATCTACTAAGTATTTTTGGTCTAATTTGTAGTGCAAATATGTTATTGCACTTTGAACTAAGATAAAACCAACTTACAAAGTACATTTTTGCTTGTTTTAAGTCAACAATTCCTTTAATATTGATGGAAAAAGTACAAGTTCCACTGGTGGAGTAACTGGTTAGTAACTGGTTACATTTACTCAATTACATTTACTTGAGTAACTTTTATGAAAAAAATTAACTTTTACTACTCTGTGATTTTCACTTTTACTTCAGTAATTTTATTATAAAGTATTTCTACTCTTGCGTAAAATGTTGGGATTTTATACCCACTGAATGAAAAACAAACATGTTTTAAACAAAAATTCACCAGACACAAATACACACCTGCAGTTTTTGTTAAAATTTTATGAAGTTTTTTTATTGAAGGAAACTGATTTGGAAAAATTTTGCCTGATTGTTTTGATTTTTATTTTGTTATATCAATTACTGTCATTTTTGTCATTAAAATACAAAAATTTTCATTGAACTTATAATTTTTGTCCTTCTGGTGATATAATTTTAAAATAAATAATTTGATCACACAGTCGTTGAGTCGCCTTTTTACCAAATTATTTTGTACTCGAGTAATTTCTTAGATGGCTACTTTATTTTTACGTCAGTAATTTTATTTTGAAGTATTTCTATTCTCACTTGAGTAAAATTTCTGGATTTTCTACCTACTGAATGAAAACCAAACATGATTTGGTTTTTATACAATTTTTCTTTTTTTATTGAAAGAAACTGATTTGAAAAAAAATATTTTGCCTGATTGGTTTGTTTTGGTTATTTATATGAATTATTGTAATTTTTGTCAGTAAAATACCAAAATTTTCACTTGAGTTTATATTTTAGTCCTTGAGATATTTTTTTTATATTATTGATAATTTGATCAGTTACTCAGTAGACTTATTACCAAATACTTTTTTACTTACTAGTAATTTCTTGCTTACATTTCACAATTACTTGAGTAAATTTAAAGGAGTGCTACTTTCACTTGAGCACAATTTCTAACATGGAAAAAATTTTATGAGTAGGCCTGTCGCAATAAATCAATTAATTGCATGATTCATTTCTATTTACATTACTTATTATGTTTCTCTGTCAACCAAAATCCAAATGACAAAAGTCTTCAGTCTGGCGCTTTTGGTCTCAACTAAACCTTTTTTTTTTTTTTTTGAAGGACAATTTTGTTTGCAGGGACTTATTTAATTTTATTTGTTGTTTTGTTCTTTTATTTTGGATATCCTAAAGTGTCTTCCAGTTCCAGTGTTAAATGTTCATTAGAATTTAAAGTTTATTGATTTTTGAGATTGTGTTTATGCAATATTATGCATTATAACGGTCTCCAAACAACAATATTATCGTGTATTGCAATAGTTTCTGGGACAATTAATCATCCAGTAAAGTTTATCGTGACAGGTCTAGCTATAAGTGAAATAATCTGCTACAATTTTTTTTTATCAATCTAAAAAATATATTGACTTGCTGAAAA
Source organism: Xiphophorus hellerii (assembly GCF_003331165.1). Taxonomy (NCBI): domain Eukaryota; kingdom Metazoa; phylum Chordata; class Actinopteri; order Cyprinodontiformes; family Poeciliidae; genus Xiphophorus; species Xiphophorus hellerii. The sequence continues at coordinate 6,656,961 of NC_045689.1, read as the reverse complement.
GATAGTTTTTGTCTTAATCAAGTGTACTTATGCATTTATAATAGAAACTAAACCAAAAACACTTGGTAAGACTTTGAGTTTTTGCAGTGTGGTTGTCTCTTTAAAGGTCTGGCACTTTATTCTCTGATTTTGTTACAAATCAGGTAGGAGAATTTGAAAGTAATCAAGCATGGAGTACATATGATCAATCGGATTCAAATTCTGCTCAGGATCCCACAAAAAATAAACCTCCGACTGCGTCTGATTAAACACACAACATGAAAGAATGATTGATAACGTAAAAAAAATCTATCACTAGCTGCGATGATCCTTTGATTTAGAAACCGAAGCTTGATTCAAGTTATATGTTTTCATTAGTGTTGGGAAAGAAGAGGAAGCAGCTGCCGCACATGTAAAATGAACAAAAAAAACCTCGTTAAGTCTGACAATTTGTCTCATGCACACAAACACACTTGATCCAAACTGGTCTCACTGGTTTGTAATTGTATTTCTTTACAAAAGCTTTGCAGGGATGTGCGATGAAGCGTTAAAGCCCCCGAAGTTCAAAGGCAGCATTTCAGTCAGAATCAGCAACACCTGTGCAAAAAAAAAAAGCCTCTTCAGCTTGAGGGGACATTTATTCACAAGGAATGGAAATGAATCTCAAAACAAAGTTTTTCTGAAGTAGCTTGTTTATTCAGGAAGTGGGAGACTTCAGAAAAACAGAAGTAGCTTAACTCACATCACCGCACTCATTTCCACTCAACTACAATCTCTCCTGATAAAATGCAGTGACAGCGCTTTATAAATTGGGGCTTCTTGAAAATTTGCTATTTCTGACCCGTGCTGTCCACATCAACCTATTATGAGCACTGTGAAATGACAGAACGTATATTTATTTCACTTTTGCACTGTGTTTCCAAGGCCAAAACACGTCCTTGTGGAATAAAGAAAGAGCTCAGAGATGCATCATTTAAGTGCCTCCTGCAAAATAGCAGATTTCTCAATGTTAGAGCCACATAGTGCAGATTTATCTCAAGGAGCCACGCTGACGGGGGCTGCTGGAGTTTATTCCAACTGTATAAACCACAGGGTTTCTATCATATAGTCAGTTACCCTGAGAAGCTGTGAAGGTTTCTGTTATTACACACAACATTGCACTTAAGGGCAATGTCACTTCAGAGGAAGGTGAAACGTAGAGAAACTCGGAGAACGGATCTTAATAACACCTGGGCAGTTTGATTTCAAAGCTCCCAAATTTTTAATTAGGATGTCTCACTCTGGATTGTTTTGTATGAGAGGAAAACAATTTATTTGCCACCTGCTGCTGGAGTTATTGTAGAGTAATATAATTCAGAGGAAGCCTCCAGCACACATGCTGCCAGTGCCTCCATACTCCCCCACAATGTTTTACATAAGCATCTTGCAAACCGGCCTGGTGATATAAATTGCCACGGTGATATGGCATGTTGTTATGAGAAAACTGCGACTCCACAAGGACTTTTCTATTAAACTTGACTTGATGTACAGTCCATTCTGGAGCGGAAAGCAAAAGCATGCCTCGCTGCCTCTCCTCCGCTCCCTCCATCAAACTCTAAGACGTGTTAGAATGAAGCATGACGAACATTACTGCAAAACTGACCAGTGTTTGAATAACTCAATGCCATTTCTTTACCAGACTGATGAAGTCATTACTGTTACGTATGTCATGTCTGAAAAGGACCGAGATGCATCGGTACTGGAGTGCAGGTTTGCATCCTTTAAAATGAAGACAGAGCCTCAGTTTCTGCAGAGTTCTTTCAGACATATGCTGTTCGTTCATGATGCAGGTTGGTGTAACTTATGCCATAACACTAAATTAGCTGCAGGGCAAAATTACTGACATCGCTGCATATTTGATATTTGATCGCTACAATCAAATATGTAGCGATGCACAATACTATCGGCACGGTATCGGTATTGGCCGTTATTAGCTGTAAAATTTAATATCGGACATTCCGTCGAAATAACTCACCAATCTAAGGGCGCGTTCACACTGCAGACTGAAATGACCCAATTCCGTTTCTGTTGTTTTTTATTTTATGTAATGCGACCTGTATCCGGTCTTTTCATGACAGTCTGAACAGCTCAGGTCGGATTCTTTTCGAATACGACTCAGGCCGCTTGGGTGTCCGATATGTATGCGATTCAAATGCCATCAAGGAGCTGTAGCGTAACAGAGCAAGTGGGAGGGTGTGTACGCTAGCATGATTGTCATGCCTCTTTTACACGAGCATGGTTGTTTCTAACCGAGAGCGGTGTATTTCTGCAGATGGCAGAAAGGACCACAGGAAGATTTTTTTCAGATTATCCATTTCATATTATACTATCATGACATAGTGACAGTTTTAACAAATATGTAAAAATCCTAATTTTTCTTAATAAACTACTTACTGCAGATTTAAATTATGGTAAAAATGAATTGAATAGTTTGCACTTAAATAATTTTTTTATTTTAATAATTTAAGAAATGCTAAATTATTACAATAAATAAGAAATAAATGTCATAAAGTTCTTGTGAAAATGACCTAACTTAACATGCATGTTTTACTGCATGTTTAGAGACATCAAATTTAACTTTAAAAACTTGGGGACATTTAAAAATGCAAATGATTATTAATAACATTAAGTGTTTGCATAATGTCTCTGACTCTAACGTTTTTATATAGGTTTTGTCTTTGTATAAAAGATTCTCCTGGTTCTCAGTCGTTGAGCTGATCCATTAACACATTTATGGCAATATTGATTGCAACAGCTGCAACAAGAAAATAAAATTCTCAGACTTCGGAGAGCAGATCTTCATCTCGCACTGCAGCTGGAAGCCACAAAAGAATCCATGGTTGGATGAAGCCAAATAGACAATATCATCCATGTGTGCAGCTGCCTGAAGTGAAGAAGTTAGAGTATCTCAGTGACTTATCCACACACAGCGATAAACAGGACTGTGAGATGGAGTATCTGTTCAAGCCGTTTGTTGAAAGCGTTATATGAAGAGCTAAGCCATCAGTAAAACTCAATTTACTGGTCAATCTATCGTCCAGCTCCTCTGAAATGCTTCAGTCGACCTCAGTGGAATCAGAGTAGAGTCTAAAAAAAACAACAACTTCAAACTATTGGAAATAAAATAATACAAACCGGAATAAATTCATTCAATGTTCATGAAATAAATAATATTCTACAGTACAAATGAGGCCAGTATTAAAAGCAACTAAAGCATTGAAATCTTTTTTACTTCTTTGGTAAAGAGGTCTTAAAAATTGTAAATAAATTCATCTTTAATTGCAAAGGCATAAGTTCCTTCTGAAAAATGATTAAAATGTAATTTAATCATCTTTTTAAGTTGATTTTATTCCATGGCTTCCTGTACAGAAGTAAGTTGTGTTAACTTTCTTATTAATTTTGTCAAACCTCTAAGAGTTGAATAAACTAGAATTTTTAGGTTAGCACTTAAAAAATGAAAGGAGGGAAAGAGTGAGAATTATTTCCCAGAGTGCTTAGCGGCATGTTTTTGTATCCTGAGATGGAAGTGCGTTACACTCATCTGACTCGTTCACACTAAATGTTTCTGAGCAGAACTCATTGTGATTTTTAATAAAATTCATTATCAGATCAGAAATTTTGTTCATGCAATTTGAAATAAGAATTTAAATTATTTTAAAGCAAAATAAGTAGTTATTTTAACTTGATATTGTGAGTAAAAATAACAGAGAAATGTGTGTTCTTTAGCTACGTGAGGGCAGTTTGTTCTTGCCTATTGTAAAATAATTATTTCAGACACAGGTATGTGTTTGTGTGGAGTAAAGCCAACACAGAGAGTGAGAAAAAAGAAGTTGAGTTGTATTTCTTCTGCTTTTTTGTGCTATTTTCCATTATTTGTCATCTACAGGCTCTCTAAAAGAGCCGGACTTCCCATCACTAGTTTGGTTTTGTGCACATGACTCAGTAAATACCAATGGTGCCTGCAACCAATTATGGCAGCTGTAGAAGTCCAATCCAATGACACTTCCACTTAGCCACTAATAGTGAAGCTCATTTTTCATCTGGCGCTTTAGTAACTTTGCTAACGTTGTTTACATTTGGTTTACTTGGATTCCCCTAAATTAATTTTTCTGGATACATTTTAAAGCATTGCTGTACTTGGCTGCTTTGTAAACTATCAATTGAATAAAGCTCAGCAAAAAAAAAGAGACAAGATGTGATCGGTTGATGCAAACGGCTAACAGTGGTTAGCTAATGCAGCTCTACTGGCTTATGTCATGTCACAAGAAAGGATTGGTTGACTCAGTTGTGGAAAGCTAAATATAGCATTCTGTAACTCTCCAGTCTTTGCTTTCAGCTTTAGCCTTAGCTTCAGCTAAATACCATGTTGGTTTACTGCTTTTGTGTTGGCAAAGCTAACTTTTTAGTTAGCAGTTGCAACTGCAGTTATAGCAGTGCCGTATAAAATAATTCTGTGTTTTAAGTAAAGAAATATTATAATTAACAAAAAAAACCCATTTAAATAGACAAATAAGTGCAACTTTATTGCATAATAGTTTAACGTAGATTTGAATAGTTTAATTTACATTAGTACAAAAGTGAAACTGGCAAAAAGCAAAGACCGCTGAATGATCTCCAACTTGTCAAAGCAAATAACATTTTCTTAGAAAATTTCTGAAATGGTGACACTGTCAAAAAAAAAAAGGATTAAAAAGGATTTACATGTTTCTCGGCATCATGTGCTGTAGACCCAAGACAGAAACCACCGTCAGCTACAGGCTCTTATCAGAAACAAAGGCATGAGGCGAAGTGTGTAGAGCGTTTAAGTGTCCTTTAAAAAAATACAATACTGTTGTGGTAATAATGTAAAAGAAAATATTCTGATTTTTAACATTCATAATCCATCAATCCAACATTTTTATTAAAGATGTACATGTCTTGCTAAGTAGACTCCTTTTGTTCAAATAACTGAGAAGCAAGGCTATAATTTTCCTTGGGTATTAAATATATAAAAGCAGAAAAATAGCCGGATTTCATCACTTAGAGCACGTTTCCTCTGATCTCCCTAAACAAGCACACTTGTCTCTCAAAGAACTCATTTACTGATTTTCTGTGAAGTTGTAGAGATAATTTCCCTTCTGTCTGTCTATTGTCATTTTTCTTTTGTCCTAATAAATAGACACTTTGGTCCCATCTCTAGACAAAATTGCAAAGAATTAGAAGAGCACTTCTGCAATGAATCTTGATTTGCTGCAACGCTTTTTCACATGAAAAGTTTTTGAGCTTTTTAAAGGAAATCTATTTCAAATTATTTGTTTAAATACCGTACATTTGTCTTTTAAACACTTCTGAGTAATTTCTGTGATTCATCACTTTGCCATACAATTATGTTCAGCTTTAAAGTTTTTATGCCCTTGAAGTTTTTAACTTCCGGCATTATTTTAGTATTTGAATTTTCAAGGGATTAACAGAACTCTCAAGTAGAATAAAAGATCTGAAAAGTGTGGCGCACATTTGGCTTCAACACTTTGTAAAAATATTTTAGGACATGTCTCACTATTGGAAGCATTTTAAAGCTTGCAAGCTGCAGATTAGTACCCATACTTTGACTGCTAAGACAGATATATTTTTGTTTGAAATAATTCCTTTGGGAATCTAACAGTTTCTGTTGCAGAAAATCAGAAAATGCCACACAACTTTTTTCATGTGAGCCATTATGATTCATTTTTATTTCTACTGATTTTAACATGTTTTCTGTCACCTAAATGCCCTCTCTCATGTGTCGTGTTTGACCTTGGTTGTGCTATACTCTTCTGTAGATCTCAGAATTACAGAAATCCTCTATATTGATGCACCTTAGAGAACAGAGAAAGTTAAAAGCAGCACTTTGGAGCCATAACTCCCGCGTGTCCTTAGTCTTTTCAGCAGATCTACGATCTGTCCAGTAATTCCACAGAGACTTAGTGTGGAGGTCAGTGTCTAATGCAGACTGACCAGTGCTGATGAGAGGTCCAGGTTTCAGATCAAACCATTTCACCAGGGTCCCCTTAGGTCAGCCAAAGAAAAAAGACTTGGTAATCCTGGAAAGCTCCAGTTGACAGGTGTCAAGCGCCTCGACACACAGTAAACAGCAGAGTCGGCGTCAGCTTGCATCATCTCAACCAGCTGAATGTCTCTTCAGTAAACAATATCGCCTATAAGAAATGCCGTCACTAAGTTAATAGAGCAATGTGGGAGGTTTTCCTAAAAGAAGTTTTGACTCCAATGTCTTTCATCTACCGACTTTCCTATTATAAATTCACATTCTGAACATTTTTGTACTTCCGTTTTTATTTCTACTGCTTCTTAAAACAGTTCAGCCACCTAATGGCAATAAGTTTAACGTTTTTTTGGTATCTTGAAAATGAGCCGTTTCAAAAGCCATTTATAGTCACAAATCAACAGGCACTGCCCGTTACCTAGCAACGCCAGCAAACCCCAGGCAGTTACCTAGCAACCCCAGCGTAGTCCACTCTGTCGCCTAGCAACCCAAGCTGAGCTCTAGGACATTTGTTCAGCTGGTTTTACCGCTGTATGCGTAGGCCTGTCGCAATAAATCAATTAATCGCTTGATAAATTAAAGCAAGCTTAGATTCCATTTGCATTATTTAACTTTTCTCTCTTTCTAATTTAAGACAAAAAGTCTTAAGTCTAGTGATTTGGTCTCAACTAGCCCCTTTTTCATGGATAATTTTGTTTACAGAGACTTCATAATTCATTGTATTTGTTTGTGTTGTTTATTTATTTTGGATATTTAAAATGTCTTCCAGTTCCAGTGTTAAATGTTCATTAGAATTTAAAGCTTGTTGATCTTTGAGAATGTGTTCCTGCATTATTATTCCATTATTACCATTCTATTATTTGAAAATGGCCTCAAAACAACAATATTATCATTTATCACAATGACTTCTAGGGCAATTTATCATCAAGCAAAATTTGTTATTGTGACAGGCTTATGTATGTGCTTTACAATGGCTGCTGGAAAAGGCAAGTATTTTGTTGTAGACTTGGCATCCAGAATCCACTTTCTGAAAACTTGTTGGTTGTGCAGGAGGCTCCACTTCTGCTATTCAAAGATATACAGTTGCATAATTGTGCATATGTTTACACTCGCACATGAAAACGGCTGCAAATGTTGAGTTGGGGGAAGCGGGCGTGGCCTGCAGCATCTCATTTGTATTTAAGGTGACAAGACGCCCTAAAACGACTCATTACGACAGGAACTGATTGGATTAAAATCTAATTATTTAAGAATGATTTTGTGAAAAAAATGTAATGAAGATGTTTTGTGAAGACCTACTCTAACCTGTTCCAGGAAGCATAATAGGTCACCTTTAGGAATCATTTCTGTTTAGCTTTTTGTTCTATGACAGAGGCAGAAAATGCAATGGCTTGGCAGTTATTTCCCATCCCATCTATCCGCATCGGGTGGTGTTGGTGTGGAAACGAGAGTGGTGGTGGGGAGGGGTCAGTACTTTTATCTTTGATGAATAAAGCAGTTGAAAGATGTACAAGATAAAGAAAAAAGGTTCACATTTCTCCTCCAGACAGCAATTCCATTTGAGGTTCAGAGATTGCACACGGGGTTTTGAGAGTATCAACTAATACTGGAGTCCTATAGCGTCATGGCATCTGAAGATCTTCACCATACAGGCCAACAGCAGCGTGAAAAGGGGCATGCATTGATCAAAATAAATAAATAAAGCATGCTCTCATAAATACTAAATCAAATGTGAAATGATTTCTTTTCTTGTCAGTCAGCAGGGGCAGCGCTGTAGCTGCCGAGCTCTGAGACGTGTTTTCAAAGGCAGGTGTGTGGAGCACCCTCAAAGCCTCTCTGACAGGAAACAGAATTTTATGCAAACATGCCTGCAGAGATTATTATTTACAATATACGGTGGATTGGCAACTGTCGTGCTTGAAGCAATTACAGATGAAACTGAAAGCTTAACCCATCTGCTGTGCTTTGGTTCCTGTGATTACTTACAGGTGCTGAATCCAATCCAGTGTCTCACTTTAAGGAGAAGAGGTTTAACAAGACAGCTGTTTTTCATGCCAAAGAGATCAAAAATCCATAAACATTTGCTCTAAAGAAGTTTCAGGTATGTTTAGGTCCTTGGTTAACGTTTATAGTTTTCTATTAACCCTGAGCGTAACTTAAAGAAAATGTAAAAATGTATTCAGATTTTTTGTTCTTAATCATAATGTGTGTCAATGGTTTAACGTTTTCAAAGCTTTGACTTCAGACATATATAGTTGAATCCAGATATTTACACACAACATATACAAAGTAATTTCTGTACTATTGTTGGGTTCCAGACACGTGACCCGAATGACGCGCAAAATTCAGATGGGGGGTCAGGAAGTGGATTTGTAGAGTTCAAAACAGGAGCAAAATGGATCACAGCGAGTACGATAATGCCCTAAATGGGCTGGAACAGAGGAGGTATCTCGATAAAATATGCGTACATTTAGGATATGATACATATCATCGCGGTAAAAATGACTTGTCATATAATCTTGAGGATTTACTCGGTTCTGAGGCGATCAACATAACTAATACACTGCCTGGCCAATAAAAAAAGTCGCCACCAAAAAATGGTCACACTCTCTAATATTTTGTTGGACCGCCTTTAGCTTTGATTACAGCCCGCATTCGCTGTGGCATTGTTTCAATAAGCTTCTGCAGTGTCACAAGATTTATTTCCATCCAGTGTTGCATTAATCTTTCACCAAGATCTTGTATTGATGATGGGAGAGTCTGACCACTGCGCAAAGCCTTCTCCAGCACATCCCAAAGATTCTCAATGGGGTTAAGGTCTGCACTCTGTGGTGGCCAATCCATGTGTGAACAAGATGTCTCATGCTCCCTGAACCACTCTTTCACAATGTGAGCCCGATGAATCCTGGCATTGTCATCTTGGAATATGCCCGTTCCATTTGGGAAGACAAAATCCATTGATGGAATAACCTGGTCATTCAGTATATTCAGGTAGTCAGCTGACCTCATTCTTTGGGCACACAATGTTGCTGAACCTAGACCTGACCAACTGCAGCAACCCCAGATCATAGCACTGCCCCCACAGGCTTGTACAGTAGGCACTAGGCATGATGGGTGCATCACTTCACCTGCCTCTCTTCTTACCCTGATGCACCCATCACTCTGGAACAGGGTAAATCTGGACTCATCAGACCACATGACCCTCTTCCATTCCTCCAGAGTCCAATCTTTATGCTCCCTAGCAAACTGAAGCCTTTTTTTCTGGTTAGCCTTACTGATTAGAGGTTTTCTTACGGCTACACAGCTGTTCAATCCCAACCCCTTGAGTTCCCTTCGCATTGTGCGTGTGGAAATGCTTTTGCGTTCACAATTAAACATACTCCTGAGTTCTGCTGTTGTTTTTCTTCGATTTGATTTGACCAAACGTTTAAGTAATCGCCGATCACGATCATTCAGGATTTTTTTCCGACCACATTTCTTCCTGGAAGACGATGGTTCCCCACCATCCTTCCAGTTTTTAATGATGCCTTGGACAGTTCTTAACCCAATTCTAGTAGTTTCTGCAATCTGCTTAGATGTTTTCTCTGCTTGATGCATGCCAATGATTTGACCCTTCTTAAACAGACTAACGTCTTTTCCACGACCACAGGATGTGTCTTTTGCCATGGTTGTTTAAGAAATGAGGAGTTACTCATTGCATCAGCTGGGGTTAAATAACTTGTTGCCAGCTGAAAGATAATCGCCTATGCAGTACTTATCCAATAGGAGGCTTGTACCTATTTGCTTAGTTAAATCCAGGTGGCGACTTTTTTTTTGGCCAGGCAGTGTATCTTCTAATATTGTCTTATTTAACGTGTACTAACTTATAAGTAACTTTTCAACAAGAAATATGAGATTGTTTTAAATCAATCATTTGTTAATATTGATTAAAAAAAAACAGTACTACTTCCATTGACAGATTATTAACTTATAACTAACACTTTTCCATCAACATTAAGGAATTATTTACCTAAAACAAGCTTTTGTATCTTGCTGAAAAGTTACTTGTGGGATAGTTTTGTTTCATTTTAAGTGTACCAAGATATTTGCACTAGAAACTAGACCACAAATACTTTGTTTCCTCAGTTTATTATTGTTTTAACTGTTTGTTTGCAAAGTGAAATAATCATATTCTCCAAAACAAAGTCTGAATTCTGGAGTGTTTATATTTAATTTATATGAGAATAATTTCATTTTCCAAAAGACTGAATCTTAAAATTATTAATTTGAACAAATGAATGAATTCATAGTCTTTTAATTTTTAAAGAAGAGTTTTTGTGAGGAAGCCAAACACAGGAAAGAAAGGAAAGAGGAAACTTGTAACTCGTGCCAGGTGAAATTCACTTCTGACAAATGAACAATAGCCAACCACGCTGCAAAAATAAAACTTGCCAGCTGCTGTTGAAGACGTAAAAGTATGAAATTGGCCTTGTCTTATCTCAAGCAAACAGCAGAGGCGCGAGGCAACATCTCACCTAACCTTACCCATAAATTCCTGTGATTGTTGCAATATCGGCAAACACTTTTGATTATCCACTACCGGCTCTATGTTTTGTACTGACTGAGTCATCTTAAAACAAAACAAACAAACAAAAAAAAGCTTTGCCCAAAGGGCAGAAGAAACTGTTTATCCTTTAGGCATTCTTCCTCTGAGATAACGCGCGCTCAGGTTTTAGGCTGCTGGAATATTTTACAGTAAGAATCCATTTAAGGTAGAGGCGTCTGCGGTGAAAGCTGTGTGCTTAATCCTGAACAGATAGCTTCATTAATTGTGTTCATCCTCCACTCTGTTGCGCCAGCTGAAGGCAGGAGAGTTGAATAAGTAATTGAAGCTGAACTGTTGAGTGACAGGATTTTACCCTCACCTGTCTGCGCGCGCTCTGCTCTGAGAGCTTCCTGAATGAATCCGTCCCATCAGTCAGAAGCTTCAACCACTGACATGTTGTGTCGCTCTAAATGGGAATTTGTCAGGAGGCGATGTGCAGACGCTCTGAGGTCTGGGAATTAAAATTCGGATGCTGCATGTATAATAGGATTTTGTAATAAAAGGTTAAATGATTATTGCAAGAACAGCCAAATAAATGGATCCAAGCTGGCTTACAACCTAAAGTGAGTAATCGATATCACAAAAGCTGTAACGTGATATTACAGTATTACTAACAAAGTAGATTAGCTTCCTGGCACTTTCATGACTTTAATGACAAGCAAATAACTATATTTTCATGACTGCAGATATAGTCTTGAAACTGTTGTAGAATAGGCAAGCGCAAACTTTACATCGTCCGTTTTTCTGTGAATTTATCAGATTCTTCTTCACAAGATTGCTTTAGTTTAATTGGATTTGCAGGTGTTAGTTTATCACTGCAAAAACACAAAATCTTGCCAAGTATTTCTGTTTCTAGTTTCTAGAGAAAATGTCTTGACAAAACTAACTTACAAGTAACTTTTCAGAAAGAAACATAGTCGCTTTATGTCAATAATTTCTTAATATTGATGAAAAAGTACTAGTTCTCTGGAGTATATTTTACTTATAAATAAGCAGCATTCAGCTTCTATGCACTAAAAATCTGGAACAAACAGCTGAAACACTTGAGCTCCTTTAAATCTAGATCAAAAACTTTCCTGTTTAGATTTGCTTTTGTACCATAATAAATAAAAAAAACTAACCAACATTTTGATGTGTACCAATGACACTTGCAAAATGTTCATCTTTCAATTGTTGACTTTTGTGCTTTTATGACGTAAAGCACTTTGAACTGCATTGTTGTTGATAACATGGGAAAATAATCTTGTCATGAGTGAAACAATCTGATCAGATTTTGTGTTTTTGCAGTGTAATCCCACTGTAACAATGTAATCAGGTTTACTGCCACACCGTTATATTTTTAAGCAATCCTGTTGTGAAAGATTTGAAGAATTTGGAGTACGATTATTCAGTCTGGGTCAAAGTTCAGCTCACATCAACCCTCCACTCCCATGTTTGACGAGTTTGATTTTTGCGAAATGTTGCTCAAAAATCTATTTTGGCCTCTTGTATCTATAAGATATTGAATTCTTGGATCATTTTAGATGTACACCTGCTTTGTTTTCTTGAAATGTAACTTTTAAAATGTTTATTGAAGTGTGTAGATTCTGGGAGAAAGCTGTTGAATTTTGGCTGTAGAAAAGTGAAAGACAAAAACAAGGATTGTTATGACATCGCAAATATGCTTATTTTGAATCACAGCAGAGTAGCTGATTAATCCGGCTGTGAAGTGTTTATTGTGTTCAGCAGAGAGAGAGAGAACAGGGAAGAAGCTGTCTCTGTGGCAGCTGGTGTTTCCAAAAAATGCTCTGTAAAAGCTTAAACTGTTTGTGTCCCGCATGTGTGGGGTCTGCAGAGATGTTAGCTGCCCTTTTCCTAACCTTAGACCTGTACTGAATGAAACTTTTATTATTGAAACTTCGCTTTGTAACCCAAACCAGATTAAACTGCAGGAACAGTTGCGTTGGCCAATGCCGTTCTCTTTTTTGGCAGTAGTCAAACTCCGACATTTAAAGGCGTGTTGCTGATGGTAAAATTGTTTTAAAGCATTTAATTTACTTTTGCCTTTAAAGCTGCACTATAGTACAGAAACATAACAACAAACATAACCATAAGATTTAAAGTTTATTAAAAAAAAATATATATATATATACTGTATATACTTGAGTGATGTAAGTAATTCAATACAACTGAATGTAAATAACAAGCATGCACATGCAAATATGTTAATCTACAATTAATCTATAAATGAGTGCAGAAAAAAATAGATTTAAGTTGTAGTATGTAATATGTACTGTATGTAGTATTTAAGTATGTAGCTTTTACAAAAATATGTTTATATTATTAAACCTCCCCCCAGTGCTACTATTGCAAAAATGCACCACTCCTGGCCAAAAACAACCAACAACCAGAGTCAGGTGGAAGTTCTTAGCGCTGTCAATCAGGCTTGTGTACGCTCTATAAACAACAGTTCCAGGAAAACTGTTGATCTGCCATCATTGGTGGGATGCTAACTAGCCTTAGCATTCTTTGTTGTGGTGAACCATCTGTATCATAACAGAGAGCAAAGGGGAGAGAGTGAAGGCCATGTACATTAGAGTGATTGACAGCGCTAAAACCCTTCTCTTGTCTCTGATTGGTTGTTTTTTTCCCCACGAGTTTTATCTTATGCCATCACTACACACAAATATGTAAAAAAAAAAAAAATCAACATGTTTTTAAAATGATGGTTTTAAAGCCACATACTGCCACTTTAAGTCCAATTTAATCAACTAGGTTGGATTCAATTGTTACACAACTGACATTCATGGAAACTTTAATTTCCTCATGGCTTTAATTTGACTGGATGCTTCTAGATTAACTAATTGGTTCAAATTCCCCCAAAGGACTCAACTTTTCCTGAAAAGGTATTAAGTTTCAAGTTTTGACCTTATTCTTGCTGCCCTTCTTTTGTCCTGTAAGAGTCAAGTAAAGGCCAGCAGGAAAAGAAAAAGAACTGTCTTCACTTTTGAGGAAAATAGCTTTACTACTTAGTGGGAAATGCTTGTTTTCCAGAAGCTTCCACTCGCAGTAACCTGTATGACACAGAAATGTTAGTCGGAAGCTATTTAAAGCCTAAACCTCCCAGTCACTCTCTGATTTGTTACAGCGAGAACTCGCAGTGTTGCCAGGCATCGTGTGTCATGCCAAGTAGGAAAAGGCTGCCAGTTTAGAAATCCTAGAAATCCCAGGTCTAAAGGTTAGAGATGTGGGCTTGCAACCAGAAGATCATAATTTCACATCTGCTGCCGGCTGAGAATGTAGAGTGGAGATAGCGCCTCGGCTGAATCCTTAGCTGGCTTGTAAAAAAAAAAAAACGTCGTACACACCCTTCACCAAGGCAATTTCAGGAAAAACACCAACAAATTCTTAAATGGTTATTTATAATCTAATGAAGCTGAATCTGTTCTGTAATCATCACTTCAGTTTTTTTCCCCTCCTCTCTAATAACAGGCTTCTGGTGAATAAAGGCGGCAATTTTTCAGGATGACTGTCGACAAATCTTAAACAAAAGAGGGGGCAACGGGTTGACCCTGTCAGGAAGATCAATATAGTTTAAACTGACAGTTTTCCAAGGAAAGAAAAACACAGGATAGGCCTGCATGTTAATTTAAAAAGCGGCATTTAAATCGACTGTGGTGCAAAGTGAGCAATTGCATTTTCTGTCAGTTGTGAATGTGTCCGTATCTTAAATACCTCAAATGGGAGACTTCGTCCTGGTTTTTTATTATTTATCCTTGGATTCAGTTTTAAAGTTTTAAATTCTATGGAGGAGATTTAAGGCCACCAACCTTCATCTCAGAATTTTGACGTCTTCCTCAGAATTTTCTTGTTTTCTCAGAATTCTGACGTTTTCTCTGAATACTTGAGTTTTTCTCAGAATCCTGGGGTTTTCCTAAGAATTCTGGCATTTTTCTTAGAGTTCTGCCGATTTTCTCAGAATTCTGTTATTTTTCTCGGAATTCTGCCTTGTCAAAATTCTGATGTAAAGCTCAGAATTCTGACATTAATCTTAGAATTCTGATGTTTCTCAGAATTCTGTTAATCTCAGAATTTTGTGTAAATCTCAGAGTTCTAATGTCAGTCTCAGATTTTGACTTTAATCTCAGAATTCTGTTTCTTAGAATTTTGACAATTTTTTCAGAATTCTGATTTTTCTTGGAATTCTGACGTTAATCTGAGAATTCTGATTTTAATCTCAGAATCCTGACGTAAGGTTTTGAAAGTAGAGTGTGAGTTCGGTTTCTGAACAGAGATCGGTTATGATTAGTTCTAACCTTTGGGCTAATGCCTGTAGATGGGGTAGTTCTGTTAGCGCTACTTAATCATTTTTGGCGGAAAAAAGCCCAAATACTGTCACTTTGAAAAGGTTCATAGATATCAGAGCAAAACTATGTCATTTTTAAAATTGTTAGAATATATGTAGACCTGTTTATCCGATCCTGAAAAGCATCACAGTTAAACAAAAAAAAAAGAGAGAGAGAAGAGAGCGTGACTCCACCTCTCTTGTAATAAGCAAAGCGTTTTTACAAGGTGTGGTAACTATGGAGATCTTTCCATATTTGTTCTGTCCTAGCAGATGGAGACAACAAATAAATTCAGTCTAAAGTGTTGTTTAATATTCAGGCTGCACAGGCTGTTCTCTGATGACAACACTCTTTCTGAATAGCAGCAATGATGAAGTTCAATTTGTTCCCATGAAAGAAAAATGGCCAATGTTCAGAATCAATCATAATTTCCAACCAGAACTTCTTGCCACCCTCTAACACAGCAGCTGAGCTACTCGTATTTCAAACATGATGCAGCGATTAGAGAATATCTCTGAGGCAAATAAGTGTCAATACAGTGACAATTACATTTATAGCTGACCTGGTGAAAATGAGCTTTAGGAATTAAAACGTTCTGAGTTCCGATCCAGATTGGATCACTTATTGATCCCAATCTTTGCTAAAGCAAGTTTCATGCTGCTAAAAACATCTAAGGAACTATTTTAGACTTTAGAAACATTTAGAAAAAAACTACATTTTAGCCAATCATTTAGATATGCAAGAACAAAGAACTAAAGTGCAAAAATATAATTATTTACTGCTGATGTTGTGGTATGATTCCTAATTATCATACCAATACACTTTTTACCATAGCAGTTACACTATTTTTTCAGTATCTTTAATTATAATAGCATTTTATTTTTAAGCTCTTAATTATGAGCCATTGCTTCTTGGATTGAGACTTGTTAATGTTTGCAACAAGTTGATTTTTATAAAACAGGATATATATATATTTTTTTTTTTTCTCCGAAGAGTTTTTGCGGCACTAGTGGCTTGTATTTTTTAGACAGTAGGCAGACAGGAAGGAGGGTGAGGAGAGGGGGAAGACATGCGGCAAAGGTCGTCGGGACCAGGAGTCGAACCCACGACGTCCGTGTCGAGGACTAAGGCCTCCAAACGTGGGGCGTGCTAACCCCCTGCGCCACCACAGCACGCCCCAAAACAGGATATTTTAAGAACTCTTATTTCAGCAATGCTAAAACAAATATTTTATTGATCCATCCATCTTGTTCTGTTTTATTCACACGTGTCTTTTTGCACAATGGCCCTAAATACAATCCAGTACAGCTAATTTTCTCCATAAATCACCTAATTAGTAAAGAGAATCCACCCGGGTGTCATTTAATCTCGATATAAATACAGCTGTTCTGTGAAAACCTCTGAGGTTTTGTAATTAGTGAAGAAATATCATGATAAACACCAAGAAATACAGCTTACAGGTTAGGAAGAAAGTGGTGAAGTTTCTGCTGCTTTCATTTTAGAGGTGTTAATAAATATTTCCTGAGGTCACGAAAGGTCAACTAGACACCCCGCTTTTACAGAATTAGACAGAAGTGGTTTATAATACCTGGGCAACATTTGAGCTGGTTTATTCTGCTTTCTGTTCTGAAGATTTTAATCAAAGTTTAACCAGCCCCCTTCACCTAAACCAAATCAAGCAAAATTGGTGTCAAATATTTGTGCTGCCTTTATGCTGGTTTGTGGGGCGAAACTGTTTTGTTGCTATTATTTTAAAGATATTCATAAAGTTTCAATAGGTCGGCTGGCACCCCCACTTTTACAAATTCGGTGTACGTCATTCTATATTTGTGCTGCTAATACTTTAATTTGTGCTGCTTTCCTTTTGAAGATATTAATGAAAGCTTAAAGGTGAAAAGGTCAACTAGAGCCTATAACCTAAACCAAATTAAACAAATTTAGTGCTGCGTTTTTTCTGATTTGTGGTGAAAATTATTTTTGTTTGTGCCGATATTATTTTAAAGATATTCATTAAAAAGCAGCACAACTGGACATCTTTGCTGCACAAACGCAGCACCAATTTTGTTTGGTTTTACAAACAACGGCTGAAAATTATAAGTGAGTTGAGAGACTAATATTTTCATTTCAGGTTGTATTAAGATGTATTTATATTGAGGATGAAAAGGTTTGAGAAACGTAGTTTTAAAAGCTTAATATGCTACATGAAAAGGTTGAAACACGTAAATATCACAAGCAAGTCAGGCCCAAAATCTCTTGCTATTTATATTCAGTTAAAAAGTAACAGAGAAGATTATTATTGTGCCATTGATAAAACAAAACACACACAAAGGGAAACGCTACCACCATTTAACTGTGACCAACAAAAGTCACAAAGGAACTTTTAATGAAGGAATTACATAAGATCAATATCTTATCTACTAAGACTTGGTCACATGAGCCGTGACAATATTAAGTACTTAGTTTCGTCTTAAATTTATTCAATTAATCTCAGTTTATTGATATGGGCCTTAAGTAAAACAAAAGTTTCAACAAGATGGAGTGATAACAGAAAAGCAGTTGGAGCGAGAAAATGAATAAAACAGCAACACGGAGACAAAGAGTTGCTCGGGGTCATCAATAACCTCAACAGAGACCACGGCGGTCTGTACATTTCAGCCTACCTAAACTATTATCTCCAGGCTGCAACATCTACTTGGAGACATGCCTTTGCCTCCCTTCAAAGTCGATTAATATTGATTGTGCGCTTGAGCAAGCATGTGTGTCTCTTCAGGTGGAACCAAATTACTTCGAAACAACCCAGGGGGGATCCGCTTGTGGGAGAGAACTAAAAACCATTAGTTGACTGGACTGAGAAAATCCAACTAAATTAGGGCAAATAAACAATAGTAAAGAACCTGCTGTTTCAACCATAGGAGAATTAGTCAAGTGTAACCAAGAAAAGGCTGGAGTGATGCAAAACACTAGATGGTTGTTTGGGTCAGAGGAAGCCTATGCAGCTTTGAGTTCATCCATGTGAACGATTGAAGAAAATGTCTGCTCTCTAAAGCACAATAAATATTTGTTTTTAGGTTGAATAACAAGCTACTATACAAAAACACAATACAACTTCATTGTTTTTGAGCCAGTCGGGCTAAACTCTTAGATCACATGTGTCAAACTCGAGACCCGCGGGCCAAATCCGGCCCACCGCAACTATTTATGTGGCCCTCAAGACTCTAGGGCGGGGGTGTCGAAACCTTTTGTCATGTGGGCCAAAAAAGAGGGAACGAAAACTAAAACCAGACAAATTAATGGTCAAAGTTTTTTGTAGAAGAGAGAGGTTATTCATTGTAGATCCTAAACATTAAAAGGGCTTTGCGGGTTTGCTATATTTAAAAAAAAAAAAAAAGGCATCTTGTTTTCAAATTCTTTTGGGCTCAGTATAACAAATTTATTCTCAGTTATAGGAGCAGAAGCTAGGGTCACTTTCTTTTAAAATGCTAACTTTAGCCAAATTCAGTTGATTTTGGTGCAGCAAAGTCAGTAAAAATCTCTGGATAAACGTTGATCTACTTATAATAAAAACTTGATTATTAAAAAAACAAACAATTTGTTTGTTAATGGCTAAAGTTTATTTTGTCATAAACTTTAGCCATTATGACAAAATGATGATGGTAATAATTTTATCCTGATGTAAAAACTAAAAAGCCACTTTGGATGGGCCAAATTTCTTATTCTCATACTGCTTTTGGAGGCCACACAAACTCACTCCAATGGCCACAAATGGCCCCCGCCCCGCACTTTGGACACCCCTGCTTTAGAACGCCATAAAAATCAAATCAGTTTCTTGCATAGTGTCAAATTACAATGTACAAATATGTTAAATATGTAATTTTAAGACATACTCATCATATTTTGAAAAAGCTGTAACTCTATAACAGTTTTATGTAAGATCTTGAAGTGGCCCAATATAGAAATGAGCCTGACACGCCTGTATTGGACCAAATGAAACCATGTGCAACGGAGCCTAAACATGAAAATGACAAATTATGTCGGTAAATATATCAACTCTAAAGTTTGAGCATGTTTTTGGGATTTAAAACCATTCGATCGTTAAAACATTTTCCTCATAAAATGTGACATTTCTCCTCAACAAACTCGAATGAAAACTTTTAGTCATTTACAGCACTGTTTTTTTTTCTTTTTATTCAACCCTGCCATCAATTACACCGACTCTGACTTGAAATAAAGTTCAGCTGTTCCAGTAGGATTTTACTGACATTTACTTTTCTGCATTCTTTAGCCAAAGCCGTGTTTTGCAGAGAGGTTACAAAACCTTAAACTAACCTTGTGCAAAAATAAAAAGAAAGGAAAAGTGTGAAAAAACTCAAACAGTATTACTTATACACCATGGCAGCCATTAAGACATTACAAAAACTTGATACATCTCCAAAATCATTAAAATGACAATGAGGAGCATTAAGGGGTTTTACCTTTTCATCATTTTTATATATTGCCAAAAAGATACCATGATATATTTTTTAAATACCTCGATCACAATATCAGATTGTATTCTTTATATAAATTTTGACATTCCTTTATAATTGAAATGTAAATTTATTTAGCTAACAAGGACAGTATGAAATCAGCTGCCAAAATGGAAATAAAAATACTTAAATACACAAATAAACTGTTGTGGTTCCACACGACATTAGTTTTACAAGATGTTAAAAAGTGTTTCCCCCTCATGTTTTTTAAAAAATGCAAACTTTATGTGCAAACTAAGAAACTTGTTTAATATGTTTAAAAGGAAATCTTCCTTTTATATCACATAAAAAACCATGCAAACAGTAAAAACTTGAGCACTTCAGCAAAACTTGAGTTTTCATTGCTTTACCAATAATGAGCATTTTTCCTAAAATATATCTGATTTGGTTTTAGACTAATAAGCACCTTCAACTCTCACATCCAGTGTTTTATTTAAATGTTTACGAGTTAGCAGACGTGGCTAGCTGCAGCTAGCTAGCTTCTTTTCTCTGTTTCTTCGTCGTATCCTTGCAGTTCCAGTCAACCAGGTGCTGACAAAGCGGTCAGTAAATATTTCTCCTGTTTCACATAACTCCAGTTATTTATTTATTTTTAGGGAATGCCTTTGTGTTTCATGGACATTAAGCAGCTTTCTGCTAAATGTGAATATGTAGTGAAGCTAGCTAAGACTGAATAAGCGAAGTTTTAACCTTCCCGTAGTGAACCTCGCCAGATCTTTAAACCGTGTGCACAGTTCTGGTGGAGTCGCTGGTTTATGAGCTTTTTTTGTGGTTTTGCAAACTGAAGAGCTGACGGATCGCCTGGTTGGCTGACCGTGAAATCTGCCGCGCTCTTCCTGAGCGTCGCGCTGAGACTGCAGGTTAAATGGTTAAATCTAGTCGAAACGTTGAAATCTAGTAAACATTGTTGCTTCACCTTCTCCTCTTCTGGAAGTCTCTGACTCACGATAAAGTTTATTTTCTCTGGCA
This sequence comes from Xiphophorus hellerii, assembly GCF_003331165.1. Taxonomy (NCBI): domain Eukaryota; kingdom Metazoa; phylum Chordata; class Actinopteri; order Cyprinodontiformes; family Poeciliidae; genus Xiphophorus; species Xiphophorus hellerii. The sequence goes on along the minus strand of NC_045689.1, from coordinate 6,636,519 downwards.
AGTTTTCTTTTTTACCGGTATTATTATGAATTATAAATGATACGGACCAACCATATACAGAAGTAAAAAAAAAAAAAGTTCCAAATCCAGGTGAGTTTTTACTCAAAACATCTAGTTGTCTGCTAGAAACCTGAAGATGAAGAGGGATTTTTCTGAGTCCAACTCTCCATTCCAATCCACAGAAAAATGATGTAATGTGAGTGAAATTAAAGTACTGAAATGATCTAGCCAATATCAAAAACTTCATAAATTTAATAGAAAATCTGTTTGAGGAGAGTTTAAAAGGATGACTTGCAAACATTTCCAAGTGAACAAATGGGTGCAGCTCAAAAAACCTGAACATTATTAATACTTGCTTAACGATTATTTTCAAAAACCTTTTTATCTGAGAAAAAGGCCTCCTGATTGCATTTTCCGATTTAGATGCACCTGAGGTTAGTTTGGCTATTTTGGTTGTATTGATGTTTTAGGTTATTAGTCTTTTATTTACGCCATAAAACATCTGAAGGTGTTTTAACTTGAAAATGGAAGCTCACCTACATGAACAAGTACACATTTAATGTCCATTTCACTCACAGTATAATGTTTACTATTGTCAAACGTGTTATTTTAATTTAGAATTTAAATACACATTTTTAAGTTGAGAATCTAAAACTAAAGTGTCTTTAGTTTAAGTACTAAAGGTTATACTAAATATGGCTGAAATGTTTTACATTGTACCTTTATTTCCAGCTCTTCTGCAGCTGTTTTCAATCTCAGTTACTCACCTGCATAACATCAATAAATACTCTGCGGTTCAGTTTCTCCAATATCGGATCCTCTGATGCCCTCACTCTGCTTTTCTGATAATTAAATTATATTTTTCACGGCTCCTAATGTCCTCATTTCTGCATTTGAATCCCCAACATCATCAAAACCTGACAGTTTTTCTCTCCTTCTATTAGATTTGTTGTTTTTCCAGTTGATTTGTACTGGATAAATGTCAGATTTTAGATGGAAAAATGTTTTGAACTGACGTGAATAAGCTTGTTCGCACAATAAATCATTAAGAATCATCACAAAAAGTCTGCCATCTAAAAGGAGCGTTTCCACAATTTAGAATTAAGAACAATAGAGTTAAATTCAAATATTTCTACTAGTTAAGATTAGAGGCAATAAATCAGTTAATCACATGATAAATTAAAACAATCTCAATATTGTTGGTTTATTGTTTTTCTCTTTTTCTACCAAAAACGGGATGAGAAAAGTCTTCACTCTGGTGCTTTGGTCTCAACTAGCCCTTATTTTGGAAGACAAACGTGTGCACAGAGACTTCATAATTCGTTTTATTTGTCGTTTTGTTTATTTATTTTGGATATTTAAAATGTCTTCCAGTCCCAGTGTTAAATGTTAATTAGAATTTAAAGTTTATTGATCTTTGAGAATGTGTTCTTTCATTTTTACCATTGTATTACTTGAAAATAGTCTCACAAAAACATCTGGGACAATTTTTAGTCCAGTAAAATTTGTTATTGTGACAGAAAAGTTTTTTGTTGTTGACTTACCATCCGGAAACCACTTTCTGCATTCTTGTTGTTTGTGCACAAGGCTCCACTTCTGCTTTTCAAAGCAGAATGTATAGTTGTATAGTTGCGCATCTATTTGCAGCCCATTTTAAGTGCGAGTGTAAACGTTGATTTTGGGGGCATGGCGTTGTCATGACAGGCCTAGTTAAGTTAAAAAAGTACATTTAATTTCTTATGTTTACACCTTTAGTGTATCATCAGATTTCTTTTTTAGTCTTGCTGCTACAAAACTTGAAAATTAAATATACACTCATCCATTCTGTATTTACTTGGGTGTCATTAATGTAAGAATGGAAAAACTTGCCCAGTTTCTGCTCTTTTGTACTCCATATGATCTCTGCAGCCATTCACTGTGCAATGAACAACATAAAAAAGCAAAATTACAATAATATTGGTCTTCCCACTTTATTAGATTAAGCTGAACTGCTGCAGCCAGTGTTTGCTAGTAAGAATAAATAAGATTTTCCAGCTTACTTTCCATTATGTCATTGGTGTAATGCTGGTATCATGCTAATATTGTTATTTTTTTATAAAGAGTAACAAAGAGATTATAAGTATGACTTTTCATGACCTGCTCTTCTTTGTGATCATTCCTGTCATCAGTTTTATATCTCTTTAACAAGTGAAGTTCATCGTGACACAAAGGCTGACGTTCTCTTCAGAAATCACTGTGACCTACTCAATAATATTTGGATTACAGGTTCTATTATTTAGAAAATAATTAGATTTTCTGGAAGTTACACATACATTCATCCCAAGGTTAAAAAAGTTTTGAACTCAAAGTATTTCAACGCCTGAATGCTTTTCAGATAATGAGAATTTGAGTGGATATTTGAAGCAGATTCATTTAAACCCTTCATTTCTGTTCAATACAGTTATACAATATCAGGATAAGTGATATAAACATGGCTTAGAGAGTAGATGTAACTTTTAAAACCAAATATTAGCAGCATTTATTACCAAGTGAAGTGTTCAATCAATTCAAATTTGTGTCCTAAGTTCTGGTTTAAAGGCGATATAATGAAAATTTGGATGCCCTGTGCAAACAATATGGTGGGTCTGGTTGCCTTCCAGTGTCAAAAGGAGAGTAATTATCTACTCTTGTTGCATGTTAACGTAACAAAATTAAATCAAATTGAACAGGCTACAAGCATTAGAAATAGACAAAACAAAAAATCGTTAAAATAGTTTTCTTAACACGATAGTAGCTATGTTCCCCTTACAAATATGCACAAATCTTTACCTATATTTTGCCAATTTAAAAAAATTTAAATCACACGTGAACAATTAAAAATCATAACTGTTACAAATGTAAACAGTGACATTGAATTCATTAATATTTCAGCCATGGTGCTAGCGCTCATCGTCTATCAGCCACCAGAGGAGACTTACGTGTCTTATTCAGGCCTTGGAGAAACAAACCCCTTATATTTAGGAGAAACTATGCAAGCGACGTTTTGGGGAAAATGTAGAGCTACAGATTCAACACGTTAGAATGACGCAACTTTTGTATTAACTACATGAGGGCTCTGGTGGAGCCAGCTGTACATTGTTTGAAAAACCCCCCCAAAACAAACCATCATCCTCCTACCACTTCCTGTCGTTGTCTTTGTGGTTTTCTCCAGTAGTAACGTGACTCGTGTGATGAAAAAAAAAATGCTTTCTGTCGCAGTTTTGTGAAATACTTCTATTTCTATATGGCTGAAAAACCACCACATCTTAACGTAAAAACTTTACAGTAGCACTTTATTTGAAGGGGAGTTCATAAACATGATGTAACATTTGTCATGAACATGAAGGATTCTTTGTGAATGTTTACAACGACTGTCATAAAGTGCCATTCAGAAAATAATGACACTTTTAATGCAAAGTTGCACTAAAATTAGCATTAAAAGTGTCATTATTTACCGATTGAAACTTCATGAAGGCTCCATGTTCATGACAGATGTTATGTCATGTTTATGACACTGTCGTGTCAGTCTTATGCACACCCCTTCAAATGAAGTGTTGCCAACTTGATATAGAAAAACTTCTGTAAATTGGCTTGTTTCCATTAAGCAAATTTATTTTTGTAATTTCAATTTGCGCAATTCTATGGATATGGAAACACATGAAAGACTTGTGAGAGGCTTCCTAAGATTGAAGACGAGGACAAAAATCGCAACAAAATTGGGGAGATGTTAGACTTAGACACAGTGTGAACCTCAGGCAATACAGAGGTCATGACCCTGTGACATGTTAGCTATAAAATAATCAGTTCAGCAAGGATCCTGCAGACTAATGCCTACAGAAAACCTTTAGCCAACCAACGTCCAGAACAAACCATATGCCTCCACTCCACTTACTCGGTATTATCAGTATTATTAGTTGTAACTTAAACTTCTGTAACTTCTGTCGAAGAATGTACAATTCCTTTCAAATATTTTATTGCTGGTTTGTACTTGTTAATAAAAATACCAAAACTTTCTTACCATGATAGTTTAGCATAAACTCCTTTAAAGCAATGTCACTACATAATACAGTTCAGATTAGCTGCCTCTGTTTTAGATGAAGGTCCTGTGAGATTCACAAAAAAAAAAAATGGGGACAAGGCTTCAGCAGATTGCCGCCTCTCAGTGACATCAGCGGAAAAAAGAGAAAACCTTCATCACAGTTTTGGAGAAAAGCATCTGCTGTGAGCGTCGTCATTGGCCAATCTGCTCCAGGTCCAACTTGCGACGACAGATGAGGTCAACTGGGCAATCTGCTTCGTGATCATCGCAGTAATTCACGCCAAAAGTGGATAATCCAGGTCAAATCTCATTCTCACTTCTCAGTTACAGACAGTCGTTGCATACTCACTGACGCCTTCCCACGCTCGTATGAAATGAAGCATCTTGAGGGAAAAAACTCAACCACTCGTTATGAGAGGCTGATTATCAGCCAGAAACCAGCCTTTTGCAGAGACGGTGCTTTGCTGATGAATAGGAATCGCTTTCTCGTTTATTGATAATGCAATCAAAAGCCTCTCTTTGAACAGACTCTTGAAAATCAAAATTGGGGGTGCTTTGGTTTAAGTGTTGCCCACCATCGGAGAAGATGTGCTGAGACAAGCAGAAGGAGAATCTGACTGTAAAACAAGGTGGATACTCCAACACATCTCTGCTGCATTACACAGAGATAATGAGTTCGCTTTGATCAGTGGAGCGTTATTGTTGGGGTGTGTGTGTGAGAAACAGAGCCTCATGAATATTCAAGGGAATATCTGCAGGAGGATCCCTGAGGAGCAGCTTGCTTGGTGTTACAGACGCAGGGGAGGCGTGCGACGCACCTTGTCACCATCACCACTGGTGCTGTAAGTCACAAAAAGGCCTCCTTAAAGGGGACCTGTTGTGCAAAACTCACATTTGTGTACTTTCATTTCAACTGCAGCTTCTAAAAATAAAGACAGTTACAAAGTCGGCCTTCTATCACCTGAAGAACATTTCTAGGATTAGAAGACTAATGTCTCAGCAAGATCTAGAGAAACTCATCCATGTTTATCTTGAGTCGCATTGATTACTGCAATAGTGCGTTTACTGGTTTCCCTAAGATGCAGTAGGTCCAGAACGCTGCTGCTCACATTCTCACTAAAACCAGGTAGACAGAGCACATTGCCCCAGTTCTTGTTTTCGACTCCCCATTCAGAAACCACTTGCTGCATTCTTGTTGGTTGTGCAGGATGCTCCACTTCTGCTGTTCAAAGATATGCAGCTGTATAGTTGTGCCTTTGTTTGCAGCCATTTTTACATGCAAGTGTAACTGTTGAATAGGGGAACGTGGCCAGGTAATTGGTTTTAAAGTGACCAGACCCCTAAAACAGCTCATAAGCAGAACTGACCAAACTAAAATCTCGTTATCTAAGAATTATTTTATGCAAAAATTGTAATTAATAGGGATGCTCCAATCAGGTTTTTTGCTGCCGATACCGATCATCCATGAGGCCGATCTTTGCCGATAATCTGGATTGGCTGTTAATGTTTTGCGTTGGGTATAAATGATACTAAATGATCTTGCAAAATTTAAAAAGATCTGGCAATAAATTCACCTAATTTAGACGTAAACATGCAAAATACTTGGAGGCAACAATACAGCAGCTATTCAATCAAAAAGACAATTGAAAAACCTGCAATCAGTAAAAAATATTTAACAGTAAGGCTCTCACCAACCTAAATTATACATAAATCAAATAAATCTCACAACACTGCCTATGTCAAGTAATGTCAAGTAAAAAAGTAAATATTTATTCAAAGTTAATCACAGGTTGCATCACAATAAACAATCCTGAGTTACTGAATCTGAATTTCCTGAGAATATAGTTGTTTTGTGCTGGTTCTGATATTTCTGACTGAGCAGAGTAATTCTGCAGAACACAGGAGGAGGCAGGGGGGCTCGATTTTTTTTATTCAGAAATTATCCGTCTTAGGACAGCGAAAGTTTTAATACATATGCAAAATATTTTGTCTGTTTGTTTAACTTAAATGCTGCAACATTAAGCAGCTGTTCTGTGTGAGAGTTCACCGTCGGGTGGAGCAGAAACGGCGCTCCGCATGTGAAATATTACTACCAGTAACGTGTAGCAACAACGAGAGCAGAACCAGCGTCTTACACCGCCAGCTCGTTGACTTAAATAATTTTTTGGGTTATTTGTTTAGCTTTCTGACCGTTATGCTAATCCGGGTGAGTGTTGGTAGTAGCTGCTTTACCTGCTGTCTGTTTGCTTTTTTCCTACATTGACCTTGATGTAGCCAAACTCCGTCAAGTGCTTGTTTTTTACATGTAACATTGGATTCATTGTGATGCATTTTGACGCGCTTCACCCCCCAATTTTCCGCCACAACACGCAAACGTCCCCATTCACTTTCAGAGCGTTAAAGTTCCACACGGCATCGCTTAGGATTTGTTGCTGCGCGCTTGCGCAGTGTGAAGGAAAGAGGAGATTAACTCACACGTAGACTGCGACGGCAGATACACGTGATCGATTTTGGTGATCGGCAACAAAAGACGGTGATCGCGATCACCGATCATACACTTTTTCACGGAAATCGGCCAATTATGATTGGTGGTCAATCGATCGGCACACCTCTAGTAATTAACATTTTTATGGTTCATATATCTAACTTGTTCAAGGAAGCATAATAGATCCCCTTTAAAGGGCTGAATACGGGTGACATGATTAGTTGTAAATGGCTGAAAGTTTGTGTGCTAATTACATTTCAAAGTGTAAAAATGATGCACGCAAACAGACAGGAAGTGGTGGAAAAATATCCTTGTGTCTCTTGAGTTTCAAAAAATTACCACACTAATTGTGTGTATTTTTATTTGAAGGAAAAACTGCTTTAATTTGTGTTTTCCTTCTCCTGTTTACTACTTCACCACGGCCGTTACCTAAGGGGTCAGCCACCACAGAGGACTTATCATCTGAGTGCAGCTTCTACTTTTTTCAAGGCACTAATTATATATAAATATAAATTAAAGCTGTGTGGAGATAAGTGGCTGTGGTCTGGGAATCGTTTTGTGTAACCTGCAACACGCGGCTCAAAACATAAAGCTGTTTTGTCATGTCTAGTTGTTTCCCATCAAGCTGGCGGAGTAACAAAGGAAGTGGTGCAGCTTTGTTTTCCTTCCAGTCCGTCTCCTGGGAAGGTCTGGACCCCTCTTCATCTGTTGCTCAGTGACTTATAGACTGAACCCTTAAACCTTTTAACAATTGGGCGGACAGTGACTCATCGTTTTCGCTTAATAACCTGAAAAGTCTCACATGAATGAAGATTTCTTCCGGTTGCTACGGATAAAATCTTTGCAAACCAATCTGGCTCAATGTGAAACGATTGTCCCCTCAAACCCAAAAACTGGTTGTTCTGGTCTTGGCAGATAAAACTGATACAATCAAGAAGTAAAAGAGTCATTGCATGAATTAGTAATGATCCTGTTGGATGAATTTTAGACGACTCCTGTTTTCAGAATTGCTTTGACTTGGACGCATTGAGATTTCGAGTGTAATCCACCTGCCTCAGGTCATACAACATCATCCCAATCAGATTTAAATCCAGACTTTAACTAGTCAGCTGTAAAACCTTTCTTCTCCTTTCTTTTTTGTGTGTTAGCTATTCACAGGGGATTTGCTGGTGTGATTGGGATCAGTCTGCGTTTAAGTGTATGAACGTAGAAACTGATGGCTTGATTTTCTACATAAATTACATTTTCATCAACTGTGGCAAGTCAACACACTAAAAAATGACTGTAAGGGTCACTCTCTGAAAATAGTGTTAATTTTTCACCAATGAGACACACTTTTTTCGCCAGCCGACGAGATATTTTCCAAAACGTTTTTGGGTAAATCTGAGGCACATTGTGTAGCTGGCTCCACCAGAGGACTCTCAGTTGAGTTTGTCGTTGGAAAGTGTTGAATTCATTGTTACATTCTGTAACAATTTCTGAAACAATGAAGTTTAAAATAAAAAAATTAATTTGTTAGGGGTCAAACACTTCCACTGCATTGCCTTAAATTTTTACTAGTTCCCTTAAAACTTTGCTACATTTTGGCGACGTTCACACTGCAGCCTGAAGTAATCCAAATCAGATTTTTTGTTTTCTTTTTTTTTTGGTCGTCCACATTTCCACTTCTATGTGATCTCCTGTATGGATACCAAACGACCTGCAAGTGTCCCGCATGCGCAGTAGAGGGCGCAAAAACGTTGCACGTAGAGAGCGTGCTCAGTGTTTTGCTAACTGCCTTAAAAAAAAAACAAGAAGAAGTTGTGCTCAGTGTTTTGCGGCAGTGGATGCTAAACATATAGCATAGCTTACAATTTTGAAGTTCTTATCCAACCAGAGCAACATTAACAACTTCCTTTTCATTATGGTGCACCAAGATTGCTGTTTTTCTTCCCACTTGCCTTATCAGGACGTAGAATAGTGACGTTTGTTGAGTACCAATGACGTTCAGGTTGGATGAATGTGACCTGGCCGATCCCATTCGGGTCATATTTGAAAAGATCAGAAAGGTATCGGATATCCAAGTGGCCTGGGTCACATTCAAAAAAATTCTGATCTGTGTGGTTCAGACTGTCATGAAAAGATCCGTTGCAAGTCGCATTAAGGCAGAAAAAGAAAAAAGTCGGAAATGGGTCACTTCAGGCTGCAGTGTGAACATAGCCTTAGTTAGGTGAAAGGAAAAAAGAAACTACACGTAAAAATCTGAAATCATGTCTCTCATCTGCATTCAATTAGTCTGAATAAACTGTAGAAACACCTTTCTCTTCCTTTACAGCTGCAGATATTTTAGGGTGTTTCTCTTTAAGCTTTACACAGAGCTAACAATGAGGAAGGTGTAGGCCAACACAAATAACCCCTGGGAATCTGCTGCCAATTCCTGATTCACACCAATTGGCTACAACAACTGAATGCAGAACAGCAAACACGACGCCTGATAGCCCATGAACTTTTCTTCACATTTCGTCAGATTACAACCATCCTCTCTGCCCATAGCACTTTCTTTCAAGTGTTTGTACCCTCCTGGGCTTGTGGAAAACTGCATGAAAACATTAGTTCTCTTGTTGGTGTTTATTTTTTTTGGTAAAATTATTCATAATTACAATAATACCTTGTTTGTGGTGATCTATCACAAAAAAAACTCAATAGGAGTCACAAAATACTCAATAGGCATGTTGACCTAAATATGTTGTAATTTTCCTATTAGCTAAAATATTGCTGTTTGTAATACACCAAAACTCATAATTACTTCAGAAATGTACCTCTTTTGTTCTATTTTTCACCCGTGGCAGTTTTTCACCTGATGGGTTAATGACACATTTTGGTCCATTCTGTGGTCATTTTGGTCTACAGAGTAAACACAGGAAGGCTAACTTTTCCCGAGTACTTGTTTATCACATTGCGTTTGACTGGTGTAATTTTAGATAATGCCACCCTGTCTCGCTATTGGCTGTAATTTATAAAAAGAAAACAAAACAAGAAAAACTGAGGTGAATCTGCATTGCTCCCCACATAAAAAAAGAAGAGTGAAGTAGGAGAGAGCCGGATCCGAACACAACTTCCGAAGGACCTACATTTGTGCTTTCAACATTTCTCTCCATAAGACTTTGAGTCTTTTATACGAGCAAAGCTGACAAAGGCTCTAACAGGTGATTGTTTACCTTAGGGAGATGAAAATAAATGCGTGCTGCCATGCTGAGACAGGAAGAGCTGGAAGCTCTTTGAAATGCTAACGGAGACGCACTGCCTCCAGTACTAAATTCACCGGACCAAGACCATCCTAAACAGCTGGACCGGACACAGAGCTACCTACGCTGGGAGAAACATCAAAAATAAGCTGCGATAATGGAGCTATTCCTGCTGGAAATGCTAACAGAGCAAGAACGCTGGTACTGAATGGGAAACTACTACAGACACCGGAGAAGATCGGACCCTAAACAGCTTTTGCCGAACAGCTGGTAAGAAGCACTTACCGGATCACACAGTCTGACCAGAGGTACGTGTCATTCATCGTTTCATTTAAGAAGCTGAAGGCAGCAGCAGCAGCCAACACCGGCTCCTATGGTCAACTCTGTCTTCTTCCTCCGTTTGGTCCTCCTCATCTTCATCACCTCTTGTGATTTCTACATTCCCATCGATTTCATTGCGCTCGAGTTCAATTTGAAAAGGCGTAATAACGTTACTCATCACCGTTTTGGACGGAGCTGGTGCTGTGGGACCTTTAGACATCATTTACCCAGAATGCAAAAAAAATTTTTATTATATTTTATTGAAATTTATAAAAACTTAACAACCTACAGTATTATTTCTGTATCGTTGTTACATCTACAATAAATATCTCTCAAGTAAAGTCTATTGTTACAACTAATCACGGATCCTTTTAACAAGGCTCTGGACTTTTTTTTAGCACTGTGTTGCTAGCTGCGTATTCTTGTGCCCTACCAGAAGTCACTCCAAAGCTGCATCTCCACTGGACCAAGACCATCCATCTCCACTTATAATGTGCATTTAATAAGAATTAAATTGCCGGCTGGATAGATGGGGCATGGGCCGTGTGATAATGACAGTTTGACATTTCATGGGTTTGATATGAGGATGACAGGCGCCTGTAAGGCCTAATGGAGCCGTTCCACCAGCATCTGTTAAGAATGCTTCATTGAGTTTACAATTAGGAGAGGCCACGGTTCACTGGAAAGCTGCACGAACACTGGGAGTGGAGGAAAAAAAGAAAAAAACTCAAAAGATTTTCTTTAACACTCGCTGTGAGCAAGAGTTGGAGACTGCGTGTCGTGTGATAAACCTTTGTCAACGACACCGTTTCCTTAAAATGTCACACCAACTGTAATAACTGTTTTTGCTCAAGATAATTCTTTGTATTCAAAGTGAAAAATGATGTACTTGTCATGTACTGCAGGGTGTTCATTTAACTCAAAGTTTCTGTTGATGTTTTGAGCCAGGAACCTTCTACTTTTTAAGAATTGCATCTAAATTTACTAAGTTGACATAGCTTAATTAAGTTTGTGGGTTTTAGCTGACGACTTAATGACTGAATGTATTTTTGGCAGTGTTGTGCATGAGTGAAATTCACATTTTTGAGCACTTTGAACCGAACAATGCCTTTTTTAAATGTGGAAACGTGAAGTGAACTTGGCTCATGTAATTTAACAATCTGAATTTTTTTTTTTTTAAAGTCTGACATTTAGTCTATGTATCTCTTCTTGCTCTAAACTTTCATTTTCTACCTTCAACTTCACTTTGTATGTCAGAATATTAACTGAAGGGTCATTGCTACACCTCTTTATAACTAGCATTGCTCTGGTTAATCATTTATGGGACGGGAGACACAACAAAGAAGCTGCAGCTGCATCTTATTTCACCGCTGCAGGTGAGCAGCCAAAATAGCATTTTATTTATTTAAAAGAATAAAAACTCAGTCAGGACATAATTAAAATAGGAACATAACGATCTTTAACCAACAAAATGGCTATCTGGAATTATCTATTGATTTGTTTTTGGCTTCAGAATCAAAGAAAATGTGCAAAAAGTAACATAATTTGCAGAAAGTGTTTGACCTTCTCCTGACTTTTTCATTTAAACCAGCCGATATCACTGAGACAAAATAATTTTGGCAAAGAGATTTTTCTGCTAGTTGAATTAGCATGATTACCTGATTGATTTTTGAGAGTGAGCGCCTCCAAAGAAAATGCTAAATTTGCTACCTTTACAAAGTTTATTCACAAGCTGAAAACACTCCCAACACTTTGGCTGTCGGGGCAAACGTTGAAATACTGGGAGAAAACATTAACTGTTTCTGTTTATGATGGTATAACTGGAAAACAGTTTTAATGGAGGATTTCTAAAATGATATATTTTCTTCAAATGTTGTTTGATCTGGGAAGACTAAAGGTAAAATTTCTTAGCAAGTTGGCCAAATTCCTCTGTATTAGCAATGTATTTTATTGCCAGATTTGTGGCCATCAGTTCAACAGGTGATGCTTTTCTTTCACTGGACAATTACGTCAAACACAGCAGCAAATCTAATAACTATTGTCTGAAATGGGACAAAATTTCAAGGCGTTGCAATGAACATGTCAAAGTTCAGGTCTCAATCTGACTACAATTCTTCAGTAGCTGTGCAGAAATATCTGCAAACTTACTGGTTGTTGATATTGACATCTAGAGATAATTCTGCAAGTCATTCGTTTAGGAGAACTATTCATAACTATTCATGCAAATTCACTTGTCATTCACAAATTTTGCACAGACTTGACATTTTCACCACTCTTCACGTTTCCACAAATCTGACCAATCACCTTAACGTTTTTTTTTAGTATTTCCTTCTTTTCTGACCGATCACTGCAACTCAGCAGACTGTTGACCAATCACTTCATCCTCCGTCTAATTTGACTTCCTGTTTCACGATGTCTGTTGAAAGTCGAACCAGCAACATGAAAGAAAGCGTGTGTGATGCTAAACGGTACGATTTTCTCCTTTTTCTTTCTTTTGAGATGAGTTCACTGCAACAACATAAAATCTTACCAAGTATTTTTGGTCCAGTTTCTACTGCAAATATCTGAAATGAGACAGAACAAACTTACAAGTAACTTTTCATCAAGATAGGAGCTTGTTTTAAGTAAATAATTCCTTACTTTTATTTTTAAAACATACTCGTTCCATAGGCAGATTATTTCACTTATAACGAGACATTTTTCTATGTCATAAGTTAAATAATCTGCCAGTAGAACTAGTATCTTTTCATCTATAATAGGGAATTATTGACTTAAAACAACCTCCAATATTTAGCTAAAAATAAAAAATAAAGCAGAAAATGATCAACTTTTTGAAAACAATCATAAATTTTAGGCTTCAACAATCACAAAAAAACATGATTTATAAGACATACTTATCTTATTACACTGGTTATTATGGTTGTTCCACCCAATATTGATTTCTGAACTCTTTCTGAGTTAAAACATTAGTATTATTGTTTCTAAATGGATATGAACTTGTTTTATTTGCTTTATTTGAGGCCTGAAAGCATTGCATCTTTTTCATTATTTTGACCATTTCTCATTTTCTGCAAATAAATACTAAATTTTTGCTTGGAATTTCGGAGACATGTTGTCAGTAGTTAATAGAAGAAAAGAACAATGTTCATTTTACTCAAACATAAACCTATACAGGGAAAAATCTGAGAAACCGATCATTTTAAGTTAATTTTTTTCCCAAGGCTGTAGAACAATCTAAGTTAATTTTTAAGTTGCAGTTTCTGCCCTCTTTTACGCTCTGACGTGTAAAACGTCCGGTTTGAAGGCGGACGTCCTTCTTCAACCTGTTATTTGCTCAACAGGTGATCCGGCGAGTCGGGGAAAGTGCAGCATACGCAGCTGCCTCCATTCCCACTCCCCCCCGCTGACACCGAAACCAGTCAAGTGAAACAATCGGGCCGCAGCGCGGTGAAAGCAGAGAGCAAGCACTTCATCTCTCACCTCAAAATCATTATTACCTGATTAAGTGTGATTAAGAGAAGATCATTAGCAGCTGCATGTCCTGTCAGTAATGATTACTGTGACGGGTGCGTTATGTGCGCTGAGCTCATCTGCAGGCTTAGCCACTTTAATGATTAGGGAAGCATTGTTTAGCGGGGCTCCGGGAAGAAAGGTTGACTCGTTATCATCTGAGCCGAAAGTCAAAGTGAGGTGAACGTCCCACAAGTGCATCATAATGAACTAAATTGTTCTACAAGGAGGATGACATTGGCAAAGTTTGAGCTACTATTCTTAAGCCTTGTATACCTGTGTTAGTCGTGTTCAGACTCATGCTAATCATGTCTCTTTGTTCGCTCGTCATCAACGTAAAGAGGAAAAATTTCCCACTCATGTGGATGGGGATAAATGTAGGCTAAGGCTGGAAGAAGGACTGGAGAAATGATACAGTTACGTTGCCGTTAAATAGAAATATTTTTTTTCCAAATTGTCTGTTTTAGTTGAGGTGGCGTTTGATTTCTACTGGAAAGGGCCTGGACTTGGTGTGCTCAGATTTTACCTTTTTATTTTAGTTTAACCAGAAGGCGAGGACATAAATCTTCAGAGACACTTGAAAACATTTAATTAAACAGAAACTATTTCAGATTAAATGGAATTAATTATTATTAATAAAGAACTTTGTGGAAATAGGGTGAAAAGTTAAATTTGCTAGAAAAAAACTCACATGTTGATATTAATCTCAAAAATAAAAAAGGAAATTTGAGTGTGAAAAGTTGAAGGTTTTAGAAAAAAACTAAAATTTTGAAATCAATTTCAGAAATTAGATCAATCTCAAATTTTTTTTTTAAAGGAAATTTCTGAGTTTGAAAAGTTGGAAGTTTGACGTTACCCAACAAAATTTCCTAATTTTTTTCTGAAAAAAGTAGCAGAAATGTGCTCCTTTTTTCTTGTGGAGTATGCTGTAGTAGATTTATTATCGTTCCACATTTGAAAAAGAAAAGCTGAAGTAAATAATTTGAGTTTTACAGATGATCAATCTCTTACATGAACTATTTTACTGCAATCCAATTTTCTCAGGCTTCATTTCTAAAATAGTATTTTTAATTTTGTCTCTGACGTTTAAACCAGGTTGTATATTTCTACTAACCTTCTCTTTTTTTCCTGTTTTCACCTTGATCTTAAAACGAAATCCCAGCCGTTGTTTTGACATTTTTTAACTCTCAAAATACTATGTGGAGCTTTTAAAAAAAAAATCAAATCTGCAGATATTTCAGGTATTCATTGATGCTTTTTTGCTGCGCGTCTCTCTTCTTCTGTAGCAGGCATTATTTCTGAACCATTGTGATGGTTTTCCGCTGCAGCCCTTCTCAGCTGCTTTGTCTCGACAGTCTATTTATTCCCACACAGACGGGATAAACGGAATCAGCATCTGAAATTGATTTTACTCTCTCACAAAATGTAAATGAACTCTGCGGTGACTTTCAACTTGGAGCCAATGAGAGCAATTTTAGTGTTTTGTCCTTATTTATATTCTGTAATTTTTCTGAAACAGAATAATGCAATGACATTGAAATAAAATGAAAGTGATACTCAAATGCAATTTGGCTGATATTGAAGACTTGACCTTTTTCTGTCTATTTTAATCACTTTGATAATTTATCTTTGTTTACATGTCTTATGTGTGTTCTCTATCACTTTTAGTTTTTTTGTTTTTGTTTGTTTTCAGGCTACTTAAAGCTGCAGGATTTAATATTTATAAATATATATATATAGTATAGTATAACTATAAATATAGTTACATAATTTAACAAATATGTAATTTTTTTCACGTATTTGTTGAAACTATCACTTTGTTGTGGCAGTATTGGGAGGAGTTTTTTCACAGATTGTAATTACAGAAATGCACCGCTTGGCCAAAAACAACCAATCAGAGCCGGGAGAGCAGTCTTAGTGCTGTCAATCAAGCTCATGTATGTGCCGTGGAGTCACTTTGGTCCTTAAACTTCAGAAAATAACAACCTGTGTTCCACACCAGTCTGGTTTAGTCCTCTTTAATCAAACTCTGGTTTATTTGGGAAGGTGTGAATGCGCATCCAAACTTTAATGCGAATTTAAAAAGTGAACTCTGGTTCCAGCTACAAACCTCGGTTTTGTTTTGATTGAAGTCTCGTGCGGTTCGAATCCAGGAAAAATGGCTCGTTGTCTTTTACCAAAGAGAAATCGTACAACTGCTAAAATCTGATGCCACTCCATTTTTGTTGACATTTTGTGAATGTCGTTTCTTTCATTGGTTCTTAGTACAGCTCCCCCACAGGTTAGGAGGGGAAAGTTGTTTTTTTTATGATTTGGTTTGTTTGACAACCAAATATGAAAGCACCCAAACCAGCTGAAAATGTAACAAATGTTGCAATTTTGGTCCCCAATCAAACCGAATCTAACAGACTATGAGGTGTGAAAACAGCCTAAAAGTGCAGCAAAATAACAGAATGAATTTTTATCATTATTACAAGGTCAACGTTAGGCTTGTTTTTGCGTTCCAATGAATTTACTCAGCAATTCCAGAATCTTAAGTATGAGTTTTACTTGACAGCAAAATATATATTCACAACCTGTAACTCTTCATGCCCTTATTCATTTCTAAATAAAAATCACATCTACTCTGCCTGACAATGTTTTTCACTTATAGCTGTTATCTGCCGTGCTATGCTAATGCTACCATGTTCACTCTCTGCTTTGACATGACTGAGAACTCAACCTTAACAGTAAAAAAAAATCATACGAAAGGAAACAGACAAGAAAACACTTGAAAAGAAAACAGAGCTGATTCTAATAGATGCCACAGTTACAAACAGCAACAGAAAAAGGGGGCGGAGCTGTCAGTTACTGGTTACTATGGTAACCACCAACTGCCAAGAGCAGAGTAGCAGAACTTAAAACACGAATACAATGTCTGAAGGAACAACTTTTTGACTAAACAAAATAAATTCAAAGACTAAACACATTTTGACAAACTTCACATCTATAATATCATTAAAATAAAACCCTGTTAGACGCTTTGAGCAGATCACGCTTCACGGAAAGCTGCAGCAGCAATTTACAGTCTCTCCGGATCAACCCTGATTTGGCATATCAGGGAAATAAAGTGTTCAGTTTACAGCTCCAGTCACGGCAGCGCAACTTGCTGAAAATTACGGACACAACAGAAATCGGGACTCGGATTCTCCATTTGTGATTATTTTAAAACTGTCCTGATCAGATCCGCACCACAAATCTGGAACAAACCTCCAGAAAACTGCAAAACAGCCGAAACAATGAGCATTTTTGAAATTCCTTGTTGCTGAAATGTGCTATACAATTAAACTTGATTGATTGATCCGTACTTTTTTAACTAACAAAAGATCACACGATTATTTTTATTACATCAGGTCCCGTTCTGTGACATTCTGTAAATCTTAAAAGGTAAAAGATTTCTGTCTGGATGCAGTTAATCATTGCTGATAATCAGTTCTTGTTCTTCTGTCATTTTGTGACTTTTTAAAAATGCGTTCCGAATTCTTCATGTGTACTTTGAACTTCTGTGGACGTCAGGATGGTAAAACACAGAGGAGTCTCCAATCACTGGTGATTTTTGTGAGCTACATCCCGGCCTTGGAAAACCGGTGGAAATGGGGGTCATGCAGGCAGCGGCTCTGAACTATTTCCAACATTTCCTCTATCAAACATCGTGCCACCATTACAGTCACTAATGGACCTCATTTTGTCCATTCCGGCGCATATATTTCAACGCAGTGACTGATGTTACTCCACCTGCTTTTAATACACACTGCAGTCACCTGAAATATGAAAAATGTTTGAAAACTGCAGCATACGAGGTGCTGCGGGTTGCATGTTTAATGTTGCACATAAAAGCATTCCTTTTAAAAGTTTTACTGCTAAAGGTTGGATTTATTGCTTCTTTTTTATCCTCATCTATCTATAGCCAATACTGCAATAGAAACTATGGTAGAAAAACCTTAGCTTTCTTTGCATTGCATAATTAAAGCAACATTTACATTTTGGCCTGTTTTTCTAATGGTTTACAACAGAAATGTTGTTTTATATTTCATTATCAGTTTGGGAGTCATAGTTGCAACAAATACCATCAAAATGGAAAATTATAGAAGCTTTTACCAGCAGAATTTGAGCAAATGGTTCCTGCTTCATCTTTTTTTTTCACCATTTGACTTTTATTTTCCAGTGCATAGCTTTTTGTGGAAGTGTAAGTAACCATAAGATGATTTTATGTTGTGCTTTTGAGTGTGTTTTAATCTAGAAAATTAAACCAGAATCTGTTTAGTTAAGATTAGCTCTGTGTACATGTTTGGTATATTTTATTTAATTACGTCTTTCCTTGAGTGTCGAGATTCATGATCTGGAAAAAAACATTACAAATTTATGTTTTAGAAGATTCAATAACTAATAAAATGAGTAATGTGAGTTGGAAGAGACCTTAAAGTCGTCCTAAGAGAGTTAGCAACATAAAATAATATTTGGATTATTTGTGGTTATTTCGGGTATTTACAGCCTTTTCCTCTCCACCAATCAGTGCCCGAATAAAAATAAAAAAATATGTTTGTAAGACCTGACAAGGTATAATGTTTATGTACATTTATATAAAAAATTATATTGGTGGCTGAAAATTATAATACAATATAATATATATATATATAATATAATACTAATTTCAGCTACCAATAAAATTGTTTTTATAGGAATTATATTTTTTTAATTCCTATAATTATTTAAAAAATAATTATATGGGTGGCTAAGAATTATTTTTATTTATTTAAAAATAAATAAAATTTAAAAATTATATATTTTTATTTATTTACAAATAAATAAAATAACGTTCAGGCACCAATATAATTATTTTCTATATAAATAATTTTTTACTTTTACATAAAAAATAATGTACTGAATTATTTTATTTCATTTATTTTTATTTAGTTACTTAATAATTGAGATAGTTTTCACCTACCAAATATAATTGCTTTTTTAATGTAAATTATAATTACCTTGTATAGTTAAATAAAAAATTACATTTGTGGTTGATTTTTAAAAAAATTTATTTTTATCTATTTATTTAAAAATAACATAATTTTCAGCCACCAAATAATTATTTTTTAAATGTAGGTTTACAATAACAAAGTTTTAATTTATGAGTCAGCAGCGATTGTTAATTTCATCCTTCCTTGTTTTGTCTTTTTAAATTATCAGGCGTTCCCCATCTAGTAGAAACACCAACATATTGGAAAAATGGATTGCAGCTCTTGTGCTTCTGTTCTCATTAGTTTGAATAATCTAATTAACTTCGTAAAGTAATGAGCCACGAATGCTTCAATAATTGTTTTATACTCTGTATGAAACCCTCTGATTTGCTTGCATATTTTATTTTCCAGCTGAAACATGGCGATGCTTAGCTTCCAATTGCTACCAGAATTAGTAGAACAGTGATATATCACAAAACCCTTATATGACCAAATTAAACATTTAAACATTGAGTAATAATTTATTTCATTTATTAGTGAAGCTCATAACAAAAGAAAACATCCAGTTCCAGTGAGATTATCTGCACTCATGAAATTAAACTTTTATTTTTTTCCCAGGGTTGAATAATCCTAAATTATGCAACTGCAACAGAAGAACTGGATGCAGAAGTTTGCATTTATTGTGTTTCATCTCTAATTCAGTCCAATTTCGGTACATTATTATGAGTCTGTTTTGTTTGGTAACTTCGAACGTCAAACTTTTAAGGCGATTACAGCTTCAGATAAAGACTGCTCTTTTTAGGAACTGCGTGGAAATCTTCCATACTGTAAGATTACTTTCCAAATTCCTCCCATCAGACACGTTGAGCTTACTGGCCAATTATTCCCTCTCTCAATTAACCCTGCGACCAGCGCCTCCGTGCCTCAGCCAGACAATTTTACTTCTTCTCGTCACGTCGACGCAGCTGATAGAAATGGACAGGAAAGCTCTGTGCTTCCATACCGACAGAACCAAATATCGCTGCATAATGCCAACCAACACCAATGGGATTTACATAATCCGTAAAAGGGAAACTCGCAAAACCTGTTGCGATGTGACACAGACTTAACTGAAAAGAAGCAACAACAAAAAATAAAAAAAAGGCTTTTGCAGGGAAGTGGATTTAGTTTTAATATAGACTTGTGTTGACAGGTTTAAAATCTCTTAAACAGTTATTTTACATATTAAACAGTTCAGTCATCAAAACATTTTTTGAGCCCCATCTCAATCCCAGAGGTTCTGAGTTAGAAAGTTATTCAAGCCTTTATATCGACTTGGATTTATTTTTGCACTTCCTTGGATATCAGGTGTCAAACTTATGTCCCGCGGGCCAAATCCGAACCGTCAGAGCTATTTCTGTGGCCCTCCATGGACCCCCTGCATGTTATTGTTTATATCTGGAAATTTTACACATGTGCAAAACGCTGAAGGGCAAAAAGACACCTTCTCTACAGATGATCTGTCTGATTTTTTTTATTTTGTAGCTGAACACCAAATTCCACAGCATATCTTCATGTTACAGTTGTCAAAGTCAAGCTAGCATAACTAGCCTACTTCCCTCTCTCTTGCTATTTTTTTTTAAATTAAAACTTTTTCCTAACCCCATCTTGTTTTCAGAGTAGCAAAGCACTACATCCCTTTCTCTTTTATATATTAAGTGTGCAATTAAGATTTAGTGTGTTATATTGACAACTTAACAGCTAAAACCAATGCTAGTCATCGTTAGCAAGTAGCGTTTTGCTCTCCAGCAGGGAGATGAGGGCGGGGTCTTGCAAAAAGAAAAAAAGAATAAACAGAACAGAATAAAGACTGGAAAACAACAATCCGTGTATTTTTTCTTTTTCATGCACTCAGGAAATTCAGTTACTAAAATACATGAAATCTAAATTATTGAATATGACGCTAAGCTAATCAAAATGCATAAATCTCTAGAATTTGAAGAGTGTACTTTTGTTTTGCAGTTTCCCCAAAGGAAAACACAATCCTTGACTTGTGTATAAAAATCCTCAGCAAATGGCTTATTACCTCAGTTTATACTTTGCAGGAAGAAATGAACATCTATCACCATTAAAGCTAATCTTTACCTGTGTGTGGAAATCTTGCTCCTCTCCACCTTCTGACCTAAGATGCTCAATTATTTTTGTCTCACCACCTATACAACTTACCCTTCCCCTTACAAACTCGCATGCAGTTTTATCCATTTATCTCATGCTAAGAAGAACCACGTTGCCGGGCTGCTCAGGAGAATTTCAGCCGTATATGAGGTTATTAACGCAAAGTTGGATGTTGTAGAAATAAAACTTTTAAGCTATGAATGCACATAAAGGCAACTACTTTAATTTACTAGATATAATTAAATGTAGTCATTAAAGCACATATTTTATGTTCTTTTACTGAGTTCCTTTGAGGAGCAGGGATCTGTTATAAATGGTTCTTTGTTTTGCGGATGACCAATGAGATTTTAGGTGAGGCAGAGGGAAAAAGAGGAATGTTCCTCAGCTCTTCTTATATTGCCACCATTTATTTAATAAGCAGGCTTTTATTACACCTCTGGCCCAGTTGGTGTTGTGCCTGCAAGTAATCTGGATTGTTTAAAAGCTTTCGGATTTTACATTCTTTAGAAAAACAGATACAGCAAAAATAAAACATCCTATAATGCACTAAAGCTGTTTCCACAAAGGAACATTAATTCCACAAACAATATCTGATTTTTTTTTTTATTCCTTCCTCTCCCCCTCATGTTAAGCACTACCTTAACTTGATCTATGGATTTCATTATCTAATATAGCTCTGTGGATTTAATTTGTTAGCTGAGCAGTGGGGTTCATTACTGTCAAATGTAGTGTAAATTGTTTTACAGTTGAACCCAGAATGCATCTTTGGTGACCATAAGCCACTGTGAATTTTACAGAGGAGAAAGGCTGACAAAGAAATATTTAAGCTCCTGTGTAGTCCCAGAAAACAAAGTTTACAGGCACTGGAGTAGAGATTAGCAAAGATGTTTCTCTTTAGAAAACTAAGGAAATGTGCCTGGTTTTAAAATGTTTTATTCTTTGTTTTTGATCATCAGAAAGGGGGGAAATGAACCACTAAAAGTGCAGTTATCCTAAAGAGTTAAACAGATAGACAGCAACATTGAAAACGTAGGGATGTTTAAAACGTGTGAAGACAAAAATATAGTAACTCGGGCGTGCCGTGGTGGCGTAGTGGTTAGCGCGACCCACATTTGGAGGCCTTGAGTCCTCGACACGGCCGTCGCGGGTTCGACTCCCGGACCCGACGATATTTGCCACATGTTTTCCCCTTTTCTTCCCCCTTTCCTGTCAGCCTACTTTCATATAAGGGACACTAAAGACCCCCTGGAGGGGTAAAAAATAATAATAATAATAATATAGTGACTCTATTTATCTGGCTAATAGAGTCAGATAGATAGCTGTTGCTAGGTAGCAATTCTTACCTTTCCGGACTGATTTCAGGGTCTTTAGTCATTCCATTGTGAAATCTTATTTTACAAAACAAAAGTGAGAATAACTGCGTGTAGTTCATGTGAAAATCCTGAAAAATGTGCGACATTGATAGTGTATATTTATTCAAGCTAGCTGTCTAGCTAGCTCTCTATTGCTAGCTAGTATTTTTTACCTTTCTGGATGAATTTCAGGGACTTTAGTCATTTCATTGTGACCTACTGTGAAATCTTCTTAGTTTACTAAACAAAAGTGAGAATAATTATGTGTAATTCATGTCAAAATCTTGAAAAATGTGCAATGATCATGGGAGTGTGCATATTTATTCAAGCTCTCGATCCCTAGCTAGTATTTCTTACTTTTCCAGACCAATTTCAGGGGCTTTAGTCAGTTTATTGTTACCTACTGTGGAATCTTCTTACTTTACAACATACAAGTGAGAATAATTGTGTGTAATTCATGTCAAAATCTTGAAAAATGTGCAATTGTGAGAGTGTGCATATTTATTTGAGCAAGCTAGCTAGTGGCTGATCCAAAATAAGAATCATCAGTATTATGTCTGATACCAGAATCAGATGAGTCTCTATCTTTTTTTTTTCTTTACAATATTTGCTCTTTAAATATATGTGTGTCTTCCAGGTGTTAGAGGATTTCAATGCAAAGAGTTGCCTGCTCTGAGATTAGCTGCTCACAGAAAAAGGTTTGAACCGATTTCAGGGGCTTTCATCATTTCATTGTGACCCACTGCGAAATCTTCTTATTTTACAAAACAAAACTGAGCATCATTGTGTGTAATTCATGTAAATGTAGTTGAAAAATGTGCAACGACCATGAGAATGTTGCCGTTTTATTTTATTCTCCTTTTATATTTCGGCCCCGTGAAGCATTTACAGCTCCATTAATCAAATACAGACACCCTCAGGTAGTCGGTGACAGCAGCTCTGCGGCAGACGCAGCGTTAAGAAGTGCAGCCGTCATTATGACAAAGCACTGTTTGTTAAAGCCATTATGTAAGAAATATCCACACTGAGGGCTGGTCATTAATATGGGTCAGGACTCGGGTCAGAAGCTTGGAAGAGTGTAAAATCACAGCCCATAATTCAGGTCGGTAAAATCCTTAAAGATTTTAAATAATAATTTCTGTTTCTATATCAGGTATATACACTGTAAAACATTAGAGCTGCATTTAGTTGCCTACTATCTTCTACACTTTAAGTCAAATAAATTAGCAAGTTTTAAATTTTTAACCTAAATGTGAGTTTGTGGAAGATAAACTTACAGTAGTAAGTTGTGTTAACATTTCATTAACTTTGTCAAACCTCCAAGAGTTGGAAAAACTAGTTCTTAGGTTTACACTTAAAAAACTGAAAGAAGAAAAAGACATGAGTGGGAACCATTTCCCAGAATGCTTAGCGGCATGTTTTTGAAACCTGACTGTGTGTTTTACAAAGAAATTTTTTTTTTATGCAATTAATAGTTTGCAAAGCTTGAGGATAATGTCCTGGTCACACTAAAGGTTTAAATTGCTGCATTAAATTAATAACCACAATTAAAGATTACTGAACTTAAAAAAAACAATTTTTAGGCAACTTGTCTTGATATTATATCAACTTCATAAACTTTCATTTCTGAGTTAGAACCTCAATTCTTGTTAACTTAAATTGCATTTTCAAGGCAGCAGGTGACTTTCATTTTAATGTACTTAGCAAGCTAAATATTTAGTTTGATATTTAGCTCCAAATGAAGCTCTTTCTTTTCTTTAAAGGTGCATTTATATGAAAAGTCGACCTCAGAGTCGCTATATGTAACTCCATCTTTCATTTTTTTTGTTAGATTTCATAACTGCTCATTCAGTTTCTTTATCTGTTGTTGCATGAAAAAATTCAAATATGCATTCTGGGGCCATAAATGAAGGCAAGGCCATGTCTTTCATTGAAAGCTCATTGGTGATGCTTTCACAGAGGCAGCACCAGTGATTAAGCAGCAGCTTTAAGCTAATGGCTTCAATAATTGATGACACACTCTACATAATAAGCCAACATATTTATGTGTGTGATCCGAAAATATAATCATTTATTATGAAGCTTTAAAGCCTAACCCCATATTTTTTGTTAGCGACAACTCTATTATGTATTGTTTATTATTTATTAGGCAATTTAAAACATTATAAAACTCAACCTGCTAAACTGTAAACTCTCCAGCATGTCTGCTAGAGATGCTGCGGTTGGTTTTGCTGAGGAGAAAACACAGCGTAGCGTAATGTGTCTGTTTCCCGAAGGCATCCCTTGAGACACTGCAATTATCCGAGGGTCATGACATCCTCTATCGTCTGCATTGTGACTGACACAATTGCTCATGAAATGATGATGTCATGGTGCGCACAAAGCCACTAAATGCCCAGGGCAACCGCGCGCCTTCATCTCCTCATTTGAATCTGCTTTGTAGGTTCTTTGTGCGGTTCAGAAAATTGTTGCCAAACATTTTCTCCTTCCTGTTGGCAAGAACAATGTGCAATCCTTGCCATGGAGGGGAAAGCGTATTTCACATCCATGCACACCTACACATCAAGTGGCACAGATTAGAGACAAGAGGCTTAGGGCATGAAAAGCACAAATAAGATCTTGGAGCATTCCCATAGTGAAGCATGCTCAAGCATCTTAGGTTCCCTTTATTGCCAGCCTCGTATGTTTTCCTGCTGAGCTTTGTGCTGCCTGAAAGCTGGATGACAAATACTGAAGGGTGAGGAAAGCAGCGCAGGGCTAGCATGGAAAATGGAAGGGAGCATTATAGTTTTAACAAGTTGACGCAAGCTTTTGTGTTTACTGAAGGAAAACAGGACACATTCCTCACCGAGAGGAATGTTGTAATTTAAGTTACATGAGCACCAGGGGTGTCAAACTCATGTTTGATTGGGCCAAATCAACATCATGAATGCTCTTAAAGGGCCTGTTGTGCCAGAATGCATTGATAAAACCTATTCACAAACTGTTAAAATAAAATATTGATGAATTATTAAAATTAAATAATATTATTGAACATCATTTCAGTCCCTCCAGGATTTTGTGTTTGCGGTACTAATTTGGAAATATTTGCAGTATTTGCGGTTGTAACCCTCCTATCTTCGTCTCAGGTTGACTTCACGACAAACACATTCAGGTTCATTGTATTTATTCTAAGAAAATAGGAAATCAAGTTAGTGGTTAACATTCAGGTTGCGAGAACGTAACCTGTTGAATGTTGAATGTAACAGGTAACCAATCAGAAAACGCGGTGACGGAAGCACAGAGGGGAATCCCAAACAGTTGACATGGCGCAACCGGTTCGTGTGGTGTGTTGCTCCTGCCATGTGGCTGGACACACGAACCGATCGAACCTGTTTTACTTTTATCGGCTCTGTGGTCACAGAGGTTTGGAGAATCGGCGACAGTCCTTAGATCGTGCCGTGTGAACCAGACCTAAAACTCTAAAACAAGCTCTACTCATCTTGTCTCAACCACTGCCCTAACGCTCTCTGACTCTGGTCGCTATGGTAACGTTTACATATCCCTTCAAAATAAGATACAGATGCTCAACAAAAATTAACATCTTACTTTCGTGAAAATTTTATCTCACGATAACGGCAAATGCTACATAGCGGCTAGCTATGTAGCTAGACGCGTATTATTTAGAGCGGGGGTGGAATGTGGGAATCACCTACCGGGATAAATCCATCCTCCTGTCTCTTCTCTGGGCCTTTTCTCCTTTGTAAAGAAACTTTCCAAAGACATCTGATCTGTTTCTTACTCATTTTGCTGCTTGTGGGCTCAATGTTTCTGCGCAAGACGTTACCAAGAGAATCTGGTAAAAGGATTTTCAAAATAAAAGATCCTCCACAGTCAAATAATACATAAAACGGTAATATTTAATTATTTCTTGTGCGGCCCGGTACCAATTGGTTCACGGACCCGTGCCGATCCGCGGCCCTGGGGTTGGGGACCACTGCTATGAAGTACCTCATTTTCATCGGAAGCGCAGTCGGTGAGGCAGCAGCTAGCTGAGCCTCACCTGGGATTGATCAACCTCTGGCTAACTGTACTGGCTGCCACTCGATGAGAGCATGCTCCTCTTGTCTGTACGTCGTCAATAAAATGGCTAAAAAACATTTAATATATGAACTGATTTTCCATTATTTAGCTTATGTATATAATGTGCAGTGTTTTTTGTCACCAACTGTTTGTGCAATGTGTTTCGTGTGCTGAGGAGCGATCAGAAACGGCAGAGAACAGATTCGAGGTGAGGCAGGCAGTTCTCCTGCCTCATGGCAGGGGGCGCTCATGATCCCAGACATTGTGACTCCACAACTGCAGAGTAAGAGACAGTAACAGCGAGCTAGCCATGGAGCTAGCCATACAGTAAAGTCAAGTGCAGCGATATATTTATAGTTCTCTCCTCTTCAATCACTTATTAATAAGCACAAAATAAACATTAAGCCTAAAACCATACCACTGCAACAGACTGAATGTTTTGCTCTTTGTGTGGGAAAGTCAAATATTTGTGGGAAATATTTGACTGTTTTTTTTTTTTGTGGTGTTGTCAGTTGCTATGGCAACGAGTCTAGCATAGCTGTGCTGACGCAGAGAGCGAGAAAGACGTGGTTTTGAGTTGTACTTTAACGGTTTTCCCTTTGCTGTGGAGCACAGCACGAAATTCATAATATCTACATGTCCAAGTTTGATTGAGTTAACGGAATTATTCTACGGCGGCAGCGCGGCTATGGATGACATGTAGAAGAATCGTCTTTTTGCCCTCCAGCTTTGTCCGCATGCGCGAAATTTCCTTATGTAAACAATATCGTGCAGGGGGTCTATATTTGTAAATATGATTATGATTAAGTCAGTGCCTCACCAGCTATGAACCTCACAGCATTTCACTGACTGGTAGTAATGCGCCAAAAAGCTACATTAAAATAGATTCTTAAAAAAATCAGTCTGATGACACAGTTTGTTTTCTTTCCATAAATGTTTTTGGATAAAATAAAACATTTTAGGTGGAAATTAAAACATCTACAGCTGTCACATCTATGACACATTTGTGTCGTTATACTTTGTGTTTATTGGAATGATGGGTCAAAAATTGGATTAAATTTATTTTTTCAGACATACAGAAATTGTTTTTATTCCTCAGACTTAAAATATCTAGGAATAAATGTTCAATGTCCTACACAAAGTCAAATGTTCAAATAAATATTCATTAGCAGATCAGACTTGGTTCTTCAAGCATTTGGCATGCTGGTGTGAGTGAGTCTATATTAATGCGAACAAAGCATTTGTAAAGCTTTTAATATGTGGTGGGAATAATTTATTACAGTCTAACATTACAGTTTTACATCTATATTTTGTTGTTTATATACGTTTTTACAGAATTAACTGGTCTGAGCAACACTGAAGGTTTTTCCGTGGAGACATAACCTTCAGAGGTAATGCACTTGCAAAAGAGTCACACACTCTATTCAGTGTTTGTTTTTTTTCACCTTTTGAATAAAACTGATATATTGTCTGCCTTCTAGCACAGCTTTACTCTGACCTGTTCCAAGAGTGTCTGATTTTGTAAGCTCTCATATTCCACACAGAATATTAATCAACCTCACTGAAGGATTTTCACCTGAACAGTGCTTGGTAATTATTTTTTTCCACAACACATGAAAACACACATCTTTATATTCTCTTAAAATGAAATGCAGATATGCTATAGTATGTTATATAGAGAAAAAAATGTTTGAAAGACATGAGGTAATCCTTTAAAATGGTGTCTTTCACAAAAAATCTTTCTTTCGCTTTATTATAATTTTTTCATACAATAGTTCTGAGTCAGAACCTTTTATATTCACTTGTTTCATGTACATCCATAAATCTGTCGTGCATGCAACATCCGCAAAGAACAAAGCTGCTCCTATTGGCCCACTGGGTCAGTTGGGACGCTGATGGGACGCTTTAAAAGACTATTGTTGTGTTCAAGTTGTGCAAAAAATTTGTTGACCTATCATCGAAGACTATTTAAGACTAAAATAGCATCTCAAAGCTAAACAGGTAGCAGCAGTACGGATATTCCCAATGCTATTACCAGGGTCAACAGTTCACATTTCTAAACATGTACTTTTTCAAAATTACATGGATGATCAAGGTTTCCTTAGACACTTTAAAACAAAATGGTTATTATAGCATCTTGCACCTGTCTGGTGGTTAGATAACCAAAATACCAGATTAGTAAATGTCTTTATCGAGCTCATATATGTACTTATTAGATAATATAGCAGTAAAAATGTTTTTTTGAAGTAAAAATATTTTTGTTGATTACGTGATTTTCATTTAAAATGTGCTAATTTATTATTAATAATAGACCACTCTATTAAAGCAATTCAAAATTTGTTTTTTTTATAAGATAGAGAGGGGTAATATTTAAAGTCTTCATGTTTGAGCAGAACAAAGACAAGGTGATTAAACATGAGCTTAATTTAATGTGGATTGGTTTTTATTAAAGGTAATGTGTAGTATAAAGTGTAAATCATAAAGTTTATTCATTCTCTTCCAATGAGAAAAGGCTTTTGTCTAATCTTTGAAAGTGGACTTAATGTTGCTCTCTAAACGACCTGCGAAGTTTTATCTGGAATTTGTACTTTTAGAATTCATTAAAAATGAACTTGTTTAAAGTGTGAAAACCTTGAAGTCTTTCATGCAGAGGCCTCTTCTATTTGGTTGGAAATATTGAACTGCTTAATTGTTTTTAGCAGCCATGCTTTCATACTCCTGCTTCTCCATTTGTTTTCTCCTAATAACATTCTTATATTTGGATCAATGGACGCCAGGTGTTGTGTTGCAAGCCATTGAAGAAACAGGACAAACAAGTTTCAAAGGAGGATCTTTGAAGAAAGCCGCTTTTTATCAGTGAGCAAACTCCCACAACTTCAGCCCAGCGCCCTGAGAAGCTGCTTGCAGCAAGATTCTCTAGCAAAGCGCATCCCTACACATAAATATTCTTACATCAATACTAGTATGTACATTTGAGCTCACTTTGTGCATTTGTGGCTAATTTAAGACTAGAGTTATGCTTTTAGGCATTCAATTCTCTTTACGATTTGTTTACTGGTGTGTTTTGCTCTCCATTTAAATACTGCACACATTCACTGTTTACAAAGACTTACTGTACAGCCTAAATGTTCATTTAATCAGAGAATCAAACATACATTTTGACCGTATTGATTGAAAACACTGTTGTTCTGTTCTCAAACGGTGGTCCCCGGACGCCCCCTGGTGGTCCGCAGGGTACTGCATGTAAACGACCGTTGGTTTGCCGTGACGTCAGCTCAAAGTGCGACGCTACAGCTAGCTTATTAAAGGCTTGCTTTTAAAAATAATGGTGGATAAGTGGCTTAAAACTGGCTCCTGAAACAAAAAGCTGAAGACATGAGTGGAAGGAAAACAAAAGCAGGACTACTTATGATCGGAGGAAACCAAGTTATGCCTGCAGAGAGTATTGTTGTCGTTCACTAACGATTGGATTCCGTCTCAGTTGGTGAGAACTGTTCTTAGTTTTTTTACGACTTTGCTTGCTTATAATGTTCTGCTCGCATGTCAACAGCTATTTTTTTTTAATCTAACTAAATGAGCCCTAAAAGTTCATCAACGCATTCAACACTTGGTAGAAAAGAGCAACTTATTTTTTGATTATGTGTTTGGCATAATTCTGGTTTCAGAATCTGTAAATAACTCAAAACATCATAAGTAGATTTGTTTTTTTAACAAAGAAGACAAGAATAAGTGAGGTTGTATATGTGAAGATGTGTTATTGTGGGGAAATTTGAATTTAGGTGATTTTATGTTAGTTTTTATAACAGTTTTAACATTGTGTTTAGAAATGATAAAGTACCAATTCTTGACTTGCTAGTGCAGAACAACATATCTGTCTCTCCAGCTCCCTTTCGCTGGCCCTCAAATGTCTTTTGAAGTCTAATAGCTATTGTTTTTTATGTCAGAGAGTGATTTAAGGGCTTGAAAAAGGCACAGATTTGGATAATCCTGCTTCTAAGCATTGTAAGAAAGTTTGTTTTTAACTCTAAAAAATGTTTTCTGTCTGAATATTTTACTTTGAAAGAAGCAACCTTGGATGGAGAGAGGGAATTGCAGACAGGCTGGTATTTGTGTGAGACAGTTCGAACGTAAAATGAATTAAAAAAAATAAAGGAAAATCTAAGTTTTCAGGGCCGTTTTATAGCTTCTAGATGTTTTATCAAAGAAAAATATGGCTGAGGTTTTCCTTGTTTGATGGACGCATCCGGCCCTTCATTCACCGATAACAACCAGTCCCTTGTGACCCTTGCAAGGTTAAAGTTGGTATAGAAAACATGAAAAGATGGATGGATGTCATCCTTTTTTCTGCTTCCTCCCACACACATGGTTGTCAACACCTATTTTCACACCTGTCTTCCTAACGTCTTTAGTCCTTCACAGCGTAAAACCCGGCTTGTTTTCAAATATTTCAGACATTCACAATAAGAAGCTTTTCTCTTTTTTACTCTAAGTTGACAAATGTAGGATCTTATTATGAAAACATTTTAAATCTGCTTTTAAAACAGTTGTTAAGTCTATATGATGAAAAGACCCAGGATACATGGGGGACATTGGAGATAGAAAAGAAAGGAGTAGAAAATTTTTGTCAAAAAGTCAGAAATTTTCTAGAAAAACCAAGGACATTTCTGAATAGGAAAAGTCAAAGATTTGCTAGAAAATTATTAAAATTAATCTTCAGACATATTCAAGAAAAAAACATGCACATCTGTGAATTTCAAAAGTCAGTTTCAAAAAGTAAAATTCGACTTTTGACACAGAAATATTTTTTCTTTAAAAATTCTTAGATTTATCTCAAAATTTCTGCCTTTTTTTAAAGAAAATGTTTGACCTTTTCACAGGATTTTGTGGAATTTTTCTGAGATTCATCTAAAAATTTCTGAGATTTTTCTAGCAAATGGTTGATTCTTCAAACTAAAGCATGTCCCATTTTTTTGGAAAATTTCTGATATTAATCAAAAAATTTCAGTGCATCTAGCAAATTTTTGATTCTTAAAAGTAAAAAATTCCCATTTTATCTAGAGAATTTCTCAGATCAATCTCAAAATGTAATTTTTTTCTAAAAAATTGTTGACTCTTCAAACTAAAAGAAATCCCTTTTTTATGTACATTTGCCTGCTACACCATCGTAGGCATGCAGGTAAATAACTCAACGGTTCACATTTCAAACCCAACGCTTATTCTTTCATTTTTTGCCGTTTTAAAGTACTTGAATCTCCTTTAGTCTTTTGTTTATGAGCTTTGGGGTCTTTTTGTTTTGTGTCGCAGTATGTGTCTCATCTTGTGTCCTGCCTCCGAGTCCTTTCTTACAAGTTACTAAAACAGTCATAAAATAAGAATATTTAGAGAGATTTATGAAAATATCAACCAAATTTGGCTTGCGAGTGTTAACCTGCTGGGTAAGTCAAAGATGTTGATTCAATGTGAATACTTACATTCTCTTTTATTGTCAAGAGACAAAACAAGAGAATATCTTCAGGATTAGTTTATTTCAAAATTGCCAAAACGTACCGATGGGGGTAAAAATACTAAAGTTTCACTATCTTACTGCAAATTTCCTGTTCGTTGCTAAATAAAATGACAAGTGTGGTTTCTATCCTTGTCTGTTTGTTGCACCTCCTATGACTATTTTTAAAGTGAAATCAACTAAATAAAGACAATATTAGGTTACAGATGTCTGTCTTTTGATTGGCTTTATCGGAGCAAATATGTTGTTTTGACGTCCTTCACGGCGGAGCGGGCGTGACGTCAAATCCGAAGGGTAAATATTGGACATATTATTTAAAACTATTTGTTAATTCCAGGCCTCTGAACCACAACTCATAAATCTTTACAACTGAATGTGTAATTTTATCGATTCTTTGATATTTATTGATTTTTTTTCTTCTCAGAAAGGATCGATTTTTCATCCGAGTATCGATCCATTAAATTCTACTTTTAATTTTATGTCAAATCCACATGAATTAAATGACATCTATCACAGATTACATTTTTTTACCAAGTTGCACATGTACGTTAAAATGACATGTAATGAAGCAACCAGTTACAATTAATTAAATAATAAAATGAAATGGATAAATTACATTATCTAATACAAGTGAATAAATCAAAAAAGATTAATTTTCTGCACAACCAAATACACAAAGCCACACAATTAACATTTAAACAAAGCAAATGTATAACAAAATCAACATTTATTACACCAGTATTACCAATACTGGTTCAATTAATTCAATCCAAGTGTATGGAACAATCTCAAAATGTCACCAAAATCAATCTTTCAGAAAATCTTAAAAATGTATTGAATCGTATTGTTTGCTGACTATTGCGATATACATCGTACCGTGAGCAGAATATTGCTTATCGTATTGTATCGTGAGATTAGTGTATGACCACAAATAATGCCGTCAATACACATTTATAGTTACTTTCATTACTGCATGTTGGCTGAATAATTGAGTAGACATAAAAGTATTAACCCAAATCTAATCATCATGATTATCTCATGTACATCTGCAGAGATGAATAACAAAAAAAAAGTGAATCTGAAAGGACGGATCCGGCTGCTGCATCAGAAGCAGGACCTTCAAAGGGTTTGTGTTGCAGTAAATCACCGCACTCAGCATCAGCCATGATCAAAGGCTGGAGGTGCAGCTTGCTTTCTCTCTCTCTTCCTTTCTGATCTAAAAACACCACTGGACCGTATTAATCCGTCCACCACATGGTTTGTTTTTTTTAACATAATCACAGAGCACGCAGTGTACTACTTTAACCGTCTTAATGATTGCCCCTGTGATTTACACAACTTGACACGAGGCAGTGTGCATTAGCTCAGCGGGGAGTCATTATTGCCCTCTTTCTTCTTGGTTCCTAAAAATGTTGAGAGCTTTACTTGAAAACAGAAAAACAACATAAAAAATGTAAAAAAAAAAAAGTTTGGCTACCATTCAAGATTTCCAGGTGTTATTCTGAGACAAAAAGAATCCAACTACTAACGCTAAACTGAAAGTAATCCAGCTATTTCACTGATTACTTATTTTCAAAAGTAATTGCTTAGTTACTTTTCAAACAAATCAAAGTATAACCTGAATGAATATACCTTTCACAGTTTCCCCCAGAAAACTTGCTAGTTTCCCCCAGAAAACCCTAGACCAATGGTTGGGCGCCAGGGCAGTCATTCATCGAGCGGCCCGTTGTCTTTTTGAGTTAAAAAAAATTTGCAAGTGATTTGAAAATATCACTTTACAATTATGTATTATTAAAAGAATGGAAGATTAATACCTAAACACCAACTATAAAGTCTTAAAAATGCAAACATGTTAAAAAGACTTAATAAAACCAAAGCAATGCTTATCCTGGTGGGGGCATAAGTAAAGCCTGGTGGCCCGCCAGGCTTATAATACACTGGGCGAAACTCTGCTTTCAGACTAATTCTAATTCCATCACATAAAATTTAATCAAATGAAACCATCTCTTCTTAAAACTTGTTTTGTTTTGCATCATCAGACATTCAATGAAATGCAATAATCTCTGATCTGAATATTTTTTTCCACACATTTCAATATAGATTTAGTACAAATCAAGTCTGTTAAACTGTATTTCTTCCTATTCCACCAACTATTTTTGTTTTTGCACTCTTTCATTCAAATACATAAGTAGAATAGAGGGAAAAAAAACAGCGATAAGATAAAATAATTTAAATCACTCTTCTGGCTCTACTCCACATTAGTATTATTTACATATATCAACAACTGATGAAGTGCAAAGAGGAGTAATAACGAGTTTTTCAAAAAAATGTTCACCTGTTTAGCAGGAGAAGGATTGCTTAAACACACCATGATGTCTGGCGTTGATCTACACTTCTGCCTGTTACCATGACGATGCACGCTCTTGCAATTGTCATGAGACGCTCGCAAACAAAATCACAGTTTCGTAAAGTGTGGATCTGCTTTGTTGGACATGACAGTAATCCATTACTTTACTCATTAGTTCGGAAAAGTAATCAGATTACAGTAACCTGTTACACAACACACTCTTGTCTAGTGGGGTTTTTTTTGTCCCAGATTTTTAAATAATATTAACATACTAAATTTAGTTTAGTAAACTAAATTAAATTTGCGTCATGTTCAGTAGCTATCCAGAGCCACTAAGGCTGAAAATATATATTATTATTTGTATCTTTATTCTAGATTTGTAAAATTTATTTTTTCTTACCTGCACCAAGAAAGAGAGGACACTTTTATAATTTTGTATGTATTTATAGGCAAACGTATCATTTTTCAGTATTTTATCTGTGTACTCAAGTAGCCTCAGTCGTCTATCTTTGTGCAATGACACTAAAGTAAGTCTAAGTCTAAACGGCAAAGTTTTCTTCCAGGTGAACAATATTGTTGCTTTCAGATTGTTAGATTAATACAGTTATTTAATCCATGGTGGCATATCAAATTAAGCTTGTTATCATGCGTACTATCGTTACATATTTTACTTCTCTTACTATTTAGTTAATGCCAGGAATAACCCCAGTCAATCTATACATATTTAAAATAAATCTCTAGAGTCACAATACAGGTAGAACCACATTATGACAAAAAACAACCTTGCAGGAATTTATCTCAGCTCAAAGAAGCATGGCAAATATATCTGTATTTGTTCAGCCTAATTATTGCCTCAGTATCGTTTCTTCTTTGTAGTTCACCTTAGCTCTACTCTTTCTAGGACAAGGGTGGAGTTATGTTTTAATTACCAGTAAATTAAATGAAAAAATTAAACCAGCAGCACAGTTGGTCCATCTCACCATTGTGTTCATATTTACTTAGAGATCACAGATGGGCTGGCTAATAAACTTATGAATATTCTCATATGTTCCTCAATGTAATACACAAAATGCTCGTGGGATTTGAAAAAGTGCACATATGCACATTTCCTTTCTCTTTAATCTCCCAGTTTTACGCTTCAGGTGGTTCTCTGTTTACTCGTCATGTGGAGGAAGAATCCGGTGGGCAATGAAGGCATAAATTAGTGTTAGCCCAGGGTTAATTGTGTAGAAAATAAAGGGATAGTTTCATAATAGAAAGCATAATTGTATATGCTGAAGTTACGAGGCGTCTCCATGAAGTGGCACCTATTCATATAAATTGTTAGGCTGCTGACATTGTCTCATACTAACAGTAAATATTTACCTAGCCAGCATCAAAACAGTGAGTTTTTCAACCTTGGCAGAGATATTGCTAGACATATTTTCCCCCCCATAAAGTTGTCAATAAAAGTTCTGACTTTTGAGCTGAAAAGTTTGCCAAGTACGTTCATGTAATTTTAAATAAAACACATTCTCAAATCAACAATGTTGATGGATAACAGAGGCAAAAAAATGTATGATTTCATTTCTATCTTGTAACTCTCTTTGGGATCCAATTTAAATTCTGTCAAGCAGTAGATGAGATGAAACTGATGTTCGTTTTAAAGACCGGAGATGTAGCCCACAGATGGCCAATCAAAAAGTAATGCTTCAGCTTTCCTCTTCTTCTTCTTCTTCTTCCTCTTATTTATACAGCTTTCGCCTCTCAGAGCTTTGGAAGACAAATTAAACTCCCACTCATTCATCTTTTTTATTTCTTTAACTTGACAGAGAGCTTCAGAGATCTTATTTACCCTTCAACTTAATACTTCATAAAACCTAAATCCTTTGCATCTCTGCAGAACCAGATAAATCGAGTTGAAACCAGATATTATTTTCAATGTCTGACTTTAAATCTCATTAGGCTTTTCCTGCTTTTATTCATTTAGCACTGAATAAAAACAGTATTTTTATCCTGTTATTGCTACATTATTGCTACTAGCTAAATGGCAAAATTAGTTGTTGTTTTTTTTACCAATGTAAAATTTAAAAGTTTACATAAATTTCTTGGGTATTGCCTTGGAAACCACATGATTTGAATATCCTAACACAAGAAATGACATTCAGCTCTGGCCACAACTTTTCTATAATAGATTTTATGACTTTGTCACAGCCGCTCCGAACACTTAGTTTTATTGCACTGAAAAAACTAAACAGGTGATTTAACTTTTAAAAAATGCATTAATTTGTTCCAAGTAATCAAAATAAGTTTATCCAGCCACAGATATTAGGTTTATTAAGTTGTCTTGTTAGTCAAATGTAAATAAATTAAGCTTATTTCGATTACATGTAAAAAATTAACTCAACTTTTTAAGTTGTAGCTCCATTCTCTTTTTCAGTGTCACCTAAAGCTGCTTTATAACAAATTTGGTATACTTACTTTCTTTGACCACTTAGAATCCCTATTTGTGTCCAAATTTTAGGTTTCTTACTATTAATGTCTTGAGATGTTTTTTCTATTATGTTTCATCTCTATAACAGATCGCCTTCACCTTCCTGAATATTATGATGGCTGGACATTCATGCTAACAATTGTTTGAGCAGATGCAGTGCTTTGGCAGCGCTACACCTGCCTACCTACAGTTAAAATGCACTACATTAATTATGATAGCAGTTAAAAACATGGCAAAATTACACATGAAATCCTGTATTGTAATTGAATTAGTCTAAAATATATGCTAAAATAAACTTGTAAAGAAAACACAGAGGGGCAACTGCAACAGGGGGTTGTCAGTTACTGGTTGCTATGGTAACCCCCAACTCCCAAATAAAAGTCAGGGGGAAAGTAAACCTTTTGACTAAACAAACTGAATTTGAAGAATAAACAAATTTTGACAAACTCCATATCTATATTACTGTTAAAATAAAAACCCTGTTACACAAGCAGCGGGTTTTATTTTGCCGGTTGCATGAAGCTCACCACCACAGCTTCGCAAACCCGAACGATCTGATCCTGCTTTGGCAGCGCTGAACTCGGATTAGTTTTGTCGCCGTTATTCGGCTGTCCATCATTGGGCTGGCTGTCAAATCACAGGATTGGAATAAATTGCATTGATAAAATGTGCTTATAGAAAGAGAGCAGGTGTACAACCCAGGGAAAGATGTTAACACGAGTCAATTAAGTGTGCCTCCCACCTGTGATGGAGAGCAGATTCATTTCTATTTAACAACAGAGGAAATGAAAGTTCATTGGGCAATATTGTTGTGAGGAGCGGCCAGATGGGACATGTTTCCAAAATAGTAACAGCCAACGGCAGGGAAAGAATCAGAGGAGGGAATTAGTCCATCACTCGGTGACAGTTTAACTCGACATTGTGAAATGGATGTGTTGGTTTTGCTGGAGCAATCATAAATTTGTTAGATTACTTTGTTTAACCTTCCCTTAGCCTTTACTTGAGAAAATAGCCCAATTAAAAGTGCCAGCCTCTTTCTGTGATTTTTACTTTCCTTGAGATGTTATTTTATATAAATGTGTTTACTGATTCTCCTGCTTAATCAAAATTAACTGGCAACTATTCATATTTTTATTTTAAAAAAACGCTTAGATAAATATTTCAGCTCTGCAGGAGGGATTTGATTCATTTCTTTTAAACATGACTGTAGGCGTTATATATTCTGTGTTTGTGCTGTTTCTTTTTTAAAAATCTATCTATTTGGAGATGTATTTGGGTGTCTTGTAGCTGTCAGCTGAAATAGGACATGTTTGTTTTTTAATATGTGCTGGATGTTAGTTCAGTTGTTTCAAAGCTTTTTTTACAATTTATTTCTTATGTAAGGAAGCCCAAATAGTTTTCACTGTTTCTGACTACATGTTTGCATATTAAAGTAATCGTAAGATTCTTGGAGAACACTCGCTTTACAATCGTTATTTATCCATAAATCCATCCGAATAAACTGTTTTCTGAGATATCGCATAGCATCTCCAATGGAAAATTTGGTCTGTACTGTATGCAAGGTCACAGTCTATAAATAAGTAACCCTTATTTAAGTTACAATAAACAAGTTTGTAAGGCTAAACTATTACTTTAAACTTAAAATTCTTAGATTGTAATTTTAATGTGATTGTGTGTCCTACTTTTTTTTACTATTTTGTGAAAAATCAGGATAATAATTAGTTTGCTTTGCTCTAATGTCCTTATTAAGCCAGCAGAAATGTATGTATGTGTTGGGGAAAAAAAATAAGGGAGAATTTTACTTATACTAATAAATGTAATAAAAGTTATTTTTAAGCTTTTAGAGCAACTAGCAGAGCATAAAATCTGAGTTTCGTTGAAAGATTGTTTTCTAATTTGTAGACAATAAACAAAATCAATAAAGGTTTATTGTTTGCACAAATCAATGCTGTTCGCAAGAAGACAGCTGCAATGAGTTGATGGTAAACGTTCAGCCCATTTCGGTGTCAGTTGTGGAGTTAATTTTGCCCCGTTATTGTCTAGGCTCATGTTTATTTCATCCTGTAAATGACAGTTTTATGTATTCATCCACTAAGCTGAGATATCTAAATAAATTGGTTTGGTTTGTGTCTGAATAAAGACGTTGTGTGTGGGGGGGGATGATGATTTTCATAACAAACTCAATAAGATGCAGAACATTAATTATATTCAGAAACAAAGAAGTCACAATAAATTAAGTGATGAAAAGCAAAGAAAAGGTGGCGAGGACTTACAGAGTTTGTGTGTTGCGGCTAACGAGAAGTGCCTGATTATTTCTAATTAGAGGCGCACATTCATCAGAACTCGGTCCAGACGAAATCCGAAATGAGAGTGTGGACCTAAAAATAATGACATCAGGTTCAGTGTCAGCTTTGTTTTGAAAATCATTAGAAATGATTTGCTTTTCCACTGCATAATGAGCTGCAGACATTGCCTGCGGTGGCTGCATCTAAAAAAGCGGCGGTGCGCTCTGCTTTCCTTGCCCCTCACGCTGTGAACAAACCACAGCAATTAAGGAAGGCAAGATACAGAATGTACAAAAGTCATCTGTGATAGGTTATATTTGGAGCGCCAAGTCTTTCTGTACAGGAATAACGAAGGTTATGCTGTTCTCCTTTGCTTCTCAGTGAAAAAACAATTAAGTTCTGGTTTTCAGGAAGAAAAAAAACAAATTTTCTTTGTGATCTCATTGAGGGAATTTCTGTTTGCTTTCCAATAAAGAATTACTCTAAAAATACTTATTTAGTTTTATGAATACTCACTGAAGGGAAGACAGTTTTATAATTTAAATAATGTAATATTCATGTTATGATATCATATCCTCATCATTTCAATACTAATTTATATTCAGTAGATTTAACTGTAATCAGACCTTTCAGTCCCACCTGTGCTTCAGCCTCTAGGCTCAGTCATTCTTTGTCATTCATCACATTAACATATCAATGCTGCGGCGTAAATCTGACCAAAAATAAAAATAAAAGCTCCAGACAGATTTTATAATCGCTATTTAAATACTCCAATCTGTTTGCTACTTACAAAGATGATGGATTTGAAAGACTAAATAAGGAGCAAATAAAACAAAAGCGTGAAAAGTTCAGGAGGCTAAAATGAGAAATTAAAACAGCTCATTGGATTAGAGAGCTGAATGCTTCTTGTTTATTAGCTGATATGAAATAGTAGAAATTACATAATAAAGAGCTGCATCTGCTTCCTTGTCTTAGATGCATGCATTTAGAAATGGGGGAAAAAAATCCACATTAATAAGTAATATTTTTTTTAGCAAAATCACACTTTACAGAAATTTTAACGGCAAATAAGAGAAAAACAGTGGATAGTTTACTGCATTAACTTTGCATTGATTCCTTATGCAGTGGAAATGAAAGTTTCCTTTTAACAGGAAGAAACTTCAACAGATCTGAGTGGTGATTTGTCATGACACAGAAAGCCAGGAGTACTTACAATGTTAGAGAAAAACTTAATTGCCGTTCCTTTCTTTATCTTGTAGAAAAACAAAGCTAAACATACAACTAAGGAAAATGCAGTCCAAAAGATGCTGCAGGCTTTTTCTGCGAGGACAAACTGACTTCTTTTCTTATTCAGCTACTTTGTTCTCCTACTACTCTCCAATTTGCATTATTTGCCATCATTTCAGCTGTTAACCTTCTAGAAAAGTGACACAGCTAACCAAAAAAACTAGGTTGGATTTAACTTCCATGTAAAGTAGAAAAAGAACACAATTACAGCCATAATTGTCGAGTAGTAGGAGAAAATGATGAGTATGATGGCACTTTAGGGCCATTGTAGATAGAAAAAAGACCTACATTTTTACCAAAAAACTCAGAAATTTTCAACACTAAAATTTTATAGCAAATTTTCAACCTTTTAAGCTGAAAAAGGTCCATGTTTTTTCTACAAAATATCTGCGATTAATCAAAAAATTTCTGAGTTTTCCAAGCAAATTTTTTACTTTTCAAGTTCAGAAATGTTCTCATTTTATTCCAGAAAATATCTGATTTTTTTCTACTAAATCTTTGACACGCTCAGACATTTCAACGTTTTTTTTCTGGAAAATTTCTGAGGTCAATCTGAAAATTTCTGAGTTTTTATCCAGCAAATTCTTAACTTTCGCATTTCAGATTTATTTTTTCTAGAAAATTTCTTAGATTAATCTGAAAATTTCAGAGGTTTTTTTTGGCGGAAATTAGAATAAAGATTAAAGATGGACAGTATATTTTCCAGGAAATCTTGTCTGTAGCTTTAGCATCACGTAAGAAATATTTCAAAGTAACCTAAGTTTTATCAAAACCTGAGTTAAAAAGAAAAATTTAAAGCATAGTCTTAGAAGTAGACATTACAGGATCTAAAGGAGAAAAGCCTGATAACAACAGACACCAAACAAATAAAGTATGAATACAGAAAAATGGAAGTAGAAGTGGTTGGCAAAACTTTGATCAGGATGTAACACCCAAAGCTGGTTTTTATATTCCCCATCTCACTCCTTAAAGCTCACTGTTAGAGAACCACAGCTAAGAGTCTCATCTTCAGTTCACAGAGACTCTGTGGTAATCATTAGACGCTATAAATATGCTAACTGGCGTTTTGTAAAGCATGCCAGACAGGAAAAAACCTCTTCTTGCAATTATCTTCTGTACATTTATTGATTAATCATAAATTGTAACTGACTCTTTCACTTGTTTCTTTAATTAAGATTGGTTAAAGAAGATTCTTTTGTCTCTTCACTCCCACGCAGCCTAAAGTTTTTTCTGTATTTTTTTCCCTTCATTGTAAAATTTCCAGTATGAATTTAGTCATTTAAATTTCCAACGAAGGCATCGTAGCAAAATTAATTAAAATCCTGGCACTACTGTTTCCTCTCTCATTGTGTGGCAAAATGTTAGTTTGGTTTCCAGGAAAATACAAAAGAGTTTCCATGTAAGTAGTTTATGAGCCAGGAAAATTATTTTTTTTCTCCACATCTTTTGATAATATTCCATGATTTTTGCACACTTTAGAAAGATTTATTCTACATTTTGTTTTATTTGTGGAGGTCTGGATCTGTCAGAGCTTTGGGAGAAAAAAAAATGAAAAAAGTAAAAGGTTCCTCCCTGCAGGTCCAACACCACCGCTGACCTCTTTTACCAGGGTTACATTGTGGAGATCCAGTAATCTTCTGCTGTTACAGGAAATGAATTGGAATGGCACTGGAGTCAAAGTGGGAAATCAAACAGGATGGGTGCATCTGGGAGTTTAAGGTATAACACAAGATGCTTAAAGTTTTTTTTTTTCTTTCTTTCTTTCTTGAGCTTGTTAGAGACAAAATCAGGACATGTGATTGCAATCAGGGGGGAAACAATGTTGGGTGTAATAACTGGTTTTATATCAGCTGTCACTGGCAGTGTGTCTACCTTGGAGGTTGATTAGTTGGGTCCCAGCATTGGGGGGTGAAAAGGAAGTGAGAAAAAACCTTGTTTCTCTTTTAAATGCATCCTAAGCAGCAAAGACTGGTGGCCGCTCTGCTGTCCTGCGTGTTAACGCTGAAACTTGTGGAGATTGATGGTTGTTGTGCTGCCGTGTGCTAGTAATAGCGGCCTATCTCAAGGCCTGTCCAGATTCAACTCAAACAGATCCCTCCCTCAGGCCACAAGATAAAAATCCCATCATGGCCGAAGATGAAGAGTGATAGAAAAGCCGCCCTGGCTTGAGTCTTTATTTTTCTTTCGGTTCTCCGTGGGGGTCTGTGTAAAACGCATCCGCCTTTGAATGCACCACATCATCTACATGTAGTGTATGGGTCCATTATGTCTGCATGGTTCAGCTGATTTTGACGATAATAGCTTATATATCATTTCTCTTGCATTCATCCCAGCATAATTAATGTGTGTAATTAAGATTTCCATTACAACAGAGCAGCTGCTGTTAGCTTCATGCAGATAATGGACTTAGATCGGACTAAGATAAATTTGCTTTGTTGATTAGGTTAGGAATTGCTTGGGTTCGTGTTTTATGTAATGTAAGGAAGCCAAGCAAATGACAGCTCTTGTCTTTTACATCTGTTTGCTTGCCTCAGATTAGTTTGAGAAATTAAAAATATTAGACCGTGTGAAACGGGGTTTTATTTTAACAATATTATAGATATGAAGTTTGTCAGAGTTTGTTTATTTATTCTTCAAATTTGTTTGGTTTAGTCAAAAAGTTTCTTTCTCCGGACACTTATTGATCTAGAGGGGATATTTGTTTGTAAACGCAGCGGATGCACGCGCAACTTAACTGCAGCGAGAAATGGACAGCCTTTAAACGATCACTGGTTGCCATGGTTACCTGCATTTATCTTGCTGTTTTAACATTAGCTAGCATGTTGTCGACATACTACAATGTTATTACAGCGTCATAAAATAAGTTTTGCTACCAAATTGACATTAGTGAATGAGTTGCGTTTTAATGAGCATTAAATGCAGGTGAATTGATAAATGATGGGAGAAAATGGCCCAAACGTCCAATATTACTTACTAGTATAGCAAGTTATATTGAATTTGTTTGTAAGTGAATTTGTTCACGGTAAGAATTGTCGAGTCCCTCTAAATAACACAAACATATACTGCTGTTTTTATTAAAAATAAAAAAAGAACTTACAAAAAAAAGACAAAATAATTTCTTCTGAGTTGCAAATGTAGCTGCATCCATCAAGGCAGAAATTAAAAATGCAACGTATTGAACGATGGTACAGAGTCGATGTGCTAAAAATAGAACCTCTGACTTCTGCAGAAACCGCAAAACTACGTGGCTGGAGTTGCGCGGGTGCAAAGAGAGGTGACCTGCGTTGGCTGCCAGTTGTAAATGATTTCATTTGCCTGATTGTAAATAGTTTACATAGTTACAATAATATATTCTTGCCTGCCTGCAGGAGGCGGCAGTAGAGTGGCTGCTGAAGCAACGTGACGTTACGTTGGGCTGCCCTTGGCAGTTGGTGGTTACCTTAGCAACCAGTAACTGACTGGTTTCTGTTGCCCTCTGTAACTGTGGATCAGCTCTGTATTTACATTTTAACATATATTTAAGACAAATTTAATTATATATAGGGTTTCATGTGTAAGTTTGCCATGTTTTTTTTTAACTCTTATAATTAATTTGTATTTCGCTGTTTCATTTTTACAACTGTTAGCTGTTGTTAAAGCTGGATGTACAGTTACAGATGTACCTTTGGTTGTTTAAAACCTGTGTAAAAACTGTGGAAAGGTGTTCCGGCAGGTCACAGAAAATGCTCGACAATCCCTCTGACCCGAATGCCACCTGTAATTACAGTGAATAAAATAATAACCCCAAGCTTTCATAAGAACCACTCCAAAAGCTCTAATCAGGCAACAAAATTCAATTACCCATTTTCATTAAATAGTATACTTAGCAGGGCAAAGGGGTTTTTTTTAACCGCTAAAAGTAAGATAAGGGAGCATTCAGAAATGAAAAAAGAAACATAAATCAGTCAGCATTTTTTATTAACATCAAAAAAAGTTCTTTAAAATTGCACCAACACTCGCAGATGCACTTTTCAAAGGACTCGGCAGGTAGGTTGTTCCAATCAGAGGTTGCTCTGCTTCTTCCTTGGATTTAGGCTTCGGCCTCTTCATGTAATTCCAAACTGGCTGGAAGATGTGGAGTTCAGAGCTCTGAAGGGGGCAACACCATCTGCTGCTGCAGCATCCCATAACCCTCATATTCCTCTGCTGTATCATAACTTCATACACAAAATTTCTTGCAGAAGTATTCTTCTCCGTGAAGTTTTTCTCAGTTTTTCCACTTACAACCAGAAACTAAATGGTATTTAATCAGGATTTTAAGTGAAAGACAAACAAAAAGTAGATGGCTGCACATAAAACTTATTGAACTAGTTAGGATAGCGCAATGGGATATACAAATCATGTTCATTACATTTTCATTCTCAATTCAAGCTCTTTTGAAAATTAGCCTTTTAGGGTCTCTGTCACTTTAAATCCAATTAAGCTGCCAATTTAACTCAACATTTACACACTGCACCTGAAAATGTCCACAAATAGATGCGCAATTATACAACCATGT
Organism: Xiphophorus hellerii; assembly: GCF_003331165.1. Lineage (NCBI taxonomy): Eukaryota > Metazoa > Chordata > Actinopteri > Cyprinodontiformes > Poeciliidae > Xiphophorus > Xiphophorus hellerii. The sequence continues at coordinate 6,591,928 of NC_045689.1, read as the reverse complement.
CTTTGAAAAGCATTAGTAGAGCCTCCTGCAAAACCAAAGCGAATGTTTCACATGGTTTCATTTTCAGCAGCTGAAAATGTCATAAATGTTGCAACTTTGGTCCCCAATCAAACCAATTCTACCAGACTATCAGTTGTAAAAACTAACCCTAAATCCAACTTAACATTTGTGTTAATACTTTCAGTATTAACAATGTTTATGGACACTTTTAATACATTCTGCCCAAGTTTTACTTAATTAACACAGAATACTGAACAATACTGTAGTTTTTTGGCATGTAAAAGATATAAATCTGTAATTTGAACTAAATGTGATTCTAAGAAGTATTTTGTCAGGGGACTGACTAAAGATCACACTTTCTAATTCCCTTACATGTCACAGTTGTGCACTAACTTGCTGTGGTCTTAAAATCCCAATAGAATACCTTAAAGTTTGTGGTTGTAGTCAAATATAAACATACTTTGTCACAGTCTTTATACAGTATGTGCACCTTACTGTGTTTACACTAGCGGTGTCAGCATGAGGCATTGCCGCTTTCGTGGCGTTTCATCTTTTACTGCAGACTTCATTAAGCAGACCTGCTTGCATCCTCCTTAAAATCAACAAACATAGCGTTTGTTTTCTTAAAGTGTTGTATTCTCTTGATTACTTCTATTTAATTATTGTCCAAAAACTTAAACTTTAAAGCCTTACACACAAACTTAGGAATCAAAAACAAGCTTTGAATATTACATTTAGCGGTCTTCCGGTGTCGCCGTGATTTGTGAAGTGTTCTGTTTCTTAAATAATTGTTCAAATAAATATTTAGATTAATAGTGTGCTTGCTATGACTGCCAGTTTTCCTCAGATCCCAGCATGCAAGCAGAATATCTTTAGGTAAGTGACATCCCGTTGGCAATTAAATCACAGTTTCTGTTGCACAGACTTTAAGGGCGCAGTGAGAACCACAAATCTCCTTTGCCAGGTTTAGTGAAATAGTCAGCTGCTAAATTTGGGATTATTTCATCTCAAAATACTGTAAAATGACAGAAAAATCATTATGGTTTAATTAGGCGGGATTTGTCACTCTAATACTGTCACATGCAACATAATTTTGACAACTATGGCTCACAAAACAAAATGACTTCCATATTTAAGCTCTAAAATCATAGATTTCCTCTTCATATAATCCAAAAATTCACTTAAACCACAATAAAGGTTGTAAAAAATTAATCCAATCTGAATATCAATGTCATCCTTCAATATATGCGGTATATTAATGAATTTTTGAGTATTAATTTCTCTTGCAGTCCACACGTTTGATTAAAAAAATATACAATTAAACATTTTATGATGACTAATCTGTTATCTTTGGAGAGCAGACATCCTGCTCACACCTGGAAGACAACATAGGATACATAATAACAGCAGAAAAATGTCAGAGAAATGCCAAGACTATAGAGCTAATTAAAGTAAACGTATGATCCATTTAATTTTACTGCCAATTTTCTGTCACTGATAAATATATGAGAAGCATTTTCACTATTATGTTAGTAGCTGGATCCTATAAAATCTTCAAATATACAAATATTGACAATGATCTAAATTAAATACCCACATTGCATGCATACAGTTGATATTGTTGTATAATGCCTTATATTTTCCAGAAATGGCGGTCACACACTAATTAGTGTGCAGAAAAAGGAGATTCTTAGTTATTAGAAACAGAATATTATTAATATTTTAAGAATCTGTCCAATAAAATATGCACCGACCTCATCAACAAGCAGCCGATAAGAGCAGAAATTCATTTAATATATTCTCTTATATACATTTTTAAACATAAATCCATATTTTAATGCATTTATTGAATTTTGACAAATGTGATCAAATGGCCAAACCATAGTGTAATAGATTTTCCTAGTAGAAAATGCATTTCATTAGAATGTAACTTTATTGCAAGTGACATTTACTTATTAACCAACTCAAAAATAGTTTTTGTATAGAGTTGGTGCTTGAGTATTGATCTTGATCGAGTAACAAATCCAACACAGATTGTCTGGTGTCGTTAGTAAATCATACTAAAGATAAAGGTAATTTTATTTATATAGTACATTTTCAGCAACATGGCAATACAAAGTGCTTTACAGGAATTGAATGACTAATCTAATTCATTTTCAGGGTTAAAAGTGAGTACTCCACAGTTTCTAAAGTATCCTCTGGTCTAATTCCTTTTCTGGTTTGGACAGAAAGTCGTTTCAAGCTTCATGTTTTAGGTCCAAATCTTAACACCGGGTCTGGAACAAATGGTAGCAAGTAGTGGAAAATTCCTTTTATTAAACCTTTATACATCTAATTAAAAAGAAATGTCCCTTCAAGCTTTAATACTACATAATAAAACGTATCAATGTAAAGTTTGTAAAATTGTGCCTGAAAGAATCAACTTTTTATATAAATATTGCCTGAAGCAATATAGTTTTCACAACCACTAATAAACTTTTCAATTTGATTCCTGGCACTTCACGTGGATCGGCGGCAGGTTTATTAAGCACCAAACCAGTAAAAAATTAATCTTACAGATTGACCCCGAGATCACTGCTTGTACAGTGAAAGCCAACCGCAAACCCCCACGACACTACCAAAATAACAAACAGGTGAAGTCTAAAGCAACAGCACGTCTTAGCCTAGCAGGAGACACAATCTCTAGAACAGAACCAACATTGATGCACAAGCCCCAAAACATTTCACTCACCTGTATATTGGACCAACCTACCAAACATGCCACAGCTGCCCACAACAAACAAACTGGTTAAGAAAGCCGTGTCACACCCACAACGGTGATGTCACTGCATACTCCTACAAATAGGAAAAAGATTAATGAAACACGTCATGCAGTCAAACCAACAAATTTCCAAACTGTAGACATTTTGTTTTTGACGATCCCCCGTTTGTTACGGCCCGGCTCGGACTGGCCGCAACAAAAAAACAGGGAGGACACGGCAACCAGCAACATTTTTAAGCCCTTCAGAGGCATTTATTAAAAACAACCAAATGTCTAGGGGTGCAATGGGCGGAAGCCCAAGACGTGACAGTTCAGCGCTCCCTCAGCCTGGTCCTTCCCCTGTCATGGATCCAGTTTGGCCCCACAGGTCTCAGCTCCCACAAGGTGTCAGCTCTGCTGGCGCCGCCTCCGAGTCCGGATCTCGTCTGCGCCTGCCAGCCACACTCATGAATGGAACGGCGCTCCTTATATACTGTCCAGGTGGCCATGTAATTAGAAGCACCTCCCACAATCAAGGACCTAATTGACAAACAGTTTACCCGCCACACAGCTCACACACAGGACTGCACAGCAGGGCCGTCACAATGAGCCTTTTATATTTTTTACCAATAAACTCTTTTAAAATTTATTTTATTGTAAGTACCGCAGTAAAGAAGCTTCCCAACAACCATAAACAAATGAACCAACGAGTAAAGAGCTTTATTGTTCATTTGACATGCAGCATCCCTTAAAGGCTTTAACCTTGTGAATAACTGGTTTTTAGGTGATTGATTGAGGTTTGTGTTTGTATTTTGTAAGCGGGTCTTAAGCTGCGTACAAAGCGTACAAACAAATGCAAACAGTTAGCGTTAACTTTCTCATGGTTCAGTGGTATAATAAATGAAAGCAGCTGCAAACGGTAATTATAGACGTCTATTTGTGTGATAAATTAAGGTGCATTTAGTGACCAAACGACAAATTTTAAACACTGTGAGGAACACATACACAATATTACTGCTAACAGGACACATTTGGGACAATTTGCTAACATGAGTAGCCTTTCTCTCATTTCCTTTCACAATCTGAAATTAATTTGCTGTTTTTTTAATATATTCCAAAGTCCATATATACTAACATTAGAGGATGATCCTGTTAGCTTACCCCATTTATCACAGAGATGCCCTCGAACTGATGAAGAAACACCAGAAAAATGTGGTGTTAAAAGTGACCTCCTCATCTATACTAAACATAATTAAGCTTACAGGATGACAATTTGAAGGAATAATAGCAAAACAGTGCATCATCACACAGACAATCACCATAGAGAATTCAAAATAATTTCTCTTTTGGAGCGCAAAAATTTACACATCTGCATATAATTCTCTGTAATTTTCATGGACTTTACTTTTTCTCCATCATAGCTGCACCATATGAGTGATTAGAAACATCTTTAGTTATTATCTGTACAAACAGTAAGCTCTTCTTTATGTTAACCTTTGGATATTTGCGCAACACAAAGAAAGAAAACACTGAACAAATATATGGAGAATTATGTTTCAGTCTTTGTAGTTGAGCTTTACTTTGGGATTGGGATCCTGTGGGATTTAACGTGGTATTTTAAAAATATCGCGGCCAGAAGGCTTAAAATAGACACTGGTGTTAAAACACCCTTAATATCAGACATTAAAAAAACATATGTCTTAATTTCAGCATTCTATATAAGAGTGAAAACTTTTAGCACTTTCTCCACTTAATTTGACATCTTTGCTTCTCAGTTTCTGACTGGAATAACATTTTCAGTGACATTTTGCACTTTCATTTTAAAGCAAATATTGAGGGGAAATTGAGAGAGGGGTAGTAAGTTCAGGATGGACACAAGCAAGAAGGAAAACTGGTTTAATATGGAAAAGTGTGCAGGTGACCTTTCCTAATTTAGTGGTAACAAAATTCTGGAGATTACATTTCCAAACACACAAAGCATTAGGAGTGGTCTTTGGATTTTAAATGAAATCCACTCAGTATTAAATGTGTGTCAAATGCTGACAGAGTTCACAGTTCTAGCAGAACGAAAATCATGTGTGAAGGCATTTTGGTCACCATGAGAAAAATTTTAATGGTTAGCATTCCATGTGCATAAATGTTAACTCAAAAATGAAATCTGATGCAGAATGTGCAGTGGGTAGCAGATGCTTTGCAGAAAAAAAGGGTTGAAATCCCTTACATAAGATATAAGACTTTAATAAGATTTGTATCTTTTTTAAATGTTTCCAGAACATAATTGAGGGGTAATTGAGAGAGGGGTACTAAGTTCAAGATGGACACCAGCTAGTATGAAAACTGGTTTAACACGAAGGATAGATAGATAAAGTCTTAATCAGTCCTTAGGGCACTGCATTCTGCGTGTTTTTGTTCTTCCAATGGGGGTTTTACTACTTCTTTGAACAGCATACACCTTAAAAAAACATCCATATAGCTTTTGGCAGTAGTTTAAAGTTTTTCTGTGTCTGGAAAGTGAACCGTTTCAAAAACCTCTGGAATGTAACGCCCACAAATCAGCAAGCACTGCCCCTTCACCTAGTAACCCCAGCCTGTTAACTAGCAACCCAACCTGAGGTCCAGCACATTTGGTCAGCTGGTTTTACCGTTGTATGTGCTGTATAATGGCTGCTGTGAAAGACAAGTGTTTTGCTGTTGACTTACCTTCCAGAAATTACTTGTTGCATTCTTTTTGGTTGTGCAGGACGCTCTGCTAATGCTTTTCAAATATGTACGGTTGTATAATTGTGCATCTATTTGCAGCCATTTTCACATGCGAGTGTGAAAATGGCTGCAAGTTGAGTTGGGGAGGCATAACCAGCAGCAGATTATGTGGATTTAAAGTGACAATAGTCCCCAAGAAACTCAAAATAGACTAAAATCTCATTATCTCAGAATGTTTTTGTGCAAAAAATTTAATGAAGATGTTTTTGGAAAGATTATAGACCTATTCTAACCTGTTCTAGGAAGCATAATATGTCACTTTTAACTGGTCACTCTTTTAGGTGTGTATTTGTGTTGCCCTGGCGACCTGACCAGGTGAACTCCACCTGTAGCCCAACGACCCCTGGAAATAGGCAGCAGCCATTGTTTGACCCTGCATGAATAACAGAGCGTAAACGATGGATGAGTGATCCATAAAGGGAGTTCAGGGAATTTTTTTTTTTTTTTTTTTTAAACACACAAAAACATTTTTTATTTCCTGGTAATAAAAGCAGGTAAAATAATTCTGCGTCCTTCAAGTACCTTCCAAAAAGTCTCAATAGAGTTTTTCTCCCTTCGTGTCTTCATAATTTAAATCTGAAGAGGAGAATGTCTTCTTTTTTACAAGAACTTCAGACTGTAATTATTTATGTATTTTTTATCAGAGATGAAAATACTTTTAGATCTCCATTGAATGGGTCCGAATATTTCTCTAAAATCCATTTGTGTTTGAATGAGAGCAACGCAGTAAAACGCTGGATACCGGCATGACTGCAGACCTTAGTAACTCAGAGAAATAAACTCGTCTCCACACCTTATTTACTGCTATTGATTTAACATTAATGTGGAGGCCAAAAATATTTATTCTCTAAATGGTCAGTTTAATTGCTGCCTGATAAACGATGGCGATGGTGCTTTATCTAGTCGCTGAGGCCCTAACTACACGTTTTATTAACCTAACATGCATATTTTTGGACAGTGTGAGGAACTCCAATTATGCAGAGAGAGAATATATTTTCTGCATGATTCTGGTTATAAGCGAAGGACAGAATAACAAAAAAAGTCAATCCCTGCTGTTTTACAGTCATAAATTCACTCATATTCATTTTACAAGGTGAATATATATATTACAATGGCAATGGTGACAAAAACACACTAACTAATATTAAGGAATTATTGACTTAAAACAATCTCCTATATCTTGCTGAAAAGTTATTTATAGGTGAGTTTTGTCTTTTTTCAAGTGTACTAAGACATTTACACTACAAACTAGACAAAAATACTTGGTAACATTTTGTGTTTTTGCAGTGATGTATTGTGATAAAAAATAAACAGCACACTTCTCCCTCAGGGTAAATAACAAAAGAGGGAGAAACTCAGGATGCAACAGTTGAATAAAACAATACCACCGAAGAAGAACTGAAGATGACCACTGTGATTATTACACTGCAAAAACACAACATCTTACCAAGTAATTTTTGTCTAGTTTATTGTGCAAATATATTAATACACTTGAAATGAGACAAAACTAACTTTTCAGCAATATATATGAGCTTATTATAAGTCAATAATTCCTTAATATTAGTTCCACTGGCTGATTATTTCACTTAGAAACAAGATCATTTTCCCGTGTTATAAGTGAAATAATGTGCCAAGAACGTGTACATTTTCATCAATATTAAAGAATTATTGGTTTTAAAAAGCTGCTATATCTTGCTGCATAGCTACTTATCAATTAGTTTTTCTCATTTCAAATGCATTAAGGTATTTGCACTAGAAACTAGTTGGTAAAAACTATCTTAGTAACATAAGACATTTTGTGTACACTTCAAAAACGTAAACTTTACCTAGTATTTTTGGTCTAGTTTCTAGTGGAAACGTAAAATAAGACAAAACTAACTTAAAAGTATCTTTTCAGTAAGACATAGGACCTTGTTTTAAGTAAATTCCTTCATATTGATGAAAAAATTCCAGTTTCATTGGCAGACAAATTAACTTATTACATAAAAAAGAGTCATGTTATAAGTTAAATAATCTGCCAATGGAACTAGAACTTCTTAAAATCAATATTAAGGAATTATTGACTTAAAAAATAAGCTCCAAAATGCTAAAACTTTATGGGTGGGATCTTTACTGCTCTGCTCAAATTGATTGGTCTGACCTTGACTTTTTGTGATAGTTAACAAATTAATTAAAAAAACAATCTTTTATTTAATGAGATTCACAATTTAAATAATTGCACTGTTTTATTATTACAGCAGACTAGAATAACTGTGTGGTTGGGACATATAATTTCCTACTTTAATTGATATCTTTCACATTTACTTGTTTGAATTGATAGTAACACTGATTCTGGATTGGGTAGCGGTAGATGAATCAAAAATCTTAACCTAACTGAAAACAATAAAATATGTTATATCTTTATTGACTACAACTTGTAATTAATGATCAATTATGACTCTGCAATGTTGTTCACTTTCTTATCTAAAAGCTAAATCTTGATAAAGTTACACTACTCCACTTGTTAGTGTTTCACAACCATATTTCAGATTATTTTATTCCAGTGTAAAAGAAAGAAAGAAAAAAAAAACACACCAACTAAAAATAGTTTTCAGCATTCCTTCTTGTTTAGTTTATTTTATTGTAGCGCAGGTGTTTCTGCAGACGGCCATCATCTGTGTCACCGCAGTCTGAATGGGTTTTCTGCTGTTTGCAAACACTACTGTCAAACCGCAGCAACTCAAAACTCCTTATTTGTTTCCCCCGTGATTGTCATTTTAAAAACAAAACGAATGTGCTACAGTGCGACTATCTGCAGGACGGTTTTAATGCTCTGCATCCTGGTCGAGCACTCAAAACAGGAATAAAGACACATCCTAACATCTTCATAAAATTAAGAAAACAGGAAGATTTCGTGTTTTAATTGTTTCCCGTTCTTTTCAGACGTTGCGATCTGCATCCCAACACACACACACCCACGCCGACAGACCCGTTTGGTTCCTTTTGTTTCTGTAAAGACAGTGTCGCTGGTGTGCACACACTGACAGTTTGGGGCCACCACTGACGAATCCACTGATGGCCTTGAGTAAAGCTGTCACAACCTGAGACGAGCAGAAGACCTGTACAAATAGATTGTGAAATTAACACTGACAAAAACATAGTCCTGCTTGTGTCTGGGTGTGTATAGGGGTGTGTGTGTGTGTGTATATATATATATACATACATGCATAAATGCACTGTGGATAAAGAAGATAAATGAGACGTATATTCAGAACTGACTACCCATGAACTTAGTTAAGTCCGCCAAGAGTGATTTTCTTTTCGTCACATCCCATTCATGCAGTCTGAGTGCAGCATTATCCCAATAACAATAGTCACCACCAGTTCAAGACAGGAACATGTTCCAAAGAGTGCCATAAACTCAGGAAGGTCATTGTGTGAAAACAGCAGGGATATGTCTAAAAATTATTAATTCTGGTAAAATTATGAATATAGTCAAATTAAGGAAGAAGGTTTAGGGACACGAGACAGAAAAGTCAGACTTTAATGTCAGAATTATGACTTTAAACTCATCATCTGATAAAAAGTAAGAGAAAAAAGTCATAATTCTGGGATTAAAGTCAAAATTCTGAGAAAAAAATCCAAATTATGAGATTTTAAATAACTTATCTGAGAAAATAAGTCAAAATTCCGAGATTAAAGTCAGATTTCTGAGATTAAAGTCAAAATTTTGAGAGGAAAAAAAGAAATCTAAATTTTGATATTTCAACTCAGATTTATTATCTGAAAAAATAAGTTAAAATTCTGATAAAAACCCAATACATACATGCATGTAGGCACTGTGGATAAAAAGGACAAATGAGGCGCGTACTCAGAACTGACTACCCATGAACGTTAAGTGCGGCGCGTTGCTTCGGTGCCTTTCGTTGACAGGAATTAATGCCTCTGCTGGTGAAAGCTTGAGAGAAGTGATGTTACCTTCTGCGCCTGGGAGGGGAAAGCTGCATTTCTCTTAAAGGACACTGACAGAAATCACTCCATCATTCATTTACTGTTTTAATATCAAAAACTCCACATGTCCGTCTGTGGTGGGCATTAAAATTTGACACACTTCTGAATCATAATCATTTCTGCAGCAGCACTGGTGTGTGTTAGTGTTGCGTTTGTGCTCTGTAGACATCCATCATGTCAGACAAAAGGAAGAAGCAGAAGAAGTAGTGTGCATGTTATTCGTGGATTCACTACGTTTTATGATACTGTAAAGCCCTTTTTCTAAGATAAAGCCCAGAGACTTACCTGGAGATATATCTGGTGGAAAAATAAAATCCAGAATTTCTTTGTGTTTGTTGTTCATATATGGATTAGAACAGCAAGAGATGAAAAATACTCTGGAAAACCACCCACGTGTAATAAACATCTGATTAATTGCTTGTATTACGTATTTACCATTAGGAACACCAACATAGATTTTGAAAAAAAAATTAATTACATTTTATTTCAGGTTTTTTATTGCTTTGTTTAATTTTTCATTGAGTTTACATTATTATTACAAATTCAAAATGATGATTCTCACTGAACAACTTTGAGCTGAAATTAATTGTAGAAAAGGTGATTAAATACAGTCATGGAAAGACAAGTAAGCCAACAAACAAATGTGACATAATATCAGTTTTAACAATGTCACAAATATTATAAACAAGTAATATTAACAATAAAAAAGTGAAATGTAAATGTAATTAAAAAAACACAATTTCTGACGAGTAAATTAAGACACACCTCCATCTTTTCCCCCAGCTTATTATGTTATTATTAATGTCTATTTTGCATTTTGAAGGATGTTTGGCCTTTTGAACATCAATCATTTAATATGGTGTCACAATTTATTTCCTTTCAGTAATTATTATTATACTTTCAAAGCATTTTTGTAAAACCTAAATATGAAACAATCACGTTGGATCACGTTAAAGAAATCTTTGTTCTGCTCATTGTTTGGCAACATTATACTACTCTACAGTAAGGAGCGCAAAGCACCCAGTTCCAAAAGCAGGAAGTGGACTACAGTGCACGGCATTCTGGGTAAATACAACCAAAATAAACATGCTAATCTAATGAGAGAAATGGTTTGTGGTCTTTTACCAAAGACAAAACAGAAATTATATGACCGCTAAAATCTGACGGTACTCCTCAGTGTCGTCTTCAGAGGTTTTCCTGTGGATTTATTCAGTGGTTTTTGGTACAGCGCCACCACAGGTGAGGAGGGGAACAACTTTTTCAAAGTTTTTTTGCTTGTCTGACGCAGTGAAGTGTGAAAGTGAATCGCAGCAACTGAAAATGTTACAAATGTTGCAATTTTGGTTCCCAACCGAGCCGAATCTGCTGGATTATAGGTATGAAAACACCCTCAGTCCTTTTGCCTGCTGACATTTCAGTCTTTTGCTGCATGCTGCAGTTTGCTTTAAAAAAAAATAGAAAAAACTAAGAACCTAAGAAGAAAAGACAAAGAGGGAACACAACAAGAACAGTTGAACTGTGAAAAAATACATCAGCAGCAACCTGGTACACATGTTCGCTCACAAATGACGCGCGGTGGTAATGGGGCAGGAAGTTGAAAATGTGCTTGCTTGTCTGTTTTCTGTGGTTCGACATCAGGCTGAAGAAGGTGAAGATCGGCTCCAACTTGTCACTTTAAATGTGAATAGGGCTGCAGAGACGAGTGAGACGTGTCACTCCCCAACGCTGCGATAAAATCTGACGGTACCTGCGGACAGACAGGTGAGCTGACGGTGCTTTCACTTCTGTTTGATCACGAGGGGCAAGAGGAAGTTGCCATACAGTTTTGATGTTGCTGTCAGTTCATCATGTCGAACAAAACCAGAACAGCAGACAGACAAACCCTCGTGGCGCACTTGACAACTTGAGTTGTCGGTATTGAGGAAACAGAAAGCAAGGAACTCTGTGGACACCTGTGATGGGAAACTGTCTGAAATACTAAATTACTCTGCTGCAGATATATTATTTGTTTCCAACTGATCTTATTTACAAAATGATTGGTTCTTGCATGATGACTGCATGTCATGCTGAGAAGCAAGATCTGAGACAGAGTGATTTTCTTTTCGTCATATCCCCTCATGGAGTCTTGCATTGTGTGCAGCATTCTCCCAATAACAATAGTCACCTCCAGTTAAGGACAGGAAAGGAACTATGAGTTCATGGCAACCTCTGCACACACACATACAGAGCTACACATAAACATTATGAATCGAATAGATTTGCTGCTGGTAAAATTATGGAAGAGGATTAGAGAGACTGAAAAAATAACTTTATACTCAGAATTCTGAAATTAAACAAAGAGAAAAATCAAAATTCTGAGAAAAAACTCAATATTGTGAAAACAGTTAAAATTCTGAAAATAAGTCAAAATTCTGAGAATGAAAATCTAATTTCTGAGAAAAGCCAGAGTTTTAAGATTAGTTTTATTTTTTCCAATGGTCTTGTAATTAATAGATATTTTTCTGAAATGAAATTTTCTGTAAGCTTCTAAAGTTCAATGGATGATTATTTTGTTGCCCTGTTTAGAAAATGGATTTTATTATTATTTTATCAGTTATTTTCTATTGATATTTTTTATCATTTGCTCTAATTTTCACCTACCTTTTGATTCAACCGTTATAAAATATTTATAATCATACACATACATAAGTTATATGAAGTCTGAATTATGCCTCTAAGCCGTTTTGTTTTTTACTTTAGAGTGATATTTTTGACCCGTCAGTCCTGAAAGAAGAGACTTTGCGCTAACAGCAGCTGCTCTCAGTGTATGATCTGAGAGCCAGCCTGGTTTTATCATTGACCTTTTCTCAAGGCCTGTGCTCAGAGATTCTATCAGCTTCATGAAAAAGGGACAAGTGGCCAGTTTAAATTTGATCTGAAATTGCCTTGATATTGTCTTAGCTTTTGAATGCGTTATGCCGTCGGGGAGTTGAGTTGTTTTCTCTCTTTACCCTTTTCTCGCCCTTCTTTTTTCTTTTGTTTTAGAGGCAATTTTTTATTTTGCAATCACTGCTTCCTATGAGTTTCGGTTTTTCTGCCCTTGAAATCCCTTTTCAGAGAGGGATTCTGTACTTTCTACACCAGATCAGTTTGCAATATCATGTATTTTTCAGGCACATAGTGGCATTTTATAGCACAATAAAGTAGCTATGTTACCTTCAGTTGCTATAAAAGTGCTGTATATATCAAAAATAACTGAAAAAGAATTTGACTTTGCATCATAATCGTATCTGACACCTTGAATTTGACCTCTGTCTTTCTTATTCTTTCCCCTGTCAGCACGTCATCACAACAATGCTTCTCCATGATGCCATTAGCCATCGTTCTTAGTGTTTCACACCAAACGCGTCAGACGCATCTGGTTTACATTCAAAGTCTATGTGGAGGCACATCGAGGGCCCGATGCATTTGGAGTGTTTTGAGCATTTGATTCGTCAGGCGCGTCCGACAAGTAGGCCGGCAACAGAAAACATCGAGCGATTTTGACACGTCTGATGCGCCTCCACATAGACTTTGAATGTAAACCAAACGATTGTGCGTTTGGAGTGAACGCACAATCGTCTGCGTTCAAAGTGCACACGAGTCGAACGCGCGGGGTGTGAAAGCATCATGAAAAGTAGTTTGTAAGATGAGCTCCACAGATGAACAGTTTCACCAGGTGTTTGCTAATTGCTGCTGCTAGTCTGAAGGAGCTGAGTGGGGAGAGTCGTTGTGGGGCGGGAAATCAGCAGAACTGAAGATCCAAGTGAGAAATAGGTGGAGCTTTGAGGAAATGGGTGAGGCTTCGTGGAAATGGAGGTGTTGTGTGGAAATAGGCGGAGCTTTGCTGAAAGAGGCGGAGCTTTGTTGAACAATCAGTTTTTGAGCTTTGTGAGATCCAGCTTTTCGCCAACTTCGAATGGTTGCCACAGAAGCTTAAAGGATTCTATAAACATGGATCAAGAATTAAATCAACTCTCTAGGGATGTTTATATTAAGGGAACAACAATATTATGTGACTTAAAGCTCAGAGTTGATTTTACGCAATACTTCCCCTTTAAATCTGTGGTAACTTTCATAAAAAATATTTTTAGATGTATTTATTGAATCTGTCATAATGTTGTACGTCATACGACACAAAAGTGTAAAGGAGCAATACTATTTTAACTTGACACAATATCTAATATGTTGAGATGCAACATTATAGTGGAACACAATATGGCATCATATGATGCGAACAGGTCATAAAACAGTACGTCATGATGCAAAACGGCAATGAGATATAATAATACGACATAGTACATAGTAAGCAAAATTATCCAACAAGACAATGCAATATCTCACACATAGCTGAGACTATGAAAGACTGCGGGACATAAACAAGAAAAAAGATTTTCTTAAAGTGATTTGTCGTCTTATTTGTGTTTTGTGTCTTTATAATCTCATCCTGTGATGTTGTAATCTTGTTTTTCCTTTTAAACCAAGTAAATACCCCAATCACATGAAGCTAAGCTGATGTCTTTTTGTAAAAAGGGAAACAAAGAGCTCAGACAAAACCGCTTAATAAAGAGCAGCTTTTTACATTTACAGTCGGGCCTCTGGATCTAAAACCACTGAAGATAATCTCATCACAATGTATGGAACATAAATACTCTTAAGCAACTTTGGCGAACATTTCAACAGCAATCAATATTCAAACATTGTTTTGGTCCAAACCTTTGCAGTCCTGGTCTTTTATAACACCTGGCCCATTTTAACCTGCTCTTCTTCTTCTAATAAATCATTTCCTGGTCAACCTGAAGCACGAGTGTGAGTGCTTTTGTGCGAAGAAGGTCAAAGGACCTTGCTGTAGGTAACGTCAGACTAATTTACATAATGTTTCAACTCACATCTCAGAGCATTCAGACGAACATGAATTGCCAGTGTTAAAGCTCAGCACCTGTGCCCGCTAATGCAAATGAGAGAGTATATTAGCCGTTGTTATTGATTCTGTCCTCTCTATTCATTTAAAATGGGCGAGACTCAGCACATTGGTTTGAGGTCAGAAGTAGTTCAGGATTTATTGTGCACATATTTCCATTAATCATTTGGAATCAGAGGTTAGCAATTGGAATTTAGTTAGCGTTGCTATACTTAGCTCAAATATAGGATAGAAAATGGGTATAACATACGTAAAGAACGCATCAGGAAAATTACTCCTAACTTTATTATATTAACTGAGTAAAACAAATTACCTTTTGAGCGCAAAGCATAGATCAGGGGTGTCCAAACTTTTTGTCATGTGGGCAAAAAAACCGTAGAGTCAAAAAAAAAGTCAGACTTTTTTTGTTGTTGTTGTAACAAAGGAATGTTATTCATTGCAAATCAAAAACTTAAAAAACTATTTTGCACATTTGCTGTATATACAGAAAGAAATCTAGTTTTCAAATTCTTAATGAACAAATTTATTCAGTCATAACAGAATTTCTTTCAAAACGATTGCTATATTTAACAGAGCTTAATAAATTACAAAAAAGCTGATTTAGGCACAGCAAAGTTGGCTTTTGAGTAAAAAATCTCTTGATAAATGTGGTTGTACTTATTATTAAAGTTTGGTTGTCAAAAGACAAATACTTTTTCCATTGCAAGAAAATTAGACATAAAAGCTACATTAGCTAAGCCAATTTTGCTAGTTGGGCAGTAAATTTGACTCTTGTGTAATACACAGAAGAGGGTAAAAAATTTAATGGAGTAATAAAAATTGTAATTAACAGTTGTAATCTACTTACATTGTTTATAAATTAGATACAAACAAGGTGAGAGCAAGTTCTAAGCTGTGCTGGTTTATTGTTGTCATAGCAACTCCAAAGCAACTGCCTACTTCACAAAAATGGCGGGAAAATAGACACATCGGCCAAAAGCTCACCATCTGAAATCATCTTCTGGTAATTTAACGTATTTTTCAGTGAGCTTTGACTTTTGGCTTCGATCAAGCACAGTCATTACCGTAATTAAGAGAGTACCTATATAGGCAAAAAAATGTTAACATTTTTTAAAAAATCACTCTTAATAAATAAAGTGACAGAATGTTGGTTCTTGCAAGAAGTCAAGTGGCATTATAGGAAAAAGACGTTAAAAAAAATC
This sequence comes from Xiphophorus hellerii, assembly GCF_003331165.1. NCBI lineage: Eukaryota > Metazoa > Chordata > Actinopteri > Cyprinodontiformes > Poeciliidae > Xiphophorus > Xiphophorus hellerii. The sequence continues at coordinate 6,576,297 of NC_045689.1, read as the reverse complement.
TATTCAGATCATTTAATTAATTTTTTAAACCCAAGTCAACATTTAATATAAAGTTCAGATAGCCAGTACGTCCAAGTCTTTAACTTTTAAACTCTTAAACAAGTAATTTAACTAATTCTTCAACCAAATGTATTGACAGAGTAATAATTTATGTTTTCTACAGTTTAAACGTATTCACAAGATGTCTTTTGTTTGCCAGTACCACCAGGAAGTTCAAGTTAAGATTACAGTTTATCACACAAGAGTTAATTTATCTCTGTAATAAATGACATGTAGACGGGGTATCACCAGGCTAATTTCCTGGATAAGGTTCAGGTCTGTTTGGTCTCTAAGTTAATGATGGCATTTCTATAAACGTCTCCTTCTCACTGGATAAATCTGCATATAGATCTTTGCCTTCTGAGACTTTACTATATGTAATCCATCCATCATCTCTGCCTCATTATCCTCCCACGGTGGAACATCTGGAAAGTATTAACAGGTAGCTATTTAAATATGTTGTGTTTAATTCGCTTTTTGGTTTTCTAAAGCACACTTTGACATTTAGGACATTTTTCAAATCTTTTACAAGAGATCTATTTAGTATGATGGTAATTATGGCCATTGCAGATGGAAAAAAATTAAGTTTGCGCCAAAAAACTCAAACATTTTTAGATTAAGCTGAGAAATTTTCCATAAAAACATAAAAACTTATTTTAAAAATGTTCAACTCTTGGAAAATCTCTGCGTTTTAAATGTCAAAATTTTTCAACTTTTGAAACTCAAGCATTGTTAAAATTTTTCTGGGAAATTTTTTTTGATATTTCAGAGGGAAAATGTCTGATTAATCTCAACATTATTTCTGACTTTTTTATGAAATATTTTCTACTTTTCAAACTCAAAATTCATTGTTTTTTCTAGAAAATGTTAGTTTTTTGGTGGAAATGTACTTCTGATATTAATCTGAAAATTTATCAAAGAAAGAAAAGAATTAAGTATGTTCTAGCAAATTTTAGATTTTTGAAACTCTGAGTTTTTTCTAACAAATGTAATTATTTATGGCAGACATGTGCTCCATTTTTTCTATGTACAATGGCCCTAATATGCCATTGTAATTTAGTTTAAATTATTTTGGAAATGTTGTGAATTTCAGAAATCAAATATTTTAAGCTTTTTTTTAACTCAAAAATGTCCATGTTTTTTCTAGAAGGTTTCTCAAGATAATCTCAAATTTTCAGATTATTTTCTAGCAAATGTTCTACTTTTGAACCTCAGAAATTTTCTCTTTTTTTCTAGAAAACTTTACTTTTTTTGGTTGACATTTATGCCTTTTTTGTTATATTTTTAAATGACCCTCTTACACTATTGTAACTTAGTTTAAAGACTTGTAAATCAAATACCATACAGAGCGTAAAGCATTCTAGAAACATTCTGCGTTTTTTAGCGAGTTGGTTTTTCTTGGCAGACAGAGCAACGTACAGATCTTGTATTTTTATATCAGAAATTATTCCAAAAGCTATGAGCAAGAATCCTTCACAGTTAAGTGAACAATGTTCTTTTTAATGCCTCCAGATGTTGGTAATTCAGTTTCATGTAGATGCAGTTTGCTGCTTGTTTGGACCACAGCTTGTGTTGTATGCTCATACGGAGTGTGCATCTCTCCGCCGCAGCTCATCTGTAGGTGAAGGTTTTTGGAAAGCAGCAGAAGGTAAAGGAGCAGCTGGAGGAGACTATTTATCAAACTTTGGCTTTTACTGATTTCTGTCTGAACGTTTAGCAAAGAGGATGTCATCCAAAGTGTTTTATAGCTTGTTTTTAGGCTCCCCCAGATGGCTGAAGAGTAAAATATTGCATGGAAGCAAGTGAGCACTTAAATGGCTTAAATGCATAAAATTCAAAGAGAAAAATGACTTTTGAAATACTTTTCATAAAACACGCCTTCTTTAATGACTATGAATATTTATGGAAGAGGATTAGGGCCCCTGAAAAAAAATAATAGAATAATTGTGACTATAATCTCAGAATTATAACTTTTATTCTCCGTATTATGACTGATCACAAAATTGTAATCTCAGAATTTTGACTTTAATCTCCAAACTGACTTTTTTTTCTCAAAACTGTGACTCTTATCTCAAATTTCAGAATTTGTTTTCTAATTTGATTTATTCTCAGAACTCTGACATTTTTTCATAATTCTGATTTAGTCTCAGATTTCTGACTTTAATCTCAAATTTATGACTTTAATCTCAATATTCCGACATTTTCTCAGGATTCTGACTTTTGATCTCAGAAGATTAAAGTTCTAATTCTAACTAACCCAAATACAGTTGGATTATTTCTTAAAGTAATGTTTTGAGCTGTTCTTCTTTGTGGAACTTTTATCACCTTTTGCGCTACGTGTAGTTGAGACGTTCTGCAAAAAAAAAAAAGAAGAAGAAAATCCAACCAGTTTTTTTTTTCAGCGCGCCGCTATCCCATATTAGCTTTCTATATTCATGATGTGAGTGAAGAAATATATTCATGGTGAAGCTGCTTCCCGGGAGGAAAAAAAATGTCTAAAAGGCCTCTGATAGCTGCTCTGGTCCATTACGGTGATGGAAATGGAAAAGATGCACTCACTCCGCCAAAAGCTTTGTCATTTATGTGCAAAAGGTTTATTCATTTGAACAAACTTATCATGTTGAGGGTTTTTTTCCCCCCTTGCACTTTTCATGTGCACACAGTCATTTATGGCCATTCTGACTTTAACAATTTCAGCTGTTTAAATTCATTGCAGGGGAACTTAATATTTTCACTCAATCATCCATACACGGGCTTTTATTTCAACAGATTTGTCACATAATTGCTTCCTAGCACCACATGAGCCATGTCGATCATCCCACACTCAACATGCCCTGACATCTATTTCCTCGCAGCATTTTGACACGTCAAATCTTTTTACGCTCAAGACTGGAAAAATAGATGTAAATACATAGTCGGTATAAAAGTTAACAGAGCGGTGAACTTTGCGGCTTACGCTCTGCCAGAGGTGGGTAGTAACTAGTTACATTTACTCAATACTTGAGTAACCTTTTGGGGAAAAAATTACTTTTAGGAGCATTTTTACAACACTGTACATTTTACTTTTACTTTCTGGATGGTAAGTCAACAACAAAACATTGTTCTTTTCCAGCAGCCATTGTACAGTGCATACAGCTGTATAACCAACCAGCTGACCAAAAGTGCAGGAGCTCCGCTTGGGTTGCTAGGTAACTGGTGGAACTCTGCTATGGTTGCTAGGTAACTGGCAGTGCCTGATGAATTACAGAGTTGGGTAGTTATATTTACTCAATTACATTTACTTGATGAACTTTTTGGAAAAATATACTTTTAGGAGTATTTTTATGTCATTGTACCTTTTACTTTTACTTTAGTAATTTTATTTATGAAGTATTTCTACTCTTACTTGAGTAAAGCTTCTGGACTTTCTGCCCACTGAATGAAAACCCAACATGTTTTAACCAAAAATTCACCAGACACAGACACACACCTGCAGTTTTTGATACATTTTATAAGGTTTTGGTTGAAAGAAAATGATTTGAAAAAATGTTCTTTTGCCTGAATTTGTTTTTTTATTTTTTATTTTCATTTTGGTCCTTAAAATACCAAAATTTCCACTTAAATTTATATTTTGGTCCATCTGTTGATGTATTTTTTAAATATTAAATGAATTAATATTTGATCAGTTACTCTGTGCTTGAGTAGACATTTTACCAAATACTTTTATACTCTTGAGTAATTTCTTGGACTGGCTACTTTTTACTTGAGTAAAAATATGTTGAAGAAGATCTACTCTTACTTCAGTACAATTTTTGGGTTCTTTGTCACTTCTGGAATCTGCATAAATGTTCAATAATCTACAGCAGATGATGCCTCAATACAGGAGTTAGTGCTCTGAATATGGTCTTAAGTGAAGCAATATAATCTGATTAAAACATTCAAGTGGTTCACAGTGAGGCTACCTCATCAGTCTCATAATTGCATTAGCATCAAAGAGAGAGAGCACATGTGGAAATGTACAGATTCCTTAGGTTCAGCTGGGTACCTTACAACGCCTGAGCTTTACCTCCCACAGATATATTCCACCTCAGGCGAGTCATTATGCAACAGAAAGTGGACCCGCTTTCCCAGGCAGAGTGTGCTTATATGTGCCGTTTGCACTCTAATTTAAAGCCACAGAGATTGTGAGAGAAAGACAAGGCCACTTAAAGACCCTTTCGACCTTTTCTGACAGCATTCTGTTTTTCTCTCAATTACTGGGAGCCGTCACCAGAGGCTACAGTGACCCCACTCAAACCTGCAAAGGAAAACCAAAAAGAAGAATCCTTGAAAAAAAAAAAACCTTTTGGGCATATTGCAAATTATGGTTCTTTTCTCTTTTTTTTTTTTTTACACCTTTTCTCTTTTTTGAAGCCAGACAAAAAATGAAAAAGGTCAAATTTAGCTCCATGTAGTCAGTTTCAGCTCCTCGATTCTTTTATGATGTTATGTAAAATCAGCTTTTTTAAACTTTATGTGATGTTATAAGGTTATCCCCTCATTAAAAAAAACCCACCTGACTAGCAGCAGCAGTAATTAGCAAATTAGCAAACACTTTTTGAAACATCGAGTTGCACTCAGGAAAAAAACAAACATTTGTTTCCCATGTTTGATGCATTTATGCTTCGATTATGACTTCATAATTCAAATTAAAACAAATACCCCGGAGCATGTCTGAATTATGAAAGCAATCCATGGCTCTCCAACCAAACCGATAGTGATGAAGCATGATATTCTTGATTACTATTTGTCTACAATTGTACAACTTCAGTCTTCTGAGGTCTATATGAGACATTTACTTATTTATTTCAGCCACTTTATTTCTGATGTGATATTTGACTGCTTCAGGGCCTCTCTGGTGTTGTTTTTAAGTGTGTGAGCATGTGTGTGTTCAGCTCTTTAATTTTAAGAGAATGTGAGAGAAGCTGACGTTGTAAACTTGGCCGTTGTTTCCACCAGACGCGGCTGTAATTGTTTATAGTTTGCCAGCATCTGCTCCAATACATCACATACATTTTTCTCATCAGCGTGTGAAGCTGGTCTGTTCTTTGCTTTGAGGGCAATTTGGTGCTTGGAAGCAGATTTGTATGCAGCTCGTTTGTTTCCTGATTATCAGATGTAATTTCATCAAAGCTGAAATATGTTCCTTTCAGTGGCAACCTTTTTGGTGCAACATGTGTGATCTTTGGGGCATTTTACAGAGTTAAAGCTTCCACAATGGCATTTTGATTTATTTTTTTTCCCCTTTGATTCAAAGCGCTGTAGCCTAAAGCTAGTTACTGCCTTTTATTTTAGGTAACAACAACAGGAATAACATTTAATTCTCTCTAAATTACAGCTAAATGTGACAACTTATTTAGTACATCATAAAAAAAATATGATTTTAGACAAAGAGCTACATTGTGTGTTTATGATTTGGAAAGCTTGTTTTTCTATAAAATACTTTAACTGTATTTTATAGGAAAGTTCAGATGAAGACCATTTTGTACCCTGGTTATAGATCCAATCCTCAATGTTTTTATTGGCGCTTACCTTTTACTTTGTAATCTCTGATATTTCAAAAATATTCAACAGATAATGAGAAAAAAACAGATAAAATGCTTGTGAGATAAAACACTCTAATTAAAATGATATTTTGAGACAATTTTTAAAATTCACATTCAGCTGACAGAGCAAGGAAAAAAAGAGTGCTGCCATAATTTAATAAAAAACTTTTATTAATTACGTAATTAAAAACATGGCCAGACAATTTTCTTGAACAGGTTAGGATAGCTCTATGGCCTAAACAAAACATGTTTGCTAAATTTTACTAAGATTTCAGTCTGATCAACTCCTTTCAGAATGAGCTGTTTTAAGGCGTCGTGTCACTTTAAATCCAAATAAGCTGCTGCTGGCCACGCCCTCCAACTCAACATTTACACATGAAAATGGCTGCAAACAAATGCGCAACTATACAAGCTGTACATGTCTAGAAAATCACTAGTCCTAGTAGAGCGTAAGTCAACAACAAGACACTCTTCTTTTCCAGCAGCGCATAGAGAGGTAAAACCAGCTGACCAAACGTGCTGGAGCTCCGTTTTGGTCGCTAGGTAACTGGCAGGAACTCTGCTGGGGTTGCTAGGTAACAGGGGCAGAGCCTGCTGATTTGTGACGTTACATTCTGGAGGTTTTAGAAACGACTCATTTTCCAGACACCAAAAAACATGAACCTATTGCCAAAAATCATCCGGGTGGTTTTTTGAGTGCTTGGTTTGCGTTAGAAGCAGTAGAAACCCAAATGAAATGATAAAAAAACATGCAAAATGTCATTTTTGCACATTAAGTCCCTTTAAATCTTTGCATTAACCCCTTCGTTCTGAAGTGTTTTTTTTTTACTCTCATACAGTAAAAATGACAGCCAAGCCTCTCAAAGAATCACAATTCCTCAACAAAGTGCTGTGCCCGAGAAAAACTGATGCGCCTGGGACTCTATGGAGCGCTGGTGTCAAACTCCAGTCCTGCAGGGCCGGCGTCCTGCGGCTTTTAGATGTCTCTCTGCTTCAGCACATCTGAATCAAATAAAATGGTCATTAACAGGACGCCGTGGAACTTTGCTTCATGCTGAGTAGGTGATTCAACCGTTTGATTCAGGTGTGTTGGACCAGGGACATTTCTACACCACACAACCGAGTTCAACACAACCCCTATGGAGTTTGCACCAATATTGATTACACCCGCTTTATATTTCAGTTAAGAGCCCTAAAATCAGAAAAGAAGGATTCAAGGCATTTGATTTTTTTGTGTTTTTTGGTTAAACTCTACTGATTCTCATGGTCAAATCTTACTCAACTACAAGTAAAAGTTGCTCAGTATCAAGTTTACTCAAGTTAAAGTACAGAAGTACTTAAATAAAATAAGTATTCAAAAGTACAAATTATATTTTCAAATACCAGTACATCACTGTATTGTTTTCTGAGTGCTTTTACAGAAACTTGTAACTCGCTGAAACCACATAATGAATACTAATCTTAGAAAAGCATTAGTAGAGCATCCTGCACAACCAAAAAAACATTAACATGTAGAACCACTGGCACAAAAAGTCTACAACACCTGTAAAAACTACAGTATAAAAGTGCGATTAAAAACTAAATCTAAAACATACAGTAACATTTTTCTTAGTTGCTCAGTACTTGAGTAAACTTTTTATCAAATACTTTAGAGCAATTTATTGTATGTCTACTTTTTATATTTAGTTGAGTTATAATATGTTGAAGTAGTGCTACTCTTACTTGAGTACAATTTTTGGGTACTCTACCCACCTTTGCACATAGTAAGAGGATGAGTGGCGCCATACAAGTCTGTGATTGACAGCGCTAGGCCCCGCCTCCTGGCTCTGATTGGTTGTCTCTAGTTAGCACAGGGAGAAGGCAGATGAGCTAAATTTTTCACAGATTCTGTCTCATAAAATAGTGACAGTTTCAACAAATATGTATAAAAAATATGTTTTTCATAAAAGTTACTGCAGCTTTAATCTTCTAATATGACGTTTCCCGTTTGGTGAACCATTCTCTAATATAATTTTGTGTTTTGTAACCGGTCTTTTATTCTTGTAATCAGCATCTTTTCTCACTTGCAGAAACCTGAAATGGCAGAAGAAATTATTTCTTTGGCAATTGCAACAATTGAGGAGAAATCTTCGAACAAGTTGGGGGGTAAATTGCAATTTGAATGAAGCTGCAGCCGCTCCATTCAAAAAGCTTCGAATATCCTCTGTGATGTGTCAGTTCCTAAATTGTGTTACATTTTCTGTAATATTAGATTTAATTTGCATCAGTGCTTTTATTGTTTAACTCTTAATTCCTTTTCGAACACATCTGGGATCGAAGCAAAACGCTTCAACAAACAAGAGAAATGCCGCCTCATCTCATTATATCAAACCAACTGGGAGCATAACTGTCTCACTAAATTACATCTCTGCAGAAATGACACAATAAAGTCCCTAAAGAAATAATAATAATAAAAAAGAAATTATCTCTGTATCAGTGGAGGAGAGAATCAGTTTGCACAATGCTTTATTGCAACAAACCATGAAGCAAGATGATATCCCCGCTCAAAGAAAATCAATTTTTGGTTGAAAAATATAGAAGTGAAGGACACTTTCTTTCCCTCCTGCTTTCTGTTTCAATCTCTCCTCCTGCCACAGAGTCTGACTCATTTGCCACGAGAAGCGCTACGCCTTTTCTACTTTCTGATCTCACCCAATTTGCAGCAGAGACATTTCCGATCGCGCTGGAAGGGGATTTCATGACAATTATCACACACCTCTCACGTTTTTTAGAGGTCAATGGCGGGCCATTTAAAACTGTTTTATAACAATTCAGTCCCGCAGAGCCGGCAGAGCATGAATAAATAAAATCCTCCTCATCGTCTCCTGGAGGGAGCGCCTCCTGATTCTGATTCTGTGCAGATAGGTGGAATATTAAATATGTGAGAAACAAGTAAACAAGCCCTGAAAAACAGGAGGGGAAAGAATAAACCCTCGCTGCTTGATTGCAACACAAACTCAACGTGGGGCTGTGTGTGTGTGTGTGTTTCAGGTTTGATGTGTGTGAGCTTTTTTTTTTTTTAAAGGTGTGTGCGTGTGTGTGTGTGTGTGTGTGTGTGAAGATGGGAGATGGACAAACCCAGGGGTCCGTTTATCTAAGCTGACAGAAACAATTTACAGCGCTGCCAAATGGGGAGCGAGAGCCCCTCACACGTGGAGTGAACTGGAGGGGAACGAGACGGAGAAACAGAAACAGGGAGGTGGAGGAAAGAAGAATGAAGCTACAAAATTAGCTTTACCTTAACTCGTTAAAGACTGAAACAATTATATTTTTTAAAAAGTGTTGACTGTGTTTCATTACACAAAAGAAACCATTTTTGATTCGTCACTTTGTTTTTTCTAAATTTGTTTGTATCATATTTAACACATCAGGCTTTTTAATCATCATAACCAAAAAACATAAACTTTTTGTACCATAATAAAAATCATTTAAAATGATACTATACTTAAAAAGCTTTACCAATTTAAAAATTATTATATATTACAGATTTATTTATTAACCGTTTTCTTTTCCTTAACATCCCAGTTGTTTCTAGTTTCGTCTATATTTTTCTATTTACTGACTGACATACACTTATTTATTATTAATTTATTCAGTTATTTGACTTGACTTCGAGAGTTGCTTCCTTCCACTTATACACTGTAAAACATTTGAGCCACATTTAGTTGTGTCTACTATCTTCTACTTTTTAAGTCAAATTTATCAAGTTTTAGATTTTTTAATCGAAATGTGTGAGCTTGTGAAAGATAAACTTACTGTAGTGAGTTGTGTTAGCTTTTTATTAATTTGATCAAACCTCCAAGAGTTGAATAAACTAATGATTTTATGTTGCCACTTAAAAAATTGAGAGAGCGGCATGTTTTTGTATTCTGAGATGGAAGTGCGTTACATTGATTCTGACTCTTTTGTTTTATTAAGGCAAATGTTCATTTTAATCCAAGCCAAACTAAGATAATGTTCTGTTTGCACTAAATGTTTTTGAGCAGAATTTAATAAAATTCATTATCAGATCAGATATTTTGCTCAGGCAATTTGAAGCAAGAATTTAAATTATTCTAAAGTAAAATAAGCTATTTTATGATGAGTGAAGATAATACAGAAATGTGAGCTCTTTAACGGGGTAATTAAAGTTTTTTCCTTGCATATTGTAAAATAATTACTTGGTTTATATTGCAAGAATTCACAGTTCAAGATTAATGGACTATCAGAACTTAAAAAACAATGTTTAGACAACTTGTTTCTTGTTGTTAAATCGAACTTCATGAACTTTAACTGCTGAGTTAAAACCAAAACAATTTTCTTGTTGACTTTAGTTGCATTTTCAAGGCAGCAGACCAAAACGTCTGGTTGGGCCAAGCCCCGCCTTCCAGATGCAGCTCCTCCTCAAAGCTGCAGCTGCTTTCTGAAAAACTTTCTGAAGGCGGAGTTTCAGAAAGAGCGGGCGTTTTTAAAGAGACAGAGCCCCAATTTCAAGGTGTTAAATCAGGAAGTATCATTTATTTTAAGTCATATTTGATATATATTACTTTTGTACAAGACCTGAAGATTACACAGTTACTTGATTATGCTATAAAATTATAAACAAAACATAATATTTCCCCTTTAAGTAAATAATTCCTTAATATTGATTTTAAAAAGATTACTACTTCCACTGGAAGATTAATTACCTAATACCAAGGCATTTTTCCCATGTCATAAGTGAAATAAACCAACTTTTTTCATCAATACTAAGGAATTATTGACTTGAAAAACAACTAACTTACAAGTAACTTTTCAGCAAGCTATAGCTGCTTGTTTTATTCTTGATGCTAGTACTAGTTCCTCTTGCAAATTATTTTCCATATGACATTTTTTCCTTGTTGCAAGTGAAGTAACCTGCCTTTTTTCATCAATATTAAGGAATTATTGACTTAAAACAAACTAGTTTATGATGCAGAAGAATTATTTGTAAGTTAGTTTTGTCTTACGTTAAGTGAGCTGAGATATTTGCACTTTAAAAACCAGAACAAAAACCACTTGGTAAGATGTGTTTTTGCAGTGCGTATCAGTGTTTACCTCCATTTTATGAGACGAGGAGATAAATATAACATCTCGATTTATACTTGTTCTCTAAAAAATATATTTTTGAAATCTCTTTTCCTCTAAGATGCCTTCACAGAATGACTGCAGCTTGCAGCACATTAATTAATGCTGAGTTTAGAAAACATTTGCTGCTAGGAAAGAAGGTTCAGCCATAACATAATGATAGCCGAAGGGCCACAAGTACTCTTAATCATCAAGTCCCTCGTCAGCTCTGGTTATAGGAAGTAAATCCTTCATTAAGCCTGAGTTTCTCACAGAGGTAGCATATTAACACTTGTTTACCACAAGCCTCAAAGCTCTCAGAGGCGCCGGTCCTCTGCAGACAGGAAGAACTGCTGGACCAAATGTGAAAGGATGAAAGTGATATTGTTTGATGCAGCAAAACTCGGGGGATTTGTCTGTCTGGCTTTGTCTTTTTTCTCCATATATACATAACACCGGCACAATGATCTGATATTATACACTCATGCGGAGGCTTGCGTGGGTGCACACACCGCTGGGACTGGAGCAGAATAAAGGAGCAGTTTCTCTCACTAAGTGTAATTTCATACACGGACCGAAGCTTAAAAACAGCTCTGCTCTGCTCGCTGATACTCTCCAGTCCTTCCTCATGTAGCTGTTAGATTTTTGTCTTGAGGGCGTACAACTCACCATTTTCTGTCTATTTCTGTCTTTGCTGCGTTTTTCTTTTTTTTTTAGGCTGCGCTGTTCTCCAACCCCTCCAACATACGGCGTGTTAAAGCTGAGATGAGGTACAAACTGAAGGAGGTGTGAATATTACATCCCACAGCCAGAGATCACTGCAGCCAGCACTGCCGAGGTTTGTGCTGCGTTCCTTTCATCATATCCCGCTAGAGGAACCCAAACATCTTTGTGTCGTTTCAGTTATGCAGACGTAAAAAAAACAATTCCTCTTGAAGCAGCATCTTTACTTTATGATTGTCCAGAATTCAAATGGATGGAAAAGATTCCTTCTTCCCTCATCAGGGGATTTCTTTATTCTTTTCTTCAAAGCTTATTGGTGCTTATTTTCAAGATAATCATATAATCTGATATAGACTGTCAGTAAACTGAAAATAAGCATAAGATTTAAGAGCCCACTCCACTGAACCCCATTGAAAACCTCCTGGTTCTTCCACCAACTATTGATTTCTGAACTTTTCCTGAGGTAAGACTTTAGTGTTTTTGTTTCTAAATGAATATAAACTTAGTTTTCTTTGCATTATTTAAGGACTGCATCTTTTTCGTCATTTTCTGCAAATAAATACAAATTTTTGCTTGGAATTTTGGAGACATGTTGTCAAGTAGTTCATAGAATAAAATAACAACATTCATTTTACTCAAATAAAAAGTAAAATCAGAGAAACTGATCATTTTAAGTTTAATGTTCTCCAGAGCTGTACATGTTTTGTAATAAAATATTCTTGTTAAAAAGAGGATTCTTCCATAAGAAAGATAAGAAAATAAAAGAAAAAGAAAACAATAAAATTACTAGAATAAAGTCAAAATAATAAAAGAATAAAGTCATGATACTACAAGTTTATTCTCGCAGTAGTGCAACTTTAATCTCATTTTATTTAAACTTTATTCTCTTACACTGCAAAAACTCAACATCTTACGAAGAATTTTTGGTCTAGTTTTTTCTGCAAATATCTTATTACACTTTAAATAACTGCAAAATTCAACTGACAAATGACTTTTTAGTATGATATACAGGCTTGTTTTAAGTAAATAATTCCTGTATTTTGATGTAAAATAACTAGTTCCATTGCCAGACTATTTAACTTATAAGAAGTAATTTTCCCTTTTTATAAGTTAATTTATCTGCTTATGGAGTTAGTATTTTTTCACCAATATTAAGGAATTATTTACTTGAAACAAACCTCTATTTCTTACTGACAAATTACTTTTAAGTTAGTCTTATTTCAATTGTACTAAGATTTCTACACAAGTCCAGTGCAGAAATAAAGCAAATAGCTGCTGATGCAAAAAAAAGTTTTACAAAAACTATCAAGTAACTTCAAAAAAGTCAGAGAAAAAAGTCTATTCTGTATGAATAGAAAATCCTGAAATTAAACGATTAATAACAAATTCAAAAATTAAAAGACAATCATTAGAGAACCTAAAACTGGAGTGGTTTGAGTTTATTTAGGGTTAAACTAATTTGTTAAAACAATCAACACTATCAGAAGTAGATATATTAATGTTTGATTATCTAATATATTAAATTGTTTGTTCAGTAAAGTTTTATGACCTTTTCTACTGCTGGTTAAAGCGCACCGAGATGAATTATAATCCCATTAAACAACGACAACAACAACACAAGCAGCTTCAACCACCAACAGAATAACTATCCTTTCATGACTAATGTTTTAATCTCTTTTAACTACAGCAACAAAAAAAAGCTTTTATCAGGTGAATTTAAATTAGGTTATTCCAGTGGCTTTTTCTTCTAGGTTTTCATGTTTCATTTGGTAAGAAAAGTTTCAAACCTTTTTTGAAAGAGTTTATGGTGTGATTTTGTTTCATGTTTATTCTATCAGTTATTAAGCATTTATTGGTGTTTCTCCAGCTGTTACTAATGTCTCTGTACCTCAAAACAACAATAATTTCTGTGAACAGTCAGATCTTGTCATCTATTTTAAGCTTGTATAATATTTAGGATTCCACCTTTTTGTATATGGAGTATTTGTTGAGATTATGTAGAATTTACAAGGTAGTTTCACGTTTAAAAAATAGAGTAATTCCCTTTTGTCATATCGTAATTTTTCCTTTCAAACTTAATTATTGCCTCACCTTTTTGGGATGAAAGTTTAATAGAGTTTAGCACCAACTTGTGGCTTTTTAATCAGAATTATTCAAAAAAAAAGGTGTATTGGAAGCCATATCAAGCCTTGATTGAAAGAACCTTCATCAGTGCTGACTGAGTGTCTGCATAGGTTATCATGAGGTTAATTAATGGTCTCATTGAGATATTGTTGCAACATTTGAGCAGCACTTGTTTAAATTCTACCACAGTATTGCATACAAACAATATGTATTATGTCTTTAAATTATTTTTTCATAAAAATTAATGCGAGTCTGCTTAACTGGAGATTAAACAGCAAAGTTCTAGATATGTAAAGTTTGATACTTTGGTGTTATTTAACTAAACGTGTATGTAGGAAAACACTAGAAATCTTGAGATTAATCTCTGAAATTTTTCTGAAATTTCTGCGCTTGAAAAGTCGAAAATTTACTAGAGAAAAACTGAAATTTTGAGATTAATTTCAGAAATTCTCTGGAAAAAACATGGACATTTCTGAACTTGAAAATTTGAAAATGTACTGGAAAAAAAACTCAAATTTGGAGATGAAAAACATGGAAAATCTGTGTCTTTCAAAAGTTGAAGATATATTACTTCTGAAAAAAAATAAGTTTCACTAGTTTAAAATGTTTGACTTTTGACATTCAGAAATTTCCACGTTTTTTCTAGCAAATTTCTAAGATTATTCACAAATTCTTTTGGCAGAAATGCCTTACTACGCCGTCGTACGAAAGATTTAAAAAAGATGCGACACGCATGACCACACAAGAACATGAATCCATCCTTCTTAAATTTAAATACTTTGGAACACCATTTCAAAAATGATCGTTTCTGGTCTCCCAATCCGCTGAATCCGTTTGGACGCACAGCCTAAACGACAACAAACTTTCCCAGTTACACTTAAAATCGTGTCCGTGTGGATGGAGCTTTAATCTGTTCACTGGGGAATGATGGAATAAAAAAATAAAAAAAAGTTCAAATGCTGCCCAGTTTGAAATGGCACCATAGTGGAGGTTTTTCCGGGGTGTGAATTGAGTCAGAGATATCGACTGGTGACTGGAGGAGTGGAAGAGACCTCGGGGGCCACTTCTAATCCACACTGACCTACTCTTATCACGCACAGCCAAGGTCAAGAGTCTAATGAGGATAGGACGCCATTAGAGCAATTAGATGGAACTACCTTGTTTCTGGGGCATGCAGAGACACAGGAGAGCAGGGGGACGGTGCGGCGTGGACGGGGGGGACTACAGTAAGAGACAAAGTGACGATCTGCCCAACGGCTGCCTCTCTGCAACACTATCCAGACAAACAGGCTGCGTCACAACGCTGCAACAGTGACACTCGGTGGCAAAGATTCTCCCTGACAGAAGAGGCTGCAGGCGTCGCACAGAACAACAGACAGCACTGCTGCTGGTTTTTAGGGTGATGTTACTGAGAATACTCAGCAAAAACACATAGCTGAAAGAGATTACATTTACAGAAAAAACAGGAAAATTGTTGATTTTTTCAGCTTGTCAAAAGGTGATTTATAGGTCTGCAACACATTTTGCTGGACGATCAATTGTCTCAGAAGTTAATGTGATAATATTTTCAAGTAATGTCAATATAGTACATGTAAAGTGTTTTACATCTTAAAAACACAAAAATAAGAAGTCATACAGTCAACAGTTGAGAAACTAGTGACAAACATATTATGACAAGCGCCATCTTGAAAATCATCAATCAAAATAATCAGTGTTCCATTTATTTTGGTTCTGAAACATTCTATACAGCCTTGAGTTAAAGTTACTCAGTGTTTCGGCTGTTTTGCAGTTTTCTGGAAGTTTGTTCCAGATTTGTGGTGCATAGAAGCTGAATGCTGCTTCTGCATCTTTGGTTCTGGTTCAAGAACTTTCAATTCTAAAGAACATTTAACACTGTAACTGGATACATTTTAAATATCCAAAATAAATAAAACAAAACAACAGAACAAACAACTGAAATGAATCATAGAGTCTCAGTAAGCAAAATTGTCCTTAAAAAATCGACCAGTTGAGACCAAAGCACCAGACTGGAGACTTTTGTCATCCAGTTTTTGATGACAAATAGAAATTACTTAATTTATCGTGCGATTAATCTATTTATTGCTTTTTGTGACATGATTGGAGAGTGATTCATACCAAACCTACTTGCTTTTGGATATTACTGGCCACAAGCTTTTAAAAATTAAAGACATTCTAAACTGGATATGAGTGAATCAAAACAGATCATATAACAAAAAAGAGCCGACGCCAAAGAAAAATATCCATTAATAAACTTTGTCAGAGAAAAATTTCTCCATCAATGATTTAGAGACCAACTTAAAACTTCATGTACTTTAAGTTTGTAGTTAAAAAGAAACTGATTATTCAGGGTTTATTCGGACGGCATGGATTAATACTTGAGTCCATCTTTGAAAAATGGATATGCAGGAAATACACACGGACCTCCTTCTTGATCTTAAATAACCCCAAAATTATCCCCCCGTCTCGCTCTGTTTGTTTGTAGTACTTCTCCAGCCTCTGACCGTCCGGGGGAAAAAATCTTCTTAAAAGTGCACACAAAGCTATCCTGCAGGCATAAGAATATATTTGCTGGCTGAAAAGATAAGCAGGCTTGAAGACAGTAATTTCCACCTGGAGGTAGATCCATGATGGGACACCCTAATTCCAGGCACCCTGTGGGAGTCGTCCCGTCCTCCGAGCTTTTCAAGAGCCACTTTGATGGAAAACGGGATTACCGACACTTAATGCGTGAAACGCTCTTGAGGTGACCGCGGATCCACACAGGCGGAATCATTTGGGTTGGGAGGAAATGCTGCAGAAAGAACGCCTTTCCTTCCCTCTATGGTCTTTAAGTGAAAAGTTGAAGTTACGAGCTGAGTTGTCATGCTACAAATCAGAAGGAAGAACTGCCCGTTACTTAGCAACCCTGGCAAAACCCTGCCCGTTACCTAGCAACCCCAGCGAAGCCCAGCCCACTTCTACTAGGTAGAAACTAGTTACATTCACTTGACTAACATTTTGACTAACAATGTACTTTTGGGAGTATTTGTACTAGTCTATGCGTTTTAGTTTTGGTGTTGCTACTCATACTGGAGTAAAGTTTCTAGATTCTCTACCCACTGAACGAAGAACTGGATTGTTTTTACCAAAAATAAATCACCAGGCACACACACAGTGGTTTTTGTTAAAATTTGCCAAGTTTTACATTGAAAGAAGCTGATTTTGAAAATTCATTCTTTTCTTTTGGTATTTTGTAATTATGTTTTTTTTTGTTCTTAAAATACCAAAATTTCTACATAATTTTATAATTTTGTCTCGTTTTATGACGTGATTTTTAAATATTAAATGACTGATGTTTTGATGAGTCTCAGTACTTGAATCGTCTTTTTACTCTTATTTCAGTAATTTCTTGGACAACTACTTTTTACTTTTATCCCATCCATCCATCCATCCATCCATCCATCCATCCATCTTCTTCCGCTTTATCCGGGGTCGGGTCGCGGGGGTAGCAGCTTCAGAAGGGAGGCCCAGACTTCCCTCTCCCCAGCCACTTGTTCCAGCTCCTCCAGGGGAATCCCAAGGCGTTCCCAGGCCAGCCGAGAGACATAGTCCCTCCAGCGTGTCCTGGGTCTTCCCCGGGGCCTCCTCCCTGTGGGACGTGCCCGGAACACCTCACCAGGGAGGCGTCCAGGAGGCATCCTGACCAGATGCTCCTCAACTGGCTCCTCCGGATGTGAAGGAGCAGCTGCTCTACTCTGAGTCCCTCCCGGATGACTGAGCTTCTCACCCTATCTCTAAGGGAGAGCCCAGCCACCCTACGGAGAAAACCCATTTCGGCCACTTGTATCCGCAATCTTGTACTTTCGGTCATGACCCAAAGCTCATGACCATAGATGAGGGTGGGAACGTAGATTGACCGGTAAATCGAGAGCTTCGCTTTTTGGCTCAGCTCTCTCTTCACCACGACGGACCGGTACAGCGCCCGCTTGACGGCAGACGCTGCGCCAATCCGCCTGTCGATCTCCCGCTCCCTTCTTCCCCCATTCGTGAACAAGTTCCCAAGATACTTGAACTCCTCCACTTGGGGCAGGACACCCCCCCCCCGATCCAGAGAAGGCACTCTACCCTTTTCCGGCTCAAGACCATGGCCTCGGATTTGGAGGCACTGATCCTCATCCCGGCCGCTTCACACTCGGCTGCGAACCGCTCCAGCGAGAGCTGCAGATCACAACCTGATGAAGCCAAAAGGACCACATCGTCTGCAAAAAGCAGAGATCCGATCCTAAGGCCACCAAATCGGATCCCCTCAACACCTTGGCTGCGCCTAGAAATTCTGTCCATGAAAGTGATGAACAGAATCGGTGACAAAGGGCAGCCCTGGCGGAGTCCAACTCTCACCGGAAACGAGTCCGACTTTCTGGCGGCAATGCGGACCAGACTCTGACACCGGTCATACAGGGACCTGACAGCCCGTATCAAAGGGCCCGGTACCCCATACTCCCGGAGAACCCCCCACAGGGCTCCCCGAGGGACACGGTCGAACGCCTTCTCCAAGTCCACAAAACACATGTAAACCGGTTGGTAACTCTCAGAACCCTCCAGGACCCTGCTGAGGGTGTAGAGCTGGTCCAGTGTTCCACGACCAGGACGAAAACCGCACTGCTCTTCCTGAATCCGAGGTTCGACTATCCGACAGATTTTTACTTGAGTGAAAATATGTTGAAGCAGTGCTACTGTTACTTGGGTATAGTTTTTCGGTACTCTTCTCACCTCTGAATACACGTCAATGCTATTAAATTTATAGTAGAGTTATGGCAATTTCCTGGTTTTAATGATAATTATGATAAAAAGCACGCCTGTAATTTTTACTAAAGTTTTATATTGAAAGAAACTGAATTGGATGCATGTTTTTTTTTTGCCTGATTTTGTTATTTTTGTTATTTATATGAATTATTTTCATTTTGGTCCTTAAAATACCAACATTTCCCTTGATTTTACATTTTGGTCTGTCTGAATATCAAAGTATTTTTTACTTTTAGTTGAGTAAAAATATGTTGAAGTACTGCTACTCTTACTGGAGTCCAATTTTGGGTCCTCTGTTAAATAAATAGGTGCACCCCTAGTTATTACATAGAACCTTTTCATTTGGTTACATGCATATTTGCATTGCTGTTCCTCTTTAAACCTTTTCTTAACAGAAAAAATGAACATTTATGCTGATTAACTTTGCATTGATCGCTTTCGGACCAGTCGGTTCAGCTTCCTGCGCCGGTCGCAGATTGCTGTGGCCGGAGGGGCCCTAATCTTTTCTGACAGGACCGAATGTGTTTGTTGTTGTTGTTGTTGGGGTGAAGCGTCACTTCAGAACGAGTTCGGTGAGTACTCCCCCCATGAGGGATGAACCGATCTCACTCTGGGTAGCCGAGGAGAAAACGATGTTTGCTGTTTGTTATTACGGACAAACTCCTCCACCCTCTCGATAACAAAATGTCAGCGCAGTAGAGCACTTTGAGTCGCTGGCTCTTTCCACTGAGGCGTGCCGAGAAGCACTTCAGGAGTCCAATCCGCTGCCCTCCACCACAGCGCTCCGTCCCTCAAAAGTATCTGCTGCTAACCCTTTGTTCTTCCCCATCCATTCGCCCGCAGTCTGTCATTTACTTATTTCTCAAGTGGGCTGGAGTGTCATCTCAGCCCCTCACACCAGAAACCGTCTCTTTTTCCTCCCATCAAACAGAAACTCAGACCTCCCTCCGTCTGATGGACATAGCAATGCTCCACTCTTTGTTTTGTTTTTTTTTTATGCGAAAGCTTCTTGTAGATCTTCAAAGTTATTGGTTCACAGAGTTTTTTCCATTATTGACAGCTTCACAGATTAGTCATTCTGCCCCCTAGTGTCCACTGGGAGGCGTGTGGCTCATCTAAAGTCGACTTCGCTGAACCAGCAGCGGTGACTTACTGTGTCTCATCTGTCCTTGTTATCTGTGTTTACTATTTGTGGCTCTCTTTGTGGCAGATGCTTTTCAGTAAAACTGATTTAGAATCTGAATAAGCTTGATTTGAGCGCCGCTGTTGATCCCATCCATATGGCAGGCATTCATAATCCTTTAAGCATTGCCCAGCTTTTGCTTTAGTTATTTTTTCTTTACCAAATGAATGCGTTAGTATTGTGTCCATTATGTAAAGATTGCCAAATTACAGCAGGATTTTGGTAGTAAAAACGATGCTACACTGGTTTAAACTTCCTCTAATTCTATGAAAGTCAAATGCTGTTATTTTGCCGATGATGTTGCTATAATTTTTATTTTTAATTTCAAAATTGTACACAGCTGGAATGCTACAGTTATTGTTCTGCCTGGAAATGTTGTCAATGTCCATAATGTTTTCATTACAGTATTCGTGGAATTATCTATGTAAGTTGTGAAATTTTAAAAGAATTATATGAAATTAAGTTTATCTTCATAAATAATGAAATTGCAATAAAACCACCAAGGTAAATAAACGACAAAAATTTGTACCCCTAAGTAATAGGGGTACAATTTGTTTGTACAAATTACCAAAGAGGTGAACTGAACTGGTTCAACTTAAAACTTAAAGCTGACCTATTATGCAAAATTTACATTTTGCACAATTTTGTTACTCCATTTGGGTCTCAGCTGCTTCTAAAGCCAGCAAAAGCACTGAAAAATACAGACATTCAGTGGGTGTTTGGAAATAAGTTCATGTTTTTTGGTGTCTGGGACACGCAGAGTTTCAGAAACTTTTAGAATGTAACGTCACAAATCAGCAGGCACTGCCCGTTACCTAGCAACCTCAGTGGAATTCTGCCCGTTACCTAGCAACCTCGGTGGAATTCTGCCCATCACCTAGCAACCCAAAGTGAATTCCAAGACGTTTGGAAAGCTGGTTTTACCGATTTATGCTTTTCAATAGTTGCATAATTGTACCTCTGTTTGCAGCCAGTTTCACATTGCAGTGTAACTTGAGTTGGGGGGCGTGACCAGCAGCAGCTTATTTGGATTTAAAGTGACAGAGGCCCCAAAACAGCTCACTCTAAAAGGAGATCAAAATAGGCAGAACTGAACATACTGAAATCTGATTATCTAAGAATAATTTTGTGTAAAAAAAATGTAATGAACATGTTTTGTATAGCCAATAGATTTATCCTAGCGTGTTCAAGGAAGAATAATAGGTCACTTTTAGGGGTTAAAACAGAGCAGTGTTGATATATAACAGCAAAACTAGTAATGAAATACTAAAAAAACTGCTAAATTTCATTTTGCAGTATCTTTGGTATTATTTAATACCAAAGTTAACTTGGATTGAGAGACAGAAAACAGTATTTTGACACCAACAAGGTCATTCTCAAACACCTATTAGTCAAATATGTGTCATACTGTAGGTGAACCCCTAAATTTATGCATCTCCTGTTTCAGGCCACATTTATCACCAAACACATGACTTTTAAGCTACTTTTGGAAGAAAGAAAATGTGCCCTAAAGTCATTTTGGCTTCAAACTTTTCATAGAGACCGTATACTGTAAAATATGGGGTCATAATCAGGTTCAACATTCAAGAAATCAAAGAAAAGGTGGAAAAATAAATCAATTGAGAGACCTTCCGATAAGCTAGGTCAAAACATGAGAAAAATACTCACTTTGGTTCATAAAATCACCTAAACATAGAAAGGTTAGAATCCTCTGAATGTAATAAAACCACAAGCTTACAGAAACATGTGAATGCAACATGTCAGAATAGGAGAAAGTCTCAAAATTTAACTCGCTAATAATAAAAGAGGCATTTTTTCTTTGCCTGTAGATTAACACTTACATGTTGCACGCTGTTCTTTAGGTTTTCTTTCTGCGAGCCTTCAAATTGAAACCGACATTTACTTACTGTCATCTTCTGAATATTTATATGAGATCACTGCACTCCATCAGCTTGCCCTGCAGAGATAATGGAGCATGCAGCAGCCATTAGGTGACTAAAAGTTTAAACAAACACACCATGCAGGTCGCTAAGCAGCTCCTCGGTAATTTTGTGCATCACATATTTGCATTTAATACTGTGAATCACTTTAATATTTTCTTCTGAATCTCTTTATAATCTGCTGCTGATCTTCTTACATATTAAAATTAGGTAATATTAGAGTTACAACTAGTGAAAAAACTAAAACAAATCTCAAAGGGAAAAGTCACGTTTACTTTCATAAAAGAAATGTGTTTGTATTGTTCCTGGGGTTCACGTGATAAAAAAAGCATTTATTACAAAAACGGTTACACACACTTAATATAATAGAAACCTTGCATATTGATCCATAAATGTACAATTATAACACTTTATACAATAAAAATAATTAAGTAAACTTCTTTTAAAAGCTCTAGCATCGGATGAAGGAAGTGAGTTTCATGTTTTTAATTCCTCTAAAAGTAACAAATGAACTGGTGGAAGAGTAAAACAAGCTTTTAAAGCATAAATGTCCAAACTTTTTACTATAAGTCGTTAAGTTAAAATCACTTGAGGCCACAGAAATTGTAAAAAATAAAAAAAAATTATAACATTTTTAGAATGAACTTCTGGCGCCTGTTTTTATTTTATCTCCTCAATAATTAGCTAATCAATTTCAGTTTTAGTAAAATTAACAAAATATTCAGATTTTTGTAGATATGTAAATTGACTGTTTTCGTTGATTGTTTTGTTTTGTTTTTTTTATTTGAGAAGTCAGATTTGCTTCTGAGATAAAGTAGATCAGTGTTTGTGTTTCCAGTTTCTCCAAAGTTAAGATGAAGGAAAAAACTTTAATAAATGGGAATCGGTTTTTTGTACCTGATATTTTTTTTATTTATCTGCAAAAAATTAATAAATTTCCTCTAAAGAAGAAAATGTGCTGTTTGAAAAAAACATCTGTAATATACGGTAAAATACCGGCAGAATTTTACCGTATTTATACGGTATGAATAAATATGATGTAAATATACTATATTTATACCATAATTACTAAATAGACACGTAAACATGTATAAATACAGAATTTAAGGGATTTACCTTAAAATGGATAAATACTGTATTTACGGCTTAAATACGGTAAAATTCAGGCAACAACAGATGGACACACAAAAAAAAAGTCTTTGATTTATTGTAAAACACTACATTTTACAGTATTTTACCCCCAAATTAAGTACATTTTACCATAAATTAGATGCTTTTTTACAGTGTATTCATCAGGTCAGATTTGATGAACACCAATTCTAGAATTGGAGCCACACAAAATCCTTCAGAGGGCCACAAATGGCCCCCGGACCACACTTTGGGCACTCCTGTATCTAAAACATGCCTTGTATTAAAATTGTGTAAAGTTTGGCCAAATAAAAGTTGATTATATAAAACATTATGTATCTTAGATGCAACAATATTTCTTAAATGCCAACCTAATGGCTTGTGGATACTGACAGTATTTGTATTTAGAATAAAGAATTGCTCAGTGTAAGTTAAATATCTGTAGATTTTTGTTCAGATCCTTCTAAACGTTTATTTATAAAAGCAAACCACTTTTATGGCTCATCTGGCGTACATGATTGTGAGATATAAATAATTCCTAATCCTGGGTGGAACAGACGTTCCCGAGGGCGAACTGCGTTGAAACCAAGGCGCCTCAGAGCATCTGTGGTGCAAACTGAGAACGTGTTAGCTATTGTTGCATCTGTTTTGCATGGAAGACTGTTTAGCCAGGAGCAATTAGACACAGGCTGAGTTTTCTCTGTAGCAGGAAGCACATTGTAGTTTAACGACATGGGAACATGGCAGAGTACTAAACTCTTCTTTTCTGTCACATTTTTGCTTCATTGCAGGCGGATTTTCTTCGACTCGTTTGTGATTTTGATGAAATTGTCTCCTGAATTTCTAAAGGTCTTTTCACATGTTTTTCCTTTAGATGTGACTGGTTTGTTATTCATTCTTGTTTGCTAAGAAATATCGACTCAGACACCTTTTAGAGATGCTGCTTCATTCAGCAAAATATCAAGCCCTGGATTTTATTATTATTATTATTATTATTATTATTATTATTTATTCAGCAAACTGTGAGGACACATTAAAGACCTTCCAAAACTTTTTATGTTTTTTACAGCAATGTTACAATCCAAAGTTAATTTAGGGGGATTTCATAGACTAGATCACATGTGTCAAACTCAAGGCACGCGGGCCAAATCTGGTCCGCCGGAGCTCTTGTCGTGGCCCTCTAGACTTCAAATTACATCAATAATTGCCCTCCAGTTGTTTTTTTAAAAAATCTGCAAAATTCACACAAGATCAACACATCCTTAGATTTTTTCTGATTTTATGGCACATTTTTCTAAAAATTGATCAAAAACATTGGGCTTTGGATCACTTTGGTGAGGTGATTAATAAAAAGTCAGTGCAAATATTGTGAATAGTTCTAGATTAGCGCCACAAAATCTGTGATTTTGATATAAAAAAACCCACAAAAACAATCAAAATCCTGGAGGATTGATCAATGTGAAAAAAATTTCTATATTGTTTAATTTTAAGAAACATTTATTTAAAGCTGAAACATCTATTTACTAAGATTTTCACAGTTTAATGGGTTTTAACAATACATTCTGGTACAACGGGCCGTTCAGATTTTTAATATGGCCAAAAATTAAAATGAGTTTGACGGCCTTGGACTAGACCTACAGAAAGTACTCCATAACAGTAGCGAGAAAGGAAAATAACACATTGTTTTCTTTCTCCTTTTTATTGAAAATGCAGTTTGTATTCAACCTTTTGTCTGGAGAATAAAATGTATCATGAGCACTAAGGTTACCATGACAGAAACATTTCAACGAGTTCATATGGAGGCTTGAAATCCTTGAAAACGCTTGAATTTCAGTTCAGTTTTTGGCTGCAGTTTGACATTTACTTTCCAAACTTTTAACATTTTAAAAACCGGTAACTCTCCATTTCGCTTACTCTTCTGTGACCACCCCAGATGAATTTGTTACAACATAAAAACCAACCAGCAGAGGCTTTGAAATCTGAATAGCATAAACAAACGAACGAGCAAACAAACGGGACGGCGCTCCAGTGGCAATCTGCGGCTCTCGGTCCCTGTGCAATGATCTGCAAATCGCTGGGCGCTGAGATAAAATTCAACTGAAACCACAAGCTGCCACATGGCAAATTGGCTGTTATAATTTCAACCAGGAATCTGGCAAGAACCAAACACTTGAACTGACCTGCAGGGCTAAAAAAGTCCAACTAAAGGAAGCCAACAAGCTGCTGCATTACCAGACATTAAAGTAGAAATTGTTGAGCTGATTCAGTGGCGTCTTTGTTGGTTAATGACATGGAAATCTCTGTTTCTTAAACAGCATTATTGCTCCGAATGCTGTTTTGTTTGCGTTCTCATTGTTATCGTCCTGGAAGATCTGGCAGGGAACTGCTTTAAAGATTAAGACGAACGGTCAGACCTTGTGAGGTAGATGTAAGTAGTTTCCCTTTTTGTTCTCTCTGACAAAACAATCCTGACCTGAACTGAAGTCTTGCTTTCTTTGATTTGTTTTTCTCTTCTGTAGTTTTCAACCTGGGGTCTTTGTAAGCATTTGACATTCACTTAGTTGTCAAGGAGATGGCTTTATTGTTACACCTGACTCCTTTTACCATTTTAAAAGTGGAGTATAATCACATCCCTGGCCTCTGAATTACAATTATTTGAACAAAAAGTCCAATTACCTTTCTTTTTCTTCTCCTTTCCCAGCTGCACCATCAGTCCACCTAACATTTCTTTTTCAGAAAACGCAGTTTATAGGCTGGATTTGTTTGGGAAATGCTCAAACCTTTCAACGCTGTCAGACAAAATGAAGAAAGCAGAAAGAAAGCTCAGTTATCTGCAGAGTTTGCTACAAATCAACTGCAAAAGTGAGGAAGAAATGCATTAAATTGCGTTAGATTTTCAAAATATTATGGCTGTAACTCTCCTTTCTGCCCTTTTAAATAATAAAAACTAAATAAATCTCTGAAAGAAAGGCTAATGGATACAGCGAACCATAATCAATGGTGTTCTGCAGCCTTTAGACGTATTATAAATAATATGTTTACACATTATAAGAAAGAGGGATGAATTGGTAGAACTTGTGAATTTTCCCAGAAAAAAAATCTAAAATATTAATTTTTTCTATTAAAAGCTGAAGTAACAGGTTAAATGTTGAAAATCTGACTTTTGTTTAAATACATTTAGTGTTAGTCTCACTGTTAATACTTAATATAGTTGGTGTTTTTTGCCAATTGATCTTCATCTTCCTTTGCATCACCAGTAGGAAATCTTTCATCATTCATTGAATTTTCTTGGTTTTTTTCCATCAGGTTTTCTATTGTTTCTTTCTGTAAAAACACAACATTTTAGAAAGTATTTTTATAGTTTCTTGTGCAAATATCTTAGAATTACAATAAAACTAACTCACAAGTAACTTTTCAGCCAGACAGGACTTTGTTTTGAGTAAATAATTGTTCAATGTTGACTAAAAGTCCTATTATTTCACTTATAAAAAAAAGTGTTTTATTTGAAGCGCAAAATTCTGCAAGTAGCACTTTGTATCAATACTCAAGAATTATTTAATTCATCCAGCAGTGAGATGAGGCAGGATCTTACATGTGTGATGTCACACTGCAACATTAACATACTTTAATCTCATTTGGGCAAATGACAAGAAAACTATTCAGGAGTTTTAGGGAAACAGTTTCTATAAGTTTTTACAAATTATTTAGCCCTTTTTTAGCTTCACTTCCTCAATCCCAACAGCTTTATTAAAACTCATTTGTAATTACTGAAGAATGAGAGCCAGCAGATTTTCTGACAAATAATAAAAGGTCACACAGATCATTATTCAGAACAATGGTGTGAAAACAGATTTCATAAGATGAGCTGCTCTGAAAGCACCTTATAGTGAAGGGAGTTGAAAATGAGAATTATTGTTTTTTAGTAGAATATCTGTGAAAACACTGCAGGTTAAAACCCAGCGGAGCTTTAAAGTCTTTCTGTGTCCAAACACACAAATTAGCTCAACTCAAAGATAAACTCGGACCTGAAACTGCCTCAGGGTTACTGGGAACCTTGAATCTTGATTTATTCTTAAATACGCTGCCACTTTGTAGGATTAAGCAATCTCTGTTGGCTAAATATACCCAATAAATAATTTTATTCAAGGTATAAAACACAAACACACACAAAAAAAGCTAATTCCTGATATCTCTGACATTTCATAAATTTCTCCACCATTATTATTTTGGATTGAGAACAACCAGTTCTGAACCAACAGGGTCACAATCTGTCAGGTAAAACGCAAACAAACGCTCCGAAAAGAGAAAACAGAGACAGAAATACCCAAAAAAACTACCAGAGCTGTCACAGAGTACTAATCAAACTGAATAGTAATTACTATTAAATAGTTGTAGAGTTAATGTTATAATACATTTATAATTTTCTGAGATTAATCTCAAAATTTGAGGATTTCTTTTCTAGCAAAGTTTCAACTTTTCAAACTTAGAAATTTCCAAGTATCTTTTTAGAAAATTTCTGAGATAAATGTCAAAATTTCTGAGTTGTTTCTATTAAACAGCTGCCTCACTTGATGTCAAGTTTCTAATTTAGTACAACAAACACTATTGCAAAAAAATCCCCAAAACAATTAGGAAATCCTGGAGGGACTGAAAAGATGTTCAATATTATTTCATTTTAAGAATTTATTTACCTTTTAACAGTTTGTCAACAGGTTTTAGCAACACATTCAGGCTCAACCGGCCCCTTAAAGAGCATTTGTCACCTTAATTTGACCCGAGAGCGCTTCAAAAGCAGGAGGTGGACTACAGAGCAGGGCATTCTGGGTAAATACAACCAAAACAAACATGCTGGCCTAACTTTAGCAGTAGAAATGATTTGTGTTTTTTTTACCAAATAAAAGAGAAATTCTACACCCTCTAAAATCTGATTATTTCTCATTTTGTTAACATTTTGTGAAGAAGAAAGTTGCACTCAGTGACTTCTTCAGAGGTTTTTTCAGGGATCAAATCGATGAAAACTCAAATATCGGTATCAGAAAAGAAAATTGTGGATCAGTTCATTCCTAGTAAAAAAAACAAAAAAAACAAGTTGATGATATTAAAATAATACTCAACATTTACACATTTGTTGCTTAATTGGAGTGATTTAATTTATTGTGTAGAAGCTGAATAAAAACAAGATCCCACAACTTCAGTAAAAAAAATTACTGATCCGCCTTCCCTGTCAGATATTACAGCAAAATAAATGTTATATTTAGCAGCAGGCTTTTGCTAAATTACAAAGCAGTTCTGCTAATACAAAGTCATCGACTTGAATTTTAAAAGCAGTTTGACTTATTAAAAAAAATATATGGGGTTTAACCAATAAAAAAAGAATAACATCTTGAGGAAATAAAAGACTTTAACATCAGAGGAGGTCTAGCTATAAGTATCCACCTTGTTCTTCAAAGTGAAAGCTCTAATCATCTGACTTTGATGTGTCAGACGTCCCCACTTAATCTTAATCTACATAAAAGCTGCCTGTCATTAATCCTCTTTTTCTCCACTCAGTCAGATCAATGTTTCCCTTTTCCTGAGCAAAAACAGTAATTAATCCCAAGTCCAACAGAGCCTTCAGGCATGACTATTCAACAAAGACTGATCAATGCCTCAGCCTTTTCACAAAATTACTTTTTCTATCGTATCGCACTTTACATTTTATCAAACACAATCGATTTATTCCCACAGAAACCAAATAATTGATTCTTCCTGAAAACCTAAAAACGTTTCAACATTTCCGCCTTGAAGCTTTCGCTAAAAGTTGCTTATTCGGATTTGTTTCAGGAACAACCAAACGCTGTAAGTCTTTCCACTTAATTTCACACCCACTGACTTGGCGTTATTGACGATGAATCGCAGATTTTATTAGTGATTAACTTATTTGGGAGAGAAAACTCCTGACGTGAGCTCAGTGGAGAGCAGTCTGCGCTCAACAGATAGGAAAGGGAGTGAAGGAGTGAAGGGGCCACTGCCTATTTATCAGGAGTAAGGTGCATGAAATTGGCTCTTAACCCCACAGTTAGAGGGTTTAATTAGAAATCATGCTTTTGCAACAGGAGAGGCGGGGAGGCGAGTTGTCCAAACAGGGTGATAAATGACTTGTGGGACAGAAGGTTTCGGAGGAACAGGAGGAAATGGCGAGAGCGAAGCGCAGGTGAAGTCTCGGGTCGAGGCGAGAGGTGAGACAACAAGTTGAAGCAAACAGGAGATTGCAGCTGAAGTGCAAACCTTCACCTCCGGAGCTGAGCGGCGTTGTCAACACGCGGCGCAGGGCAGAATCAAGCACCGGAAAACAGCTGGGCCGCCGTTACTTGAGTCTACTGTCTTCTACTCCTTAAATCAAATAAATGTAGCGAGTTTTAGATTTTTAACCTAGATTTGTGAGCTTGTGAAAGATAAACTTACAGTAGTAAAGAATGTTAGCTTTTATTGATTTTGTCAAACCTCCAAGAGTTGAACACACTGGAGTTTTTAGGTCAGCACTAAAAAGCTTGAGAGAGCAGTCTGCTGTTTTTGTGTCCTGCGTTGCACCGTGAGTACGATGGAAGTACGTTACTCCGGACAAATTCACCTCCTGATGTTTTCTTCTGGCTTCCTTCACTTATACACTGTAAAACATGTAATCCACAGTTAGTTGTGTCTACTATCTTCTACTTTTTAAGTCAAATTTTAGATTTTTTAACCTAAATGTGAGTTTGTGAAAGATAAACTTAAAGTACTAAGTTGTGTTAGCTTTTTATTAATTTGATCAAACCTCCCAAGAGTTTAATATTTTAATGCAACTTGCAACTAAATGTTCTTGAGTGGAATTCATTGTGATGTTTAGTAAAATTTATTAAATCAGAAATTTTGTTTGTGCAACTTGAAACAAGAATTTAAATTACTAAAGTAAAATAGGTATTTATTTTAACTTCATATTGTGAGTAAAATAACAGAGAAATGTGTGTTGCAACTAGCAGCTTTTTTTCTTGCATATTATGAAATAATTATTCGGTTTAAATTGCAGCATTAAGTTAAAACTTACAATTCCAGATTAATGAACTTGAAAACGATGTTTAGACAACTTGTGTCTTTTTGTTAAATCAAATTCATAAAGTTAAATTTGTGAATTAAAACCAAAACTATTTTCTTAAAATGCTAATACTGAGTCATGATATTGAAAACGTTAAAAAAAAGTTATGTTACAACAAACTTGCACAAGAATAAAGTCAAAGTAATACAAAAATAAAGTAATAATAATATCAGGATAGTCATTATATTACAAGAATAAAACTGTACTATTGCGAGAATAAAGTCAACGTGACGAG
Source organism: Xiphophorus hellerii (assembly GCF_003331165.1). Taxonomy (NCBI): domain Eukaryota; kingdom Metazoa; phylum Chordata; class Actinopteri; order Cyprinodontiformes; family Poeciliidae; genus Xiphophorus; species Xiphophorus hellerii. Next base: position 6,546,344 of record NC_045689.1, on the reverse strand, counting down.
AACTAACTTTTATTAGAATAAAATCAGAATATTACCAGAATAAGTTGATATTATGAGAATAAAGTTGTAATATTTTGAGTTTATTCTCATATTTTTTGCTTGCTTTTTTATTTTATTTTCTAATGCCGCGTCATGTCATTGAAAACATTTATTGAATTCCACGTTTCATTTATTTCAATTTAACTCTGACAATTTATGCTGCAAATTCATTTAACATGACCTGATTTTCAAACTTACTGTGCAGATTTGTTGCCGTTTTTCTTACAGACAACTTTCTTGAACAAACTTTTATTTTTTGCCAATCCGTGCTTGAAAAACAGTGACCGAAGCCTCCGCACACAGCGTACATGATTTGTTCGGCGCACCAACGGCATAAAATCTCCGGGCCATGTCTGTGCAGAAATCTTGATTAAAACTTGTAATGAGACTTAGGAGGGGCTTACAGGATTATTAAAAAATGCACAGTCTGCTGAGCCTCTATAAACAAGGAAATTAAAGCTGTAAATGAAAAAATAAAAACGCACACTTCGTTTGGCATCTCAGTAATTCTCCTCCATCCTTGTCCTCTCTTGGCTTAATTCCACCTTTAAAAAGGCAATCTCTACTTTATTATTTACCAGAGGACACATCCTTGACTAAATGCCAAAGAATAATTTTAAAGTCTCCCATAAATCTGAGCATCCAGGTGATAACAGCGAGGCAGTGATGACTAGGAGGAAAGTTAGTGATTTTGATATAAATATCCGACTCTGTGAACTTCCCCGCTTTCTAATTATATTAAGATTAATTGCCTGGGGTCTGAGGGACTCTAGTTACTGTTGTTAGACTATCAACACTCAGCAAACCTCGTTAGACGTGCTGCGGTCCGTCCTGAAAAGCCGGTTAATTAGGCCGGTGGTTAGGTGTGATAAAAGCACAACGCCAACAGGTCGCCAAGGTCAACTTAACAAAAACCAACAAAATAACAAAAACTGAAACGGGAAACTAATTTTTGGTTAAGTGAAATAAATAAAAAAATTTATTTAATGAGAAAAAACTATAACTAACTGGAAATATTTAACAAAACTAAGTAAAGCCTACTGAAACTAGACAAGTAATTCACTTTGTTTTTGTGTTGACTAAACAACTAAACAATATCCATCCAATGTAATAACTAATTTATTTAACATTTTTGGTTAAGTGAAATAAATGAAAAATGGTAATTAATGGGGAAAAACCATAACTAACTGAAACTATGTAATAAAACTAACTATAACCGAAACACTTTGACCTTTTTGTCAACCAAAGTATGAAAAAACTAAAATTACTTCTACAGTTAATAAGCATTAGCTGAAACTAAACAACATCTAGTTAATAATAAATAATAAAAACTAGCAAACACACTCTAAAACCTAACTTAGACAAAAAGTCTCAACAAAATAGCGTTAGCGGCTAATTGGCTAACCAGTAATGTATATTACAGGAGAAATCCTACAACTGCTAAAATGTGACGGTTCTCCATTACGGTTTTCATTTTGGGAAGCAGGAAATTGCACTGGTCTTGAGAGGTCGTGTTGATTTCTTCAGTAGCTCTTGATGCAGCGCCCCCACAGGCGAGGAGGGGAACAGCTTTTTCAGTTAGTCTGGATCGCTTGACTCAGTGCAGCGTGAAAGCGAACCGCAGCAGCTGAAAATGTAACGAGTGTTGCAATTTTGGTCTCAAATCGAACCGATTCTACCGACATCCTACAACTAAGTGAAATAAAGAAAAAGTCACAAAGAAATAAAACTAAACTTTAATGGAGAATCCTAAACGACTCTAATGCTGGTCTGGACCTGTATCTCTCTGAGCCACATGCTGCTTCCCCGACTCAGAAAGAGGCTGACAGAGAAACTTTTCAACCACACAGAGAGAGAGAGAGACCAGCACCTCCACTAATCTCCCACCTGTCCAATTGATTTACCTGGAAGAGCGTTTTCCCCGTCACCTCCTTCAATATGTATCTGCACAGCTCAAAGATCTAATGTCTGTCGTAAAGTTAAGCATCGGCAAACCACATGGAGATATTTAATGAGGCTTCCGTGCTGATTTCACGCTCCGTATCTGTCCTTTTCATTTTTCACCTTTTTCCACGCTCCCTGGTCTCCTCCTCTATCCCTCAGCGGCATGAGAAGCTCTTACCATCAATCAGCTCTAAGCCCCTGCCGATTGAGACGCTGTCACGCCGGGTTCTGCCGGTCGCCGGATAGGACCGCCTCGTCCTCAGCTTACCCCTGCGCTTCCACTATGGCACCCTTGGTATTTTACTAGCCATGAAGAAACTGGAGAGAAAAAAAAAAACACCAAAGTTTAAGGAGTCTGACTCTGAGGTTTTGAACCGTGTTTTCTATCAGGGCTTAAATCGAAAATGGCCGACTCTGTCAGTCAGTGATCGCGGTCATTCACGGAGAGAACTTCTCTGATGCAGCGAAGCGGGAAAATGTTTTATCAGAGTCAGTCGTCTGGAGAGCAGAGATGTCATAATGTTTCAAAAATAACGGATTGGGAGGAGAAATGGGGTTTATTTGTTTAGCGGGTAAACACGGATAAAGCTTATAGTGTCACGGCGAAATAAAATCACATTTAGTCGATTTTATTGGATGTTTGTGTGACAAACACAAAGCAGTGCAAATTTACAATATGGAAGGAAAATGATGGACGGTTTATAAAATCTGAAAACAGCAGCAAGCATTTAAAAAAATAATGGCTGTTGGAAAAGACAAGTATTTTGTTGACTTTCAATCCGCATTATTTTTGGTTGTGCAGGAGGCTCCACTTCTGCTTTTCAAAGACTGTATTCTTGTATATATCTGATTTTATTCTCGTAGTTTTATTTCTTAAAATCTTTTTAGTATTACTGTAATACTCCGTACCAATGGCTGCTGGGAAAGACAAGTATTTTGTTGTTGACTCACCAAACAACAAAATATCCAGAAACCAGTTGCTGAATTCTTGTTGGTTATGCAGGAGGCTCCACTTCTGCTTTTGAAAGACTTTATTCTCGTAAGTTTGTAATTTTATCCTTGTATGTTCAAGCAGCCAATGTTACGACAAAGTATTAGGGCTATGACTAAAAAAAAACATAAAATGTTTTGTTGTCAACTTATCATCCAGAAATCACTTACTCTTTTCTTGTGCAGGAGGCTCTACTTCTGCTTTTCAAAAATATACAGTTTGTATACTTACTCATCTGTTTGCAGCCATTTTCATGTGCCAGTGTGAAGGTTGGGTTGTAGGCGTGGCCAGCAGCAGCTCATCTGGTTTTAAAGTGACAAGATGCTCTAAAACAGCTCAAAAAAGGCAGTACTAGAGACTAAAGTCTCATTATCTAAGAATGATTTTGTGCAAAAAAAAAGAACCTGTTTTGTATAGACCGTAAGAAAAATATTTAATTTGCAAAACTAAATATTCAATTTGTAAACTAAATCTTTAGGTTGGACGTAAATATCTAGTTTGTTAATGATTTTATCATGGTTAAAATATGATTGAAAAATGAACACCCATTTTTTTCTTTATGACAGACTAAATAAACCAAAATATTGTTGTTATTTTTTTACTTTACAAACAGCTCCACATAACTGTATAATGAGCTTAGGTAAATCTAACTAGTTTTTATACATATATATATTTATTAAGTTTTTAAAATACAGCGTACATAAATCATACACAAGAGTATGAAGCATATATATATATATATATATATTTAACAAATTACTGTATAAGAAAAATATACTCTTACCAATACGACAATGAAAATAAAAACATACAATAACTAAAAATAAAATAAAAATAAAAAGTCAGGGAAATTATCTAAATAACTGGTTGCACTGCACTGATTACCATTTACACTTTAGCATGGTACTACCTGTCCTTAAAGGCATGGGTGGCAGCGTCACGGTTAGTCTTAGACTGAGAAAGATGGTCCAAAAACGGCTGCCAGATACTACAGAACTTATTAGTGGAGCCCACAACATTATACCGCAGTTTCTCCAAATGAAGAATATCAGTAAAATCACATAACCACATTTTAAACTGAGGAACCTTGTCACTTTTCCACAATCTTAATATTACTTTCTTAGCTATTACCATTCCATACACCACAGTCGTTTGCAAATATAACAAGTTTTTATTGCAAATCAAGACTTTGCTTGTACCAGGAAACATGACTGGTGACCGTCTTCATGCTCTGGATTGGCACAACTCCCTGTACCTGTTAGGCAGCAGCGCCATCTTAGGTGATTCTGCCACAGGCATCTTGTCTGCACATCATGTTCCCGTGACCTTGACTACAATCTGATTTTGGGTTTCTGTCGTGCCTTTCACTCCGGCTGCAGAGGAGAAAGAACCACTAGCAGAATCAGCAGCAGGAGAAGATGCAGCTGAAGGGATTTCAGTCCAGAATGTCGCAGATTTTTAAGCTTTTAATGATGTCTAATTATAAAAAATCATGAATAAAACACCCTAAATCCTCAAGTTATTTATTTGAATAAATAACCTTGTTCTTTGCCTGAAGCTGGAAACACACTGCGTGGTTTTTGCTCCATTCCCGCCCCAGTCGGAAACTCTGCGTCAGGCTGCATTAGCTTTGGTCAGTAGGCAGATCGAATCGGCACAAAAATATGTTAGTGTGACGAAGGAGGAAGACTAGAATCTGTGGGAGGGAAGCCGACCTGACCCGAATTTAGCTGCAGCCAAACAAACATGTTTGAATGTTTTGAGGCGGATCTGGATATTGAGAACTAATCACACTACAAAAACACAAAATCTTACCAAATATTTTTGGTCTAGTTTCTAGTAAGGTTTCCCCCAGAAAACTTGCTAAGCCCGGTGGTTGGGCGATAGGGCAGTCATTCATCCAGCGACCCGTCATGTTTTTGAGTAAAAAAATGCTTAAAGTCGGCAGGAAATTTGAAAATATCACTTGCTAATTTTCTGTTATTACAAGATTTGAAGATTGATACCTGAACACCAACTATAAAGTCTTAAAAATGCAAACATTTTAAAAAGACTTAAAAAAATAAGCAATGGTTAGCCTGGTGGGGTCACAACTAAAGCCTGGTGGCCCACCAGGCTAATAAACTGGTGGAAACCTTGTTCTAATGAAAATATCTTCGTACACGTGAAATAAAACAAAAATGATTTAGAAGCAGCTTTTGAGAAAGATATTGGAGGTTGTTGAAGTCAACAATTCCTTAATATTGATGAAAAAGTGGTTCAACAGATAATTGGTTAACGTAATTGGAAAAATTATCTGCCAATGAAACTAGCACTTTTGTTTTTATCAGTACTTTGGAATTTTTTACTTAAACAAGCTCTTATATCTTGATGAAAAGTTACTTGTAATTCAGTTTTAGCTTATTTCAAGTGTACTAAGATATTTGTAACAGAAAATAGACAAAAAATACTTTTTGCAGTGCAATGCCAATAAAAACCAGATATTAAGGCTGCATTCACACCAGTCCTATTTAGTCCACTTTGATCGAACTCTGTTTGGTTTGCTTATGCGCAGCTGAACTCTGATGCGGACCAAAAAAGCTAACTCTGGATCGTCTACAAACCTAGTGAACTCTGGTGCAGTTTGGATGCATATGTAAACACCAGGCAGACCAGAGATCACTCCAAAAGCAGAAATCAGACTACAGCTCAGGGCATTCTGGGTAAATACATCCAAAACAAACGCACTAGTCTAGCGCTAGCAAGTGAAATAACCCACTGTCTGTTACCACAGTTACAATATGACGCTACTCCATTTTTGTTTGCATTTTATGAAGAGTTGCAAAAGTTGCACTCATGTCTACTCGAGAGGTTTTCATGTCATTTCCTTCAGTAGTTTTTGGTGCAGCGCCCCCACAGGCAAGGAGGGGAACAGGTTTTTCAATTAGTTTGGTTTGTTGCAGTGTTAAAGCGAAACAAACCAGCTGAAAATGTAACAAACGTTGTAATTTTAGTCCCCAGTCGAACCAAGTCTACTGGTGTATCTGGCATTAATACACAATAAGCAGAAAACAGAACTGGGTTTAAGGCAAACTATTAATTAACTAATTACAATCATGCAGTAAAGAAGCAAAACGCTGAAATATTCACAATTAAGACACAGCAAATAATGAAAATGTGGGATGTTTTGATTTGCTTGCCAACACCTCCTAAATCAAGTAATTGCCTCTCTTTTTGTCCCGTGTAAAACAAATTTAATAAATCCTGCAGCCACATGGACTGAAATAGAATAGAATAGAGCTGATCTTAAAAAAGTAGGAAAAGAAACAGAAAAAAGTACAAACACATAATCATTTCTTACTTCCAGATGGGGTTTTTTTTGGCAGCTTATGGAGGAAACATGCAGAAGCAATAAACGAATCAAATGTCCACAGCTTTTAATCTCAATAAACCTTCATGAGACATAAATTGTCTAAAAGCTTTTATACATGAATCCACTTCCCTTATTTCATGATAAGGGAAAAACCCAAGGCATCTTGGATTTTCAAAGCTTTTGAAAATCCAAGATGCCTAAAATATTGTTTTGCATTTATCAAGAAAAGAAGCGATGGAGAATAAATCAACATATTTTTAAAACCGCTGAAGGTCCACCAGTGTCCTCGTCACCTTTGCTCCTCCTCCAGATTTAACCTCCCAACCTGATGCCCTTTTCTGAATTTAGTCGGCAAACTGAGTGCATTTGCTTCTCCGTGATTCTGTTTGCGCTTTTAAACTTTAACTTTCTCTATCAACTTATAATATCAAAGCTCACTTTTTTTTATTTCCTCTGGCCTCTGTGTCAGTTTGCTACTTTTTGGCATGGAGGAATAAAACCTTTGTTTCAGTAAGAATATCTGAAGCAGAAAAACTTCTGCTTCAGTTTGAAGTGGAGAAAAAAAACAAAAAATTGCAACATTACTAGGGGATGAAAATAAAAGCCAAAGGGTTTTAAGGATAAGAGAGACTAAAGAATCGACATTAAAACACTAAAATGGAAATCACAAATGTTTGGGCTGGTTTATAAAATTGACTTATTTCCAGTTTGGATTTGAAGCATCTTTTTATCTGAAATGTATCAGCAGTTATTTAAAAAGCCGTAATTTTATGTAGAAATTTTTCAAGTGGTTTTTAAGATTTTTCTTCCTTTTATGTTGTAAATTTCTGATTTATGTGAGAAGATGTAGCAGTCAGAGTGATTTTATGCTTTATTCATCTAATACATATGCATGTCTAATACTTTTACTTCATTGTTTCATTTAATAACTTTTTCACTACAAAATAAAACGTCAAATGCAGAAAAATACTTTCAAAAACAACATTCCTAATTCCTCCTTAAAGTCTAACCAACCCCTTTATGAATGTCAGGCTAGTTAGCAATTAAATGGTTTTCCTCTGTCAGTAAGTATTTCTCCACTATTGGCACGTACACAAGGTTGATTGACAGCGCTAAGATCCGCCTCCTGACTTTTGTTGGTTGTTTTTGGTCGAGAGTGGTGCATTTTTTCACACACTCAGGAAGGAGCTTGATATTTTCACAGATTATCTGTCTCATTACAAACTATAATGTCATGGTGATAGTTTTACCAAATGTGTAAAAAATAATAATTTTTTATAAACGTTACATACTGCAGCTTTAAGATAAACCAAGTTAGACTTTTAAAAATCTCTAATCAGAGGTTTAAGTGAAGAGAGTCATTTTGTAAAATGTTTTTCATATTCCAGTTTCCCTCAGCAGTTTTTCCTCGGAAGAGGATTAGAGCCACTGGGGGGAAAAAAAGACAATTCTGACTTTAATCCCAGAATTATGGCTTTAAAGCAAATGGCCTCCTGCAGAAACCTGCTTCAATGACGAGATGCAAATTGTGAAGAAGGAAAACAAACTTTCTAGAGAAAATTGTTGGATTTAAGCCAGATTTTCCGTGGCTGAGGGGTCACTGAAGATGCCATTTCATTAACAGAAGAGAAAAAGGTTTCCACCCAGCTTCCCGTCTGCTTTAAAGTTAGAGATTAAATTTTCAAGAGTCAAAATTTTGAGAGAAAAAAAGTCAAATTTTTTAGATTAAAGTCAGAATTCTGATATTAAATTAAGAATCCTGGGGAAAAAAGTCAGAATTCTGAGAAAAAAATATTGAATTCTGAGAATTGAGTCAAATTTCTAAGATAAAATTCAGAAATCTTGGATTAGTCAGAATTATATGACTAAAATAGTAAGAATCCTGAAAAAACATCAGAAGTTAAAATCTGAATTCTGAGTAAAAAAGGCAGAATTTTTAAATGAATATCAAAATTCTAAGATAAAAGTAATTTTAAGATTAGAGTCAGAAATCTGAGTTTTAAAAAGTCAAAATATTTAGATTAAAATCAAAATTGATATTAAAATCAGTATTCTGAGGTTACAGTCAGATTAGTATTTTTTCAGCGGTCCTAATCCTGTTGCTCCTGTTACTAATGTACAGATTCTGTCGCTCATCCTGTAACATGCAGCTATCAGCTTCTCCTGTTCCTTATTTCCATTCATTTGTCTGATCTGTGTTCTGCCACTGAAGGGAAACATGAAGCCTGCTACGCGACCCAATCTGAAACAAAAGCTGCGACCCAATCTGAAACAAAGGCGGCATCAGATGCGGCTGTCATCCTGACACAGTTATCGGATTGAACCCCACACTCCGGAGGAGCGCCGGGAGTTCTGCCCCGATAGGTAAAACCGTCACAGCGTGTCTGACAATTGATTTGGCATTAGTTTTTCAGGTCAGACCAAGTGGAGGTAATCAGCCCCCTGCTTGTCTCCTCGCCTCATGCAGCCACTGATTGCTCCTGTTGATCTGCAGCTATTTTCAGTCTCAGTGGTGCAGTCGATGGGGCTTCCTAAACGCACGCCGTTTTATCTGCGAGGTCTGCGGACGCCGCCCCGCACCTCTGTTCATGGGGGTTCAACTTTCTTCCAAGCTGTTTGGGGATCTTGTTGGTTGTTTTTTTAGAGGTTTCATCTAATTTAGGGCATTTCATATCAGCCGATGTTAGTAATATTAATGTTAATACCGATTTTTTTTGTTTTCAATAACTGAAATACTTCCAAACTGGTGGCGTGACCTTTCTTTTTTTAATCCACACTTTTTATTTTTTATTTTTAAGCAGTTAGGAGGGAAGGTAGTGAAACCTGAAACTGCACTGCAAAAACAAATTCTCACAAAGTATTTTTAATTCAGTTTCTAGTGTAAATATCCTAATGCACTTGAAAAAACGCAAAAGTAACTTAGAAATAACTTTTCAGCAACATGTAGGAGCTTGTTTTTAGTAAATAATTCCTTAATTTTTGATGAAAAGTACTGGTTATATTGGCAGATAATTTCACTTATAACAAGACATTTTTCCCACGTTACAAGCGAAATAATATACCAGTGGAAGTAGCACTTTTTTAGGAAGCTCCTAAATCATGCTTAAAATCTGTTTATAAGTTATTTTTGTCTTATTTCAAGTGCACTACGATAACTTTGAAGTAACTTTTCAGCAAGATATTATAGCTCATTTGAAGTAAATCATTTTTTTAATAGTGATAAAAAAGTTCTAGTTCCATTGGCACTTATAACATTGGGAAAATGTGTTGTTATAAGTATTAGTTCCAATGGAACTAGTACTTTTTCATCAATATTCAGGAATTATTTACTTAAAACAAGCCATTATATAAGTTAGATTCATTACAAGTGTACTAAAATATTTGCATTAAAACTAAATTCTTGGTAAGATTTTGTGTTTTTTTTGCAGTGTGCTGTGGCTGAAGTTACTCAACAGGCCGTTGCTAGGTGACCAAAGAATGAATGAGTTGCTAGGTAACCAAAGAATGAGTGAGTTAGTTGATTCTGCCAACCTGACTTAGCTTAGCCGTGAGAGGTTGAGCAGTTAAAGTATTTTCCTCTGACTACATCTCCCAGCTTTTCTTTAAGGCTTATTGATTTTTTTTTAATGAATATTTACTTCAAAACGTTGGGTCTTCCAACGGCCTACAAATTACTTCAGTACACTTCAAAAACACAAAATATTACCAAGAATTTTTGTCTGTTGTGAAATATTACAGTTGAATTAAGGGGGAAAAAATAACTTACAAGTAACTTTTAAACAAGAGGAACTGGTTTTCAGGCAATATCTTTAATTCTTTAAAAAAAGTTCTAGTTCCAGTGGCAGATTATTTCACTTATAACAATAAAAATATCTCTTGTTATAAATGAAATAATCTGTCAGTGAAACTAGTATTTTTCATCAATATCAAGGAGTTATTTGCCTAAAATAAGTTCCTGTATCTTGCTGAGAACTGTTTTTTTTTTTGTTTTTTTGTCTTGTTTTAGGTGTACTGAGATATTTGCAGAAGATACTAGACAAAATACTTGGTAAGAGATTAGAGATTTTCTAATTGTGGTTTTATTTATTTTTCTAAGTTGTAGTTGCCGCTGGAGATTGGTTTAAATAAGCATTTAGTTAACACTCATATATTCATGGGTATAAAATCCGGGCTCTCTGCAGACGGACCCCAGAGCTCGATTCCTACCGAGGACTTCCTTGCTCCAAGGCAACAGTGCTAACAACGTTTCCACCTGCAGCAGGAACTAATTGCTTTAATTTAAAACTGAAAAGCTACAGTAATACTGTTAGTGAGAATATTATCTTTTATTTTGTGTTAATTGCATGTTTTGTTTTTATATTCCTCAGTGTGTTTGTTTTGGATTTATTTGAAGAGGTGGTATTATGTAATTTTTTGTTTGTTTTTTTGTAGTTTTTATCATGTTATAAAGTTATTCCCTCACTATAAACATACCTGAAGTGTTGCTTTATTTTATACATGTTTGAGAAATCCTCTCATCTCCATGGCAACCATTCGGCTGTGCAAAACGCCTGGGTGGATCTAGCTCCTCCCCCACTCAGCTCCTTCAGACTAGCCAGCAGCAATTAGCAAACACCTGGTGGAACTGCTGAGTTCATTATAGGAGCTACTTCCCAGTGAAACGCTGGTAAAAACTTTAAAGGGTTAATAGAGGAGCCATGTTGTGAGGACTTCCTGAAGGCGGAGTTTCAGAAAGAGCAGAAGCTTCTTAAAGAGACAGAGACCTAATTTAAAGGTGCTAAACTACAAAGTTAACTTTCTTTTAGGTTATATTCATCAGTTACTGGATTGTGGTGTAAAGTAGTACTACTGTATGTAGCCGGAAAATATATAACACTGAGAAGTTAAAGGATTTCTCTAACATGCAGGAAAGAATCAAAGCAACACTCCAAGTTTGTTTTTGATGAGCAAATAACATTATAACATAATAACGCCCATTTTAAGTTTCGTTTGACATATGCAGCATTTTTACAACAATGTCAGTAGTTATAACACTTGATTGTGTTATAAAATGGCACTAAGTGTGTGGAAAATACAGACATTATCACACTAAATGCTGTTAGGAATAAGTTTCAATGCAGTAACTGAGTTGTAAATGTTCCACTTTAACCTGCCACATATGTAATTTAATCCAGTCGGTTGTCTATGCTATGCTACATAAATAAATAGATAAATAAACGTACTTGATGTTAAAAATAAAGGAAATTCACCTCATGGGAAACTGTTTCAGTAGAAGTCGGTAACGTCAGTTTTTTATTAACCCTGTTGTTTGTTTTGGGATTTGCTTTAATTAAGAGAGTTTCTTGTTTCTGTCAAAACAAATCACATTTTCCCAGTTCCTGTTTCTTATTGATCAGTTCTCCTTAAAGAGCAGCTTTTCTACATATATTCTCTCTCCTGCACCTCGTGTTTCTCTGGTCTCGCTCAGTACTCAAAAGCACGTTTGTACCACCAGTTAGATTCACATACTACTTCTTACTGTGGAGTTGGAGTTGACGGCTCCAAACAGAGTGCAGACTCTTTACCTGTGGATGAAACGGCTTGTATTGATGCCTTGCAACAACATTCATATCTGCAGCCCTTTTCGCTGGGATAATTCAGCTCTTGGGGACTGAAATATCTGCCCACACACATTTCCACCGTTTGACTCCTGAGTTTCGTCTGTTGCTGTGAATGCTCTCAGCAGCAGAATAATTCTTCCAAAGGTTTAATGCAGAGAAGAAAAGACTCTGGTATTTCCTTCCCTTCCTATTTTGGGCCAGTGAATCGTGTGTAATGCATTAACTGCATCTGTGAGTTTGTCCAGCTGAAAAGAAAACAACTGGTTGGACAACCGTTTATTCACGTCTGTCTCTTAAAAGCGTCATTTGAGATTCCTGCTCACCTTTGTATTTTACTTTCTTCTTAAAGACTGAGAACCGCAAAACATTTACTGAAAAATGACAGAGATCTAACAAATTAATGTTTTCAAGTGTTATTGTGATTATGCTATTTATACTCCTCAGTATCATACAGTGGCTGCATCAAATTTGAATTATGTAAGTAAAAGTAAAGCTGCAGTATGAAAACATTTCGTCACAAAGTCTGCAGTGTGTAAAACTGATGACTTCATGCAAACCTAGCAACCTCATTTTTTACTTTATTCAAAGTTGTTTGATTTAAAAGCCTAATTGTGGAGCTACACAGCAAAATACTGCAGAGAATGAGAGCTGAGGCTTTTTGTTCCACATTATGTTCAGTAATCTGCACTTAATTAGAAAACAGACACAGAACGAGCTAATTCTAATTTCTAATAGCTTTTTCTCTTGGTGTCATTTGGAACATGTTCAGCCAACTGACCATGTGCTTTGACTTGTTAACTGTAATTTCCTTGCCTCTTTAATTTTGCGTGCGGTTTCATCATGTTGTTTGTTTTCTTTTATTATTCTGAAACCTGCTTATTGCCTGCTTGCAGTGAGCTTATTTTTCATATGAAAGTATTTCAGGTTAAAACAGGAGAAAATTAGTGACAATTGTTCGGATGCAAATGCATTCAAAGAGGCTCGCTTCTAAGAAAATAGGTTTTGTTGAGTATTTTTTAATTTTTGAATGAATACGATAATCAGGGACAAGAAACTTAAATGTAAGGACTGAAAACCAGTCATCTAATTCTGATTAAATATCCAACAACTTTTGGCTTCATCTTTTTTTAATCTATTATTTAAATGTGTCAAAAATAATTAAAATTTGAATTTATGCGTTAAAATATCATTTTATGTATTTTATTTCCTCTTCATGTCCGTTATGAAATAATTACATTGGCGCACAGCATCTCAACTGCAGACCAATCACGTTGTTTAAAGCAGTGGAAGCCCCGCCCCCAAATTGTGACTAAAACTGAAAGAATGAAAATAAATTAATAACGTTTTGTAAAGTAGAAGTCAGATGTTTTTACACCAGATAGTCCGGTAGATTCGGTTCGATTGGGAACCAAAATTGAAACATTTGTTACATTTTCATCTGGTGCGATTCTGTATGAACCAAACCCTTAGAGAAAGCTGTTCCCCTCCTCACCTGTGGTGGCGCAACAGCAAGAACCACAGAAGAAAACAGCATGAAAACCTCAGGAGAAGACACTGAACGCAACTTTCTTCCTCACAGAAATGGTGTGGCGTTAAATTTTAGTAGTTTCTCTTGTCTTTTGGCGACAGACCACGAGCCATTTCTCCTGCTAGTTCTAGACTAGCATGTTTGTTTTGGTTGTATTTACCCAGAATGCCTTGCGTTAACTCCACTTCCTGCTTTTGGATAGATCTCAACAGCTTAACGCAAAACTGTTTATTCGCCGTCATCAGTGGCCATGCTAACTAGCTTTAGCATTCCTGACAAATTCTGTTTTCAGGAAGAAGCGTAGTCAAGCTTGATTGACAGCACTAAGACCAGCCTCCTTGCTCTGATTGGTTGTTTCTGGTTAGCACTGGCAGAAAAGCTCTTTTTTCACAGGTTTTCTGTCTCATTCTATACTGTCATGACGTGGTGACAGCTTCAACAAATATATAAGATTAGATATATTTTAAAAAGTTACATACTGCAGCTTTAAGAAGACTTTGAAAATAAGCTTCAAATCTCTATAGCTAGGAAACTATTTATTAATTTTACCTTTAAACATTTGTCTGGTTTGAGGCAGAATATAAAGAATGATTGAGATGTTTTTACTGAAATTTAAAAAAAAAATAGAGAAAAAAGCTGGGAAAATTATAACAATAAATCAGAAAGTAATATAATAAAAGCTTATTGTTAGACATGTCTGACAAATGGATTTTAACTTTGTCTCATGGCTGTGTTTTGTGCAGCTAAATTACTAGAATGCTGCTTTTTGTATACCTGCACTCTACCTGAAAATGCAGTAAAAAAAAGAGACGTTTTAGGCAGAGACATAATCATAACGCCACATGATGACCTTTTACATGCCACTTCCATCTCTGTTCTCCTGACGGCTCACAGGGTGCCATGCAGAGCAGATCAGCTGGAGGCAAATTAATTTATTAAAATTACCGACATCTGGAAACTTAGAAAGGACTCCGGAAAGTGCAGATTTTCTCTGTGAAAACAATGGGGGGAAACTGAAGCAGCCTTATATAACTCGCTCCTTGGGTGTCCGTCTGAGCCTTGCTTTGTTCCAAACATTGGCTTTGTGTTGTCAGAATATGACAGAATACCGCTGCTTCAACGTCAGGCTCTTTTCTCCTTTAAAGGCTCGCAGAGAAACGGTGCCTGAGTGCAAATCTGTGACCAACAGGAAACCTGCTGCCAGGGTTGGGCAGTCACTAGATACATTTACTCAATTACATTTACTTGAGTATTTATTTAGTAAAACTTTACTTTTAGGAGTGTTTTTACTATGCTGTACTTTTTACTTTTACTTGAGTAATTTCATAAAGAAGTATCGCTACTTTTACTTGAAGAAGAAAAAAAAGAAACATTTTTTCTAGAAAATTTCTGAGATAAATCTCAAAATTTTAGATTTTTTTTCTACCAATTTTTTTGATTTTTCAAACTTGGAAATTTCTGGCATTTGTAGAAAATTTCTGAGCTTTTTTTCTAGCTGGTTGTGCTTTTTACTTTTGAGTAATTTAATTATAAAGTATCACTACTCTTTCTTGAAAAAAAATCTTATTTTTTATGTTATGTCAATCTCAGTATTTCTGAGTTTTTCTAGCAAATTTTTTGACTTTTCAAACAAATTTTCTTCGTTTTCTGGGAAATTTCTGAGATTGATCTGAATTTTTTAGTTTTTTCTGCCAAATGTTTGACTTTTCAAACTCGGATTTCCTTGATTTCTTTAGAAACACAAATAAACAACTCAGTTCCTTTTTTAAATAAGAAAATAAATATTTTATTGCCTGAAATGCAGTAATGTTGCTTTCCTTTAGTGAATGTTTGATCTTTTGTAGCAAATGTTGCATCTTCAGATAAATACGTGCAACATAATCGTGAAAATTTCAGTGTAATGTAGAGCTAATATGTTGATTTATTTTTTTTTTAGAATAACCCATTAATTCATTTCTCCAAGTCTCACATTTGTTTTGGTTGTATTTACCCAGAATGCCTTGCGCGTTAGTCTTATTCCACATTGTCACCTTACTAAAATAATGACCTACGTCGATTTAAAAAAAAATTTTTTTTGCCTAAACAACAAAACAAGATAACTGAACTGGATTTTCTAGTTAGGTTAAAGTGAACTAATCAGAGCTGGTGTGAATGCAGCCATCCTGGATTCACACCAGCTGCTCTGTTTCCCATCTGTTGGTTGTATTTCTTTGGGTCACGATGTGTCACTTTTTCAGACATGTTAGCTTACTTCACGTTTTGAGCAGAAAATATTTCCAATTTTCCATCATTTCCCTGCTTCCCTGCTGGATTCCTGCAGTTTTCTTGGAGTGCAAGCAGAGCTGAGGATGAAAGGACAGTTTTCTATCAGTTTTGATGGATAAGGCATGGAGATTCTGCTTTTACGCTTCTTTCGTCTTTTGGGGAAGGATCAGAGATGCTCGTTTGTGGAAGAACCCGACTCTGCCACGGTTTCCACCCAATCAAAACATAATTTTAAGATGCCGTTTAAGTTACTTTGTTTAGAAACAGAAAAAACCTCATGTTTATATCGATGTTTTTAGTCTGTGTAACTCTTTATACTCAGATTATAATAATTATTAGCAGGGAGTGCTTTAAAGCTGTTTCAGAAAGTTGCCGTTTTATTAATTTTTAGATTTTCTGGAAATATTCCAGAAAAAAACTCAATAATTTCAGAGTTCAGTCAAAAACCTGCTATAAAAAATTTCATCTCAGAAATTTGCTCAACGGAATAAATTTGAAATTTCTTTGACTCTCAAAAACAGAAAATGTGTAAGAAAAAACTCGCAAATTTTTGATCGACCTCAGAAATTTTCTCAAAAAAAGACAACTTGGACATTTCTGATTTCCAAGTTTCTTCTAGCAGATTTGCTAGAAGCAATTCAGAAATAGAGATTTATCACAGAAAATTTCTAGAAAAAAACTGTAAAAAAAAATAAAATAAATAAAATGTTACTTTTGAAATTCAAAAAATTTCCAAAAGTCAAAAACTTTTGATATTTAAAACTGAAATTTCCAAGTTTGTATGAGGAAATTTCTGAGAGTTTTTGACTTTTCAAATTCAGAAATTTCAGTTTTTGTCTGGAATATTTCTGAGATTAATCTAAAAACTTATTTTACAGTTAACTCTTAATTTTTGACTTTTCAAGCCCCAGAAATGTTCATATTTTTTCAAGAAAGGTCCTGAGATCAATCTCAAAATTTCTGAGTTTTTTGGTGAAAATTTACTCTTCCTTTATTTCCATCTACGTTCCTAATAAGCAGTTATACTTTTATTCTTTTAGAAAACATTTAAAAATGATATTCTCAAATGGCATGTGATGTTTGATTGTTTTATTTTATTTGTCATGTTTTTTCATAATTTTATGTGAATATGAAATATTCTATTCTTCTAAGAGTCCGGGGGAACCATAAATCATCTGAGCTTGGGGAGCCAAACGGCTAGCTCCGGCCCTGTCAGTCTACAGTCACGATGCTCCAGTTTCATCGTAACGTTTATATTTGATCTCGTTTCCTCACTTTGCCTGCAGCGAAGTTTAGTATTCAAGATGGCTGCATGCATCATGTAGGACATGTTAACCTGAAGCAGCTGCAAATTACCCTGCAGCTGTCCTGCATTTTGATTCTAACTCGCACTTTGATCACACAGCGGAGGAATTAGCAACGCTAGTGCTGCTCTGTTTTTAAAGAATAACACACAAAAAGTGATTTTATCTTCTCTTAGTAGCTAAAAGTGACTCCAGATTCTTCTTCCTTGTTGGAATTAGACGAGCTGGACTCATCAGATTCACAGCATCCAGCTTTGCTGTCATGTTTGCAACCAGAAGGCTTGATCTGCTCCTTTAGTGGGAAGATTTATTCTCTTTGAAGAGGCTGCGCTCAGACTCAGAGTTACAAAGCAGGGATTTGTGTTGGCTTGGAGGTTTGTACTCATCACATAAAGAAGAGAAGCTGAATAATAATAATAAAAAAATATATATATTACACAGATTGTTTAAAGGAACCTGTTCTGAGCATCAAGGGAAGACGTGAACACATTCCCATATAAATCTACATTAATAAAGACAGCGAGGCGGAATAATGTATTATATATGTTGTATGAATAATATATTGCAGGCTTTAATGTATTTTATTGATTTTATGTGGCAAAGTAGCACAAAGGTTATGCTTCACATAGTTTTAAAATGGGATCTTTTCTGCTGGGTGGTGAACTGTCTCAAACTTTTACAGTTTTTCCTTCCACTCAACTTTCTAGAAATTCATCTAAAGATCATAAACAAATCCAGTGGATAATAAGATCAGCAGAAAAGATCATTGGTGCCTCGTTTTTTTCCCCTCACAATGAAGTGGAAGGAAATTACACATGGTTTTAAACTGAAAAGTGTGGCGTACATCTGTATGTTCGTCTCTATCAGCTCTGCAAACCTGAAAGAATAAACATTTCTCCCATTGTTATTTACGATGTCAGAGAAAGAAAGGTTCAAGTCTTGCGTCACAGGTTCTTAATTAGATTTAGGTCTGGACTTTGACTAAGCCATTATTTGAGCTATTCAGTTGTAGCACTGGCTGAACGTTTAGGGCCCTTTTTCTGCTGGGAGATGAACTGAATCAGCCTGTTGTGGTTTCCAAACATCATCACAGTTTCTCCTTTCACCCAAGTTTCCATTATAGTAGCTGGCCACCACATCTGGATGCACACTGGCAGTGAAAAAAATTTTTACTTAAGAAGGCAGAATGATGTTTGCTATCCTGACAGCAGAAATTAGATTTTTAAAATATGTTTCTTTATAATTGGGTAAAATAAATTACTTGTTTGATGCACCTGAATTTATTATATTTATTCACGTCTTGTTTTCCACGTCTGTTGTGGAAGAGGAACTGATAGAATAACTCAAAAGCTGCTGTACTAAGTTAGAATTTTATAACAAAATTTAGAAAATACACTAGTGGGATAAAAAATATGAGCAAAAACACAAAATTTTACCAAAAATGTTTGCCAAGTTTTCAGTACACTTGATATAAGACAAAACTAACTTAAAACAAGTAACTTATCATAAAAAAAATATTAAGACAAATAAATAAATTTTGCTGAAAGTTAGGTTTGTCTTATTTCATGTGTACTAAGATATTTTCTAACGTAACCAGACAAAAAATACTTGGTAAGATTTTGTGTTTTTGCAGTGAAATTAACGTATTAATCCCCAGTTTTTTGTTGATTTGCATTGTTTTCATATAATGCTGTTATACGAAATAACGTTTGGAGTAATGTGTTTCTTAAGATAGATCTAAAGGAATAATCTTGTAAAAACTAAATGATAAACATTGGGTTGCATACATGAACAGCTTGGCTTCAAAGAGAGAAAATAAAATCATATTTGTGTCTTTCTGAACGATGAGTCAGAACTAATTATTAGTAGTTGCTGCATGAAGCCATCAGTGAAACATGGCAGCTCTGCATGAGGAAAATTAAGCAGACAACAGAAAAGTCTGCATTTATCTCACTCTTCATATTCTATTTGCTCTGTCTGTTTCTTCCTGTTGAAATTATGTTTATCTCGGTTATTTCTGTGTGGTTATTAAGCGTTTCTGTTTTCTGGCCGCTTTGAGCCTGGGAGAATAATTTAAGGCGTTTTCTTTTCCTCCTGAGGAAACGGCGGGACTGTCAGCAGCTCTTCCTCCCTGTGTCTCCTGCTTCACCTTTTCCCGACTCCAGATAATGCGCTGACAGCCCATTACCTCTTATCACACGCCGCCCTCCTTAATCACTGATGCTGCAGCCGCGTCATAATATCACATAATGAAACTGCAGTCCTTTTCTGATAGTTTTGTCACATTGTTGGAGCTCAGAAGTGTTGCCTTTCCTTCTTTTTGATAACAATGTTTGCTAACTTAAGAGGATTTGTGTTAAATATTAATAGAAAGTGATTTTATTATTGGCACTGATGTTTCTTTTTCTTAGTTTGTGGAAATATTAATTTTATTAGCAGTAAGTCTGCTCAATCTTAATTTTGATGTATTTTTTAAATACATTTATTCCTCTGTTATCTTCTTTGTCTGGGTTAAGTTTCAATAGATTCATCTTGAAATTTTATCTTTGTACTGTAGTTTCTCAAATGTACTGTAAAAAAATTACTTTAATTTGGTTTCAAATTATAATTTTTTACACTTTATTAAAGTTGACCCATTGTCCTTCCTTGAACAAGTTAGGATAGATTTAAGGGTGATTAAAAAACAATTATTAAATTTTTTGCACAAAATCATTGTTGGATTATGAATCTGATCTGAATCTGAATTATTCAATCTGATCACTTCTGCATATTTCGATCTGTTTTAGGGGGTCCTGTCACTTTAAATCCAAATAGGCTGCTGCTGGCCACGCCCCCCCAACTCAACCTTTACACTCATGGCTGCAACCGTACATCTTTGAAAAGCAGAAGTGGAGCCTCCTGTACGACTAACATGAAAACAGCAAGCTGTTTCTGGATGGCAAGTGAACAACAAAACCCTTTTTTTCCCCAGCAGCCATTGTACTGTTTAGGTTGTTAGGTAACGTCGCCGTGTTGTGACTCTGCAACTGGGAAGATTTTGAAAAGGCTCGTTTTCCAAGTGCCTAAAAACATTAACTTATTGCCAGATTGCAGCTGGGTGTTTTTATAAAGCGATTTGAGAAACTAAAAGAAAGTACAAAAACGCACAAAAATTTTGCATTAAGGTCCCGTTTAATTTAGAAATCAATGCACACAAATTTGTTTTGTTTTTCTACTGTTTCTGTTTATGATGTAATTGTTAAGGTTTTTTATAGACACATACAAACTTAATCTAAATTCAGTCCTACGTGTCAACAAAATAATTAAAAGAAAAAACACAAAAATGCCTCTACATCAGCAGTTTGATTACATATTAAACCTCAATCATAGTCAGTTCTGGTATCAGTGATACTGGATCTGTATTTACCTGGTTTTGGATCAGTACCAAACTGTGAATGTAGAGACAGATCGACTTCAGATTATCTTCATCTGTTTCTTTTCTCATCATGTTTTTAATAAACCAAATAAACCCGTGTTTACAAACACCTTCAGACATGCAGAGCAGGAAGATGTTGATGCATCCAGGTTTTTTTTTTTCTCAGCCATCTGAAGAAGAGAGCAGAGCTCGGATGAGATGACGGAGAAATACATGTGGATTCATGTTTGCACAAACAGGTTCTGGTTGTTCTGACATCTGGTTGTAACCCGTTTAGTTTACGCTGCAGTCTGTCACAATCTACTACGACCTTTCTTTAATTCGAGTGCTGCCTGCAGTTCACCGTTTGCTCACATACAAATGAGGTTTTTGCTGGTTTCCAACAATCGCTTGCAATTTCTTACAAATTAGAAGGAAAGTTTAAAAAAGCTCCAAAAATAGAAGATCTAGGATGGAGAACTAGGACCATACTTAGAAAACAAATTAGGAGAATAAACTCAATATTAGGATATTAAAGTTGTAGTATCACAAAAATAAAGCCATAAAATTAAAAGGATAAAGTTGAAATAAAATGAGAGCAAAGTCATAATATTTTGATGTCAGTCACATTTTTACAAGAATAAAGTCATAATATTAAAACAAAGTTGAAATAATATGAAAATAAACTCATGAGAATAAAGTCATAATATTATGACATTATGACGTTATTCTCACATTATCTTAACCTTTTTTCCGTATGAATTTATTCTCGTAATATGATTTTATTCTTGTTGTATTTTTTCTATTTTATTAGTGTCACCCTAATTCTGTGTTATAAGGATCAGATTTTTGCATCAAACATTAAAATTTTTGCTTCTAAAACAAAAATAAAATGAACTTATAATTTGGTGTAGAATGCAGTGAATATTAGAATCACTGTGTTTTATAATCTGAGTTTTTGTCACCAAACTATTGTAAACAAAATGAAAAAGAAACTCGAGATTTTGAAAATCTCTAATAATTAACCTTTAACTTGAAGACCACACACAGAAAAGAAACTCCTCCGTCTTGGCAAGATATCAGAAGTAAACGGTGTTTATGAACGATGGCAGATCGTTTCCAGATGTGTCCGATGTCACGTGTGAACACAAACCTCCCAGCTGTTCATACCGTATATAACCACCGCAGTTTGCCTCTCACAGCACATCTTCAAAGATTCATTGTTTATTCCCCTGCTTTAAGTAAATGCAGAAAAACATCGAACCATCTGAGATACGATATTCACCCCAGCTGTGAGAATAATGTCACTTCAGAAAAATCACAAATCTCAGCTCTATGCTCCCAGAAAAGCAACTTGTGAGATTTTTCTGTCAGTTTAGAAACAAAACAATCCAATAACTCAATTCAGATTGTTTATTTATACGGTAAAAGTTATACATCCATTGTATATATTCTAAAACTGCTTCTGCGATGCATTTTTAGATGGTAAATCTAAGTAATAACGTTTCTGTTACGCTAAACAAAAGACAAAGTAAAAATTATTTTACTGGCTGATTTTTGCCCAGGTCTCTAATTGTAATTTGTATTCTTGGTTGCAAACATCATCTTTGAGTATCACAGTGTTTACATTTAAATACATTAATAAAATCAACTAACTTTATTGTAAATTGATGATTTAATAAACAGAATGAGGGAGTAGCGCTCTCATCAAAACATTTTTTTGAGTTGTTAAATCTGTAAAATGATAAGATTTTTGCAACGTTTATATTGTGAAACACAAATTTTTACCAACACAACCTCAGTATCTGTGACTCATTACCAGCATGAAGTTCAAAACCAGCACAAAGGCCGAATCAGCTGGAAATCAAGATAACTAGGAAGTCAGAGTCAACAAAATACATTAATACTTCTGTTACTTTAGCAGAATCAAATGTTGTGGTTTAACTGCTAAATATCCTGTTTTTTATAATTGGATCTGCTTTTCCCCCTCTGTCTTCTTCGTTTACTTCTGCATAAGTCAGATTTTAGTCAGAAACCTTAAACTGAGGTCAATTGGTGACCAAAAATGCAACATATGTTTCATTTTCTGTTTCTCACCTCTCTGTGTCAAACAAACCAAACTCTTTGAAAAACCTGTTCCCCTCCTCGCCTGTGGTGGCGCTGCACCAAGAACCACTGAAGGAAACGACACAAAAACCTCTGAAGACACTGAGCACAATTTCCTTCATCACAAAATGCAAACAAAAATGGAGTGGCGTCAGATTTTAGCAAATATAGGATTTCTCCTTTGTCTTTGGTAAAAGACCACTAGACATTTTTCCCACTAGCCTTAGACGTTTGTTTTGATAGTATTTACCCAGAATGCCCTGCGCTGTCATTCACTTCCTGCTTCTGGAGCGGTCTCCGGTCCACTTGGTGTTCACATATCCATTCAAACCGCACCAGAGTTCACTTTATAGGTTGACCAGACTTCGATTATGCATTCACGCTACACCAGCGGTCTTGGCTCAGCCTTTATAACAATAATACATATATGTAAATATGATTACATGCTGCCTGATCATATTAATGTTATGGACTACTCACAATAGTTATCAGTAAGGACAGCTATGGTTAATTGCTATTATGTGATCAGAAGTTCTTAGTTCAGAGTTTTAAGTTGGTGAGGTGGAGCACAAAGCCTAAATCTGATTGGTCAGTTTGCTTTTGTTTATTTCACGGGTTGGCGTTTTTCTGTAAGTGGAGTTTGAACCTCCCGTAGTTCTAAGATCCCGCCTGAGCTTTTTACAGTGTGTGGTTCTGGTGGGTCGCCGGTTTATTAGCCTTTTTGTGGTTTCGCGAACTGAACAGCTGACGGGTCAACAGCTGGCTGACACCAGCAGATGTCGGGGAAAAAAAGGTCCGACAGATCGGAGGGTAGCACAAAACTGTCACTGCACCTGACCTGCAAGGGCAGAACCGCCAAAAATCAGCACAAACCTAAACCACAAGAGACTTTTTTTTTTTTTCAGACGATGCTAAATAATAAAGACATGGAAGCGAAGCCTGACCTTGTGGTTCACGGAAAGAGGAGAGTGTTGATCGCAGGTTCAGGTGGTGTCAGACGTCCAGAGGACAAGAAGGTGAAGCTACAATATTTGGTTAATTTCTGCTCTACTTTGGCTAGATTAAATTTGACTAGATTAAATTAGACTAGATTAAATTAGACTAGATTAAATTAGACTAGATTAAATTCGACTAGATTAAATTGTTTAACTAGCAGTCTTAGTGCGACGCTCAGGAAGAGCGGCAGACGTCAGCCGACAGGTGACCCATCAGCTCTCCAGTTCGGGAAACATCAAAGAAGCTCAGAAACCGACGACCCGCCAGAACCGGACTGCTCCCTAATGACAACGGCTATTTTTAGAACTTCCTCCACGGGCGACTGACAAGGTGCCAACGGGCGACAAGGTGCCAACGGGCGCCGTGTTGGTGACCCCTGCGCTACACCAAACAAACCTGGCTTTAGTGCATCCTAAACTTCTTGGGTATTTAAAAATGTTTTGGGAAATTAATAAAACGTTCCAGAATTTATAGCAGATTCACGCCTATACAACTTACCTTTAAGGATGGTTAGAGCAGCAAAAGAAGTCACATTTTCAGTTTTCAAACACGTGAAAGAAGAATCTGGCCAGTAAAACATGAAGAGGTTTAAATATTTTTCTAAGGCATTGCATATCCACTTTTCTTTTCTGTTATTCTGGGACCAATAGACAGTTTTCAAAGACCTGAGTGGAATTTTATCTAAAAATAATTTCAAACAATGAGTGTTTGAAATTATTCTGCTCTTCTCCTGTTTGTATTGTTGTGGAAACTCAACAGTGATAGAAAATTTTGATATAAAAATAGAAAGTTTAGCTGCTACATTTTATGCCAACTAAAGTTTTGACCATAAAATTCGTTTTGCTTGAATTAGAACAAATCCAACAGATACTACTGTGTCCTCATTGCAACAGCTCTCATGTGTGAGTGAGTAAGCGATTCTCAGATTGAGTAAATAGGGCCGTACATCATTTTTAGATAAAAACTATTTCTGCAGATCTCTCACCTTCCTTCCTGAGAGAGAGAAGTCCATCTGGAAACCAGCCGTCTGTCAGCACCACCTCCTCCTCCAGGACTCAGACGATTCTGAAACTCTTCATGAATAATTCAGAGTCACATATAATGTTGGCAAATTATTTTATATAGTCAGGAAAGATTCATCTTAGAAACAGGAATTGGGGAGGGAGAAGCTAATGTGTTTATTATGCCAAGATAATAGCATGAAATAGAGGCCAGGGGTGGAGAATTTGGAGGAGTGTTTATACTTTATATTCATTGGAGAGTAGCATCTGAATGCCTCGTGGTCACATGATGGCAGATGTCTTCTCAATGCAATTTGTATGAGCCTGTTTCCATGCACGTGCGCACTCCAACTGTTGCGCGTTCACGCCGGTGTGTGCTTGCATGTGCAGAGTTAAAGTGTTTAACATGTGGATTTACTAACATTTACAGCTGCTTATGTCTGCTTTCATCGCCGTTGCTAGGTTAGGAGAGGTCTGCAGGCTTCACAAAATATGTTCATTAAATCTTTTGCACAGAATCAATCTTAGATAATGAGATTTTATTTTGGTCAGCTTGAACTCCTTTCAGAATGAGCAGCTTTAGATGTCCTGTCACTTTAAATCCAAATAAGCTGCTGCTGGCCACGCCCCCCAATTCAACATTTACACTTACATGTGGAAATTGCAACAAACAGAAGCTCAATTATACTGTACAACTGTACATCTTTGAAAAGCAGAAGTGAAGCTTCCTGCACAACCAACAAGAATGCAGCAAGTGGTTTCTGGATGGTAAGCTAACAACAAAACACTAGTTTTTTACAGCAGCCATTGTTACAGAGTCATATTATGAGAATAAAGTCAAAGTATTACAAATATATCTAAGAGTGACGAGATAGTTCAATATGACTAAATATAAATAAATAAACATGCATATGCAAATAATTAATACAACTAATCTATAAATAAGTGTAGAAAAATTATAATTAATTAGCTCAGAGTTGGGCTAATTAAATTTAAATTACATTTAAAGCCCAAAATCATAACTTTTTTCTCACATTATTAGAACTTTACTTTTGTAAATGTCTTTATTCTTGAAATATTATGACTTTATTCTTGTAGTTTTATTTTCTTATGTTTTATTCTTTCTCAATATTGCCCTAAAACTCCATCATACATTAAAGTCAGCTGGAAAATGTCCTGGAACTCAGTTTGGGTTGCTAGGTAACGGGTGGAATTCCACCCGGGTTGCTAGGTAACGGGCTGAGTTTCACTGGGGTTACTAGGTCAAGGGATTTGTGACTACATCCTGGAGGTTTCTGAAACGGCTCATTTTCCAGAAACCAAAAAGTTGTTGCCAAAACCAGCTTGGTGATTTTTTTAAAGATCTTTTGCTGTTTTAGAAGCAGAAGAAACCCTAAAGGAAGTTTTAAAAAAAATGAGCATAATGTGAATTTTGCTTAATACGACCCCTTTAAGAGAAGAATTCAATAGACATAATGCTGGCTGTTCTCCGTGAGTGGCAGAAAACGCCATTAAAGTGAAGAAAGACGGCTGCGGTTCAGAAAATGCAGAGGCCCATCTATACATGGAGAACACCGGCGCTGTAATGACAACGCACCATCAAGTATAAAAGCGCCGTTTGAAGTCGAGGCCGACTGCTGCGTTGCAGAGCCGAGACAGAAACTCCATACAGATGTCAGTAGCGTAGCGTGTTCAGTCGCCTGGAAATAAAAGGTAATTTATTTATTTCCAGATGATCTCTGGTCGTACCTTACGACGCGTTTTAAAGTCTGGTTAAAGCTCCTGTAGCCAGACACAGAAACAGACATTTGTCATGTTTGTTTTGCCTCCAAAGAGAAAACATTTGTCTTATTTAACCAAAGGCCGTTTGAATCCCCTCCTCGATCCTTTAATATAATTCTCAAGGGCTGAAAGCGGGACATTTGGGGATGATAATATATTCATATTGCGCTGAAAGAATGCGTCTCGTCTCTGGCTTTCGTAAATTGGGGTCAGATGATATCCATCACTCCAGGGAATGTGCTTAGAGCTGACAAAGTCGCATTTTTTTTCTTTTTTTCTTTATTTTGGAATTATAAAAATATATATATGTAATCTCCCAGGAGGCAGAGAGAAGGGAAAGAAATTAAATTGCCTCTTCGTCGCCCTGTGAAGAATAAAAACCAATCTGCAGGCTCTCAGTTCACACGTTACAAAGATTACTGTGAATATTGATATAAGTATTAACAAATGCGCTGTCCTTTTGGAGTGTGACGCAGTGCAGCTGCACTGATAAGGTTTTTTCACGTTGACAGAGCAGTTCAGACTGGTTCGTGTGTAGTTCACGTATACGGCCATAAACCACATCGCTACAGGCTTACACAGCTTTCAAACGCTGAATAAATACAGATTATGTCATGTTTGGTGAGGTTGTAACAGAATCAAAGTGCAGATAGGAACTTTTTTTTTTAAAACATGGTGAATTAAAAAAAATAAAATTATAACTAAAAGCAGGAAACAACGAGTACATAAAGAGGAACTGGGTGTGATGTAAGGGAAGAAACAAGCACTGAACAACACAAAACAGAGTGAGCCTATTGTAATGACTTACAATTCATTTTTATTTGCAATATCTAAGGCAATTTAATATACTTTAAAGTACTGAAGATTTTAACTCAGATTTCTGATATTATAAGCTGATTGGAACCAAATGCTGGCCAAAAAGCTTTGTGTGGGATTTTCTGTCCAAACTGTCACTGCTACTAATAATGACCTACAACATGAGGGGCTTTATATTTTGTTTGGCTTGATTAAAAAATTCCCAGTTTTGTTTCCCTGAAAATCCCTTCCAGTAACATGAGTCCAAATTCAAAGCAGTGGGAAGAGGAAATAATGAGGTGTGTGGACAGAGGAGCTTCAGAAACTGGTCTTAGTGTCGCTTTTTGCTGTTAATTTCACACTGATCACTTCAGTGGAAATCCAACACAACTTAAAGGACATGATGGCCAGTGTGTGGGTGAGCAGTGTGTGTGTCACAGAGGGCACTGTGTTTGTTTACACTCTGCAACAACAACCTAATGTGATTAATTCAAAATGGTATACACAGTATTAGTCAGAGCTGAACAGCTCATTTCAATAGGAATGTAATCAGTCTGCAGACTGCAGTGAAACAGGCAGGTAATATAAAATGAAAATATTGTCTAGATCACTGGTCCCCAACCCTCGGGCCGCGGACCGGTACCGGTCAGTGGACCAATTCCGTTTTATGTATTATGTGAGTGTGTAGGAGGTTTTATTTTGAAAATCCTTTAACCAGATTCTCACGGTTAAGTCTTGCGCCATCATTGAGCCCACAAGTAGCAAAATGAGTAATGAGTAAACAGATGTCTTTGGAAAGTTTCTTTGCAAAGAGGAAGAGACAGGAGGATGGATTTATCCCGGTAGATGATTCCCACATTCCAAGCTCTGCATGATATGGTGACCGGATGTTAATGAGGGAATGAAGCTTCAAACTGCTTCGCTACTGAGAGACCAAGAACCCTGAGCATCACTTGGTGAGTTATTGTTTCCCTTCACTCCCAGATGGACCGCCTCGTTGCAGAGAAACGAGCTCAGGGCTCCCATTCGTCGTTATCATGAGTTAAAATTTTCACGAAAGTAAAATGTTCGTTTTTGTGGCGCATCTGCATCTTATTTTGAAGGGATATGTAAACGTTACCATAGCGACCAGAACATTAGCAGTGGTCGAGATGAGAGTGGAACTTGTGAGTCTTAAGTCTGGTTCACACGATTTAAGGATCGTCGGCCGATTTTCCAAACCTCTGTGACCACAGAGCCGATAAAAGTCCAACAGGTTCGATCGGTTCGTGTGGTGTGTCGCTCCTGCTGGACACACGAACCGCTTCCACTCACCAACGTCCCGATTCCTTAAGAAAATCCAGTAAAAACCCCCAACATGCCAATTCGTGAATTTAGAGTAACAAACATGTCCGACGGTGTAGAAGCAGCAGTGATAATTTGTGGCTCATTTTAAGCGATAAACGACAAAACAAAAAGAAAAGGCGTTTGATAAAAGAGGAGGGAGCAGCCGCTCTATTTGTTGCACTATGCACTAAACCGGACTCTCGGTTGCCATGTCAACTGTTTGGGATTCCCCTCCGTTCTTACGTCACCGCGCTTTCTGATTGGCTACCTGTCACATTCAACAGGCTGCGTTCTCGCTCCCAGTCAGGGAAAAACCCACAGGCTGCAGTTTACTTCATGACCCTACATATAGTCGGTTATAGACAATACATGGAGGAACGGTACCTTTGGTACTGGCCAATGTGAGGGTGTTCAAAATAAATTTAGAAGAAAAAATGACAAGAGTTTGCAGAATAAGATTGCCTTTAAAGTTTCCAAAAGCATTTCTTCTCTGCAGCACCCAAATTTCAAATGCCTCCCAATGCTGTAAAATATTTTAAGTTTTAATGCCTGAACTTATATACAATTATATTAAAGAAAAACATTTATGATTTTATTTTAAAGGTTTTATTGGCTCTAGTGGCCTTTATTTGGCCAAATCAAATTAACAGAGTCTTTGGAGGTATTTTTATCACCCTTAACCACCATCTGCGGTATAAATATGCCCCCTCAGCTTTTTTATGACTGCAACAAGATTTATGCTTTTACATACATCCAGCTAAGTTCAGTACATGATTCAACGTCTTGTAAACCACCTTAAGCAGCAATAGCTGTCAGTAGTAATCTTCTGCATGACTCTAGCAGTCTCTCACATTTGACCAGCTAATTTTAACACACTGAGGTTTCTGCACAAAGCATTTCCGTCTTTGCGCAACTGCAGTCCCTTTATTCAAACCTCTTTCAGACATTCGGCTGTAGATTTACTGCTGTGTTTGGGAATATTGTCCTGTGGATGACCCGGCGGGGTCAAGGTTCAGCTGTTAGATGGTCTCACGTTTGACTCTAAAATACTTTACGGAGACGTTCATGGTCGGCTCAATGGCTGCAAGGTGCTCAGTTCCTGTGGCTGCAAAACAAACCCCAATCATCATCATCATCATTTGTGCCTGGTTTAATGTTTTTCCGCTGATGTGATGTTTGTTTTCCTGTAAACATGAAATTTTTCAGCGTAGAGAATCTCAGATAACGTCAATGATGAAGCGAACTGATGTGTCTAGAAATCATTATTTATGTTCAGCCTTCCCAGACATTTCGTGTATAAACTAGATTGCTTCATCCTTCCCCAGACAACCCTAAAGGAGCTATGAAGATAAATAAGAAAAAAGATATTTAAATATGAACTCAGATGTCGAATCAGTTGAGAATCTAAGTGTTTATCAAAGTGTTTCTTATACAAATCATTTGGCAAACAGAAAAAAACTAATGCTGGAACAGATTGGCGTTTCTTTCAGAGACTGATTTTGTTTATAGCATGATGGTGCAAAAACAGTCAAACAAAAGGCTACAACGAAAGTAAAGACCAACATTAATTAGCAAATTGCATCAACTGGATGCCATTAAAACATATTAAACACCAAAATATCATATTATTTCCAGGTAAAGACTTAAAAAGAAATCAAACGCAAGATGATGCTTTAAGTAGCACCGATAGAACAAAACCTCACAGGAAGTGTGTTAAAGAAAAGTACAAGTAGCATTAAAACAAATATTCTACGGAAGCAGAAAACAGGTAAAAATATCCTCATCTGACACTTTCAGAGATTTAGTTTTGATAGTTGAAACTGTATTTACTCATTGTGGGGGTTAATGATTAACTGATTGATTTTGTTTGGTGAGGTCTCACTTAGAAATTGTGAAATTAATCTCGAAAGTAAAAAAAATTAGCAAGAAAAAAATCAAAAACTTTTTAAATTAATCTCAGAAAAAACATGGAAATTTCTGAGTTTGAAGTGTTGAAAATCTGCTTTAAAAAACTCAGAAATCTTGAGATCAATCTCAGAAATTCTCAAGAAAAAAGAAAAATGTAGAATGAGTTTGAAAAGTCAAAAATTTATGTCAAAATTCTAGCATTTTTTTACTTCAGAAATTTTCTTTTTTTAAAGTTTTTTTAAGTTCTGCCACTAAACTCAGACTTTTAGATTAAACTCAAAACTTGCCTAGAAATTTCTGAGTTTGAAAAGTCAAAAATATGATATAATAAACTAATAAATTTTGAGAGGTCAGAAAATTTATAGGAAATTTCTGGTTAAAAGTTTAAAATTTTCTACCTTTGAAACTCAGAAATTTCCACATTTTTTCTCAAAATTTTCTGAGATTAATCTCAAAGTGTTGCAAATCTTTGACTTTTGGAGCTCAGAAATGTCCTTGTTTTTTGGCAGAAATTTACCAATCTATTTTTTATTTTTTACTTCTCTCTTTGACTCTGATATGTAGTTATATAATTCTGAGAAAGAAATCTGAATCATTATTTTTTTTATTTTTTCAGAGGCCCTAATCCTCTTCTGTACTAAACGATTCAAAAAGTCATTCAAGGATTTTATTACATTTTGCGTCGATTATTACATAATGTTGTTTCAATTATGTTTTATTACATTTTAAAGCCCAGTTTTCACAGCCTGCAGCAGCGACTTCGCTTGAGCTGACAACTGTGAACAAAGTTCTCCAAAGACGTCAGCGTCCTCACTAGCTCTGATAGTGGGAGGTGAGGGTGAGTCTGAAGGAGAGCGTCTTCCCTGGAGGCTACAAGCTTTTTAAGGGGCCGAGCCCCGGAGGGCTGCTACTCCCCTTCCCTCGCCTCAAGATCAAACCCAATTCTCCCGCCTCTCCTCCTCAAAATTCCTTTCATTAGTTTGCGATAAAAGAAACCTCTTAACAGCTGGAAATAACCGCGCATTAGGAAGCATACGGACAAAACTCTATTCAGGATTGGGCTTGAAATCACAGGAGGGCGTGGCGGAAAAGACGCTGCCAGGCAATGTTTTCACTTTTATCTGCACATTAAAATTCTCTCTGTTTTCCAGCGTGAAACGTCTTGTGCAAATGCATCTGCGCCTCCTTTTGTTAGGCTTTAAAAAATCCTTATTATCATATATCTTACACTGTGTTATTATGTCAAAGAGAAACCCAGTCAAAGAGCTTTTTGCTCCTCGTTCACAATGCGCCCAGCAGAGTAAGGACGCACTTAGACATGGAGTCATTTCAATGCATCCAGTTATTGTGCTTGTTACAATCTTCTCTCCCTCCCAGAACCCATTAGATGTGGGATTCTGTATAATTTACATAGCATTCGAGTTGCAGGGCCTTGCTAATAGCTGGGTAGTCAAAGCATTTGCTCTCCTTGGGATGAAACTTCAAAGGCATTTGGGGTTTAAATAGTTTAAAATTGGAAGCAAGTCTTCGCTGTTAGTGTTTCAGGTTGAATTGGGAGAGCAGGACATCTATTATTTGATATAAATCATTAATAAATTAGCATTTCAGTGTTTCTGAGGTGATTTTACAGCACCCCACAGGACTTACTAGCAACCCTGATAAAGATGAAAAAAAAACAGCATATAGATAAATTCAGTATTTATTGCAGTTGCATCGTCTCATGCTGCAAAAAACTTTGCAACTTTTTATTGAAAACATCTACTCAACAGTCAAAAGTTGAGAAACATTTGTTGTTGTTTTTTTTTCCCAAAATCACAAGCGCAACCTGACGATTTCAGTTTCTTTGCTAATTAACATTTATTTTACTGGTGGAATTTAATTTAAATTTTAATTGGGTTAATTGCAGAGTCTGTATTTTGAGAAAATAAGCGATATTTTAAATTCAAAACCTCTTTTTGTTGCTAAATAATTGAATAAATAGGCACATGAGCTGTGCAACAAAGATATTTATTGTTTTATTGATTCTTTTTTTAATGCTTTTATTTTGAAGTTTCTGAAGGTTGTTTATAAACAGCAGTTCCATTTCCTCTCCCAACATTTTTTTCCCAATAACTTTATGAAACATATAAATCATAATGCCAAAACTAAATAAATGTTTATTATTATTGGTTTAGCGCCAGCTTCTGATAAATACAGTGTTGGTGTCGTGCTTTACTATTAGCAGAACTAATGTTTATCATTAGCACTTTAGCGGTAGCTTCTGCTAAACATTGTGATGATGTCGTGCTTTAGCAATAGCAGAACTAATGTTTATCATTAGCACTTTAGCGGTAGCTTCTGCTAAACATTGTGATGATGTCGTGCTTTAGCAATACCAGAACTAATGTTTATGGTTAGCACTTTAGCGTTAGCTTCTGCTAAACATTGTGTTGATGTAGTTGTTTAGCGTTTTAGTTAGCGGTGCCCACAACTGACTTTTGGAAATTCTTCTGTGGGGCTTGAACTCTAACAGTAAAAAGTCAATACAAAATAAAGGAATAATAGTGAAATTTAAATTAATAGGTGCCTCTAAATAAGTGTCTGAGCTACAAGTGAAAACTGGACTACCTTCTAACCCGACCTCTCCTCTCCCAGAATCCATGTGAAGCTGTCAGCAGATTATGTTCTGTTCATCAGGGTGTTAAATAAACTATCCAGTGTAATGCGAATAAAGTCTGGCACTGGTTGAGGTTTATTTACCCCTCAACCAGTTTGGGTTGCATCCAACCAGTTCGCTTATTTTAATCTAAAACTTTAATCTTTGCTTTTGAATTTGGGAATCTAAAAGCTTTTTTGGCTCGTCAGTGAAAAGCGTTAATAGGAGCCCGGATGGGAGTTTTCATGTGTTTTTGCAGAGAGAGTCATGAAAAGGGCTCAAGTTCATTTTGAAGCACCCCCCCAAAAAAAAAAAAAAAAAAGAGTAAAAAAAAAATAACCCTGTTTCATTTCTGCTCCCTTCATATTCCCCAAGTGAAATGACCACTGGCAGAGACCACAGAGTGCGTCTTTTGTGAAAGAGTAATAGTGTTGCAGCATAAAGAGTGTCGCCCCTCCTCAGCCTCTCCTTCTGGTTAATTTCCTCAGAGCCTGCAGGGCTAGCCAGTAGGGAGATTTGACAGAGGACTTCTGACAATCCAGAGGAGAGCTGACACCAAGAGTGCAAGTCTGCCCATCGCTTGCGGCCAGATTGGAAGATGCTCAGCATGCAGAGAGCAGATGAGACGAGCAGAGGAGCCAGGAGGGCTGTCCTTGCAGAGTGAGCTAAACTTGAAAAGTCTGGGAAGGGCACAGTGCCACTCAGAGGCCAAAACTCACACTCCAGCCGCAGATCCCTGCCACAGAAGTCTGAGTCATTTTCCATCTATTTTTAGATTGTGTAGGAATCCGAAACTTTCTGGAGGAGCCAAGTAGCTGGATGTGCAGAGACTTTTTGAAAATAAATGCAGTTCTATCAAACATGAGATGTAATATAGATAGAGTGAGAGTGTCTCTTAGCTCTTATGGAGTTCCATTTGTAACGTAGAGCTAATTTGACAAGCTTTAAACTCTTCAGAAGAATTCGGGCTTTACTTCAACAGGCAGGAAGAAAAAAAAAAGGGGGACTAAATTATTACCCAGCTATTTTCTACACCTAAATGTAGAAGATGGATATTCCTGCCACCAATTTAACGCCATCAATGCTAAAGGTTATTCTGCAAAATTCACATTTTTGTACTTCCATTTGGGTTTCTACTGCTTCTAGAAACAGCATTTACAAAAACCATTATTGCAATAAGCGAATGTTTTTTTTTAGTGTGAGCCGTTTCAAAAACCTTCGGAACATAAAATCACAAATTAGCAGGCGCTACTCCGTTACCTAGCAACCCCAACAGAGCTCCAGCCATCACCTAGCAACCAGAGCTGAGTTCCAGGACATTTGGTCAGCTGGTAAAAACCAGAAATGGCTGCTGGAAATGACAGGTGTTTTGTTGTTGACTTATCATTCAGCAACTTCGCTGCTGCTATTTTGTTGATTGTGCAGAAGGCTCTATGTTTGCTTTTCTTTTTTTTATTTTAGGTTTAAGTTTATATATATATAAACTTAAACCTAAAACTTAAGTTTATATATATATATATATATATATATATATATATAAGCTTTTTTAGATCTACTCTGCTTTTCAGAGATGTACGGTTGTTTGTATACTTGCACATCTGTTTGCAGCCATTTTCACATGTGAGTCTAAACATTGAGTTGAGGGGGCGTGGTCAACAGCAGTTTATTTGGATTTAAAGTGACAAGATGCCGTAAAACAGCTCTTTCTGAGAAGAGCTCAATAAAATTTCATTAACTAATGATTTTGTGCAAAATATGTAATAAACATGTTTTATATACCCCATAGGTCTACACTAACACATTCAGCAAGGCGTAATAGGTCACCTTTAAATCCCAACTTGAGTACTCCCGACTCTCAGTAAGCCGGGTTATTCAGACAGATGCAAAGCACAGAGAGAGAGAGAAAAGGGGAAAGTAGCTTCAAACAACAGCGCGACGAGCTGCTGAGGGTCTCCGAGCAAGCAGGGGGAAAATGCGTCACTCAAGTTGTTGAGTCTGATGAATTTTAACTGCTGCATTCAAGCATGACAGATCAGACTGCGAGGGAAGGAGATGTTACAAATCCTGCAAAGGGAAGAAAAATCTTGACAGTAAGTTGAAGGAATATTTCTGCCATGAAGATGTGTTCGGTATTCAGCGAACAAGCAGCAGAAACATGCATCAAAAAGCAAAGGAAGAGCGATCTTTATGACAGCTGTGACTGCAGGGCCGTTGCACAACGTCGTACAAAACAACACGTGCAAATTAAGGGTGGAGCCAATTTCCTTATAACATGCAATCTGACATAATATCTGACATCAATATCTACTACAAAAACAACATGTAATCCATCAGTTGATATAGTATTAGTATTAATTTAAACATTTTCCAAATTTATTTTATTCAGCTGAGTCAGTAAGAAAACAATTATAACGATTATTTGTATTAAAAGTACACAAAGAGAACAATATAAATAATAATAAACCTTTTGACTTTATCGGCCCACATAAACTAAGTCATAATCATATGTTTTGGTAATTACAGCAACAAAGATGCTAATAAAAATGGGTTTGTTGTGATAAAAGCAGCCTCTCATTTACGAGGATCTAAAAGCAATTCTTAGCTAATATCACATTTTCATTTTTAAATAGCTTCATGTATTCACCCCGCTCTGAACCTGTATTAACATTTTAGCTGATTTAGCTACAAATTGACATTAGATTTAAGTTTTAACATCAGCCCTTGCTCTAGTAAAAGACAATGTTCCTCAAATTTTAGCTTGTCTTTTGTTCTTTGTTCAACTCAGAACCGAAATGTGGTTGTTTATTGGACTTTTGATCAGTTTTGTCTGAAATATTTGACTGTTTTGTGTGCTTACAGGTTTCATAGCAGAACAGTTAGATCTTTCGTCGCCTGTTGAACCAGATTCGTGTTTTGGCCTTGAGGCCGACACCCGGTGTGCTAACATTAGACCTCAACTTTCCATCCAGATGAAGCTCGGCGCTTGAAAGACTTAGCGTGAATCTCTACGAGTTCTTTCTGCCGGACACAGATCAGAGAGATTCAGTGGATTTATGCTGCTACTGTGAGAAACCCAAACTGAACCATATGGGTCGAGTGAGTGGGCAGGCAGCTACTGTTCTGGACTCGATCACTGCTGGTCCTGGGTTTATTCTTCAAACAATTAGAGTCCTTTCTGTTAAGGTTTGACAGCTACATGGGTACAACCCAGACGTTTGTGTCCAAAAGACAGCATGTTGCTACAACTACAACAAGGTGACCCTACAAATATTTGTTTCTTAAGATGTCTTGAGTGTCACACTCAGCTGCAGTCTTCAATAAACCTTTTTTTTCCTGGTGATTGATGTTTACACCCAAAGCTGTTAGCAAAAATGCTAGCATTTTTCCGCTGCTTTGATATGACTTGCTGATGGCATATTTTCATGTATTTACAGGTAAACAATGGCTGTAAAAACACACAAAGTCTTTTTCCTGCTTCATACACATAAGGTGCATCAAATCAGTTTGATTTCTGCCTGAAATAATTTTTAAAAAAAGAACAGCATGGAGAGAAAACTGTGGATCAAACAGGAAAGGTCACATCAATAGTGTGTCAGTATTTCAGAGATTTAAAACAAAAAAAATAATATGAAACTGATATGAAATGTTTGTATTGTGATACGTTTTCCAGTTCTACTAGAAACTAGACAAAAATACTTAGTAATATTGTGTTTTTGCAGTATAAAGACATTATAAAACAGGATAAAACTCATTCATAAAATTACACAGAACATTTAGAAGAAGTGTGTTGTAGTTACTCCTTTTTCACTTAGTCAGAAACAATCTGTGAAAACATCTAATTTATGAAGTATGTACTCCCTTAATATGCAGCATTTATCAGTGTTTTATGACGGTAATCCTTTTTCTAACTGATGCTGAGTTTGTACAGTCCCTTTGGGTCCCGAAGATGTCCGTCCCTCTCTCTGTTCTGACTCTTTAGTTTTCACACACGGCTTCAAGGTGAGGCGTCTGGAAGGCAAATAATGATGTGTGGGAGTGAGAGTGTGTCCAGGGCAGCTCCGGCCGCTTGTTTCTTCGAATAACGGTGGCCGTGTCCAGCTTCTGATTAATTAAACATCCCCTGGGGGGTCACGGAGTCGTGGAAGGCGATGTAATTTATCATCTGGCTCATGCGTAATGGAGTGTGGCCCACTGCAGAGTCTCTCATTAAAAGTGATAAACTCAGTTGTTGCATCCAAGGCCTCTTCACGATTCAGCGTGGCTGGATGGGAACAGGTCAGGAATGAGCTTTCTCTGAGAACAGATCTAATTATTATCAGCCGCTTCCAACCTTGAAATAATCGGAACAAAACCGTCTCGATCATTTGAACTCAAAATAGTTTAGAGAAACTTTTACATTCAGCCACAGATGTCAGGAAAGTTCAAAACAGCAATTTAATCAACACTATATTACATTTGTTTTAGACATTTTAAGTGTTTGGATTGAATTTAAACAAGATTATTTTGGTGTAATACTATTACCTGGGTGGGTGTAAGGATATTTACTTGAGCAAATGTTTAGAAGTAGTTTTACTACATCATATTTCTTACTTGAGTAATAATATTATTATTAAAAGCTACTCTTATTTGGGTAAAATTTCTAACTACAGCTGCAGCTAACAATTATTGGCACATTTTGCAGATTGCTAATTTCACCACTTAATCTTATTTTATTGAATATTTGACATAAATAAATATGAAAATAGACAAATATGTCATAGTTTTATTGCTATAAATCCAGTAACGGCATTTCTTTAGTGAGCGTTTGTAAAGGATGAATCTGCAGCTAAATAAATACTTCTGATATCAACTTGTGAAAAACACAAAAGGTGATCACATGTTTTTTTGTTTCCTTGTTTTTTGTTGGGGTTTTTTTTCCAGAAAATGTTTCCCTCTGCCCTTTAGCGCATTAGCTCATTTCTAGAAAGCCAAAAACTACCTCGAGCGAGCGGAAGAAATTGTTGCTGCAAAATTATTTTGAATTTTGCCGTTTCCATCATTCTTTTCAAATGCGTCGCTTCAAACTGTGCATGGACCTGTCACGATAACAAATGTAGCTGGACGACAAATTGTCCCAGAAGTTATTGTGATAAACTATAATATTGTTATTTTGAGACCATTTTCAAGCAAAATAATGGTAATAATGGCACAGTAATGCAAGAACACATTCTCAAGATTAAAAAACTTTAAATTCTAATAAACATTTAATACTGGAAGACATTTTAAATATCCAAAACAAATGAAATTAAATATGAAGTCTCTGTAAACAAAAAGGGTAGTTGAGACCAATAAACCAAACGTAAAACTTTTACCATCCAGTTTTTGGTAGAAAGAGAGAAAAGAGAAAAATAATAGATGAGCTTGTTTTAATTTACTGTGTGATTAATTGGTTAAACCAACTTCCAGAAGGGGTTGGAGTAAACCCTAAGTTTATGCTTAAAACCCACCTTTTGGAACATAATCAATGAAACAATCAACAATCTGATGTGTAATGACAGAAAAACGTAATGCTTCAATTGTTGTGTTTTTATGACGTAAAGCCCTGAGACCTGCCTTGTTGCTGAAATGTGCTGTGAAAATAAAATCTGATTGATGTAAAAAGAAAAACATTGATGGAAATACGGTTACAGTTACTGAGCCTTTTTGATTGGACTGAGGAGATTCTCTGGATAAAAAACAAAATAATTACTTAAACTAGACACCTAAAAATAACTTGAATTAAGAAACCCACACAGATAAGGAGAGGTGCAAACACGATCACAGCTTTACAGGGTTTCTGACATCAAATGAAGCTACATCACTATTTCTGTTCTCAGCTCGTAAACTAACGTTGAAGACAAATACCTAGAAACTGAAAACCGAAGCACAGTTTCAGTGTTGTTCCATTTTCTCAGCGTAAAGGGAGGAAAATGTAAATAAGACGAGTCCAGTTGGGAATTCGGATGAATCAAAATATAGCACTTGTGAGCGCAGGGAGAAGGGAAGCGAACAGATGTAAAAACCCGACACCGGCTAACTTTGAACAGAATGCAAATATGACTTCATTAAGTCATGAATATGCAAATTAACATAATCTAGCAGCATTCAATAAGTTTCCAAACAGGCTTCAGCGTCTTTTTCTCTAAAAGCTGTTGGCAGCAGTGATTCTGTCGCAGCGCCGACAAGATTTCCTAATATTACATGTTAACATCACACCAAGAGATTTTAAGGAACATTTTTGTTTTCCCACTTAATTTAATGTATAAATTGACACATTCTGGTCCACAAACACCAAATTTTAAAGTTACTCAACTAAATCTCTAAATCATATTTAACATTTTTATTCAAATATTTTCATGAATCTCCTTCATATCAAGTCAAAGTTTAAACCTGAGATGACCAATACAACACCACAGGTAGATAAATGATCAAACGGAAAATAAAATCAAGTTTAGAAAATATCAAAAACTAACAAAAAATAAAAATCGAGATATACTTAATATCAATTTCCCCCAAAAAATATTATTTTAATGCTGAAGTAGACATAAAAATATTTTTTTAATTGTACTAACAAGTTTAACCTTTAATTTGCAAAAGACGATACCCTGTAAAAAGCTTTAAATAAGTCAAATAAATTCATCTTGTATTGCAGTAGATTAAAATTACACACAAAAAACAGAAAAATCCAACCTTTAAATGAAGTGTCTGTTTTCAAGGTGTTGGGAAAATCCCTTTTTAAAATATAATTGTTTGGCTGCAGCGAATACTTTGTACAACTCATTTTGATAATAGCAAGATTAAGATGATCCTCTCAAATTCTCTTTTCCCGACTGAATAAATGTACTTGGAAGGATTTATGGATGAAGATGACTGAACTGTTCTTACCCTGTAAATGTCTCACCTCATAAAAAACATTTATTTCGTTCTGAAACTGAGGCTGGAGGTTCTGCAGGTTATAATCAGGAACAATAAACTGGCGTGTTTACAGTTCCATCATATATTTTATTCACACTGTCTATATTATATTTTGACTCCCAATATTTATTGTATAACATTTGCATATACTTATATTTGTAAGTTCGTTTTAGATTGCATACTTTTTCACCTTTTAAGTTGCATTCTTGCAGACAGTGCAATAAGCTTTCCAATATACAACGAAACGTGTTTTTAATGTTTTAACGTTTATTTGGTACAAGTTCAAATAAATGTTGAACATAAGCGACGACCCTGCTCTCTTAATTCCCTGTTAGTGTTGACAGTAGCTTAATATTCTGCTAATGTCTTAAAAAGTCTTTTTTCCATTAAATGAGAAATTTAATCAAAATCACATGTAAATAAGACCCTTTACGCAATATGTCATTAAAAATTAAGGATGTAAATGCTTACCTGAGATATATTCATAATTCAGTCATGGCGCTAACATCTGCCAACTCTAACTCATCATCTGTCCACCTTTTGAGGAAATTGTAGTCGGCCATTTTACAGAGGAGTTTTGGATCCAATACGTTAAAATTACACAAGATGTTTTATGAACTGTGTGATGCTGTGAGAGCTCTGAAGGGAAAAATTATAATAATGATAATAATAAAGAAACATCTTCCTGCTACCACTTCCTGTCATCTTCTTTGACATTTCTGCCAGTAGTAATATCCAGTTGTTTATCATGTGACTTGTGTTTCCATTGCAGGTTTGAGAAATATATCTATTTCGATACGGCTGAAAACCACCTCATTGTAGCGCTAAAACGTTTTGTTGAAAATGTGAGAAGTTTTATCAAAATTTCAGAAAAAAATTTCAGCAAACTTATTTTCACTCTTGCGCAATTTTGTGGTTAAAGGAAATGCAGCTAATGCTAACTCAATATCTGAAAGCGTGGCCAACGTGGACTGAACGGCTTCGTTCTCTTCGTCAGCTGCCATTGCAATGCAGAAAATGTACATCATTTTTCACAACTCATCCTTCTGTTCACTGATTGGCCAGTTTGAAATTCTACCAGAGGAATCCAAGTAAATTGGAGAAATGCCAGACTCGGCTCTTGAGAGATTATAATCGAGCAGAAATGCAAAACACAAAGTCTTACCAAGTAATTGTTGTCTAGTTTCTAGTGCAAATAACTTAGTACACTTGGCGTAAAACAAAGCCAACTTAAAAGTAACTTCTAAGCAAGACATAGGAGCTTGTTTTAAGTCAATAATTTCTTAATATTGATGAAAACGTTCTAGTTCCATTGGCAGATTATTTCACTTATAACAAAACATTTTCCCGTGTTCCAAGTGAAATAATCTGCCAACGGACAAGCACATTTTCATCAGTATCAAGTAATTACTGGCTTAAAACAATTTGCACTAGAAACTGGACTAAAAATACTTGGTAAGATATTAAGTTTTTGCACCGTCTGTGTTAGAAAGATGAAACCTGAGGCCAAAGGAGGTTATGCAATCATTTGAATCAGTTGTGGGGAAACATCTAAGGTTCAGCGTTGAGAAAGTCCGAGACTTTCTCCTCCGCTCAAGGTTGGTTTTTAATGTCTTACGTAGACGACTCGGGGACTTGTTTAACACAGTTTCACCATGAAGGTCCTCTTGGCTCTAAAAAGTATCATCACTGACAAATCCAGCCGTTTCAGTTTCATCCCAGACATGTCATACGCACTTGATTAAATCCATTATTCTGTCAGTGCCTTGTTTTTAGGCACCATCAGTTAATTGGCTATCTCAGAGGCTTGTGTTCTTGTTAGGCAGATGTTAATAACAGCAATTAGACATCTTCCTCTGAGACAGATACAGGCTACAGGCCTCAGGAAGCAGTCCTGCTCAACTGACTGAAAATCCTTTACTGGAGTACATTTGCTCACTCTGCTCCGACGCTGGTCACATTTTAACCGTTCTCTGCTCACAGTGAAATGAAAATGTAAGTCGATACTTCAGAAGAGACAACGGGATGAACTGGGACTAGCATGATGTAACCATTACAAGAAAAGAGACTCTGGAATCACTTTCATCTTCATGTAATGATGTTAGAAAACCTCAGTTTCTCTATGCTTTTCAGTCGCCATCTGCCATATAAAACAATGAATTATTGAAATTATCAACTGCGTTGAGATGTTCTGCTTTAAACCATGAAAAGACGGTTGGATTGTTTAAAGGGAAACTTATGAAAACTTATGCTTCTGTTTGGGTTTTTTTACTGCTTCTAAAATAATCTCAAGTGTTTAAAAAAAAACACCCAGCAGTTTTTTTGGAAATAAGTTAATGTTTTTTGATTTCTGGAAAATTAGCCATTTCAAAAACCTCCTAATTGTTAAGTAACATTCACTTGTCATTACAGCTCATTTCACCGCTGTACAATGGCTGCTGAGAAAGACAAGTGTTGACTTACCATCCAGAAACCATTTGCTGCATTCTCGTTGGTTGTGCAGGAAGCTCTACTTCTGCTTTTCACAGTTGTACGGTTATATAATTGTGCATCTGCAGCCATTTTCACATGGGAGAGTAATTGAGTTGGAGGACGTGACCAGCAGCAGCAGTGGCAATACACCCTAAAATACGGAACACCAAAATCCTCAAAATTAAATAAAATAAATAAAACACTATGAAATAAGTATTTACATGACTAAATTTTGAAACAGCTGAATAAATCCACTTTTTGCATGTTTTTTACTTCCATTTGGGTTTCCACTGCTTATAAAGTCAGTCCAAGTACTTAAAATAAAACACGCAGCTGTTTTTTTTAGTGTCTGGGAAACGAACTGTTTCAAAAAACTCCCGATTATTAAGTTCTAACCAAGAGGTACTGCGCTGTCACCTAGCAACCCAAACGGAACCCAGCACCGTTACCTAGCAACCCAAACGGAACTCCAGTACGTTATACGAGCTAGTTTAGCTGCTAAATCAGTTGTATTGCGTTTTGTTCGGACTCAGGGTCGAAGATGTACCGTTGTACAAGTCTGTGTAAGTTTGCAGCCATTTCAGGTGTATAAAAATGTAAACGTTTAAAGTTACAGAGGCCCTAAAACAGTTAAATCTGAAAGAAGATCAACACAGGCAGAACTAAGCAGACTAAAATCTCATTATCTAAGAATAATTTTGTGCAAAAATTGTTATGAAAGTGTTTAGTATAACCCATAGACCTATCTTAACCTTTTCAAGGAAGAATATAGATTACATTTAATATCAGCTTTGGCAAAAATCATTATCATAATAAAGCTTCCAGTCTATTTCTGCTCATGTTCATTCACATCCAACAGACCATCAGGCTACACTCAAAGCCTATCAGTTGTTTTGTGCAATTCAAAACCCACAAAAATCAAAACCCCTTATTTTATGTTTAAACAACAGCAAAGCACTAAGCAAGACACTTACACCCTGACACTGGAAACTACGAGGTAGAGGTGGTAATCAGATCTTCTCTCATGCTCACAACTGCACATTCAGCCACCAAAACCTACGCTGCCATTTTCCCTGCCGCCCCGTCGCTGCGGCTTGTAGGCGTGACTGGAAACGAACTTCCCCCCGCCGGGCAGAGAACAACCGCGTGGCCCCACAGCGGTGCTCCTGCTGGGATATCAGAGCATCTGTCCCCCCCGCGGCTCGTCTTTCAAACCACACGAAGGCCGTCTTCTCTCATCACCAGCTTCCCCCCCCCTCAAAGGCACAGGCAACGCTCGGAGGAATACATTACAGCCTGCATCCTGAGCCCATCTGCCGGGCTCACACCTGGGAGGGAGGCTTTCACTCATCCTCAAGCCCACACCAGGAGAAACTCATGCTCTGTACAGCTAATAAAGGCTCCTTCTGTCATTATGAGTGGTTAATCAAGTCAAGTTTGAATCTCAACACAATTACAAAATACAGTAAGTAAACATTACATTTTGTCAAGTGCCATCATCAAAGTCATCAAGCAAATACACAAATATGTTACCATGGGTTACTACTTCCTGTTGTCTCCTTTGTGGTTTCTGCCAGCAGTAAAACCCGACTGTTGATCATGACTTGTGTAAACAAAGTGTTTCCATTGCAGTTCTGTGAAATACATCTATTTCAAAATCACTTTTTAGCGAAAAACTTGACTTTTTTCAAAATTGGCATGTTTCCATTAAGCTCATTTATTTTCGTAATTTCAATTTGTGCAATTGTATGGTTAATGGAAACACAGCTACTGTTACAATAATCAATGTGACTGAACATAAACAGTTTTTATAGATCTTGCTGAGACATTAGTCCTTTAATCCTGGAAAACTTACTAAAAACTTAAGGAGACAGAGACTTTTCTTCTGTTGTTCAAAGACTTTGGAAACTCCCTTCCTCAACCAATCAGAGCCAGGAGGAGGGCCTGATTGATAGCGCTGTCAATCAACCTCATGAACTCGCTGCTAAATGTCCTAATGGTGGAGAAACAACTTACTGTTACAGAAAAACCGTCTATCTGCCACTATTGGTGGCTATGCTAAATAGCATAGCCAAGAAGTCTAGTTAGCATAAAGCAAGAATGGAGGGGAAAGGAGGGAGAGCATATAGTTAACACTGTGAGACGGCAGAGGAATTAAATTTTTTAACAGATTATTTAACTCATAGCATAGTGACAGTTTCAACAAATATGTAAAAATATTTTTAACAAATGTCACTTACTGCAGGTTAAAGGCCAGCTAAAAACTTTTTTTAAAAATCTGCCTTTGCTTAAATTT
The DNA here is from genome assembly GCF_003331165.1 of Xiphophorus hellerii. Classification (NCBI taxonomy): domain Eukaryota; kingdom Metazoa; phylum Chordata; class Actinopteri; order Cyprinodontiformes; family Poeciliidae; genus Xiphophorus; species Xiphophorus hellerii. Next base: position 6,501,677 of record NC_045689.1, on the reverse strand, counting down.
GTTTTACCTACTTATCACTGAAGCTGTGCTGACCCTTCAGGTTCAAAGATAATAACGTCGGTTTTTATCTTTCCCTGAAATTAGTTTCCATTCCCTTCCATTTTGAGATGCAAAGAGTAAAAGGTGACATTTGATAAGAAAATGACTTTTTTCCCCTTCCATCTCCCTCAAAGTAGATATTAAAGCAGATGAAAGGAATCATGGGCCATTTCCTTTCCTGGTGACCAGTTGCAAAAATTACTCCTGAAAAGCATTCTCTGTGGTAAAATGTCATAAAACTCTGCAAAATTTCATTTAAAGTCAATGACAATCAAACACAATGAGTGCTGTTAAGCCCTGATGTTTCCTTAAAATGAAATCCCATTTTCCTTCCCTGGTTTAGGGTTTTCGGCCGGACTCGCTGATTACATGCTTTACACGTCGCTGACAAAGGAGGAAATTGGTTTCCCATCATTATTCCTCACCAACGGGACACAACAGATCAAATCCAGTGGACAAAGACGGTCTTGACCCGACTTTGTAAATATTCAAACGCTCCTAATGAGAGACATGAAAGAGGACGAGTGGCGGAGGGGGCCTCGGCGGTCCCTCTGTTGTCTTTTCTTGGGAAAAAAAAAGAATAAGGATGGATTTGCTCGTTCATCGAATATAGATTCCTTGAAGGCGTGAGCGTTAATTACAGGATGGCATGACCTGCACTCAGACGCAGAGACCCACGGTGCTCAAAAACACAAACAAGAACTCCTGGAGTGATTGGGTATCGATTACCTCGACAGAAGTCGTTTGTCTTCTAATGGAAACATTTTTATTTTATTTCAGAGAAAATGGACCACGCCATCAGCTGCATGGGCTCATTTGAAGAGAAAGGTTGACTTCTACCGTCTAAAACAAAACGAATGTAGATGAATTGATCGATTATTTTCAGATTGATGCCAGATATGCGTTGAGTAATTGGTAATTTGTCTAATAAACGAAGGCAAGGTGCTGCATGAACTCAGAAAATGGTGGGAAAAGTTTGATTTTCAACATTTTTTACAATTAAAATGTATTATGTGCAATGATGTTCAACAGTGGAGTCAGTATTTTGTAGATCCAGCATTTGCTGAAACTGTTTCAGGGATCGTCTGCACCAAGGTTATTATAGTTAAATAAAAACAAAATAACAAAAACTGATATTCAGATAACATTTTCAATTCCTGAAACAAATAAAAATGATAATTAATGGAGAAAAACTAACGACCTGGAACAACATTGTGTTTATAAAACTAAGACATGCTGAAAGTATAGATGTAATATTTTTAGTTATTGTGTTTATGAACCTATTAGTCTTTAAAATACCACATTTTGGACTTAACTTTACATTTTTGTTTGATTATTTTTTTTAAATATTAAATCAGATGCTCTGATCATTTTAACCAAATACAGTTTTACTCTTAATTTTTACATTTACTTGAGTAAAACTATGTTGAAGTACTGCTACTCCTGCTTGAGTACAATGTTTTGGGTAATCTACACACAGGATGTGTATTTATCATATTGTTTATCATTTATTGTGATAAATTTGTTTTCATAATTAATAAGAATTATGATTATTATTGTCACAATAAACTCGAATTAATGATGAGTTTTATGGTTTTGCTGTTTTCTCCAACGTTTGTTCAATGAAAGCGTAAAAAAAAGAACAAGTTTGAAAATGCAGTAATCTTTAACAGTATGGGGATACAAATCACACTTACTGTATATAGTTATCTAAAAATGATCTTTTATTGCTATCGCAAAATATCGTGATAAAACTTTACGTCCGTATTGCCGTTTTCTTCCTCCCACCTCTGAATGTAACGTGAAAAGGTTAAAGATGTGATTCTTTTTGTAAGGCTGCTGTGTGTTTGGGAAACTGCTCCATCTCACCATCGGATTGTTTTATTTTTTGCATGCAGGCTGTATAGATTTCCTGTAGGAGGGCATTATAAATTCTCGACAGGGTTTAATCTCCCCAGAGAGGAGCTTATATTTATGTCTCTGCATTAATGTCAAAGCGGCAGCCAACTCTCCTCTTCCCTCTGCTGATTGAAATGTAATTTCAAATCTAAAATCTTCTCCAAATATCCCTTATCAAAACAAGCCTAAAGAGAAGGAGAGCCAGGCTGGTTAGGGTTGCCTTTCTAATGCCCGTATGAAATGTCATTTCCCTCTTATTACTTCTGCATTTATCACAGGCAGGCAGACAGAATGAATATTGACTAAGGCTGTAATAATAATAGCTTGCAAAGCACAAAATCTGGGCTATTCAAATATATCTTCCTTGCAGTTGCAGACTCATGAGATCTGTTGAATCCCTCCTCCCAGTAATTTAATTCCCCTCCATCTCGGCCGTCCTCGCCGCCCCGACCCGTTCCCGGCTGGAGCCTGCTGTTCTTCCCCTCAGGATGTCGCACCATATGCCTCTCCTACCTTCAGCATTGTGCTGCTCTGAAGGAATTAATATTTCACTGACGGCTCCTGAGCCGTTTTTCTTGCTGACGAGCTGAAGGTGCAGCAGAACAATAAATATTTAAGCGTTTTCTTTGGAGGTTCTCCAATCAGGAGCTCCTTATGAACGCTGTCAGAGTCGTGCGCCGCCGCCGTTCCTCTGTCACACCTCTGACTCTTTATCCATCTCTCCCTACCATCTCATCTGCTGCACCATCTGTGCAGCTGTAATAAGCTCAACTCCTCGTGTTTTCCCTTGATTCCCACTCCTCTCCAGGCGAAGCCTCACCCTGCTTGTCTGTTTGACTTGTTTGGCTCCGAACGAGGCAGCAGTTAAACCCGGCAAATGCAGGAACGACTCAAACTACGGCTGGGCGACAGGGCTTAAAAATAAAATACCCGATTTTATCCAGACAAATCTACAACTGTGAATTAGAGCCATTATAGATAAGAGGGGGAAAAAAAGAGTAAATTTCAGCAAAGAAGTCTCAGAAATTTCTAGCAAAAAACGAGAAAAATTGTGAGTTTGAAAATACAAAAAAATTGTTAGAAAAAATGTTTTTTTGGATTAATTGCAGAAATTTGAGAAAAATATGTGAAACCTTGAGACTCAGAAAGTTTCCAAAAGTGAAAAAATTTTCCAATTTTGAAACTCTGAAATTTGAGGGAAAAAACTAGGAAATTTCTAAAGTTAATCTTAAAATTTCTAAGTTTTGTCCTCGCATGTTTTCGACTTTTCAAGCTCCGAAATGTTCTTGTTTTTCCCAGAAAATTTCTGATTGATCTAAAAATTTCTGAGATTTTGTCAAGAACATTTAACTTTTTAAGCTTAGACATTACCACATTGTTTTATAGAAAATGTATCAAAATTTGACGGTTTTTAAAGAAAATATTTGACTTTCTAGAAAATTTCTGAGTTTTTTATAGCCAATTTTTGGCTTTTCAAAATCAGGAATTTCCTTGTTTTTTATTTAGTTTTTTTTTTTTATATTAATCTGAAACTGAGTTTTTCAACTTTTTCTAGAAAATTTCTGAGATTAATCTCAATTTCTGATTGTTTTCCTTGCAAATTTTTGACTTTTCGAACTCAGAAATTCCCATGTTTTTTATTTCTGGTACATTTTTTAGATTAATCTCAGAAATTACAAATGACACACTGCAAAAAAAAATCTTTAAGAAGTATCCTTGTTTAGTTTTTAGTGCAAGTATCTTAGTACGCTAGAAAAATGAGACAAAACTCGGTTGCAAGCAACTCTTACTTTGATTTATGTCAATAATTCTTGAATATTGATTAAAAGGTTAGATAATCTGCCAGTGGAACTGGATCTTTTTAATCAACATTAAGGAATTATTCACTTAAAACAAGCTCCTATGTATTGATAAAAAAATATTTTAAAGTTAGTTTGTCTTGTTTCAAGTGTAGTAAGATATTTGCATGGAAATCACAAGTTTTTGTAGTTTCTGTATAATAAATTGTGGCCTGGATGTAATTTTCTCTTGTAGAGTTGACCTAGATACAAATAAACAGAAGCTGTACAACATGCTCGTCAAACAAGATGGCTGCCTTGTGCGTGCTGACGTCACTATGAACTACAGAAACACAAGAAGTGCATTGGTGAAAAAAATCCCCATTCTTCCCCATTCTCCAAAAATTAAATCTTCAAGCCAAAATCGTGATCGTCCAGCTCTTCCTCAGACTGTTTCGTTCCACTCGCCGTCCCCGTCGTCACGCGAGCTCTGGGCGAAAAAACTCGCCGCCGGCAGAAACGAGGTGACCTTACACACGCTTTGTGTGCGACACGCACACAATGCGCCTCTTTTCTCTCCTACAAACTCTCAGTGTGCAGCAGTTCTAACCATTTCAAGTCCCTACCAACAGCAGCGTATCGATCCGAGCCAGTAATCGCACTGACACTGCACTCAGCCGGATGATGAAAAAGGGGAAGATGGAATAAAAACCCCTTGGCTTATGTTTCATACGCAGCAAAAAAAATAAAAAAAATTAAAAGTCCTCAAAGAAACTCTTGGGTTTCTGGTTTCAGCGTAAAGCTTCCAATGAAATCCTCCCTGGATCTGGTAAGTACTGTGTGTCCCTCTTCTGATACCGAAAGGCCTTTGAGGTGGGGAAAAAAATCCACATAATAAACGTGGGAAAATGATCCACTACAGTAAAGAGTTCAGCCGCCTCAGGGTGGCAGGTTTAAAGCAAACGCAAACAAAAACCAAGTTGAAAACTGATCTGTTGGGATATTCTCAATATTCCTGGACTAAACAGAAGAGCAGCTGCCAGCCCAGTTAGCGTGTCAGATTTATCGCTAGTTGATGACCAAATGGCAACAGGACATTGGCAGACGTCTGATGGAGTGTGGACATGATGGATTTCATCATAAAACTGACAAAGACACGAAGGACATCATCAGGAAACAGTGGAAGTGAGACAAAGACACAAGATCAGGAACATAGAAATCAACAAATACGCAGCTGAATAGGGAGTTCAGATTTGTTTTACATGTTAATTTCTGTTTAAAGGGAGGAAAATTCAAATTTCCCACTTTCATTTGGGTTTCTGCTGCTTCTAAAAACAACCTAAGTAGGGCTGTTGTAAACGAATATTTTAATAATCAAGTAATCTATCGATTATTCTTACGATTAATCGAGTAATCGGATTAAAAGAAAAAATTATAAAATAAAATATTGGTAAATCTGGCACAACACCGGTGTTACTATCGGATATCAATATCAGTCCAATTTTTCATTTTTGAGCGTCCTGAACAGTTACTTTTCTGTAGTTTAGAAAACTAAGCTGTAACAATAATAGCTCACTTTCTAAGTTAACCTGAAGAAAAGTTATACAAAGATCTGAAATTATATTCACTTTAATAATAAAGAGGCAGGCTCACAAATACACTTATAAAAATGTCTATGCTCCAGCTTTTAGTTTGTCTGTTCATCTTCCGTGAGTTTAATAGATGAATTCTCACCTTGCCCCATACCTGTCAAGCTTTGGGTTTGAGAATCCGGGAAAAGTCGCCTGGAGTTGGGGGGCAGGCGAACAAACGAACGTTAGATGGGGGTGGAGAGGAGGAAATAGACGAATGTAAGTCCAGGGACCGATAGACCAGAGGACGAAAGTAAGAGCTGGGGGGAGCAATACGGGAAATTTACGGCACCTTCGTTCAGAAACTCATCTATCAGCCATGAACCGCCACGATGATTTCTGCCACCCGTTTGTTCAGACCGGGATGATATGAAATTTATCGTGCAGTTCGTCTGTAAAGTTACACTTACACAGTAACCATCAGCTACTCAGCCGCCCGCCGTGGTCAGTCTGCGTTCAACCAGAAGCTCCCAGAGGAGAAAGCTGCCGTACTCCAGGCATCGCACCAGTCATTTTAAGGATGCTTATTGGTCCCCGAAAAACGATGAAAACCCGGGAATTATCATCAATCAATAAAATTTCCATGGGCTGAACTTGAAAATTGGACATTATGCCGCTAACACTTAGCTTTTGTCAACAACTCAGATGCAGAAGTCAGAGCTCCGAGCAACATAAGTAATGTCCCGGCCGGAACACGGTGCGCTAAGTAATAAAACATAAATTAACAAATCTTTGAGGCAGGTAAATTTTCCTCGAGGAATGTTAATAATTAAGGTAGTCAAATCTTTCGAGGAATCGCTTCAGCCCTAAACCTAAGCATTTAACAATAAACCACCCATTGGCTTTTGGGAATAAGGTAATGTTCTTTTTGGTGTCTGGAAAATGAGTCGTTTCAAAAACCTTCGGAATGTAACGTTACAAATCAGCAGGCGCTCCACCGTAACCTAGCAACCCTAGCAGAGCCCAGCCCGTTACCTAGCAACGCAAGCTGAGCTCCAGCACAGGGGAACATTTCCACATTTCCTCCATTTATTCAATGTTATGAATTAAGAAAAGTTTTAAAAATGTGGATCATCAACTGTCGTTTGCTAAACTATTTAAAAGGCATTAATACTGACATTCTCCTAAAAGTCTCCCGCTGATTAATCTGGCATTTTAAAAAAAATTACTTTTTTGAATCTGACTGTGAGACAAAATGTAGTTATAAAGTCCTCAAGGACCAACAAATTTGGATTAATGCTAAATAAAGACACCATGCTATTTATTTACTGGATCTAACATATTAACTGATTACAAGCTTTTAAAAGAGCCTTACTTTAAGTTTCTTTAAGTTTAAAACTCTAATTATTCCTTTTAGATGTTTACCTCTGTGGTAAAAACAAACTGCTGAATCTGGTCTGTGTTAAAAAGTCCCAGCTGAGACGGTTCAGGTAGCTGATCAGGACGCCTCCCGGCCCCCTCCATCTGGATGTTTTTCCTGGCGCATCCTGCTCTGGTGACACCCTGAGGCTGAGCCATAAATCACTGGAGGGGTGACGGCACTGTGCAAAAGTCTTCAGTCGTTCCTTCTTTCTTTGCAGCCCAAGGGAAGCCAGGCTTTTAAACTGGAAAACAGTAACATGTACAAAAACATGTAAAAATGTACATTAATGTTTCTAAGAGACATGACTTCATCTGATACAATTTTATTTTGACTTGACTGTTCTTTGGTCTTTAAACATTTCTCAACATCCATGCAATTCTGAACGGAAAATGAGTGAAAAGGCCGTCAAAGACAATACCTTCAGAAAACCTGGAGAACTGTTAATATTCCTGCTTATTGTAAAGTAAACAAACAAATTAATAAGAGTTGAATTGATTCAAGGCAGTACAATACAAAACAGCCTATTCCAGCCTATGTAGTTCAAAAACAGAAAACTCAGAATGAAGCACAACAAAAAATGGTTCTGGGGAGAAAGTGAAACTATCCATCTTCAGACTCAGAAAAAAGGAGACTTAGAGAGACGGTATGAACAGTAGCAGTCTCTGCATCAACAAAGAGTCAGTGTGAGAGCTCAGGGGTATGAAAGCTTCTACATCCAAGGAGGCAACCAATGGTGGGACAAACCCCGATCTTTTTTCATGGTGGAGAAAATAGCTTCACTACGTCTAAACAAAGTAAGACTCTCCAAAGGGATGGCATCCTCTTGTCTTCCCAGTAGCAAACATACTGGTTGTAAACCAATCAGAACGCTTTAAAAGATGGAAAATAAAGCTTTTATTTGGCCAAAAACACAACAAATGTCAAAAAGTCAAATCCATTTTGGAACAGATAAAACTAAGGTCAATCTTCCCAGCATAAAACACGGGTTTTCTTTAAAAAGTGAATAGTTGAGCAACACAAATCTTCAACGGTGATCAAACAGAAGCAGTGCATATAATACATAGAAAAACAATGAGGCAAAAATCAACCTAGAAGGGGTTCATGACCTTTGTTTGACAGCATCCTGGCAGGAGACAGGGAGAGAGAAGTGGCCCAAGGCCAGAAGTTGGACCTGGCACAACACCATCAAGGTCAATGTTTGTGAAATTTAACTGATGAACTAACACCAGGTTTCAGCAGAATCAGCTGGTCGGCTCTTAAAGGGGCAGGACGGTGTAAAATCTACTATTACATTATGTTATAATGTTATTCACTCTTCAAAAATACAACTGGCGTGTTGCTTTGATTCTTTCATGCATGTTTGAGAAATCTTTGTGTCTCCGATGGCAACCATTATGAGAGTTTCTAAAACACAAACACTGATTGGTTGGTTAAAGCAGCAGAAAACTTACAGTCATCCGAGGTGGCTGATATTTGAACGAGAAAATAATAGTTAAGGGTTTCATCCTTTGTCTCAAAGCTAGTTTAAGAAGCATTATTTTTTAATTATTTTACAGAGCGTTGCTCCTGCGAGCCGTCCTCAATCAGCTCCTCCAGACTAGCGGCAGCAGCGATTAGCAAACACCTGGTGGAGCTGCACTTCAGCTAAGTTCATAATACAAACTACGTCTCTGTTTAACACTCCTAAGAATGGTTGTGATGAGAACCATTTCAGAATAGGACAAGGGTCATTAAAAAAATATTTTTTATTTAAATCTTGACTAATCTGGAGAAAAAAAGTCAAAAAATGTACAATTTTCAGACTCAAATTTTGTTTAGCTCTCAGACATTTTCTACAAAAAAGAGAACATTTCTGAGATTAATCTAAGTATTTCTGAGTTTCTTTCTTGCAAATGTTTGACTTTTGGAGCTCCAAAATGATCACTTTTTTTCCTTGAAAATTTCTTTGCTTAATCTTAAAATTTCTGATTTTTTTTCTAACAAATTACAAATTTTTAGAGCTCAGGAATTACCCTTTTTTTCTTAATTTCTGGGGTTAATCCCAGCCTCTCTGAGGTTTTTCTCACAAATTTTAAACTTTTGGAGCTCAAAGGTTTTTCTTGAAAATCTGAGATAAATCTCAAAATTTCCAACGTTTTCTTGCAAATGTTGGACATTTGGAGCTCAGAAATTTCCTTGTGTTTCCTATAAAATTTCAGAGATTTAACTAAAAGTTTATCATTTTTTTCTCACAAATTTACAATTTTTGAGCTCAGAATTTTAAGTATTTTTCCTAATCAATTCTGAGGTAAATATAAAATTTTCAGTTTTTTCTTGCAAACTTTTGGAGCTCTGAAATTTTCTTTTTTCTAAACAAAAAAACATCTGAAATTAATATTAAGATGTTTTATTATAAAAAACCTGGGCCTAAATGTTCAGTTTGTGTCTGGGAATCGTTGCAGTTTCAAGTTAAAAATCAGGGACAGAGTTACGCTATTGGCCCTCTTCCATCCATTAGATTTAAAAATGTCTTTTTAAACAGGAGAAATCCAATTGGGCCGATTCCTCAAGCCATATTGATCCTGAAACTCCTGATTTCTCTGGACGGTGCACGGTCGATACCTCTAAGCTATCAAATATCCTCCTGTATAAAACCTGTACTTAGCTAATCCTGCCAGTTTAGAGGTCAAGGAGTCAACTTCATCTCCAAACATTTCAGCTGCCAACAGAGAGACATTCGGTTGTGTCATATTTTGCAGGAGCAGCTCGGGAGTCGGGTATTGATTTGAGAATGCTGATTGGGAGCCATCACGCTGGATCTGGTCGTGTGATTTCCCGTCAACAGGACGAAGCTCTCTCTCCCCCTGCGGTCCTGCAGATTGCAGTGAAGGCTGGGGGCGGGGATTATCCCGGGGTTCTGCAGCGCTCGGTAAGCGCCGCGATGACTCAGTGGATAATGAGCCAGTTTGTGATGTGTGCTGCAGGGTCTCTGCCAGGTAGCAGTAATGAAGCACAGATCTCTGCAGATTCCAGCAGATTTAAATCCAGCTGTTATCGCCCTGTTCACTACTGCTTGATAGGATTTCAGTCATATCTGCATGTAATCTGACATCTTGCTCTCAGAAGAAAAAAAAACAAGAAATGCTGATTTCTTTCAAACAGACTGCAGAGTTTAGGACCCACATTAATTTAAATTCCAAATAATCCGAATATCAGCTGAATATGATAAAGTTTGCATTTACTGTAGAATATCTATGTGGGACGCAGAAAATAATCAAAAGATTATGCATTTCCTAAACCTTAAGTTCACTATTAACTTCAGTTAAACTGCTGAGTGAACTAAGCCTAGAAATCTGCTAAAAGCTGTAATTAGGCCTGCCATTAATTCAATAAATCTCATAAGTTAAAACAAACTCAGTAATTTCCACATGCATGATTTATTGTTTTTCTCTGTTTAGACCAAAAACTGGATGACAAAAGTCTTCGGTCTGGAGTTTTGGTCTCAACTAATCGCTTTTTTTGAAAGATAATTGTATTTTCAGAATCTTCATAATTGATTTTATTTGTTGTTTTGTTTATTTATTTTGGATATTTAAATGTCTTCCAGTTCCCGTGTTAAATGTCCATTATAACTTAACGTTTATTAATCTTTGAGAATGTAATCTTGCATTATTACCATTATGTTACCTGAAAATGGTCTCAAAACAACAATATTATTGTTTTTCTCAATAACTTATGGGACAATTTACTATATGACAGGTCTAGTTGTAAACACATGAACTTATTGTGTATTTTAATGATGCGTTTGAACCTATTGTTTCCCAATAGGTTCAAACGCCAAAATAAAGGTGGATTCATTATACAAAATAAGATTTAGATTAATTTTAAAAACAAGAACCAAGTGTACAAGTTACAATTTTTGGTGAATTTTTATTTAATTCACACAAGGTCACAGTTAAGCACTAAGAAATATACTAAGCCATCAGCTTTAATGACCTGTTGATTCACGTTGTCATGGTAAAACGGGGTGGACAGGCATTAGAAGTGTGTTTATGTGAGTTTTGACCATTCTTCCAAAAGAGCATTGATGAGGTCAGACACTGATGTTGGGCAAGGAGGGCTGATTCACATTCTTCACTATTTCATAACATCCCTATTAGGTTAAGATTCTGTGCAGGTTAGTCAGGGTCCATACTTAGTAACTCAGTTTCAAAGCTCTGTCCAGTAATATCTGCACCACTAAAACATTTACAAACCTAAGTTGTTCAATCCTTTCTACAGCCAATTTTTGCTTCATATCTACTTTAACACATTAATTTTAATTAATTACATGGATTTTAAGGTGATAAAAATTTGAATGCAGTTAATAACATTTGGGTTTTATATAAAAAGGTTCGGGCTGGAACCTCTGTAGTCGTATGTTTCTGGTACGCCAGTAAATCCGATGCACAAGCAACATTTGCAAACAGCAGTGATGGAAGTCGCTTCTCTTTTTCAAATGGTGGTTCATTTTTGCTTGAAAGAGCAATCTGATGGGACGCTGGGAAAGACTATTGTTGTGTTTAAGTTGTGCTAACAGGAGTTAGCCTACAAGCTAAGCAAAAATTGCATCTCAATGCTAAACGTGTTGCAGCAGCACAGACAGCCCCATGCTAACGTTAGCATCCACAGTTCAGATTTCTAAAAAGTTCAATGAACGATCAAGAGTCCCTGAAACTCTGTTGGTTGAATAACCTGCATAATAGATTAAAAACAATAAATAACTTTGGTGTTGAGCTTAAATGTGTATTTATTGAGTAATTTAGCAGCAGAAAGGGTTTTAGAAATTGAAATGTTGCTTATTTTGTCGTTATGTTTCCAGTTATAATTTTAATCAAGACCCACCACTAATTGAACACCAACATTGAAGAAAGTCTTGGTAACAGTGCAGGTGATTTAAATGTTCACATCTTCCCACACAGACGCTAATGTTGTTGTAAATCAGTCAGTAAGATTTGCTAAACAGAAAGGATTTCAAATCGATTCCAACTCACTAGAGTGAAGGACGGCGCCATTTCAGAGCTCATTTATATGCAGCACTGCTTGCCGTACAGTTGGTGAGGGTGAGACACTCTGACCTTTTATACCATGACAACATGCCATGCAGTTGTTGCTGGAGCTGCTTTGCAATTCATGGCTTGCCCATTAAATGTGCTGCGTGAAATAATGTCATCGGGTTTGTGTAATTAGCGGCAATGTGAACACGAACAATAGCTGCAGTCGCACCTCATCACCGGCTAAAGCCAGACGGCTCCTTCCACACTTTGCAGCTTGGTCTCATTAGCTCGCCGTACAAGAAATTTTGTACGTAGAAAAATTTTGAACATTTCTGCCAAGAAAATATGAAAATCTGTGATTAATCTCAAATTTTCCAGGAAAAACACAAGGAAATTTTTGAGTTTGAAAAGTTTAAAATTTGCTACAAATAAAACTAGAAAATTTCTGACATTGAAAAGTTTAAATTTTTTTCTATTGGAAATTTTCAATTTTTTTTTTTTTTTTTTTGGAAAACATGGATATTTTTTAGCTCCAAAAGTCAAAAAATTGCTATAAATTTGCTTTTAAAAAATCTGAAGTTTTCAAGAAAGAAAGCCTGGAAATTTCTGACTTTGAAAATTCAAAATTTTCCAAAGTTGTTTTTCTTTTTCTTAAGGACAACAGTGAATTTCTGAGCTCCAAGAGTAAAAAAAAAAAAAAAATAGAACAAACTGAGAAAGTTTTAGGTTAAACTCAGAAATTTTCTAAAAAAAAAAAAAAATAATGAAATTCCTGGGGTTGTAATAATCAAAATATTTTCCAATTCTGGACATTTTCAGAACTGCCAAGTTTTTTTTGTTTTGCTTGGTTTTTTAGAAAACTTGGTCATTTCTGAGTTTGAAATTTGCTGTAAGAAAACTTCAAAATTTTTTTTATTAATCTCTGAAATTTCCTAGAAAAATAAAGAGATGTTTGAGTTTGAACAGTAAAATAATTTCTGGAAAACAATAACATTTTGTGATTATTCTTAAAGGTTTTCTAGGAGAAAGAAAACATGGAAATGTATGAGTTTGGAAAGTCGAAAAATTGCAAGAAAAAAAAAAAACAAGAATATTTTAAGATTAGTCACAGAAATTTTCTAAAAATAAAAAAGACTGGAAAAAAATCTGAAATTTCCGAGCGAAAAAACGTATAAACTTGGAAAAAGTCACAAATTTCCCAGTTTTGAAAATTTCTGGGTTTCAAAAGTGGAACATTTTCAACATTTCAAACTCAACTTCCTTGTTTTTTCTAGGAATTTTCTGAACCTAATCTAAAAATGTCAGAGTTTTTGACATAACTCCTTTTCTCCTTTGTTTGTTTCTACTTTAGCTCCTGCTGCCGGGTGAGAAGTCGGTGACAGCCGCCTGCTGCTTAAACACACGGTGCAATATGCATGACTGCGGCTGCACGGGTGTCACTTACGGCCAGAAGAAGTTGGTGAAATGACTTGTACTGTCAATGGAGATAGCGCATTATGGAGGGCGATCTCTGAGGTTACATGCTCCGCTGCTCCTGTTGGCCTTTTGCTGATTTAAATCGAACAGTCAATCTTTTGTGTCCACTCATGCTAAAAAGACAAAATCCTTTATTTTGTCGTCCCATCTTCAGCACCAACAAGGGTGGAGAAAATTTCCTTTTAAAGTAAATATCTCATTACTTTTTTAAAGAATCTGCATATTAGTCTGGACGTCATTTCATGCTTGACCACCGTGTCGCCACGGATGTAAGCAGAAATGACAGGGAGATGTGTTAGAAGAGCAAAAAATAATGGCTCGTTTCTGTTTCATTTGAAGTGCTGATGTTTGAAGCGCCTTCAATTTTTTCACATCTTCAACAAATGCTGCAGATGCAAAAAAAAGCTTTTTACATCTGTTCATTTTCAAATGCACAACAAATAACTTGGTTTAAAAAGTTAATTATAAGAAACACATAGTTATAATAAAAATGCTCTCAAACCAAACTTCTCGTTTCTGTCTGGGAAACAATAGAAGGAAACCCAAAATGTTCAAAGAAAACACTACCAAATACTGGGGAAAGGTATTTTCTCAGTATTTCTGATTTTGAAGACATTAATAAAGAAATATGACATATACTTTCATTATTTTTGATATTCAGTAAAACACAAATAATTTAGGGGATTTTAACTCACCTAAAACACTGCAAAAACACAAAATCTTACAAAGTATTTTTGGTCTAATTTCTAGTGCAAATATTTTTAATACACTTGAAATAAGACAAAACTAACTTACAAGTAACTTTTCATCAAGATATAGGAGCTTGTTTTAAGTAAATAATTCCTTAATATCGATAGAAAAAGTACTAGCTCCACTGGCATTTATTTCACCAAAAATTTAAGAATTATTGACTCCTATCTTGCTGAAAAGTTATGTGTAAGTTAGTTTTGTCTTATTTTAACTGTATTCAGATATTAGCAATAGAAATTAGACCAAAAATACTTGGTAGATTTAGTGTTTTTGAGGTAAACAAGACAAGTTTTGTCTAATTCAACTACTAAAACTAAAACTACTAAAAAACTACTACTAGTTGGTAGCACTGTTGCCTTGCAGCAAAGTTTTTCTACATCCAGATTAATTGTTCTCCATGCGCATTACCGAGTTCTCTACAGGTACTCCAGCTTCCTCCCAAAAACGTGCTGCAGTTATGAGTTTATGCCGCCAGGTGGCAGAACTGAACTGGTAAGTGGGATTAGGAGGTAAACGTGTCAAAATAATTCCTGAAATGTTTTCTATCATACAAAAAACAGCTTTAGAAAAATTCTAATTTATATAAAATATACTTGGGTATGCGGTTTTTGGTATGCAGTATACAGTTAATCCAATGTGGAGGGTTTTGTCTCAAAGTTTCATGTGTCATTATACACAAGATATTCAAAACGTGACCGGCTTTTGATCTACTGCTAACTATATTAGCTAGCTAGAGCTAACGCCATTAGCAAGAGCTGGATTTGACGTCAAGCCCAGGTAACAGTAGAATTTCAACATGGCGACTTGACTCATAAACACTGTTTGCAGTACCTCTTGAAAACAATTTAAGATTCAATTTCTATTATCAAACACTACTTTTTATCTATTTTTTCAGTTTGTAGTTGCTTGATTTTATGGAAACTCTTACATAATAAACATGACAAAGTGTTCATGTGAGGAGCGGCCATTTTGAAAAGCAAAGTCCGCCTTACTAGTCCTAACTGGGAAGAGTCGGGAGTTCCTCCGAGTTTCCCCGTGGGAAATTCGACTTCTGAGGGCGGTTGAGTTTTGTTGGGGGTTTTTTTGCCACTCGGAAGTGGGAATTTCCCAGTTTCGAGAACAACTGGAACGCAGCATTACACCAGTAAGGAGAGCCAACAGTTAGCAGGAAAGAGCTAATGCAAACTCAAAACAAATTGACATAGATATTTTTAAAGTGCATCGTTAAGTCTTTGTAAAACATCACTCTAATATATTTGAGGAAATATTCTGATCCCAGTGCTTACCGTAAACAGTTTGTTAGAAACCGGAGCTGGTTGCAGCTGCCGCACAAACACACCGGCTTTTTCGACCGAATCTCTTCGCTTCGTCTGTTCAGTCCTCCTCGTTTCAAATTATTCTTACATTCTGTTTCAATACACTTAAACTGAAAGGGCTAAATGTCACTCAACGCGCAAAAATTACTGTTCTGTCTGGACGGAGCTAGCGCCGTACTACCTAGCATAACTCATCTACCCAGAATGCATTGCAGCATAAACAACATTGCGACGTCCGTGTGACAATAGACATATTTTATTTAACTGTATGGAAAAAAAAAATATCTACAGTATTTTGACTGTTGTTTATACATTTGATTTTTTTTCTCTAACTAATCAAATGTCTCTTCTTCTTCTTCTTCTTCTAGATTTTAATGGCGACTAGCAAACATGGCACTTCTACTGCTTTTCAGTCACATCTTATGTGACTATAAAATGGTGTAGCGACCAAAAACAGAAAAATTTTAATCTGATTTGAAATCTGTGACAAATGAATTCTGCTTTCCACTGTATTTGAAAAACACTGAGTAATACTGACAACCTAATTTGTTGCCTTGAGCAGAAGGGAATATTTAAGAGTCCAATGCTGTGAGAAATCAGCCATTTCTGAGATGAATTTGATGGAAAGTGATTTGGCCTGATTCATCAGGCCATTATTAATTTAAACAACCTAAAAAAAAAAAAGAAGAGGAACACGACTCTGTCAGAGAGGGGACAGAATGATTCCAACCAAAGCTGCGATACAGAAGCCGTCAGACACAATTAGTTGTTTTTCTCCCCCTAAAAATCTAACTAAGCATCAACCAAACTTGATTTAAACATCAGCAGGGACACAGCTTTAAATAAAAAACCATATATGCATTGGATTAATGCATGTTTGTCATGTTTTCCAACATCTGCATGTGCACTTGAGATGTGTATTTTCAAAAAGGCCAAAGGTCGTTTCCATATGCACTTTGTGATGCACCGCTGGGAGAAAAGGTTGGAGCGAAATTAATTCCCACACACTTCTTCCAGCGCAGTTAATGAAAAAGGCTTCAGTGGTCGACCTTTAAAAACACAATATTCACATATTTTAATGCCACAGTTATCCAGCGTTTCATTCTTGTATGCTGGTACTGATGGAACAGAATGCAAAAGACTTAAAGTATTTTTTTATATTTCATTTATTTTTAAAATCACAAAAATGACAATAATACAAAAGAGAATCAGAAAAAAAAAATCAGACTTTTTTTTTCTCAGAATAAGAATCCTTTAGATTGTTCATGCAGACAAATCTAGTCTTAAAACTAAAATCTACAAAATAAATTTGTGACAAGCTTCTAGATAAAGAGTCTGTTTACCAATCTCATAACAAGAAGTAGACAGTTATGGGATTATAACTTGTTAGCATATTAACCAGATTTTAACAACATAACTGATATGCACCTAAGAATATATTGGTTTTCACATAGATGGACACAGAATCAGAAATTTGAGAAAAAAGTCAAAATAAAGTCAGACATTTGAAGATAAAACTGAGAATTCTAAGAAAATGTGAGATTTCTGAGGAAAAAAGTAAAATTCTGAGATTAAAATTAGAATTTTGAGAAAAAAGTAAAAGATTTTAGATTAAAATCAGAATTCTGAGATTAAAGTCATAATTCCGAGATTAATGTCAGTTCTAAAATAAGAATCAGAATTCTGAGAAAAAAATCTGAATTCTGAGATTAAAGTCAAAATGATGTGATAAAACTCTGAACTTTTAGATTAGAGTCAGAATATTGAGAGGCTAAAATCAGAATTCTGAGAAAATGTCAATTCTGAGGGAAAAAAAATCTAAATTTAATTTCTTTTCTTCAGTGGCCTTTATCCTCTTCCATACAATAAGTACAAGAACTGAATCAGTTGGATAAACATTTTTAATCTCAGTTTTATCTCTGAGAAAAAGCTACAGTGGCACTAAAGTATTAAATCTTCTCAGGAACCCAAACATTATTCACCTCAGAGGAATGAAACCAATTAACAGTAATTATATTAGGTTGCTGCAGCTACCTCTGCGGTAAAAAACATCCTCGTTAGTCTCTGTAGTCTGTGGACGAGGCGTGGAGGAGGAAGTGTGAGTCGAAACATGAATGCTAAAATAAAATCCAAGCCTCAGCCGGGTTCTTCTGACACCTCCGATTCACCGGAGCATGAGAGCGACGGAGGCGACCAGAGGCAGCAGGAGGTCAGCGCGCACACGGCCGCCTCCCGAGGTGAGAGTCGCCCCATACTGATCCAGGAGCTGCAGGGCCACGCCGTTGGTCCAACCAAAGCCCAGCTGCAGCAGGAGGAGAGGAGGGATGTGGGGAGAGACGCAGCAGCAGCAGCGTTAGTGTTGCTTCTATTTTTATAAAGAGCATCAGACAGACAGCCAGAGACGTGCTGCTCAGTCCCGAATGCCTCAAACGCGACTTGTTTTCATTAACTAGCTACAGGGAAAGGAAGATGGCGTCACGTTTAGTTATTATTGAATATTTCAAAATATTATAAAGACCTGAATCGGCACAGATGTTCCCAACGGCTTTTTGAAAAAGAAAGAAAAAAAAACCCCAATAGCATTAGCCAATGAAAAATTCAAAATGGCCACTATGGTTGTCATGGAGAATATATTTTTGTACTAAATTTGAATGCCTTTGGTAACTGAAAAAAGCCCATAGAAATCAT
This sequence comes from Xiphophorus hellerii, assembly GCF_003331165.1. Taxonomy (NCBI): domain Eukaryota; kingdom Metazoa; phylum Chordata; class Actinopteri; order Cyprinodontiformes; family Poeciliidae; genus Xiphophorus; species Xiphophorus hellerii. The sequence continues at coordinate 6,483,722 of NC_045689.1, read as the reverse complement.
ATTTACTGATCAATTTAGATTTTTCAAGATGGCTATTATTGTTGACATGCAAAATGTATTTTAGCACAAAATTATCCAATATTTATCACAAATGAATACCTCTGCAATATATTTACTGATAATTTTTTATATTTTTCAAGATGGTTGTTATGGAAAATGTATTTTTTGCACTAAATTTGCCAATATTTATCACAAATTAATACTTCTGGTGTCAAATAATTCATAATTGGGCCCATAGCCTTGACTTTTACTGATCATTTTTAATTTTTTCAAAATGGCCACCATGGTTGTCATGGAAAATTTACCAACAGATACCCAATTGTGCTATAAATAATAAAAAGTGCCCGGAAAATAAATAATACCGCCCCTTTAAATAAAATGATTAACTGAAATCCAACCTGAGGCTCACAAACAACTCTTCAAAGTAAGACCTTCTCTACAGTGTTTCTTAGTTCACTGACGTTTCCAGTCATTTGTTTCTGCATTTCAGCCAGGCAGCCATTTTGTTCTGGACTTAATTTTCCTTATTAATGACCCAGTTTGTACGAATCTTCAGCTGTCAGACAATTACACTAATTCTGTTTGTCTTTTGAAAACTTTGAAACACAGAAACGTTCAAGATCAGTTTATAACCCTTTTACACTACAAAACAAGTCCAAACCATCACACCTCCACCACCGTGCTTCACAGTTGGTACTAAGCATTGGAGCCAGGAGATATATGATAATAATACTAAAAACATTTTTGGAACACTCAAAGACAAGATTGTCCCAAAAGCTGCAATTCTTCCCCACCACATTTCTTCCTTCCACTCAACTTTCTGTTAAAATGTTTTGATTTTACATCCAGCTTCTTCAGCAATGACGTTTTATGGCTTCCCTCCCTTTCGGAGTGTTTTCTAAGCATCTGTCCCGTCAGCCATCTTCCCTATTTTTGTGTTTTTATTTGAGTTATTTTCCTTCCCTTTCACCTCTACGCACTGCTTTGTGTTGGATCAATTCACAAAACTCAAGTAAAATACACCGAATTGGCGTAAAATACCAACTGGAAACATAAGGAGGGAGTCACCTGGACGTCGTATTCTCCACCTCCGCCTGGTTTTCCGTCTCCGTTCACGTCGTACTGTTGGGGCGGAGACGAATATTACACGATGCGCCATCTGAGCGCGATCTGAGCTCTGAAGCAGCACAAACACACTCACCTTTTCAAACATGGCTTTGTATATCTCATAGGCCCGCCAGTTCGTGTTGATCCAGCGCTGCGCCAGATCAAACGCCAGCTTCTTTCCCTCCTCTGAAGACAGTTTGGACAAACCTGGAAAAGCAAAATCTCTCCTTTTTTAACATAAAACACTCAAATATTTTACCCTAATTCATTCTTATTACAACAATGTAGCACAGAAAAACCTCAGAATACAAGACAGCAGGCGAGATTTAGTTTTTTATGTCCCAGTGGTGCATTTTTTTATTTTTCTGATCCAATCTGTTACCTGATTTCAATGCAGGTGAGCATGTATTTCACTTCATGCACACCAAACTGAAAGGAAAAAATCCCCCGAAGCAAGAAGAAAATAGAGAGAGCTGCTACACAGGCTCCATCAGAGCATCACTGAGGAAGATGCCAGATAAAAAAAATATGACAGGAAACAATCCCTCCAGCTGTGTGTCTGATGTGAATGTAATAAACACATTTAAATGGAAACCAAGTGTGATGAATTGAGATCTCAAAGTGGGAGGTTTGGTCGTATTTCTACTAAAAATAGCAACAAATGAGCTTAAATATTTATGTTTCCTGATTTTTTAGTACAAATCCAAAAAAAAATGAGTCATATAATCTGAATTTGCTTCATGAAGTCCTCCCATGGTTTCAGGAAGTTGTTGTTTTTATTTAATTTTATGTTGTTTTTTTTGTGCTTCCCACCTTCGATGAGCATGTGCTGCAGAGGCGGCCAGGCGTTGGGATAGTCCCACTGCTGCCCAGAGTCCCTCAGTGACGTCGGCACGCCGTTGGGGAAGTCCAGAGCGCCGCTCGCCTGTGCAGACGCCAAAGGAAGAAAACGAGAAGTGAAAAAGCCTTGCGGTGTGACAGCGCCATCTGCTGGCGCAGCCAGAAAGAAACCTTTGCACCTTTCAAGCTGCAAAACAATCTAGAAACTTTTGATGTTAGTGTGAAACAGTTGAGAACCAAATAGATGTTAAGAGTCAATGTGACCTTTAACCTCCATGAAGATAAAACCTAAACTCCTCTAATGAGCCTTTTTCTTCTTATAAACTTAATGATCAGCTTCTCATTTTCATATCATATCAAGATTATGAATATTATGAATGTACTGACAGATAAAATATCAATAGTTTTGTAAACACTTCTTAACATTTAATAACGCTGAACATCTCTTCACTCTAGTCCAGGATTTCACAATTTTGATTGTTTTTGCAATAAAAATTACTGATTTGTGGAGAAAGTTTGCAATATTTGCACTTAAGTAAGACAGCAAATGGCTAATAAGAGACCATAAAAATTCATTTTCCTGGGATCATACCTTTGGTGATATTTGCTGGAAAGATGTTTGGTTCATAACTAAAACGTTTTGAGATTCTGCATAGATGTAATTCTGTTTATTGTTTCCATTTTGCCACAGCTCTGTGGAAAGCATCACTCATCTTTTCTGGGAATGCTCTTATATTAAATTAAAACTATATTATGTGGTTTCTCCTGTTTGAACACTCCATAAGAGCAAAATTTGATATACACAGCTGTAAATTTATCAAGCTAAAACCTAAGCTTAATGCATTTTTTTGCCTATTTATTTTTATATTTGTATTTTCTAAAGTATTGTACCAACATAACAGCTTTAAAATCTCAATTTGTGCTGAATTTCTAACAAAATCTGCCAAAAATTTTGTATTTTTCCTTTTTAAGGTTGTAATTTTTGCTCTCTTGCTACTTATTTTCATTCCGTTCTTCTAATTTGTTGCACCTACAGTACAGACCAAAAGTTTGGACACACTTTCTAATTAAAATGGGCTTCCTTTATTTTCATGACTATTTATAAGGCAATAAATCCCACTTATTAACCTGACAGGGCACCTATGAAGTGAAAACCATTTCAGGTGACTACCTCTTGCAGCTCATCAAGAAAATGCAGAGTGTGTGCAAAGCAGTAATCACAGCAAAAGGTTGCTACTTTGAAGAAACTAGAATATAAGGGGTATTTTCTGTTGTTTTACACTTTTTTGTTTAGTGCATATTTCCACATGTGTTATTCATAGTTTTGATGCCTTCAGTGTGAATCTACAATGTCAATAGTCATGAAAATAAAGGAAACTCATTGAATTAAAAGGTGTGTCCAAACTTTTGGTCTGTACTGTATTTTGTCTAAATTAAATAAAAAATAATAAAAAAGACTGAGGCAGCAGTGAAGTAGAAGTGAGAGAAAAATTTACTCAAGAATGGATCAAACTATCAGTCATTTGATATTTAAAAATTACATCATCAGATGGACCAAAATATAAAGTTAAGTGGAAATTTTGCCATTTTATGGACCAAAAAGAAAATTATTTATAAAAGTAACAAAAAATAATAAAATCAGGCAAAAAAAAAATTTTTTTCTAAATCCGTTTCTTTTAATAAAAAACTTTTAAATGAAACTTTGACAAAAACTGCAGGTGTGTGTCTGTCTGGTGAATTTTTGTTTAAATCATGTTTGTTTTTCATTCAGTGGGTAGAAAATCCAGACGTTTTACTGAAGTAAAAGTTGAAATACTTCATAATAAAAGTACAGCGTAGTAAAAATACTCATAAAAGTAGATTTTTTTTCCAAATGTTACTGGAGTAAAGGTAACTATTTAGATCCCAACACTGAATATGATAAATGTTTTGCTTCGTTTTTATCCAGCCAGCAAAACAAATAAAAGTTTTGAATGTTTGACTCTGATGCAGAGTGAAGCTTCCCACCTTCAGGTACTGCAGCGCCTTCTCCCCCATGTCCGGCTGGGAGTAGCACTGGGCCCAGACCGGCGCCAGGTTGGACGGGTAGAAGTCAAAATGTTTGGAGTTCGTCAGCAGGTTGTAGTCGAACCACGCGCCCCTCTCTGCGTCCCACAGCAGCGCCTCCATCGCCTGCGTCCTGCGCGCCGCCGCTCGCTCGTACAGAGCAGCCGACTCGTTGTTACCTGTCGGAGAACGGCATCGTCACGCACAAGCAAAATGACAATAATAAATACAAGTAGCAAAAAATAACAAAATCAGGCAAAAGAAAATATTTCCAATTCCGTTTCTTTCAATAAAAAATTAAGAAAATTTAATAAAAAACTGCAGGTGTGTGTCTGCGTCTGGTGAATTTCTGGTTAAAACATGTTTGTGGGTAGAGAATCCAAAAATATTACCCAAAATTTGCTAGAAAAATAAACTCCCAAGTTTTCATATTTCTGAATTTGGAAAATTTACTGGGAAAAAATATACAGAAATTTCCAGCATAGAAATACGGATATTTCTGAGTTCGAAAAGTCAAATAATTGGTAGACAAAACTCAAAAAAGTTTTGACTAATCTCCGAAATTTTGCAAGAAATTAAGAAACTTTTAAGTTTTATATTTGGAAAATTAGATGGAGGAAACTCATAAATTTTCAGATTAAGCAAAAAAAAATATATATATAGAAAAAAATAGGAATATTTCTGAGTTTGAAAAGTAAAATTAAAAAGTAGAATAAAAAGTAAAAATATTTTAAGAATAATCTCAGAAATTTTCTAGAAAAATCAATAAAATGTCTTGGTTTGAAAAATGGGATATTTGCTTGAAAATAACTCAGAATTTTTTTAATTGATCTCAGAATTTATTTTTAGAAAAAAGTAAGAAAATTTCTAAGTTTGAAAAGCCGTAAATTTGGTTAGTAAGAAAACTAGAAATTAAAAATTTGTCTCAGAAATTTAAAATTTTTAAAATTAGCTTGAAAAAAAACTTTATATTTTGAAAAAGAAAATATAATATACAGATTTTAAATATATATAGATCTAATATATAGATTTCTATTACAAAATTTCTAGAAAAAAAAAGGAGATTTCAGAGTTTCAAAAGTCTAAATTTTTCAACTTTTGTTCTTCATTCAGTGAAGTTACTGACACCGGATAAAAAATCCACACATTTTTCTCAAGTAAAACTAAAAAAAGTACAGCATAAAAATATTCTTAAAAGTACTTTCTTTTTTTTTTTAAGTTACTCAAGTAAATGTAACTGAGTAAATGCGACTGTTAGTCTTTATGCAACACCAGCTGGGAGCTGAAAGCTAAGTGGAGGTCAGAGGTCAGCATCTGACCCAGCAGCCGGTGGAAAGAGGCCAGGAGTCTCTCGTTGCGGCAGAGCAGGGCGTTCAGGTCGGCGGGGAGGATCTGGCTGGTCCGCGTGTCTCTGAGCGTCCCGTCGTTCTGGCCGCTGGCGTTTATGAACCAGCGGGACGTGAAGTCCCAGCCGGACTCGCTGCCGGCCTTCAGATCCATGAACAGCAGCTGTCTGGCCTCTGCAGAGAGAGAGAAAGAGAGAAACATTCACACATCCAGGGCCGTTTGCTACGCATGCATCGCTTCGCTGCTACAGGGAAACTACAACCAGGCCATTTTAGAGAGAAAGACAAAACATGAAGAGGAAATTTCCAACAAAACCTCAGAAAGTTTCAGATTAATCCCAGAATTTCTTTGAAAAAATAAGGGAACAGAATAGGTGAAAATTTGGTAGAAAAAATATAAGAAATGTTGAGATTAATCTCAGAACATGTCTAGAAAACACAAAGAAATATTTGAAAAGTAGAATATCTGCAAGAAGAAACTGAAAGTTTGACATAAATCTCAGAATGTTTTTACAAAAAAATAAAAACAACAGAATTTCTGAACTCCAAACTTGCTAAAAGCAAAACTCTGAGAATTTCTAGTGAAATTCTAGTGAAATTCTTTGGGAATTAGTTTTTTGACTTTTCAAACTTTTGTATTTTCCAAAGGTTTTTTCTAGAAAATTCCTGAGATTAATATCAAAATTTCTGAGTTTTTTCAAACAAATGTTTGAGTTTTCAGACTCAGAAATGTTCTAGAAAACTTCTGAGGCTGAAGTTGTTTTTAAAGTCAATTTTAGACTTTTGGAGTTCAGAAAATTTCTTGTTTTCTTTTCTAGAAAATGTATGAAATTAGTCAAAACATTTCTGAGGTTTTTTTTGGACAAATGTCCTCCCTTTTTTCTATTTACTCTATTTACAGTTTTAATAAACTGTTGGAGTGGAGGAATGAAAGGTTCACCTCTGTTCTACAATTTAAGTATAAAAAGCAAAAATGTCTCTTTTGAGGAAGAGGAATAATAATTTTAATAATTTATTACCATCGGAGAGTCCTTCGGCTAATTCCAGATCATCTGTGTACGATTCAGGCCTGGAAGCAAAAACAAATTAATGTGAGTAAAGATGCAGATAATATTGTTTTTTAACACAAACGTTACTGCTTAAGATTTGGAAAATCAGAGTTTTTCTTTCCTTTAGTTTTACTTTTCTAACTCAATCTGTGGGACGTTTCTGCGTTTTTGTGTAGCAAATTTTCCACATTTCAAACTCAGAAATTTCCATATTTTTCAGGAACATTTCTGAGATTAATCTAAAAAGAAATTTCCTTGTTCCTCAGAAACGAACATTCTGAGCTGCAAAAAAACAATTTACACTTTTTAAATGTAACTCATAAATGTTCTATACTTTCTCTTCAGTAAATTATCTAAGTATTTTCTCACAAACTCAGACATACATATATATATTTTTAGAAAATTTAAGATTAACTCAATATTTCTGTTTTTTTTAGTAAAATTTAAACTGTTCAAACTCAGAAATGTCCTTATTTTTACAAAAAATTTATGTGATTAATCTCAAACTTTGAGTTTTTTTAAGCATATTGAAATTTAGTGACTTTTCACATTTTGAAATGTCCTTATTTTTTCAAGAAAATTTAAGCTATTAATCTCAAAGTTTTTTTCTAGGAAATTTTCCACTTTTCAAACTCAAAAATTTTCATCCTTTTTTCTCGAAAATGTCTGAGATTAATACGATTTCTATTTTTTCAACCAATTGTTTGACTTCCCAAACATAGAAATGTTCTCTTTTTCTTTAATATTTCTGACATTAATCTCAAAATCAAAAAAAAAATTCAAGCAAATGTTCCACTTTTCAAAATTCCCTTTATTCTTTCTGAGATTTTCTGAGATTAATCTAAAAATTTCTGAGTTTGTGGCAGACATTTACTCCTCTTTCTGGTGCGACAAAAATCGCTGTAAGCTGTTTTGATTTGATTAATAAAATCATATTTAAGCAGACAAATGCTATTTTATAGTTTCTATTTATGTACCTGGAGTCTAGAAAGCCACATAAAAAAACTTTGGCAGAAGTTTTAAATTAGTTCCTGCGTTACCTGGGCAGGTCCGCCTCCACGTTGAACCGGTTCAGAACGTGTTCTGACCCGGCTACCGTCACAGTTACTGAACGGTTCTGCATCCAGAACCGGTACTCCGTCTCCAGAGCCGGTAGAGCTCCGCTAAACATGAACGGGAGTGTAAGTGCAGAGCAGCCTGAGATGTGACGGCGCCATTTTGTTTTTATGGTTTAACAATAGAAAAATCACCGGAGGAATTGCTGGTTGCCGGTTGCTCCGTAGTAGCTCTCCACCATCAGCGGCAGGAAGGGAGGCTGGCTGCGCCGCTCGTAGTAAACCCGCCCGCCGTTGGGAACGAACCCGTATCTGAGGGAGAATCACAAGAAATTTATTATTTTATTAAATCTTAAAAATGTTTCTGGATCAGGGGTCGACTTAACCGAATATCTTCCGTCTTTGACATGTTTATTTATCTATTAAATTCTTTTACGACAGAGTATTAGGGCTATTCTAAGAAAAATAAATGAATACAATTACGAGAATAAAGTCGAAATAATACTAGAAAAAGTCGTATGAAAATAAAGTTGTGTCAAATCTGTCAAAAATGACGAATGGGCGTCAGATTTTTCCGTCGCCTTTTATAAAATAATCACATCAATTAGTGAAATTTTACTCGATTCCAGCGTGATGATGACGAGATGTGGGTTATCTGTTCAGCTCGTTGAATAAAAAGTAAACAAAATAAAAAATAAAAGTGGAATTAAGTTTCATTATTGAGTTAAAAACTGATGGGTAAAAATAGATTATGGCGGGATTTTAGTCAAAATGTTAGTCAAAATGGCGGAAAACGGAAAAAAACAAACAAACAAAAAACAAGCTAGGGCGACCTAAACTCAGGCGAACCCCGTTGCCATGGAAACCACACTTCTGCACGAACTTCCGGCGTTTTTTAATACCTTTCGACCAAGAAGAGGAAGTTCTGAATCATTCCGTACGCCGTTTCCGTCATCTCCGACAAAATGAGCCCGTTGATGACCCAATAGGAGTCCCTGTTGAATGTGAAGGGAGCGTCCTGATTGGCTGATGGGGTCACAACGGTCAAATTGACGGCAGTGATTGGTCAAACTGCTGGCTCACCAGTAGTAGAACTCCCTGAAGCGGCCGCCCGGAACCACGACCGGATTTGGGGTGAAAATCTGAGAATAGAGCTCCGGGTGATCTTTGACACTGGTTTGCATCTGGAGGAGAGATTTGTTCTTGAATAATCCCTCATTTCTTTCAATTAAATAAATTTCGATTGTGGCTGTAGCGGGATGAAATGTGGAAGAGTTAAAGCGGTTTGAATACTTTTGCAGGTTGCTGCGTGAAAACATGCTAACCTTGCTAACGCGCGTTTACTAAGAGTGAAACTGTAACTCATCTGGGTGACGAAGCTGGAAATCGTCACCTTTCTGCCCAGAGATTTCCACAGGCCGTGAATCTGCTCCGCCCACAGCCGCAGCTTCTCGTCTGCGATTCCACTCAGGAACCGCGGCCTGCCACAGAAAGACACGTCTCCTGTTAGCCAGACACCGCTACAAAATACACAGATCTGTACGGAAGACAATTAGAGCCACTGAAAAAAAAAGAATACAGATTTTTTTCTCAAAATTATATATTTTTCCTCAGAATTTTATTATTTTCCCCTCAAAATTCGGACTTTTTTTTCCGTAGCACTCAATTTTTGTTTTGCAGAATTCAAAATTGATTTTAAATCTCAAAATTCTGTTTTTTCCTCAGAATTCTGCTTTTAGACCAAGAATTCCTTTTTTTTCTCAGAATTTTGACTATAATCACAGAATTCTGACATTTTTGTCTCAGAATCAGAATGGTTTGAATTGTTTATGCTCTATCAGTCAAATCTAGCAGGTAAATTTGTATACAAATGAAAAAAAAAAAACACAACTATGTGATCATTTTCATATACGAACAACAGAATTGGCAGGAACCTAGGAATGTTTGGCTATTTATTCAAATTTTGACATAGTTGACACAGAATCCGAATTCTGAGATTAAAGTATTTTTGCTGAAACGTTTTTATTTTTTGGCCCTAATTCTGTTCCGTAGACCTGAGTGGAACAACTTGAACTCACTTTTCCTGCCAGTCGGTCGGCGTCCACGTCTCAAACTCCGTCCCCGGTTTGTCAAAGTTTGCCTCCAGGAACTCCTGGAGCTCCTTGGCTGGGATGCTGGAGTTTGGCCACTCGTTTAACAGCGTTTGAAAAGCCGCCAAAACTTCACCTGTGGAAGATTTTTAAAATAATAATAATAAATGTCTAATCAAAACATTTTTATAGAGGCACAGACTCACCAGGAGGCGACTTCAGCTTCATGTCTACAAAGTGTTTGTCATCGTTGAACAGCTTTGCTTCCTGCATGTGATGCAGGATGGGGCCTGAGCAGTAGATTTCACTGAAACAAGGAGGAGAAACCATTAAGAAACTCCAACTGGAACATAATAAACCCCAGTGGGATAATGCATAAGCAAACTGGGATAAAGGTTGATGTAATAAATTTAAATAAAATTACTAAAACTTTCTATTTCAAGCACATTTTCTCAAACAATATTTTGTCAAGTTAGAAACAAGAAAATGTTACGTATTTCATTGGAATATTATGTGATTTATTGGGAAATTGACCATACACTAAAATATATATATATTTTATGAAGCACAAATATTATGTTTTATTTAACTTTGGCTCACAACAAAGTGCCTAAGATTCAGTTTCTTAGAAAATGTAAATGTCATATAAAACCAAAGAGACAAATTATTTTTGTAGAGAAATAAACACGTTTGTGTAATTTTTCATTTAGAATAATTGGATTAAATTTCTACAAAAAAAAGACACAAAAAGTACCATATATATAATTTTAGTTTTTCTTGTCTTTGTTGGAAACTATGCTCTTCATATACAAAATTACATCAACATCTCATAGAAGAAAATGTATCCATCTTATTTTTGCTAACATTTTCAAGTTTTTGTTTTAAAATATAAAAATAATCTAGAAATAAAATTGTGTTTTGTTTATGGCTCTAATTTTATTTTATTTTGGTGGACTGAGGGAAATAAATGATTAAGGTTTCAGACACCTGATGTAGGGGAAGAATAAGCCACAAAATACAAGCGCTAAAGAAACAGAATATCCGAGCCTTTTAATGGAAAATTTAGTGGAAGGAAAAAGTGTAATGGAAAAGAGAATGATTCAAGAGAATCAAGCTGCTGCTGGAATCAAGACGGATTTGCAAGGATAATATATTTTATGTTGTAAATGCAGGAGTAAAATGCAAATCCATTTAGATTACTTTGACTTATCTGTAAAAAATATGATGAACCTAATCTATTTGAACATGACATTTTCTAATTATGTAACCCAACTTTTGAACCAACTCATGTAGGATTAACAGCAGGCTTTAAATACGACAATGACACAGCATTGATACCACTTTTATTTATGGGTATTGTGCTGTTTTTTTTATGAAGCTCCAGATAAGAAGTTTGAATTTCAAGATGGTGAAATTCCTTTACCAGGAAAGGTTGACCAGCTCTCCTGGTAAACCTTTTTCCAACAGAGCCTGAAGCTCGGGTGACAACAAGTCATCGCTGTAGCTCATGCTTCCTGCCGCGCTGTCCGTGTCCATAAACACTTTTTGCAGCAGTTCTAAATATTTTAAGGTTTATGTTTTGTACGCAAACACCACTTTTAATTTTCTCTGTTTACAGCTACAAGCACTCCTTGGAACACAGACTTTAGACGCACTTTTACACGTTCTGTGAGGAGCGGCCATATTGAAACATGAAGTGAGCCAGAAATCATAACTGGTGTTGCTCCCAGTTTCCTAGTGGGAAATCTGGCTTCCAAGGGCTTTCCAGTAAATTGTTTTTTACTTGAAAGTCAGAATTTTCAACATATATGTATTTTTATCTAGTAGTTTTGCGCTGCCCATTGGAAGATGGTGCCCTGTGCAACTGCCATATGAAAAATCACCAATAGGAGTCCAAATTTCTGAACAGCTCTTTGCTGCAGTAATTTATGTAAAAGGAGCCCAGACCAGGAAGCGAGTGCAGGCTGGCCTTCCTGTATTTAAAGTCGGGTTTTTTTGTTAGTAATTCTGACATTTTAAAGTTCGCAAGTGACTGAAATGTCTGAAATGGTTTTAGTTATGCAAAGTTAATCAAAATTACTAAAAAAAAAAATCAAAACATTTTTAACCCCACAATCTTTGACTTTATTCCATTTATTAAGATGTGTATATTCCTTAGGCTCCATTTTTGTTCGATTTAAGCATTTTTACCTAAAAGTACAGGTTTTCCTACATTTCCACATTGAAATGACGCCCCTGCTCGTAAAATGGATTTTTTCCCAAAGTTATCAGAATGGACTTTGATGTGAAATAAAGATCTGCAAGTCATTAACAGATAATTATTTTAAACCTTCTATTGCAGTGCCATTAAGATCAAAGGTTTTCAAAATCACTAATAAAATTTTAAGTAAATAAAAACAGAATTAAAAGCAATTTCCCCTTTGTTTTAAACAGAGCATGAACTTTAACCTTCAACACAGCCAACAGAACCAAATATAGTTTAACAAATGCTTCATTCTTTTTTCTGTAAGTTTAAATATTACTTTTAAACAAAAAGCAGAAGTTAAACTGGATTTTTGTAGTAATTATCTCACCTGTCGCATGGAGGAGGCAATGAACATTTCACACAAATAAACAGAGTTATGAATGAAAAGCAGAAGACAACACGATTCTCCATTTTGAGCGATGAGTCGAAGTGGCAGATCGGCTTCCAGGTCTATTTATATACCTGCCCCAAAGTGCGCCACACCACCCTCTAGCGTCCGCTCAACAAACTACACACACACACCAGGCGATAAATTTCAGTGAGTTTATTCATCCAAAACAAAACAAAAAAAACGTCCAATCCAATATTCAATATCCATGACTTCTTGAACATGTAAAATTTGCCTCACTGAAAACAGCCAATTACATCAAATTTAAAAAAAGAAAAAAAAATTAACAGGCTTTAATAAATTTACTTAAATTTGGAGACTTTAAGTTAAGGTGTACTCCATTTGAACACGCCATTAGAAAACAAATTGAAGGGGCAACTCTTAAATATTTTTATACCCATTACCAAAACTTTGGATTTGTCTTTAGGTGCCCGCTTGTCCCTCCCACAGTTAACCGATGCACTTCCGGTTGTGACGTTCTCTCGTCCGGCGTTGTGACCAGTGAGACAACAAAGGAGTGCATCAGGGCAGCAAATGAGCCAAATTACCCACCCAATACTATTTTAGTAAAGAGACCTTAAAGACGGAGACAATTTGGATTCAAATTTTATTAACTTTAGCCAGCGAATCCAGGGTAAGATGCTCTTGTCTCGGTCTTTAGGGTTCAAAATGGCGACCTGCGTCAGTGCGGCTAATTCCAACTGAAACATTTTAGCTTCGAGTCGGCAGCCGTTACTAACGGCAGGAAGCCAGGAAACAGACAGCTGCCGGGTGTCTGAACAACGGCATCCCTGTTCGCTCGGTAATGATTAGGTCGCTTTTGAAATGTAGTTTTTTTTTATTTACCCCCCAAAAAGAAAGAAAAATAGAGGTCCGTCCCCTCAGAATTAGCCGAATTAAAGCCACATTTGCGACGATTTCTGGGACTACAAAACCGGGAGAACAGGGATCAGAGCGCCGACCAATGAGAATGGAGCTTTAATTGGAGGAATAATTCTCATTGGTTGGAGCAGTTAGGAGCATCTCACCAGAAATAAATGGGTAAATTTGTTGCTAAAAGCAAATAAAGATTTTTATGACAAACTGAGACCAAAACCCCACAATATAAAGCAACGACAGGCTGAGCGCAGACGCCACCGGCTCAACAATACATCTACTCTTTAATTATTTTTCTTTTTAGGCCAATTATTCAGCAGTTCTGCACCATAATATATTTATGTCATCAAAGATGTAAATAAAGCAGTCCAAGTCAGAGCAGATGGAAGAAATCACCTCTCTGAGTGTTTTAAGTGCAACTCAACCTGCTGAGGTTGTTTTTGATTAAATTCCTGGTACATTTTAAATCAGATGGTTCATTTTGATGCATTTGGCGAACATTAAACAAAAAAAAAAACAAAACAAAAGAGGGGGATGGACAAAACAGCTTCTGCCCAACAGGAATTTATGTAGCCAGGCTTAAACATGGCATAAATCAACGTAACAGCTTCCCTTCAGAAAACAAAAACGGCCAATTAAGCTGCACTGCAGCAAGAAGCACGACTACGCCACAGATTATTCCTCTTCAAAACACCAGCGATCGCTTTGACAAATCAATTTTTGGAGGCGGTTTAACAAACCTGAGCTGGTGACACAAAAAGAAAAATAAGATAAAAGTCGTCAATCTAAACACAGAAGTTAAGGGAAGCCATCTTGTTGACTCTGTGCTTGTTAACACTGGTAGCAGGAGAGAATAAGGGCGACATTTAAACACCAAGTGCATGTTGAAGGAATTGCACCGTAAAATTTTTAAAGTAATAAAAAAAAAAATAATTACTGATTACCTCAAAAACATTTCATGAACACAGTCAAATGTTTTTGCAAATTTTTTCTTCTCTAAAATTATAAATAAACTCCCGGGCAGGACAAACAAACTGGCAGTAGAGGGAAAGAGATCTCCAGTGCTAACGGGCAGCTTTCCAGTTCGCCAGCCAGTTACTATTACAATTTCTTTTTTCTTCTTTAAAACAATCTTAAAATGAAAGTATGTACAGGAAGTGAAAGCTGACCCCGCATGTCGGCTTCGTGTCTCGCAAAATAAGGTACAACAAAAAAAGAAAAAGAAAAGAAAGACGAAGGAACGCCACTGGAGCAGGAATCCCCACAAATCGCGGTGTTTTGTTTTTTTCCGTTTTCCACGCTGCTGCTGCTTTTTTTCCCCTCTTTTCTCTCTTGACTTTTAGTGTTCTGATGCTGAAGACGAGCGGAAAGGAAAGGGGTCAGGGTCTCTTGGGAGAACGAGCTTCATCACAAGCAACCGAGCAGTCTGGTCGTCTCTGGGCGAAGAAGAAGAAAAAAAAAAACAAAATCCAGTCTGTGCTCTTTGAAAATCCAAGTTTGCCCTCATTTATCCGCCAGACCAAACCGGTTATGAATCCTCCTCATCTGGTCGGACGTCGACAGGAACCAATTCTCAATCAGGTGAGCATGAATATGGAGTGATTAAAGATGGCGGGGTTATTACTTCGGAACGTGTTGAAACTGCTCGTTAAGGCACTTGTTACAAATTGGTGAAGAGTTTTAAAGGTGAAGACGTGCAGAATGGAGGGCGTCCTTTCGGGGTCGGAGGTGGATGTGGGTCAGTCGTTCCGGTTGTCGTTTTTTTATTTTATACGTTTGCGCCGACGTCGTTTCCGATTTGGTCCCGTTCTTTCCTCCTGCCGCTTGCGTCTTCGGTACGTGGCGGAGCAGCGTGAAGCCTCTAAGTGAGGCCAGTGAGTTCTTCCAGAAAGTGTCCGTCTCCAAACGCGTTCCAGGTGGCGGCATCCGAAAAAAAAAACTGTACACAAAAAAAGGTTTAAAAAAAAAAGAGAAAAAAGAAGCAAGACAAGCAGGGGATGGAGAAGGGTTTGAAGGAGAGCGGAGACCGATCTGTAGAAGACAGATTACAATCAAGTCAGACAGGAAATTAGAAAATAAATATTTTTTTATAAAATGTAGCAACTTTCAAAAATATTCACACTGTTCACATTCCAACTAGGAATTCACAGATCCACTTTTCGTCCCCTTCTGATGCCAATACCTGAGGTTTAGTATCGGCTAATGTCGATCAAATACAGAAAATCAGCTGAATTCACGTAAACGTTTCTTTTATGGATGCACTGATTTATCAGCGCTGATTTCCGTGATTTTGGGTGATCGGCCGATGCTTGAACGTGAATCAGATCTCATCTACCTCAGCAAAGGTCTAAAAATCAGAAACAGAGAGGAGACTGAGACCGGCCCACCAAGTCATGTCTGCATGTTAATAGTCACCTCACCGTTGCCAATTCAGCAACTTTCTTACTGTATTTAGCAACATTTCACATAACTGGCATTGCCTAAAATCGGAATCCACAGGTCAGGCTTTTTAAAGATCTGTAATCAGCCAGAAAACTGTGATCGGTTCACCCCTAGTTTCTTTTTCTAAACATCAAATAAATTTGTAATTAAGTATATTTATATCAACACTGCACCAATTGGAGGTGCAGATTTCTGGCAGACTGCCGGTCACAGATCTTTAAAAAAAAAGCCTGACCTGCCAATTCAGATTTTGGTCAATGCTGATTTTTTTTCCCCCCCCCCCATCTGAAATTTTGCTAAATATGGTAAGAAAGTTGCTGTGTTGGCAACAGTGGGGTGACTATTGTTAACACAGAACGTGCAGAC
The DNA here is from genome assembly GCF_003331165.1 of Xiphophorus hellerii. Lineage (NCBI taxonomy): Eukaryota > Metazoa > Chordata > Actinopteri > Cyprinodontiformes > Poeciliidae > Xiphophorus > Xiphophorus hellerii. Next base: position 6,467,872 of record NC_045689.1, on the reverse strand, counting down.
ATGATTTTCAGAAGTTAAGATCGGCTTCACGTACAATTATCAGTCAATCACCCAAAATTAAGGAAATCGTTCAATTTATCAGCTGGCTGATTCACCACCAGCTTCACAAGCTTTGTCTATTGTTTAAAATCAACTTTAATTTATTCAGTCAGGAGTAGAACAGTCAAAGTAAAATAAATTAGAAACTGGCAATAAGAGGTCGACTATTTCAGTCCAACATGTAAAAAACAAACTGCAACAAACTTTCTCTCAAATGGCTTAGAAAGTGCAATTAGGAAATATAAAATAAATCAGAAAGCATGACGTTGCTCGGAGCACAAAGCATAGAACTAGACTGAATAGATTATGGATCAAACACACTAGCTTTGTTTCATTGATGATATAATTGAGCAATTTGACATCTTGAAGATAAATTTGCTCAGTGAAACGCGTCAATTTAGGAAAGACGCTTTAGAATTGGGATATTTCTTTTAAATAATTGAAATTTGTTTATTTCTCTAAACTGCAGGGGAAACAAATTGGATGTTGGAAAACCACAAAGACGACAGGAAGTAGCTGAAGTATCACGGTGCTGCATGTTTTTAATGACTTATGATGTGAACAAACTTATTCATGTGCAATTTAAATTGTGTTTATTAAACAATGCAATTGCGAAATTAGCGAAACTGCCCAACATTAGCAGAATACTGATAAGGTTTTGCACATATTTGTAATAAAAACGCAGCTACTGCCACAGATACCCGATCTAGAATTGTTTCAATATCAAGACAGATTCAAACTAATATTGGATCGGTGCATCTCTAGTTTAGAGGGCCACATAAAAAGCTCTGGAGGGCCATGTTTGGCCCCCGAGCCTTCAGTTTGGCACACGTTTGCTGTACCTGCAGGCTCACTGCTTGACCTCTTCGCCGCTCTCGCTGTGGTACTCGGCCACATACAGGCTCTTGTCGATGATGCCGGGGATGGGCTTGATCTCCGTCCCCAGCTGCTCCTCGATCGCCTTCAGGTTGAAGCGGTCGTCGTACGTGATGAGGTTGATGGCCAAACCAAGATGGCCAAAGCGTCCTGGGAATCAATCACACGGTTTGTACGCTCAAGCATTTTCAAGGCAAGTTTTTCCACAACACTTTGGAGATAACAGCAGCACAAACGAACTAAAGACGACTTTTCATTTCACGACTGTATGATTTATCACTGATCAATAGTGACTTGTGATAGCATTTCATACAGCAGGAACAAGTGAAATAAAGCTAAATTTTATTTTTAATCAAACATACACTTGACTGATCTGTGAAGGAAAAGAAAACCAATTTAACTAAAAAATTTCAAAATTTTAATAACATTTAATGCATAGAATATACTGTGGGCCAATTTTTATGTGATATTACATTGAAACAATTCAACTAAATTACATAAATGTAAATTACCTTCTTATTCATGAACACAATATACAAAAAGTCACAAAATATTTTTATAAAATGTTCTCGCCAAGTTCTCTAGTATTATTGAAATAATGTCAGTGATTCCAAGTGACCAAAAGCAAGAAAAGTTTAGTCAGATTTAACTTCAGACTGTGAGGAAAAAATGTGCATGTCTTTTTATTCTGCATGTGAAAATACCTGGTTTTAACTGTAAATGTTTTCCAAAGTCAGACTTTTAAATTAACGTTAAATTGCACTTTATCAAAAGATGCTATTTGAATTTCAAGCACTTCAGGATTTTAAACACTTAAAGTTACTGAAACAACATTTACTCCAGGAATAAACTCTGCTGCTCTTACCAGATCTCCCAATGCGATGGAGGTACGTCTCTCCCAGTTTAGGAAAATCAAAGTTGATCACAACATTCACAGCTTGAATGTCAATTCCTCTCGTGAAGAGGTCTAAAAACAAATAAAAAGAACTATGGAAAACCGTTTACCGTAGCGCACCACATACTGTAAAGGGATGCAGATTAAACATGATCAGATTCATAAACAGGGAAATAATTTGCTTTTGGTTGTCCTGTTAATTAACATAGCTGTGTAAATATCTAACAGCAGAGACTGCAGATGGTAACATGATGTAGACTAAAATAAAAACTAATTAGTCAAATAGATGCAATGGAGAATTTGAGCACTCAGCTTCTATGCGCCACAAATCTGGAGCAAACAGCCGAAACACTGAGTTCCTCTAAAGCAAGACTGGAAACCCAAATGTTTAAAGTTATTTTTGAACCATAATAAATGAAACGTCAACAATGATGGCAGTTATCAAAATGTAATGTTTCTTACTGTCTTTTACATCTTTGTGTTTTTATGATGTAAAGCTCTTTAAAATGCCTTGTTGATGAAATGTGCTACACATTTTAACTTGATTCATAATTTGGAAAGAGTGGAAACTGTGATATCAGTAAAAACTGTAAAAATTTATAAATTGGGATATATCTGGATAATTATATAATCTTTGTCTCCATATTTGTTTTCAAACAGGATATGCTTGATTATTGTGATATATTTCTTTTTTTATAATTTGAATTTGTCAGATATTTACTTGTCCAAAATAAATAGATTTCATTAAATTTTTGGATAATGACATTTTCATTTCTAATGGTAACTAAAATGATTGTAAATATAGATTAAGGAAAACATATTCCACTGTGTATGGTTTGCATTCAACACATTTTCTTCTGATGTGTAGTTCAGAGTCAAATGGAAAGATTTGTAACTTTTGTTTCAGAGTATTTAGCTCCCAATAACAGCAGGCGATCAAATAATTTCAGCATTTGCAGCAGAAAACTGCAGGATGAAATCCAGGCAGAAAATTATTCCGATAGCAAGAAGCTACGTTTAGAAAAATATGAGATTTACTCTTGACACCACAAACAAGTGGAAAGGAGAAATAATCTGAAGCAGCAGCTATCATCCCAAACACAGTGCACAGGAAATGACAAGGTGCATGCTGGGTAATTACCAAAACGTTCAGACAAACACTGCACACATTCGAGTGTTCAACAGGCAGAATAAAGGTAGAGAAACATCAGAACCACTTTTCAAACTGCAGCAGCTAATCAAACAGTTACAAATAAATTAAATGTGATCCCAGGTTCTGAATGAGACTGGAGCAGCTTTAAAATGTAAAAACCACCAATCAGACGAGACGTTGACACACTGAAGCACCGAGCAGCTGCATCACTCACCAGTGCAGACCAGGTTTCGGCAGAGCCCATTTCTAAAGTCATGGAAAACACGGTTGCGATGTTCCTGAGAAATAAAAAAGATTCATTTAAACTGCAGACTCAGAAAGTTAATCAGATGAAGCAACCAGATTTTGTTTTACAGTGTCTTTTCAACAACTGGAATCATATGAACTAGAGGTGAACCGATCAGTTTTCTGGCCAATCATCCATTTTAAAGCCTGATTCTTATTCTTTTGTCTGAAAAGTCACTAAATATAATAACATTTGCTAACAGTAAGCTGCTAGGAAACATCACCATGTGGGTCAATACTAAAGGCCTCCCTTAAAGGGACATTTCTGATTTTTTATTTTTCTTTATCAGTCCAGAGGTTTTGTGGCACATGGAGCAGTACAAGCTAGTTAAGTATTTTCCCCAACTTACATTTAATCAATTAAAACACCTGAAACCAAACATTTCATTATATCCTCTATGCTTTCATAAGATATTAAGTTAGCTGCTGTCTTAGAAGCTAAATGTCTGTTGCTAACTAAAGCTACGCTAGTTAGCTGGCTGCTGCCTGGTCGATTAAACAAAGCAGCTAAGGCTTTTCTTGTTTTCGTTGGAGCAGAAGCTCAGGTTGAGCAACAGTAAAAAGTGATAAGAGGACAGTAAAACTCGTTTTCCAGCTGACCTGTCTCATCTTGGCATGAATGTAGAAACATGAATAACCAAGCTGGGAAATCTTCTTGGCAAGAAGCTCCACTCTCTGAGAGGAGTTACAGAAGATTATCGACTGGTTGATCTGGAGCTGAAGGCCAAAGAGAAACAAAGGAAATCAGTGTGTGGACAGAATGCCATGAAACGAACTTTATAGCACAAACTCGAGGCCCGGGGGCCAAATCCTGCCCGCCGTAGCTCTTTATGTGGCCAAAACGTGGCGTCCAAACCTCTTGGCATGGAGGCCAAAAAATTCAAGTTGCAATTTTTGTACTTTTTTCCCCAACTATAATCACAAAAACTACTTTCTTTTTTTGAATTTTTGAGCACACAATATTTCAATGAAATACGCAAAGATATCTGTATTTTTTTGTAGATTTGAAATAATACAAAAATGTCAATGTTTTTTAGCCATAAGAACAGCTAACTCTTGTAAAATACAGACCTGGTCGTGTCCAGGTCTGTATTTTATTAAAACCCACTGGATGTTTTTGTTACAAATAAATTAAATTAAAAGCCAAACCCTGGATGAATACTTTGTGTTGCACGTTACATTTTCCATTTTAAGATTTTAATTGCATAATTTTTGAACAGCCTGGCATCAGTGAAAATTTCACCAACATTGATTTTAAATGCGGATTCGCATTTGATGCCAATTTTAGGCCGTTGAACTGTGATCGAGGGCCACAAGTGGCCCCAAAAAATCCCAAAAACAATTATGAAACCCTGGAGGGACTGAAAAGATGTTCAATATTATTTACTCTTAAGAAACACTTATTGAACTCTGAAACAAACAACTGTTTATTGATATTTTAACAGTTTATTGGGTTTTATTAATACATTCTGTAGCAACCGGCCCTTTAAGAACATTCAGATTTTTGATTTGGCCCAAAATGACCCTGCTCTGGACTCTAAGGGGACATAAATAGAACCGTAAAGATGACATTGTGCCTAAATATTATTTTATCAATCCAATCAAACCAGTTTCTATCCGTTTTCATCAATCAGTCCCTCTGATTTCTTGCGAATTATTGCAGAAATTCACACAAAAAAACAAATCCCTGCACTTTTTTGTGTTAATATGTAATTGAAAGTTTATCGCAGACTTTTGGCAAAAATGGTGAAAAACATTCGTTCCAACTGACTGTTTACTCTCACCTGCAGTGTTTCTTCTACTAAACAGCTGCCTCACTAGATGCTATAATCTATAGTATAAAGTGGCATTTACTATCACACATGAGCGCAAATATTTATAAATTACTTACACAAACTTTTTTCTTTTTTTTTTAAATCCCAAAACAATGGCAAAACCCTGGAGGGACTGAAAAGATGTTCAATATTTAATTTTAAGAGTTCATATTTTTACGGTTAGGTTTAATCAATACATTCTGGCACAACCGGCCCTTTAAGGACATTTATTACCTTGATTTGGCCCAAAATGAAGATGAGTTTGACCAAACTTACCCTGGAGAACAAGGTGTTGAGGCAATGGACCTTTTGCCTTTCTGTTACATAAGCATAATACTGAGTCACTCCCTTCAGCGTTAGCTCCTCCATTAGGTTGATCTCATAAGGTTTTTGCAAATGTGCGTTCTGTAACCGGGGTAAAAAAAAAAACACATTTAGATGATTCTAGAAGCTTTAGACAATATTAAAAAAATGTGAATAAATGTGATTTTCTTTGGCACCATAAACTTCTGCACACTGAGCGGGAAAGTGGCGGAGTAAAGTAAAATCTGCCTCTTTTTGGGCAGGAAGCCCAGCATCTCCTCCATCATGACCACAAAGTCCTGAGACAGGAGCTTGTCAGCCTTAACGCAGAGAAAACGTTTTGTTTTCAGCTCAATACATGGATTTATTCAGAAAAAAAACCAGATATTCAACACCAAAAATGACTCACTTCATCCAGAACAATCATCTGGACCTGATTGACTTTGGCCACTCCTTTTTTGATTAGGTCTAAAATCCTCCCTGGTGTAGCAATAACCACATGTACTGGAAGACAAAAAAAAAAAAAATACATTATCTGTATTAAACTCGATATTGTGAAAAAAAATCAGATCAGACATTTGTGACTGTGCAGATCTATTGAGTCTAATTCTACGCTTTTCTGCTCTGAGAAACATCTCATTTTATTATTTATCTTGCATTATATTTAGATTTCCTAATTGCACTTTCTGAATTATTTAAAAGGTTTGTTGCAGTTTATTTTAATGTCAGTTTTTATTATTTATTTTTACATTAGATTGACCAATTAAATACATTAAAGTTGCTTTTTTTTTCTTTTTTTAGTTTCTTTAGGTGCAGCTTTATAAAATCCCATCCTGGTGGGAATTGGATGCTCACCCGTTTCGTCGAGCCTCATGATGTCGTCGCGGAGGTTCGTCCCCCCTGTGGTCGCCATGACCTTCACGCCGCCCATGTGTTTACTGACCTGGATGCTTATTTGGCTGACCTGCAGTGCCAGTTCTCTGGTGGGCACGATTACCAAAGCTGCAAATAAAAATGATATTAAAACCCAAGCCAAGCTGAGATTAATTTACCGTCATGTTTCTACCAGAACTGCAGAGTCAAAAACAAAAGTTTCAGAGTGAGAATAAACATCAAGTCCTTTGGATCTATTATCGCTTTAGTTATATTTTATGCCTCAACATCGTAATAAATAATGCTAGATATTATTTTAATTGCTTACATCCTTGTGTGAATACATTTCTAGTTTAATTAAGCCAAGAAAGGCTCTAAGAAATCTGCTGATGACTAAAGTTGTCAAATTTGCAGCTTGTTTGGAGACAATTATTTATGTCAAAAAGCTTTTAAAATTTTCCTGTTGTGGCACCAGAAGGATTTGGACTATAAATATGAAATCTGCAGGTTTCATAATGTTAACCATAATAATTACTTGTCAACTTTGTAATTATTTTGGCTTTAAAATGTTGTTTTACAGAGACAGGGCTCCCATTAAACTGCAAAAATATAAAATCTTACTAAGTATGTTTGCCTTGTTTCTAGTGCAAATAAATCAGTAAAGTGTAAATAAGAAATTTAATTTATAAGTAACTTTTTAGCAACATATAAGAGCTTGTTTTAAGCCAATAATTCTTGATTGTAGATTTAAAAAAAAATACAAGTTCCACAGTCAGATTATTTCACTATAATGAGACATTTTTCCATTGTTAAGTGAAATAATCTGCCAGTGGAACTTGTACTTTTTAATCAATATTAAGGAATGTTTTTTTTTTTTAAAACAAGCTCCTATTTCTTGCTGAAAAGTTACTTGTAAGTTAGTACACTTGAAATAAGACAAAGCTGACATATTTGCACGAGAAACAAGACAAAAATATTTTGCAAGGTTTTTGTAATGTATAAGCAATGATTGGTCAGGAGAGAACGGGGAGAATAATAATGTAAATGCAACTAAAAATCAACTGAAATTCAAAATCTAGAAACAAAAAAAACCCCAAACAAAACAAAACAGGTTGGACATTCGTCACAAAAATGTAACATTTAGATAAACCTGCAAAACAATTCTCTTTGCTCACAGAAGAGACTTTATATGGGTCTTATTTTGCTTTAATTGAAGCTTCTGGAGATTAACATGCAGCTATTTTTAGAATAAGTCTTTTTGAAGCAATCAGGGAATTCCTCATCCATTTTCACAAAGACTTTTTGTTCTTCAGTAATTATTACTTGGCATAAACTTGAGACAAAACTCCAGATTTAACTCTTGACGTACAGAAATAATTGAGGATTTTTCAACCTTCTCTAAAATTTAACTACCAACAACGTCAACTTTACATTCCCCAAATTTCAAAAAGAAATTTTTTTTATTTTTTGTTGTGCAACAAAGAAACCGCATAAAATGTAAATTCACAACAAAGGTCTCCAGTAGAAGTAAAGCTAATTTGTGTCTCTGTAGTCTCATGTTTTAAAGTCGCTCAGTCCTGGATGCGGTTTCATTTCTCTAATCGTTCTCGTTATGTGAATCTGCAGCAGCAGCTAAATGAGCAGAAATCAGACTGACCCTGTAAACAGTCTTTCTTCAGGTCGATGCGTTCCAGCAGGGGAATGAGGTAGGCTCCGCTCTTTCCTGTGCCGTTCTTGGCTCGGGCCAAAATATCCCTTCCTGACAGTGCGATGGGAATGCTTTCCTCCTGCACAAAAACAAAACACGTCTCCTGTTTATGTACACAACATCTTCAAACATTAAGGCTTCATATCAATTTGAAGCAGAAAACAAATTAATTTCCCTCCACAAACTGATTATCGCAGTATCTCCAGTCTTTTCCTGTCATCACATGTTTAAATCATTATTATCCATCACTCTTTAAAACAGACATGAAAGATTAAAGTTAAAATTGGCTCACTTTCAAAATTTCATTCCATTCTGATCTGAGTTTAACATGAGAAACAGTTTAACAGTTAAAATATTTCCAGCTGAATCAATGGGAGAGAAAACGGAAAGGCAACGGCAGCCCGAGATAAAAATAACTCATCTTCAAATGTAAGAGTTCACTTTCTACCAAACCCGGTCCAGACTGGTTCGATCTAAACCCACAAATATCCACCGAGATTAACACAGCAGCAGCAACTCACCCACATATCAACAGATTATATTATATATGTCACGACTTAAGATAATTCAAGAGTTTATTAACGGAAAATAGTCACTTCTGATGAACATTTTACTACAAATATTTGATGCGGTTTGTATCAAAACGTATCAAAGTGGTTAATTACTGCAGACATGTACTTTACAAGAAAAATAAAGTTTAAGTAGTTATTGCAATAAATGATAATATTGTTTAAGTAATGTAATGGCAATGCCATAATAATTTGGGAACACATTCTCACAGATCAATAAACATTTAACACTGGAACTGGAAGACATTTTAAATACCAAAAATAAATAAAACAGAAAAACAAATAAAATTAATTATGTCTTTCAAAGTGGAACTCTCTAGCAGAGACAATCACCAGACTGAAGACTTTTGCCATTCAGTTTCTGGTAAAAATAAATAAAGAGAGATGATTGAGTTAGTGTTAATAACTGATTTATTGAGACAGGTCTAACTTTGAGAACCAGTTTGAGACTGTACCTGAATTGGAGATGGCTTTTCCCAGCCCATCTCAAAGATTCCCATAAGTAGCTCCCTCTTTAGGCAATAATCTTCAAACTCATTGCCTTTAGTTGCAGTCACATCCTGCAACCACAAAATAGCTCATGAGTAGGATTACAGGACGTATAGATATGTGTTTTGCCATTAAAATAAAAATTTTATTTATACTTACCGAAGTTTTGATCCTCATGTCCTTTGGGGGCAATTTCAAATTCTTCTTCCAGTCATCTCCAGGCCTGAGTGGGTAAAGAAAAACATTTACAGTAGAAAAAGAGACCAAAATTCAAGGAAATCATAAATAGGAAGAGAGTGAACATTAAAGATGCACTCATGAAGATTATGATTCTCAGGACTGATTCCAACAGATTCTCTGTAGGATTCTCACACAGATGAGTTAACTACCAAAGCATCTGCCTTCAGTATTTATCCTGATACTATCCACCTAAAATGCATAGTTGACAATATTATAGCCTGAAATCTCATTTTTTAGCATCTGCCCGACTGATCTGAATGAATCAAGTTGAAAAAATTGGTATCATCCAACATTTTGGAATAAATCAAGTGGAGCGATTGGTAGAATGCAATGTATTGGAGCAAATAAAGAGTAAAAAATGGTAGAATCCTATATTTTGGAACGAATCAAGTGGAAAAAAAGGTAGAATTCAATATTATAGAATGAATCGACTAAAGACATTGGTAGAATAAATGCTATAGAACAAATCAAGTAAAAAAATTGGTAGAATTTAACATTTTGAAATGAATCAAGTGGAAAAAAATGGTAGAATCCATTCTACCATTTTATTGGGGCCTCTTTGATAAACATTAATTTCTTTGGTGGCAAGACTTACTTGATAACAGCGTTTGTTGGAGGGGCTGACTGGGAATTGCCGTTGATTGCGCCTTTTATCATCTGGTTTAACTGCGGAGGTTGAGGACCTCCTCCACCTCCACCTGGTGCCCCTCCAGGTTTCACCGAGCTCCTCAGCTGTCCGTTCTGGTTGGACAAGCCCAAAATCACTGGGTTCTCTGTCCTGGTGGTGCTCATGTCCACTTATTTTTATTTTACTCCAACACCAATTAAATCTTTAACAGTCTCTAAACAAACAGTGTCCACTTCTCTGGGACTATTCAAAGTAAAGATTGCCCTTGGCTTTTCAATAAATCAAATTACTCATCAAAACTAATGGGCCATCAAGTGTCAAGAAATGAACTCGTCCTTTCAAATTTACTAAGACTTCTGAGCATGAAAATTAAATAAGGGTTTGGCATAGGGTTATAATCGGCCAACTTTATCTGGAAATCAATACACCAGGAAGGCTTAGTTAGCTTTTAAACGTTGGCCCCATTAGCCATCCCGTTAGCTTAACCGGGCCTCTGTGTCCTTTCAAGTCTGTCCAACCCTGAAATATAAGAAACGCAGAAGGAAGCATTGTTAAATAAAAACAGGGGTTAATTAAATAAGTGAGTCACAATATTTAGCCTTAAAAATTGCATTTTTAATTGTAAGAAGCGCTAGCTAGGAGTTGGCCTAAAGTCAAAAGTTAGCCGACCCTGCGGTGACCGTTGCTAAATGCCAACAGCAAGGCAAAGCGTCACGGTGAAACATATTTCCCATCTTAAACATATTTATTGTTTCACGTATGCATACGTGTATACAAAAGAATGAGATAGCTTCTTCCCAGTTTTATCCAGCTTGTTAAACCAACGTCAAACGGGGCTAGTTAGCTTCGAGCTAGCGCATGAAGCTAGAGGTTTGCGGCACCAATGAGGATTCCGTATTCAAATATGCTCAAAAAAAAAAAAAAAACTAACACACGACTTACATTTTATGCTGTGTTTTAGCGTTAAATCGTCTCGAACAATATTATTAACAGTCCGAATTATTCGTTTGTCGATTAGTGACAAGTCTGGGTAACTACGAGCTAACTGGCTAATGGAGGCGAATTAACGTTCACCATTAAAGGTAAAAGCCGCCAGAAAGCGCTAACAGTCGAATACATGTCATTACTTTGTCCCGGGTTGAATACAAACGCAGTTACCTTGGATAACAGAAATAAAGCGGTTCCGTTTGCGGTTTTTTTGTACAGTGTACTGGATTTTTTTAGCTGACTACGAGAGAGTCTTGTCAAACAAGGATTCAAGATGGCTCCCAGCCGTATTTGAAGCCGTCCGCAGCCAACAAATCAGCTGATTCCATTTCAAATCAACAAATCAACATTTAACGTTTCCTCGCGAGGAAATACGCCACAGATTAAAATGTCAACATCGCAACTGTGTAAGCTCTAAGTTATTTATTATTTATTAAACAAAAGCTAAAATCTCTTTTATTTTATTTTATTTATTTTTTTGTATTTTCATGCAAGTTTCATGAGCTTTTTTATTGAAAGAAACTGATTTGGAAACATTTTTCTTTTGCCTGATTTTGTTATTTTTTGTTACTTACATAAATTATTGTCATTTTTGTCCTTAAAATACCCATATTTCCACTTAACTTTATGTTTTGGTCTGTCTGATTCTGTAATTTGTAAGTACTTTCTTGGATGTATATTTTTTACTCTTACCTGAGTAAAGTACTCTGCTCTCCCTAGACATAAACCATAGATAAAAAGAAAATAAAATAGGACTGCAACTAGCGATTATTTTAGTTATCAAGTATTTTGGCCTTTATTCTAAAAATAAAAAATTCGGCGTATTTTGCAGATTTTTTATAACCACTTCTGCTCCTTTTAAAAAAACAATATTAGATCTAAATAAACACATAATTAAATATTTATTTAAAACTAATACTTATATGTACTAACCTCAGTACTAGTACATAATGACACCCGATTTTATTTATACAAAATGATGTCATCAGACAGACAAAAATGCAAAGTTTTGTGCAAATCTTGGTATTTTAAAAACTAAATAATAAAAAGCATGATTAACATTACATCTTCTACATTTTAAACTCTTCTACAAAATTTCTGATATTATTCTTGTAATTTTCAGAAAAATTTCTAGCAAATTTTAAACTTTCCAAACTCAGAATTTGTATTGTTTCTTTTCTAGAAAAATTTTTTTTTTTTCTTGTTTTTTTTTTGTTTTGTTTTTTGACAGAAAGTGTCTGAGCTTCGTTGTAAACTCCCTGTTATTTGTGTTTCTCTAACAGTAATAACGCTGCAGCCGGATCTGCAGTGTCTCGGTTCTCCCACCAGAGGGCGATCTAGGCTTTGGACGCCGCCCCAGGCATTCTGCGGTCTGCAGGGTTTCTTGGTGAGCGCCCTGCTGCGCAGCCAGACATTCCTGCAGAGAGACTGCGGTCACTAGCTACCCTCCAACTGCTGTGTTCATGACTGCAGGAAGTTCTGTACATTTGGTGACTAAAATCAGACAAAATGTTTAAATCTAAAAGTAATTTTGTCACCTTTTCAACTTGTGGCCTACATAGCTCAGTAAAACTGCTCTGAAATATAAAAACAAAACTCACATTTTAATTTTAACCTTATTTAAAATCTTTAATTATTGTTTTAATTAATTCCTGTTCAACAATTTGAGTTTTTTTCTTTGACTGACATCTTTTTTATGTCATTTTTATTTTAATTAAAATAATGTCAAATCCCACCTTTATTTGTTTCCTTGTTGAAGAATATTTCTGTCACTGTGTTGTAAAACTGTCCTCTTTTTGTAATTTCTGAAAAATCTTTGAGCTTTTATAGAGATGATCGTCAAGGACGGGAATTTTCATTTAACGTTTCTACTCTGTATTTTTCCAATTGTTTTTAAGAGCAACTGTTTGTTTTAAGATTAATCTCAGCAGTTTTTGAGAAAAAAAGTCTTTTGTTTCCCTTTTTTTAAACTTTTGGACATTTTCTGAGTTTGAAAAGCCAGCCATTTTTGACTTTTGAAGCACAAATTTTTAACTTTTCAAACTCAGAAAATTCCTGGTGGAAGGAAAAAAAAATTTCAGGCAACAATTTGACTTTTCAAATTTAGAAATCTACTTGTTTTTTCTGTAAAAATTTCTTAGATTAACCTTAAATGTTTCAGAGATTTTTTGGCAATTTTTTCAACTTTTCAAATGCAGATATTTCCTTTTTTTCTTGCAAAAATTTCTGACAATGTTGAGATTTTTTCTTGGCAATTTTTTGACTTTCCAAGGTTTTCTCAGAAAAACAAGAAAATTGATAAAAATTAATCAAAATGTTTTGCTGTTTTTTTGGGCACATTTTCAGCTTTTCAAACTCATAAATTTTCTTGTTTTTTCTCAAATATTTCTGATATTAATCTAATTTTGTCTGAGTTTTTTAACACAATTTTTTGAGTTTTCAAACTCAGAAATTTCTGGAGTTTTCTAGAAAATTTCTGGGATTCGTCTCAAAACCTTTGATATTTTCTGGCAAATGTTTGACTTTTCAAACTCTGGCATTTTCTTGATTTTTTGGCATAAATTGACTCTTTTTTCCAATATTCTATTTAAAATGACTTTTAGCTGCTCTCGTGTTGCTGAACACCTTTCCTGCTAAAATAGTTTTCTCTCTCTGTGAGAAGTAGAGCTAGAAACTCAGCAAGAACCACAGAGAAATAATATTTTTAGACCAGACAGCCATGCCGGCAGCTGATTAAAGACTAGCATGTCCTGTCAGCTCAGAGTTTGACATGCATGATTTCACTTCCTGTTCTATCGTCCCCAAGTGGCCGAACCGCGATACCAACTTATGAAACCTGGGGAAATATGAGGCATTTCCAAAGCAGAATCATATCATAACCATGAAGAAATAAAGCAGGTTCACTTCGCATGTCATTACCAAGATAAAATAAGTGATCATTTTCTTTAAACAGGTTAAAAACCCCCAGTAATAAACCACTAAAATGGCTTAAAAACAGCAGCTATTCTCAATTTCTGTTTCCGGTGTTTATTATGCATATTAGCAACAAAATACCATAAATAGGCCACAAAATTATGGATTTTGTAGTTTAATAGAGGTTATAATTATTCACAAACTAGTATATTTAGCTAAAAAACAAGATAAACTGTGTAATATTTAGACCAGTGAACACAACAGATGTTGAAAAAGTCATACTACTTTGATAAATTATTTCAGCATAGAAAATATTTTCTGTAAGCAGTTTTTTACAAAATAATTTGTGTGGAAAAATGAAGCAAACTGTGACTGAAAGCATTGATCAAAGATGGTTTTATACCTCCAAATGTTTTCATATTGAAAGCAGCACACAGCAGCAGCTTAGTGCCGAAAACGCACCGCGTTTCAAAGGAAGTACGTGAATTACATTCAGAACCAGATAAAGACAGATTTACATCTGAAATATGACAAAATGTTTATTTCGCTCCAGCTAAATGATCGTATCTATAAAGCTTAAAGTGGACCTGCTATGCAAAACTGACATTTTGCATGTTTTTGTTCCTCCATTTGGTCTCAACTGCTCCTCTGCAGGCGCTGTACAATGGCTGCTGGAAAAGACTAACTGTTTTGTTGCTGACTTACCATACAGAAACCACTTGCTGCAATCATGTTGGTTGTGCAGGAGGCTCTACTCATGCTTTTCAAAGATGTACGGTTGTATAATTGCACATCTGTTGAGTTGGGGGGCGTGGCCAGCAGCAGCTGATTTGGATTTAAAGTGACAAGACAAAACAGACAGAGAAGACTATAATCTCATAATCTAAGAATGATTTTGTTTTGTATCACCCGTAGAGTTCTCCTAATCTGTTCAAGGAAACATAACAGGTCACTTGTACACATTTAATCGGCCTTACTTTCTAAAGAAGTAGTCCTAAATTTTTTAAGTATCTATATTCTACATGAATTACCTGGAAAAAAATCAAAAAGTTTAATACATTTTAATATAAACTTTACATTATTTTTTACACTAAATAGATTTAAAATTTCAGTTATTCCTGAACTGGTTTGATTGATTTGTTGAGCTGCTTTTGCTACACATGGCTGCATCCTGGGTGCACAAATGAGCGTTACCATATATCCTTCCTCCATACTGTCATTATTCTGAATTTCACCACTTTTGGACATTTATATTCTGTTCAAAGCTGTGAAAACAACACTGTATTTTTCTCTATATTTATAAATATCTGAACGTGTTTTAGGAAGATTAAAGACAAACACGTCCAAAAGAAAACTGGGGGCATGCATAACTTGAAGTGAAAGTCGACTTCAGTGGCGCCGAGCAGATCACAGAAAGGCTCTCCACATAAGTGATCAAAGTCAGACTGAATGTTTTAAGGTCTCAAGTGTTTGAATTTATTTTATATACACTGAAAAACATGCTAGCAGCTTCGTAGCATCTTTAAATGTATTTTCAACAAGAGTAACTCTGGTAGCCTCTACGCATTGCCAAGGTAAGACATCCTCAGTGGGGGAAACTTTTTCAACTCGTTTGTGGCGTTTATGGAAATCACGGTATCTGGTTTCGAAATGTCTGATTTTTGCAGATGATGTGGTTCTGTTCACACCTTCAACCCGTGACCTTTACGGTTCGCTGTAGCGGCTTGCAGATGTATGATGCCAGCCAATAGGAGTTTATTAATGCAAAGCTTTGCAAACATAATCGTGCTTTCAGAGCAAATGCCAGAATGTTGCCTCCAAAAATCATTTTGAGCATTTTTATGCTGTCCTTTTTGCACACTTCAGTGCATTTCATTAAGTTTTTAAGTGAGAGAGAGAAACTAGATGGTGACTAATTGTGAAATCCAAATTAAATTTTTTGTTTCTCAAACATTTTTAAAAAATAAAAGTAATTCGCATTCACCCCCCATTTGTTTTACTTAAACCTCAAACATGCAAACAATGCGTTTCTTCCCCTCCTTCACATCTAAGTCGTTTCCAAAACACCAAACTTTGTGTTGATGTTTGGAGGCTACAGACTCTAAAATCCCTGAAACAAAGTGAGTGGCCTAATATTTAAACAGTTAAGGTCAGAAATCAAACAAAACTCTGAATATTGCCACAGAAAGTACCTCAGTAAAAAACAATCACACTGGTATTCTTCCCAAAAGAAACAAAGTAGATTTCATTTTAAATACCGAATTGTTTTATTTAATTTAATTTTACTGAACAAGTCCTGTGCGGCATTCAAAGTTGCTATTGGAGTAATCAAGGTCAAACAGTTTTACTTTCACAAGTGGAGCATTGCTGCTTTCACCCACATAAAACTTTATCAGATATTGCTTTGGGTTTATTTTAAATCTAACAACCACAGAGACAAAAAGCAAGAAGAAAAGAAACAGAGAAAAGTGGGGAAAATCGCAGGTCAAAACAAAACAACCTAAAATCAAGCAAGTAAAATAGCCTGGTATTTATTGTATATCCAAAACTGTAAAGGTGTTTTTATGTCGGTGCATCAGGGCCGTCGTAGATAGAAAAAAAGGAGAACGTTTTCGCCAAAAACTCTGAAATTTAATTTAATTTAAAAAAATTAAAAACATTTTGTAGAAAATTTCTGATATTGATCAAAAAATTTTTTTTCAAAAACTTTAATTTTGCACATTTAGTGCATTTAAAAAAGGAGTCTAGTTTTCATTTGTTGGGCTCAATTGAATTAATTTATTTTCAGTAATAAGAACAAGATGTGGGTCAATTTGTTTCTAAATGCTCACTATATTCAGCCAATTTTTAAGAAAGAATAAAAGCTGATTTGGCTGCAGCAAAGTCGGCTTTTCAGTAAAAATCAAGTTTTACCTTTTATTAAAACTTGGTTATAAAAACACAAATACATTCTGTTGTACTTTACATTTTCCTGTGTAGAAAATCATGTTAAGAATTTTTACCCTGATTCCAAATTAAAAATTTTCGTCTGCATGTACGGGTCATATTGAATTGCAGTCGGGGGCCGAACAAAATCAGTCTAAGGGCCACAAATGGCTCCATTTGTGTCCACACTTTGGACACCCATGATTTAAAGGGAAAGAAGGTCAACACCCTAGAAGTCTGGAAGAGAAAAAACAAACTGAGAAACCACAACAACCACCAAAGCAAATTTTCTAGTTTGTCAGTAAATATCTCTGATTTTAAAGAAGTATTACACAGAGAGTACTCAAAAAATGTAATCGAGTAATATCTGTAATGTACTTACACTGTTTGTGAGTCGAGAGCTAGTTCTAAGATTGTTGTCATAGCAACTCCATAGGAACTGCCTACCAAGATGGCTGCCGGTTACGCGTGTGACGTCACATGAGAAAACTGAGCTGCAGGAGCCACTGTTGGACCTGAAGAGGGCATCACTGGGCCAAATGTTGCAGAATTAAACGAATTTACACAAAAACAAGTTGAGCAGAAACATAAAGATAGTCGTCTTAAAGCTACAGTACGGAGTTCTGAGAGAAGCCTGAAAATTTAAACAAGCACACCTTACAGTTATGATGTTTCCTGTAACGTCAGGCTGGAATTTCAAATGACAAAAAAAAAAAAAATTATTTTTTAATTAAAAATTTTTTTTTTTTAAGTTTTCTCGAAAATTTCTGAGATTAATCGCTAAATTTCAGAGTTTTTGGCAAAAAATGTACTTCTTTTCTCTATCTACAACGGCCCTAATATACAGTGGTAAAATTCCTTTCGAGTTTTGCATCTACCATAAATATCAGGCAACTTCATTTGTTTAATTTTAGGTTGTTTTTTTGGCCTAAGTCTACTTTTGAGTCTACCACGTTTAATTTGTCGCTGTGGCTGCGCATCGCTGCTCGTGTATCCGCTGCAGAAATCTTTTTTCAGCTGCTAATTCTCTTCTCCGCGTCTCCACCCAACAGAAAGCTTTAGAAGGCAAATTTAAAAGGAAAGCATAAGAGGAAGTGTTTGCGCTTTGCCGCTGCATAAGTGTGAAACGATCATCTCCAGCCGCGCCGTCATGGCTTTCACAAAGACCTACACTGGAGACATGGTGAGACTTTAACCCACCTTCACAATAACGCTGATTAATTCATCATTTAGTGTACATTTAAGTGTTTTTTTTTTTATCTATTTTTATCCCAGATAGTGAATTCAGATTATAATTTAAGTCGATTTACCTAATTTCTCATATTTCTATATTTCAATTTTAAAACCAATACAGATTTTTAAAACGGAAACCTAATATTTGTATTTATTTTCTTTATTTTGCAACTGTAATGCAATATTTCTTGCTTGTTTGTTATTTTATCATTTAAATCGCCCTGTTCCTTAAATGTCTTAAATAAACCTAGACAGGAAAGATGTATGCAACATATGGGATTTATTCAAATTAGCTGTGCACTGCTTGTTTCCTGTTATTTAACCAAGCAACCAGAAAAGAAGAACTTGTCCAAAGCATGTTGAATATTTAAAATAAATGTGCTGAGGGCTTGATTTTTCTAATATAGCAGAAAAAGAGGAAATAATGCACATGATCAGATTATTTATATGCTTTTACACATTTTTGCGTATAAAATGGATGCTGTTTGTTGTCATTTGCAGCTATATGAATGAGCCGAATTAAAAGTAGCAGCCAAAATTGTAAAGATCAAGTTGTTTAAGATGAACTGATTACATTTTATAAATTTTTTAGATGACAAAGTTTTCTTTTTATCTAGTTAATTAAAATCTTTAATGTTTATTAATGTAACTTTATAAGCAATTCTTCAGTTTATTTAAATAGCACCAATTTACAACAAACGTCGTCTTAATAAAAACTCAACTTCCAACTGGAAGTTTCAGAAAAAGCAGAGAAAAAAAGTAGAGAATCACTGACACAGGAGCACTTTCTACGTTAAGCAAAAAGTAATTCAATGTTGGAGAAAAACTTAGCTAAACTAGGGTAACTATGGTAACCATAGTAACCAGTAGCTTTCTTAGTAATATTGTCAAAAAGAGAGAAAAGGTAAAACATAATGATACAAATGTCAGATGAAGTATAATTTATATGGACAGAAAAACCAGAGGTTAACTGCAAAAGTGGAGAGTAGTAGGAGAATGTAGTAGATGGAAAGTGGTCAGTATGTATGCCAGGGTGTTTCCACGTCTGATATTCCGGTAGATTTGGTTCGATTGGGGACCAAAGTCGCAACATTTGTTACATTTTCAGCTGCAGCGGTTCTTTTTCACAAGGCACTGAGTTAAAACAAACCAAATCATTTGAAAAACCTGTTCCCCTCCTCGCCTGTGGAGGCGCTGCACCAAGAACCACCAAGAGAAACGACATGAAAACGTCTGAAGACACTGAGCGCAACTTCCTTCTTCACGAAATGTAAACAAACAAAATTGGAGCTGTTGACAAACAACCGCATGCATAAACACCCATTTTTCCCACTAGTCTAGCACGTTTGTTATGGTTGTATTTACCCAGAATTCCCTACGCTGTAGTTCACTTCCTGCTTTTGGAGCAATCTTAGGTCCACTTGGCGTTCACATTTAATCTGCACCAGAGTTCAATTCAGAGTTTCATCACCTCGCTGACGAAAACTCTCGTTGATCTCTTGAGAGAGAGAGCGGTTCAGAGAGCGGTTCTGTCTGAACCGGTCTCAGTCAGAGAGACCGAGGTTTGTAGACAGACCAGAGTTCACCGTTTTGGTCCGCATCAGAGTTTGATTGCGCATTCACACCTCCACAAACGAACTGGACTTTCGAGACAAACAAACTACAGTTTGATTGAAGCGGATTAAACAGGATTAGTATGAACACACCCAACTTCAGGAGTCACCAGTAAACCTGCAGCCTGACAGCAAAGATGGACCAATCACATCTCCAATATCTGATGGAGTTTGATTATAACGGGCGAAGAATAATAATTTGAAAATACTCTGGATTTTGGATCAACAGTTGGCGTGTAACTAAATTTTGTGGATTTCCCGATAGTAATAAATTATAATACTTCAGGGTTGATATACACTACAAAAACACAAAATCTTGCCAAGTAATTTTGGACTAGTTTCCAAAAACAATATCTCAGTAAAAATATATATATAAAATACAAAACTAGCTTATAAATAGCATTTCAGCAAGTAAGAGCGTGTTTTAAGTCAATAATTTCTTTATATTGATGAAAATGTTGTAGTTGTAGTGGCAGATCATTTCATTTCTAATAAGACATTTTTCCCATGTTGTAAGACTTTTCCATCAACAGTAAGGACTTATTGACTTAAAACAAGCTCCTATTTATGGCTAAAAACTGTAAGTCAGTTTTGTCTTATTTCAAGTGTATTAAGATATTTGCACTAAAACAGGATTAAAAATTCTTGTTAATATTTTGTGTTTTTGCAGCAAGTGAATCCATTGCAGATGATTATAGAAAGTAGTTCTCCTTTATTTGCTACGGATGTTTTGCTACTCAAAATAGCTAAAAATAGCTCAGATGTCTTTAAAGAGGAAGTGGAAATAATCTGGCACATTCAGAGCTTCCGGGAACCGATTTGACTGAGAAGACTGCAGGGTTTAAGTCTGTTTATCTGTTACATAATGACTCTTATTCCGCTGCTGTGTCATAACGAAATTCTCTTTGTTCTTTATTTCATAGGACAACGACTATGACTCTTACAGCTATGACAATAACACAGATAATAATGAAGACACTTTCACCTGCGATGACGAAAGATTGATATTCCTGAAGTTTTACTCTGTGTTCAGCCCGGTGCTCAACAGCCTCATCTTCCTTCTGGGTTTGGCCGGAAATGGCCTGATGGTCGCCATCCTCCTGAGGCGTCACCGTCGGCTGCGCATCACTGAGATCTACCTGCTGCACCTCGCCCTGACCGACCTCCTGCTGATATTCACGCTGCCTTTCAACGTGGTCGAAAGCGTCGCCGGATGGATGTTCGGGGAGTTTTTCTGCATGCTTAATGGCGTGTTGAGAAACCTGAACCTCCTGTGTGGGAGTTTCCTCCTGGCTTGCATTGGATTCGATCGGTATCTGGCCATCGTCCACGCAATCCCCAGCATGCAAAGTCGACGCCCGAAAAAAGTGCACCTGACCTGCGCTTCACTTTGGCTCATCTGTTTCCTGTTGTCACTGCCCAACGCCGTCTTTCTCTCTGCCAGGTCAAACACAAACGACTCCTTGCCCGAGTGTGATTACTATCGTTATGAAATCAATGCGCAAAACTGGGTTCTGGCCAACAGGGTCTTGCATCATGTGAGCTTTTTCTTCTCGCTGGCTGTCATGTGTTACTGTTACACCGCACTTGTCATCACTTTGTTCAAGAGTCAGAAAAGCCAAGCAAAGAAGGGAGCCATCCGGCTGGCTCTGCTTGTCACCATTGTATTTTGTGTCTGCTGGCTACCAAACAACATCACCTCACTGATGAAAACTCTCGTTGACCTGGAAGTCGTAACGAGCGACACCTGTTGGTCCTGGAAAGCGCTAGCTCAAGCTCATGCTGTGACAGAGAGTCTGGGTGTCTCACACTGCTGCCTCAACCCGTTCCTGTACGCATTTGTTGGGGTGCAGTTTCGTAATGAGCTGTTGCATCTTCTGTGTCGTCTGGGCTGCGGCCGCTTTTGCCTGCGGTTTATCAAAACTCAAAATTACGGAAGACCGTCTGTTTCTGATGGAACGACATCGAACAGCATGGTCATGTATTGACTAATGACTCAAGATTTATCAAGAGTCTAAAGTGCTACCCAAAGGGCTGGACCAATAAATCAGATATATCTATATGTATATCTCAATATCAATAGATAATACATAAAAAGCTAGCCGTCAACCTCTTACGGCTACCCAAGTAAGGTTGGTGGTAGACCTGTCACAATAACAAATTGTCCCAGAAGTTATTGTGATAAACAACATCGATGTTTGAGACCATTTTTAACTAATATAATGGTAATAATGGCATAATAATGCAAGAACACATTCTCAAAGATCAATAAACTTGAAAGGCTAATGAATATTTAACACTGGAACTGGAAGACGTTTTGAATATCCAAAATAAATAATCAAAACAACAAATAAAATGAATTATGAAGTATCTGTTAACAAAACTATCCTTAAAAAAAGGTAGAGTTGAGACCAAAGCACCAGACTGAACACTTATATATTTTTGGGAAGAAAAAGAGAGAAAAGATAAAAACAATAAATCATGCAAATGGAAATTATTGACAGTGTTTTAATTAATCATGCGATTAAATTGATTTATTGATTACTGTGACATCTGTGCCATTAACTAATTCATTGACTCTGGTTACCTAACAAAAACAGGTTAAGTAACTAGCACTGTGTCTCACAGCTGCATAAAAGTGAGCAGTGAACGTTACGCCACCAATCTGGCAGTATTTCGAATATTTAAAACAAAAAAACAATCAATAATAATTACCGAAGTCGATTCATATGAACCACTTACCCTGATAGGTTTTCGGCCGTGTTGTCCAGCCCTATGCTACAATTTACATTTAAGGCTCCCACAAACTCAGCCGTACTGTACATATTTCAGTCGCGCGTACTAATTTCCTGCGCGGTGTCTAATCCTTACCCAGGGCGAAAGCATTTTCCTCCACGTCTTTTTCTCTGAAAGTCATTGATGTATCATCCAAGTTGCTATGTCTCTTCCGTGAGACGTGCTTCGAAATGTGACGTCATTTTGTCCACAAGATGGCGCCGATTCTCATTCGGCGCCATCTTGCCGACGGCAACACTTATTAGCTCAGTGTCACATACAAAACAGTCCGATTTGATCATTGTTTCCCGCCGAGCAGTTCACAGTGCGACCGCATATTGCGACGTCCAGTTTAAGTCAGTATTGAGCATGCGCAGACCTCCGCGGAGTGAAGTACGCTAGTGTATGTATGCCTTTACATATGTGGCCCATTAAAGGCACGAAATGGGCTGAAAAGAGGAACGGTAAGGAGTTGGCATTGTATGTAAAATTGTGTACACAGTGGACCCCCGCATATATGCCGAAAATCTTAATTTTAATATTAGGAACAAAATGCAACTTTGGAAACTTTAATGTATTTTACCTTGTTTCCTATTCCTTTGGATCGGTTGGTTGACTGTACAACCAACCGGTTGATGGTTTTTATTTTAATTAAAGAACCAAATTTTCTCAGAGTAGAACATCGGAAATTAAGCTCAATTTGTGTGAAAACGTCAGCTACAAATAAATCTCAAAAAGTACAACAATATTTTTAAAGTAATGCCATATTAAAAGGTTAACATTAGGGATGCAATATATATCATTGCTAATATCAGTATTGGCCATATTGGTAATTTTTTTACATATCTGTTCGATTTAAAAAAAGGATTTGATCATGTGATCCAGCAAAGGATTGTGGGGAATTTAACTTAAGTCAGTGGTGTGGTCTATTTTTTTCCCAGGGTGTTGAAAAGGTAGCAAAATGTATATGATATTGGTAGACATCAGTTATCAGCTATAACATATCAGTGAATTCCTAGTTAACATCCTATATATACTCAACATTTCCTGTTTCTGTATTCACAACTTTGTATTTACTATGTGGATAAAAGGTATCCGGCTGTAATGAACTGTATTATTTGCTTGTATTGTAGCTAAACAAAGTTTTTTATTTTATATGTATATATATGACAAATAACTGTTGCCTAAAGAAATAAACACAATAACCAAATTAACTCCAGAGATTATTATTCTATTTGTAGACTTCTATTAAAACACAGACAGAACAACTTCAAACAATCACACATTGCATCTTATATACAGCAAGTATATATTATATATTTATATATAATTTATTTTCACAAGTTTTTTTTTTTAAATTGGAGAAAAAAATAAATCAATGATATTAAAACAAATAGAAATTTGAGGCACTCCTCTCTTGACCGTCACCAAGCAAATACACAGATTTTGTGGAAATTTACACAATTTACAGTATTTTTATTATTTAGAAAATGGCTTCAAATTTATTGAACAGTGTTACAGTGCTCTGAAATTTTTACATGTCTTAAAATCAGCTTCAGCCCAGAAAAGTTGGAAATCATCACTCAGACATATACGGGATTAACACCCGATTGAAGTTGGCCCCCCAACCGTCTTCAAATTAAACGAGGTTGGTGTCAAAAGTTTAGCAAAATTTTAAAAATATTAAATGTTTGCAGAGGTCATTGAAGATCAACGAGCACAAAAAAAAAATCATTGTCAATCAGCTGTGCTACAAATAATTTAGCTGCACAAGCATAGCACAGTTAATTTGTATCAATTTCGTTTGATTTTGTAAATGTACAGTGGTTGGTTGACCTTTGATGACCTCTGGAAACATTTATGAATATCTCTAGAATTTCAGAATGAGCTGTTTTAGGGCCTCCGTCACTATAAATCCAAATAAGCTGCTGTGGTTTCTGGATGGCAAGTCAAAAACTAAACATTCGTCTTTTCCAAACATGCTGGAGCTCAGCTTGGGTTGCTAGGTGACGGGTGGAATTTTGCTGGGGTTGCTAGGCAACGGGGTTGGGCTTCTCTAGGGGTGCCAAGTAACGGGGCAGTGCCTGCTGATTTGTGACTATATTCCAGAGGTTTTTCAAACAGATAATTTTCCAGACGCTAAAAAATATTAACTTATTTCCATAAAGCAGCTGGATGTTTATGTTTTTAACTGTTTGGGCAAGCAGTACAAACCCAGACGGAAGAATGGAAAAAGTGCATAATGTGAATTTTACCTACCATGTCTCCTTTAATATATTTAAAAACAGCATAAACAAAAAATGTTTGCTGCACAAATGTTTGACAGCAATTTCGTTTAATCTGAAGAAGATGTCGAGGGAGGAACTTCACTCAGGTGGGAATAACAGTACACCAAAAATGGACGTTGTGTAAGTACGAAGCCGGGTCAGAAAGGCATATTGGCCATGCCGCCGGAGCCAGTAGCCGATCGGACTGTCCAGACTCATCCCCCGCTGCCTGAGCGGCTGCTGCTGCCCCATCATGGCCGCCTGAGGGTGGGGCGGCCCCACCATGGGCCCCTGGTGTCCAAACGGCTCCCCTGGGATCGACATGCTCCTCTGTTTCGCCTGCATCATCATAATGTTCTGCTGCGTCATCAAGCTGTGCGGGTGCTGCTGCGGCGGCATCATGCCAGGGTACGGCCCCGACGGATGGTGGAGGAGATTGTTGGCCATCATGGCCGGCTGCTGCTGAGGCGGCATCATTCCTGTCCTTCCCATCATGTGTCCCGGCGGACACATGGCGCCGCCGCCGGACATCACCGCCCTCGACCCTCCCATACCTTGTCGGATAACTCCGTGCGAAGGGTGGGGAGGCAGCTGCTGCTCCGCCATGCTCTGCAGGCTGGCTAGATGCGGGTTGCACGACGCACTGCCACCACCGCCTCCGCCATGTTGGGAAAGCTGCTTGAGCAGCTGCTGTGGAGTATGCTGCTGGTGTGGGTTCTGATGAGGCTCGCTTTTGGGGAAATACTGCAGCGTGCTGCTGGGCTTGTCGGACGGCATGATGCGAGACAGATCGAACTCTGGGATCCCCGTCTGCGTCGGCCGAATCACCTCGCTCAAATCCGGGCCGTCGCCCAGAGGCAGTGGCGGGAAGGAGTCGGGCGGGTGCGGCACACGCTGGTGATGGTGGCCTTTGCTGAGCATCTGAAGCTGCTGATGCGGCAGGATGTCGTCGCTGGGCTGGGGAAAGTTCGGCGGCATTCCTCCGATCGGAGAGTGCATGGGCGGCTGCATACGAGGAAAACCCGTCGACAGCGGCGACGCGCTGCTGGGGCCCATCCCGTCAGGCGCGCCGCCTCCCATAATGACCGAACTCATGACTGGCATGCCCAGTTCAGGCCCAGGGGCATCATGGGACAGATGCTGCTGGCCTTGGCTGACCAGACCCATCGGGCTCTGAGGCTCGTTCTGGGGTCCGATGGAGCCTTGACAGTTCAGCATCTGAGACATCTGGGCGTTCGCCATGTTTCCTGGAGAGGAAGAGGAGAAAACATGGACGACAAAACAAATGAGTTTACTTAATTCACTCAGTTCAAACAGTGAACAGAGTGCATTTTTTAAATCTAATATGCAAAATGTACATATTTTTGTGCAGTTTTGCCTTAATTACTGCTTTGAATTTGTTTTTCAGGTAATGAAATGACTCATTTTTGAGTCTCCACTTCAGTTCATGATTAATCGATTACTAAATTGGTTGACGATTATTGCAACACCTGATTATAACTGAATCAATCTCGATTAATTTCAACCATAAACATTCCTGTATTTTAAATTGTTTAATTCGGTCAAGTTAATTAATCACTTACCAAATTGGCTTGCAATAATCAAGCAAATTAATCGGTTATTAATCCAATTAATCATGATTAATTGTTTTAGCCTTAAATATTTCTCTGGACTAAATTAAAATGATTTTATTTAATCCAGTTAAAGATTGATCAAATACTAAATTGGTTGATGATCATTGCAATAATCAATTAATCTTGATTAATCCAATTGATCGTTTCAGCCCTAAATATTTATTTTTTTTAAAATGGTTTAATTTAATCCTCCATCTATTCGCTTATCCGAGGTCGGGTCGCGGGGTAGCAGCTCAGAGGGGGCCCAGACTTCCTCTCTCCCGCACTCTTCTAGCTCCTCCTTGAGCTCCCGGCAGCCGAGAGACATAGTCCTCAGCGTGTCCTGGTCTTCCCCGGCTCCTCCCGTGGGACTCGAAACTCACAGGGAGGCGTTAGAGCCCTGACCAGATGCCGAGCCACTCACTGGCTCCTCTCGATGTGAAGCCGCTCTATGAGTCCTCCCATGCTAGCTTCTCCCCTATCTCTAGGAGACCCAGCCACCCTAGGAAAAACCATTCGCCGCTTGTATCCGCATCTTCTTTCGTCATGACCCAAGTCATGACCATAGATGAGGGTGGGAACGTAGATCGACCGGTAAATCGAGAGCTTCGCTTTTTGGCTCAGCTCTCTCTTCACCACGACGGACCGGTACAGCGCCCGCTTGACAGCAGACGCTGCGCCAATCCGCCTGTCGATCTCCCGCTCCCTTCTTCCCCCATTCGTGAACAAGATCCCGAGATACTTAAACTCCTCCACTTGGGGCAGGACACCCCCCCTGACCCGGAGAAGGCACTCTACCCTTTTCCGGCTCAAGACCATGGCCTCGGATTTGGAGGCACTGATCCTCATCCCGGCCGCGTCACACTCGGCTGCGAACCGCTCCAGCGAGAGCTGCAGATCACGATCTGATGAAGCCAAAAGGACCACATCGTCTGCAAAAAGCAGAGATGAGATCCTAAGGCCACCAAATCGGATCCCCTCAACACCTTGGCTGCGCCTAGAAATTCTGTCCATGAAAGTGATGAACAGAATCGGTGACAAAGGGCAGCCCTGGCGGAGTCCAACTCTCACCGGAAACGAGCCCGACTTACTGCCGGCAATGCGGACCAGACTCTGACACCGGTCATACAGGGACCTGACAGCCCGTATCAAAGGGCCCGGTACCCCATACTCCCGGAGAACCCCCCACAGGGCTCCCCGAGGGACACGGTCGAACGCCTTCTCCAGGTCCACAAAACACATGTAGACTGGTTGGGCGAACTCCCATGCACCCTCCAGGACCCTGCCGAGGGTGTAGAGCTGGTCCAGCGTTCCACGACCAGGACGAAAACCACACTGCTCTTCCTGAATCCGAGGTTCGACTATCCGACGGACCCTCCTCTCCAGGACCCCTGAATAGACCTTGCCAGGGAGGCTTAAGAGTGTGACCCCTCTATAATTGGAGCACACCCTCCGGTCCCCCTTTTTGAACAGGGGGACCACCACCCCAGTCTGCCAATCCAGGGGAACTGCCCCCGATGTCCATGCGACATTGCAGAGTCGCGTCAACCAACACAACCCTACAACATCCAGAGCCTTAAGGAACTCCGGGCGGATCTCATCCACCCCCGGGGCCCTGCCACCGAGGAGCTTTTTAACCACCTCGGCGACCTCGTCCCCAGAGATTGGAGAGCCCAACCCAGAGTCCCCAGGCTCCGCTTCCTCAGTGGAAGGCATGTTGGTGGGATTGAGGAGGTCTTCGAAGTACTCTGCCCACCGGCCCACAACGTCCCGAGTAGAGGTCAGCAGCACACCATCCCCACTATAAACAGTGTTGGTGCTGCACCGCTTCCCCCCCCTGAGACGCCGGATGGTGGACCAGAATCGCCTCGAAGCCGTACGGAAGTCTTTCTCCATGGCCTCTCCAAACTCCTCCCACGCCCGGGTTTTTGCCTCAGCAACCGCCCGAGCCGCATGCCGCTTCGCCCGCCGGTACCCATCAGCTGCTTCCGGAGTCCCACAGGCCAAAAAGGCCCGATAGGACTCCTTCTTCAGCCTGACGGCATCCCTCACCGAAGGTGTCCACCAGCGGGTTCGAGGGTTGCCGCCGCGACAGGCACCGACAACCTTGCGGCCACAGCTCCGATCGGCCGCCTCGACAATGGAGGCACGGAACACGGTCCACTCAGACTCCATGTCCCCCACCTCCCCCGGGACGTGTTCGAAGTTTTGCCGGAGATGGGAGTTAAAGCTCCGTCTCACAGGGGATTCCGCCAGACGTTCCCAGCAGACCCTCACAACACGTTTGGGCCTGCCAGGTCTGACCGGCTTTCGCCCCCACCACCGGAGCCAACTCACCACCAGGTAGTGGTCAGTGGACAGCTCCGCACCTCTCTTCACCCGAGTGTCCAAGACATACGGCCGCAGATCCGATGAAACGATGACAAAGTCGATCATCGAACTGCGGCCTAGGGTGTCCTGGTGCCAAGTGCACATATGGACACCCTTATGCTTGAACATGGTGTTCGTTATGGACAATCCATGGCGAGCACAGAAGTCCAGCAACAGAACACCGCTCGAGTTCAGGTCGGGCGGGCCGTTCCTCCCAACCACGCCCCTCCAGGTCTCACTGTCATTGCCCACGTGAGCGTTGAAGTCCCCCAGCAGAACAAGGGAGTCCCCAGGAGGAGCACTCTCCAGTACCCCCTCTAAGGACTCCAAAAAGGGTGGGTAATCTGAACTGTCGTTCGGCCCGTAAGCACAAACGACAGTCAGAACCCGTCCCCCCACCCGTAGGCGGAGGGATGCTACCCTCTCGTTCACCGGGGTAAACCCCAACGTACAGGCGCCGAGATGGGGAGCAACAAGTATGCCCACTCCTGCCCGACGCCTCTCACCTTGGGCAACTCCAGAGTGGAAGTATGTCCAGCCCCTCTCAAGGAGACTGGTTCCAGAACCAGAGCCGTGCGTCGAGGTGAGACCGACTATTTCTAGCCGGAACCTCTCGACCTCACGCACTAGCTCCGGCTCCTTCCCCACCAGAGAGGTGACATTCCACGTCCCAAGAGCCAGTTTCTGCAACCGAGGATCGGTCCCCTCCCCTGTGCACCCAACATCCCCTTGTGTGGTGATATCTGTCCTCTTCGGGAGGGCCGGCTCCATGGGTAAAAGCGGAAACTCGCCATAGCGCCCCCCCTTCCTGATAGTGGGCCCCGGTTACTCCGGCGAGGAACACCTCCAAGTTTTCCTTCATCATGTCTTTGGCTGCTTTTGTCTGGTCCCTCACCTAGACCTGTTGCCTGGGTGCCTAGCAGGGGATGAAGCCCAACAGCTACTCAGGAATTGGGACCAAACCCTACTTGCAGCCCTGAGATTAATCCTTATTTAATATTCTATTAATGAGAGGATATTGGGGTTTTATCTGTCAGCCATAGTTATATAGCACTCTGTGTAATGAATGAGTTTCACTTTTTAAATTGAATCATCACAAAAACGTTTTGTTTTGATATTTCTTAAATGCTGATGTGTAAATGTTCATTTTGTTTCTGTTATGGGTAGGCCTGTCGCGATAAATGATAAATCAATTAATCGTACGATAAATTAAAACTATCGACCTCATTTTAATTATCGGCTTTATCGTCTCTTCCGGCCTTTTTCTCTTTCTGTTGACACTGAATGAAAAAAGGCTCAACTCCGGTGCTCTCCACTGACCCTCCCTTCCTCGTTTCCTTAGTGTAAAGCCCAGCGCAGACTATACTATCTTAGAATTGTCGGCCCATTTTCAAAACCTGAGAGACCACAAACTAGCCGACAGAAATCCTAGTTATAACGGTTCGATCGGGTTCGGTCCTGCCGTGTGGTGTCCAACAATGGGCACCAAATAATGACTACAATTCCAGTTAACTAATTTTAAAACCAGGCATTAATCAATGCTTTACTACAATCTACCTGCAATGCATGTGGCTAGTGTCAGCGTAAAGTCCTGACTGAATGAAAATCATTATAACCTATTTATGTCACGTTAACGAAGAACAGCTGAAAAGTTACCGGGTTTATCAACTGCGGTAGCAATTTCGCTCCAACTCCTCCCCTTGTCATTTCTATATTCTTTGCATGTTGAATAAACATTAATATTGTTTCCACGTATCAGCCGTGTCAGCTGTTTGGGATTCCCCTCCGTAATTTCCCCTCAGAAAGCACTGAGGAGAATCCGCGCTTTCTGATTGGCTACCTGTCACATTCAACAGGTTGCATTAAGCTCTCAGTCGGGGAAAACCCCTGATTTGGATCAGAGCGGCCACGAAGATCTACCATAACACACCACACACTACAGGATGATCGGTTATGAAATCGCAAGCGACAATCTTAGAACGGCGGACGTTCTATCGGGGCAAAAAAATC
This sequence comes from Xiphophorus hellerii, assembly GCF_003331165.1. Lineage (NCBI taxonomy): Eukaryota > Metazoa > Chordata > Actinopteri > Cyprinodontiformes > Poeciliidae > Xiphophorus > Xiphophorus hellerii. The sequence goes on along the minus strand of NC_045689.1, from coordinate 6,437,294 downwards.
ATGTAGTGTGAACTATTGCATCAGGTAGTCGATGTGCCCATCTTCTCTATTTAAATCTAATTATTACTGAAGGGCAACATAGTATACAGACTTCATAATCTGCACTCTTTTGGTTGAATGCAATATTTATTTCCACTTTTACTTTATGTTGTTTAGATTTCATTGAAGTACATTTTTTATTAATGGAGACTGAGAATCCATTTTATTTTTGTTTTTGGTTGTTTTGTTTATTTTGTTTATCAGTTCCAGTGTTAAATGTTCTTTTGAAAATAAAGTGTATCTATCTTTGGCAAGAAATCACATGGATTATGTCATTTCCATTAAATCAGTGTAAAAAGGTCTTCAAACAATATTATCGTTTATCGCAATAATTTTTGAGACAATTAATCGCTCAGCAAAATCTGTTATCGTGACAGGCCTAGTTATGGCATCTTTATACCTCCAATAGTGACACCAGACAGAAGAGGTCGATCAGACAGCATCTCGTCGTCAGAAGTGGCAATTGTTTTGATTGCATCGTGGTAGAGTGGGGTCGAACTGGGGACGGCGTACTTCGACATCTGAGACATGATGAGGGATAAAGGATTCTGGGATGGCGTCGCACCCGGGGAGGAAGTGAAGGGCATACTAGCATTCATAGAAGCTGGTTGGCTAAGGGGCGTTGAGCTGGAACTTCTTGGAGGATGGGGCTGTCCTGCAAAATATACAAAAAAAAGTTATTAGTAGCAGAGTTTCGTCTAAAAGAAACAAATGTTGAGGCCTGAAATCTGAGTGTAGTGATGAACTCAGGTCTGAACTTTCAGTGTCACATAAAGACAGTTACAAAGTCAGCCTTCTATCACCTTTACCTAACCCTATCACAAACATTTCCAGGATTAAAGGACTAATGTTCCAGCAGGATCTAAAGAAACTCATCCATGCGTTTATCTTTAGAAGCATTAATTACTGCAATAGTGTCTTCACAGGTCTGCCTAAAAAAAAAAAAAGTTCAGCTAATCCAGAAAGCTGCTGCTTGTGTTCTCATTAAAACCAGGAAGATCGAGCACATAACCCCAGTTCTAAAATTCATACACTGGCTCTCTGTAGCTCAGAGGATAGACTTTAAAAGGGAGCTTTTATCCAGAATTCACATTTTACACATTTTTGTGCTTTCATTTGGGTTCCTACTGCTTCTAAAAACAGGTCAAATGCTAAAAAAGAAAAAAAAAAAAAACCACCCACCGTTTTCTGGCAATACTTTAATATATTTTGGTGTCTGGAAAATGAGCCGTTTCTAAAACCTACGAAATGTAACAACAAAAATCAGCAGATTCTGCCCCGTTACCTAGCAATCAAAGCTGAGTTCCAGAATGTTTGGTCAGCTGGCATCTATTCAGAGCAATTTTCATGTGCGAGTTTGGGCACGCGGCCAGCAGCAACTTATTTGAATTTAAAGTGACAAACCTATTAGGGCTGAAGTGATTCCTCGAAAGATTCAAGTACCTCGATTATTAAAATTCCTTGAGGAAAATATATCTGCCTCGAAGCTTCGTTGATTTATGTTTTATTATTTAGCGCACCGTGTTCCTGGCCGGGACATTATTTGCGTTGCTCGGAGCTCTGACTTCCACCTCTGAGTTGTTGTCGGAAGCTAAGTGTTAGCGGCATAACGTCCAATTTTCAAGTTCGGCCAGTGGGAATTTTATTGATTGATGATAATGCCCGGGTTTTCAGCGTTTTTGGGGGACCAATAAGCATCCTTGAAATGACTGGCGTAATGCCTGGAGTACGGCAGCCTTTCTCCTCCGGGAGCTTCTGGTTGAAAGCAGACTGAACACGGCGGGCGGCTGAGTAGCTGATGGTTACTGTGTAAGTGTAGCTTTACGGACGAACTGCACAATAAATTTCATATCATCTTGGTCTGAACAAACGGGTGGCGGAAATCATCATGGCGGTTCATGGCTGGTAGATGAGTTTCTGAGTGTGACGAACGAAGGTGCCATAAATTTCCCGTATTGCTCCCCCTAGTTCTTACTTTCGTCCCCTGGTCTACCGGTCGTCTCTCCCCCACCCCCACATTAGGTTGGTTTGTTCGTCAACAACGCAGAGGCGGAAGTCAGAGCTCCGAGCAATGCAAATAATGTCCCGGCCGGAACACGGTGCACCCTGGTCTATTTTCTGCCCCCCACTCCAGGTGACATTTCCCGTATTCTCAAACCCAAAGCTTGACAGGTATGGGGCAACGTGAGAATTCATCTATTAAACTCACTGAAGATGAATAGATAAACTAAAAGCTGGAGCATAGACATTTTTTATAAGAGTATTTGTGAGCCTGCCTCTTTATTATTAAAGTGAATATAATTTCAGATCTTTGTATAACTTTTCTTCAGGTTAACTTAGAAAGTGAGCTATTATTGTTACAGCTTAGTTTTCTAAACTACAGAAAAGTAACTGTTCAGGACGCTCAAAAATGAAAAATTGGACTGATATTAATATCCGATACTAACCCTGGTGTTGTGCCAGATTTACCAATATTTTGTTTTGTAAATTTTTTAAATTCGATTCTCCTGGTTCTGTTTTGCTCTGCATCCCCAGAACCAAACACGGAGAAGCAGCATTCAGCTTCTATGTCTGGAACAAACTCCCAGAAAACCAAAAACTGCTGAAACACAGAGTTCCTTCTTAAATGAAGGCTAAACACACACCTGTTTAGAGGTGCTTTCGATTAGTAGTTAGTGGAGCAGTAATCAACATATTTGATATGCATTTGCTTGATGATAGCATTTGACAAGATGTAATGCTCATTGCTTGACTGTATGATGTTTTTATGGTGTAAAGCACTTTGAACTGCCTTGTTGCTGGAATGTGCTATGCAAATAAACTTGACTAAAGTGTACCTGCTTCAGTAGAGCCGTTTCCTCCATTGCCGAGTGGCTTTCCACCGGTCGGACCGCCGGGACTTGGAAGAGCAACCTTAGGCGACGTCCAGCCGGGAGAACCAACAGCCATAGCCGGAGACTTGAGCTGCCCTGGAGAAGCCGACGGAGAGTGCAAGCCGAGGTTGGAGGACGCCATTAATTGAGGAGACTTCAAGGAAGAAGAGCAGGGAGTTCCCGCTCCTGACGCCGGGGGGAAACCGGGGTGGTGCCCGGCGTTAGACAGCGGCGACTTCAGCCCTGGAGCGGACGGAGAAGGCAAGAGAGGAGATGGCTCTTGATTGAGGGATGGCGACTTGAGTTGGTGAGGCGGAGGCACTGATGGAGAGGCGAGGGAGTTAACGCTGACAGACATTTCAGGGGCGTTCCTGGAAGCAAGATCCGCTCCTCTAAGGCCTTCGGTTTGAGGCAAATGGCTGAGCCGAGACGTAGCTCCGAGCTGATTGGGTCCAGGCTGGTCAGGGCCGAACATCTCAGGGCCAGGTTGTTGGAGAAACGACCCGTCCACCTGTCCTTCAGGGTAGGGACCTTGACTCGGGAACTGGAAGGGCCCATCAGGTCCAGGCATCATTCCCTTATTCCCACCTCTTCCGCTGATTTCTCCAGGACCAAACATGTCTGGTAAAGGCCCCCCTCTGAGCCTCTGTGACATCATCATCTGCTGCTGCTGAAGGTTCATCTGAGGGTTCATTCCCATTGGGATATTGCTGCCTAAAGGGGAATCCACCAAATCTCTCATTGGATGACACGCTCCAGGTGACCCCATGATCTCCCTTGAACCGGGAAAATCCATTGGATCAACCCGACCAGACGGCGGGCCTCGCACCATTACTAAGTTGGGGAAATCTGCACCCCCAAACCCATCCATTATTCTTGGCCCCATGTTCCCCTGCTGCTGCTGTTTAGCCAATCGGTCTAGCTCAAACCTGGACACCTGCATCTGCCGTTTCTCCATGATCCGGAACATTTCCTCGCGCGCTAAAAGCTCAGCATCGTCTTGAAAGTGTTGGGGAGCTCCGCCGGGGTAACAGCCATGAAAGGGACCACCACCACCACCACCGCTGTTTGGAACGTCTTCCAGCCAGATCATCCCGGGTCGGATGGGTCTCTGAGGTCCTAGACCCTCTAAGGATCCGGGGAAACCCCCTCCACCTGGCTGCCCTCTCTGGATCTGACCCAGGAACCGAGGGCCCCGCGGCCCTTCCGGGTGCATTTCAAACACTTTCCCATTCCCACCGATTCCCCGTCGCATCAAATTCCCAGAATCCCACTGCTGGTCTCCAGGTTTATTGTGGTAGGGAGGAGGTGGCCCTCTAATCATCATCGGGGCCCCATGCATGCCAGCCTCAGGAATCATTCTAAAGTGCTGCGGGGGTCCAGGGTGCTCAATCTCATGCTGCCGCCTCTTTTCCTGGTAGTACTCCTCCTTAAGCTTCCTCCACGCCATCTGCTCCCGTGTGAGCCCCTCCGGCCCCATCAGGGGCGCCATGTTGTCTCCAGGCGAGTGCATCTGGTGATGCAATGGCGGCGGGAGATTGTGGTGAGAGTCTAAACGAGGGTTGTCGAGAACTGCCCCACCGAGAGATTGCGTTTGGGAAATCATGGACTGGAGAGGCTCTTCGTACTTTTTCGGCAACATGCTAGAGTTAGCACAATTTCCAGAGGCGTTCGTACCAATCTCACCATCCTCAGCGCCACTCCTGTCTGTATTATTCAAGTTGGTTGGGTTGTTCGCACTGCCGCAGCTTGGGCCTCCCGGTACTCCACTGCGCAGAAGCAGCCGCTCTATGTCTCTCAGAGTCTGCAAAGAGCGCTCTCTGTGTTCGAGTTGCTCCTTGGAAAGACAATCCATGTTCCTGCTGCCTCTCTGCAGCGCATCACCCTGCAGATGAGCGGACAGGATGCTGGTGCCTCCAGACGGAGAGGTGGCAGCACCCGAATCAGCACCACTAACTGACTCTCGAAGTCCTCCACCTGTCCTTTGGGGGGCGCCGTTGTTACTGCTGGGAGCCCCGGCAGGTCTGACCTGACCAGACTCGGTGTCAGAGTGTCCGGCCGATGACGGACCTCCGACTCCGGCGGAGGCTGGCCGCGGTGTTCCGCTTTGGGACTTGGGGGTTCCGGTTAACGGAGAGCAGCTGGAGTTGACCTTCTCAGGGAGGTTAGGGAGCTTCCCTTGTTGGTAGCCCTGCAGCAAAGAAAACAAACATTAAAACCTAACAAACTGGAATGCACACCCTGTTAATAACAAATATTTTAACTTCACAGACCACACTGCAAAAACACAAAATCATACTGAGTATTTTAAATTTAGTTTCTAGTAATAATATCTTAAAAGTTACCAAGTTCAAGTTAACACAAATACTTCATCTTACAGCTGCTTAGCTGTTCTTATTGTTTTATTGCCTTTTTCATATTTTACTGTACCCCTATTATGCATTTTATTTACTGGTATTCTTGTTTGCGTTTAACTTGTGAAGCACTTTGTGCAGCTTGAGCTATTGGAAATGTGGTATAATAAGTTTGACATTGACAAAATATAAGAGCTTGTTTTAAGTAAATAATTCCCTAATATTAATAAGATAGTACTAGTTCAACTGGCAGACTATGGGAAAAATATCTTGTTACAAGTAAAAGAATCTACCAGTGAAACTACTTTTTTTTAATCAATTATTAATTAAGGAATTATTGACCTAAATCAAGCTCTTAATAGTTACTTGTAAGTTAGTTTTGCCTTATTTCAAGTGTAATGCACTAAAAATTTGAAAAAAATCTTTGGTAAGATTTTATGTTTTTGCAGTGTAATGAATTAAAGAGACAAATTGGATTCCAGAGGAAGAGATGAGATTTTAGCGGTACCAGACCACTGAAAGTAGATTTAAAATTCAGTGGTGTTTTCATATTCCCACAATCGGAGTAAAAGTCCATTTGGCAAAACAAAACATTAAAGCCTTCCTTATTTAGTTATGTCTTCTTTTTTTAAGTTTTATTTTTTCAAATAAAACAGGAACAGAAACAAGTGATAAACTTAGGTTTACCAATCATCCATCACACACATTTTGCAGCTGTTGTCTTTTAGATAGTCTCACATTTACATTCTGATTAACAAAATAAACTCATAAAAATAAAGTTTCGGTTTCTGACCTGCTCCAACTTGGAGTTTGGAACATTTTGCTGGTGAAAGCGAAGGATTGAATCACTTTGTCCCTTCATCACTGCCTCAGCAGCACTGTTGAAAAAACAAATAAATTAACTTATTAATGCTGTTTACATGGTTCATACAAAGTAAAATTCAAAAACTTTTAAGGCATTTTTAAGACAAATTCACAAACTTTTCCAGCACTGCACTTTGGAGATAAAAAAAAACAAACTAAAGGAGACAGTTAATACAGACAGTAAAAAGAATTTTTTTAAATGTTTTTATTAGGTGTGTGAAAATATCTGATGTTGGGAACGGTAAATAATAAATATTAAGGCTGTTTAAAAACAGACAGTAAAAAGAATTTTTTTAAATGTTTTTATTAGGTGTGTGAAAATATCTGATTTGAACTGTAAATAATAAATAATTTAGGCTTTTAATCAAACATATTATAACTTTATGAAGAAATCAAGAACTTTCCTAAAATTCAAGCATTTTAAAATATTTTAAACACCTGTAGGAACTTTTTTTTTTTTAAATCTTGAACATGCGTCTCACCTGTTGGCCAGGCAGGTAGTGAAAACGTAGACCACCTGCTGTGAAGGCTGCGGCAGCTCCGCCTTCAGCGCTGGTCCCGATCCAATGACGGCCGCCCCGGATTCAGCCGCCAGGTTTCCAGCAGGAAGGCGGTCCGAATGTCCCGGGATCGGACCTGAGAAACCAACAGAACCAGAACTCAACGTCTCTCCAGCTGAAACAAGCATCCACTCAGTTGCAACAATTCAACACTAGATGGAGCTAAAACCAAACTTTTTTCCTCTAAGCTTCTATGGATTCTACATACATACAAAAAAAAGAAGAGATTTCTGTAATTAGATTAAGATTCATTGATATCGCCATGGTTACAGCTGCGTTGGTGAGGATTTCACAGACTTACGTTGGGAGCCGGAGTGCGGTTTGTCTTCGTCATCCGTGTCTGGACCAGAACACCATTCGTCTCCGCTGTAAGGCTGCTTCTTGGTCAGAACGCAGCGCCGCTTGCTGCGCATCACACCCTCTGGATGAGAAAACACACATCAACATCAACAGCAGCACTGGCCAAACTGTGTGGGCTAAAAATAAGTAAAAAAAACAAAAAACAAGCAAATAAATGAAGCTGAATGGATTTTAGTCATCACAGATCCAAAAGGTAAAAAGGATTTTGCAAGTTTACTGTGTCAAACAAAAATAACCGGGTTTTTACGTTTCTTTTGAGTTGTAAATAAGCCTGTCATAACAAATTTATTGTGATAAATGATAATGTTGTTTTGAGATCATTTTCCAAGAAATATAATGGTGGTAAGAACACATTCTCAAGGATCAATAAGCTTTAAATTCTAATGAACATTTAAACACTGGAGCTGGAAGACATTTGAAATATCCAACATAAAGAAAACAGAAACAACAAATAAAATGAATTATTATAGAGTCTCTGTAAACAAAATCATCTTTAAAAAAATATATAAAAAGGGATAGTTGATACCAAAGCACCAAACTGAAAACTTTTATTAACCAGTTTTTGGAACGAGAGAAAAGAGAAAAACGACAAAGCAATTGAAAATTATTGAGCTTCTTTTAATTTATCATGTGATCAATTGATTTATTGTGACAGGCCTAGTTTTAAGAACAGGATTTAGGTTACTTTCTTTCAAAACACCCGCTTTATTTAGACAAATTTAATAAATTAAAATCAGATTTTGGCTCTACAGAAAAGGATTAGGCCCACTGGAAAAGAAAAATTGATTCAGATTTTTTTTTAGGAGATTAAAATCAGAATTTTGTTGCCAATTCAGAAATGTTCCTTATTCAGCAACATTTCAGACAAAAAAACATTGGTATTGGCCAATATCGGAATCGACAGGTGAGGCTTTTTAAAGAATGACCAGAAAACTGCAACTGCTCATTTTAGAGAGAGAGCATCTAAAAATCTTCAAACTATCAATTATAAATCACTATAAGGCTTTCTATTGCTTTTCAAAGCAGACAACAGATTTCTTTCACACAAAACAGCTGTTTATAAAAGTCACTAATACAGGAACAACATCCATTATGTTGCATTATGAACATCCAGTGTGATACTGTGATGTTCGCCTAAACAACAGACTGGACTGGAGACGTGAAAAAATAAAATAATAAAAAAGCAGGATGAGCTTCATGAGGAAGATCTTCTATAAATCTGCCATTAACTGTGGAGCAGCAGCATCAGAGTCCGGGACTTAAAACGGCTTAACAAGCTGATAAAGAAGACTTTTTCTGGGAAAAATGAAGAGCCCACTGCAGTGAACCTGTGGTTATTCCACCAAATACTGATTTCTGAACTCTTCCTGAGTTAAAACATTAATATTGTTGTTTCTAAATGAATATAAACTTGTTTTCTTTGAATTATTTGAGGTCTGAAAGAACTGCTTCTTTTTAATTGTTTTGACCATTTCTCATGTTTCGCAAATAAATGCTAAATTTTTGCTTGGAATTTCAGAGACATGTCAGTAGTTCATAGAATAAAAGAACAATGTTCATTTTACTGAAACACATTAAAAAGTTAAATCAGAGAAACTAATGGTCAACATTACACCAACCAATTGCTCTACAGACTGACAGCTGTTATTAAAATGACAGTAGAGGTGCATTGATTGCAGTTTTCTGGCAGATCAACGATATTTCAAAAGCCTGACAGCCGCAAACCCAGCAAAAAAGTTGCACAGATGGTAACAGTAGATTTTACACAAAAAGAAAAAAATATTTTAAATATATTTTTCTGCCATTTTGACACCTTGGGGGGGGGGAAACCGAGCACACCATTGACTGCTTCAGTTAAACTCCCCACATCAAAATCACATGACCAAACAAATACCACCCAACCAGCCGCCTCCACTCCTCCAGAAACAAACGGCAACAAGATGGAAATAATTATCGGTTGTTAAATTGTTTTCGACCACATTTCTTCTCAGACTGTTCCTCTAATTTCCTTCCCGTTTTTATTAAGAATAAAAGGCTGAAACAAACTGCAGCAGAGTTGAGTTGAGTTGCAGATAGAGCAGAAACACCTTGGAGGAGAGTTATTCCAGACATCAAACTGACGGAGACCACATGGTGGAAGTATAATGTGTCATTTCTAAAGCAGGGGATTTCCCCCGACTTTGTTTGGGCTGCCTGACCGAACGGTGGCGTAGCAGGGAAATACAAGCTGCCTGGAACGCATTGAAATGCATATTAGACATTTACATCGCATGCAGGACAGTGCAAAACTTTTAAACAGAGTTTATTGATAGTTTTTTAGACTTTCAGAAAGTTTTTTCTTTTAATTTCACTTCTGTCTTCATTTATTTTCTTTAATCTTAACTGACGCGTCAGGCTAGAAAGACCAGGGATTCTTTAATCTCACGTAAAACTGATTTATTTTATTCCTCCAATTCAGATTGAGTGAGATTTTTCTTTCCAAAACATGAAAACTCTTAAGTAAATTTTGCTTTAACTCAAAAGTTAATGGCAGAAACCAAAAATGAACCAATCTGAAAAATAGGGCTAATACTGACAGATATTAGTATTGCCGTTTTGGAAAATAACAGATATTTACCAATATCATACATTCCTCACCCTTTTGACTTCAATTGCTGCATCACTAAATGTGTCACATGACCAAACAAAAATCAAATGACCAATCCCATCAGGCTCCTAAAACACAAACAAAATGGAAATAAGCATCTAATATCAGCCAAGTTTTACTGATCTGATTGATAGAAAAATGACAAAAATTAACTAAAATCTTCCGATACCAAATTTAATATCAAAATGTAATTTTCTAGAAGAAACATGGACCATAAAAATCTCCATCACAGTATGTCCCTAACGTTTAGAGCCAAAACAAAGAGCCTGGTGTGTGCTGATGCGTTTACTGACTGAAAGAAAGTGGGAGGTTTCAGCTTTAATGCATTTCATGAACAAAAGGAGAAACAAAACTATTCTGGTTTTATTTTCTACGAGAAAATAAAACAATTTCTAACACTTGATTGTTGATTGCTAGAAAATATGACTGAAAAACAGCAGAAAATACCAAGAAAAACTATGAAAGTCCTCAAGAATATTTCTAAAAATTCTCATACAAAGAAACTTGCTTCATTCAAAACAATGTATAACTTACTAGAAAAGATTAAAAACTAATTTTTATACAAAATAATAAAACTAATGCAAATGGTAATCTACATGGTTTGCTACAGTAAAACAAAAGTTAATTTCATTTGGGAAACTATGAGTCAGACGAGCACAAAGTGATCCGTATTGGTAAATGAAATGGAAGAAAAACAACCAACAGTTCAAAATCTGAAAAGTGAGGTGTGCATATTCAGGCCCCTGAGGCAAGACTTCACAGAAACAAGGGTGCACCGATTGCAGTTTTATGGCCAATCACCAATTTTTAGAAAGCCTGACCTGCCGATACAGATTTCTTAGCCTGAAAAGTTGCTAATTTAGCATCAATGGGATGATTATTGTTACCCAGCAGAGAAAAGGGGAGCAGTGGTGGATTTACAGACATTTGCAGAGGGAGACAAGATTGTTTCTGCACCCAAGTATTAGTGAATCACTCAAACTTAAAGAAATTGATGATAAATTTATCAGTGCACCTCTAGTAGAAACAGATTTCTCTGCAGTCACAGCTTCAAACCTCGGAGTATTTCTCTACCAACTTTGAACAGCTGAAGCTCAGTCAGACTGACCAGAAAGATTCTTCAAACTTCTCAGTCGTTCCACAGATTATCTGCTGGATGTAGGTTTGGACTTTGACTAAGCCACTAACACAGAATCTCAGGAAATTGTGACATTACTAAATATGCTTTGACTAACCTACATCTTCTTTATACTTCACTTTTCCAGCGTACAACCGAACAAAAATTTCCTCTAAGCTTCCTTTCTGGCTGAGATTTCTCACACATTGAACTTTTAATGACTATTGCGATTTATTATATTGTGCAACTCTTATCTAAACCTTCACACTGTAGCCGTGGCTGCGTGTTTAGGATCACTGACCGGCTGGATGGTGAACCTTACCCGACCTACGGCACCACTCAGAACTTCAATGAAGCCCAAAGAGTAAAATTTAGGCCACCAGTCACCATTGGAGCTGCAGCTAACGATTATTCAAGTAATCAATTATTCATATGATCGGATGAAAAATGGGCACATTCTGCAGATTTTTCATTTAACCAATTAGAATTATATTAGGTGTTAGGAATACATTAAAAGATGTAAATAAGCATAATCTGATTCATCTTTTAAAGAAAAACATTTTATTGCCTAAAATATAGGGTTGCAGTTGTTAGTTGTTACTCAGATGATTAATCAATTAATTGGATAAAAAATTATTTGCCACATTATTTACTTTGCATTTAACCACGTAAGTCTTAACATTCAATATTAGAAAACTAATACAAAATACAAATAATTCAATTAGTTTTTTGAATAAGAAAATACAAAATTTTATTGCCTAAAATGAAATAATTTTGTTTTTAGATTTCTTAATCATTTTTTAGCAAAAGATGCTAAAAAATGATTTTTTTTTCTCTGCAGCCAGAGAATAAATGCTGTTAACAACTCTGTTGATTATATTTAGATTAATAAACTGACAGGAAAACATGCTTAATATGAAATTTTTTTTAACTTTTAAAAATGCCATTTGAGGAGTTCAGGGTAGAACATATTTAGAAACAAAGAAGATTTTTCATCTTAAATGCAAAATGTACATATTTTTTGTACAGTTTTGGCTTAATTGCTACTCTGAATGTGTTGTTCTTTCATCAAATAGCCGTTTTTGGGGTTTGTATACTCCAGTTAATTAGTTGATTAATTAGTTGATGATTTTCCCAATAATTGATTAATCACGATTAATTGCTCAGTCCTCCAAAATGCAACAACAGCATTTCTTTGTTGAATACTTGATCATTTGTAGCAAAGTATGCATATGCAGGTAAAAATTTACTTCCAACATAAACATGTGGAGAACTCATCCCTTTCTGCTTCACTTAATACACTGTAGGGTTTACTCCGGTTAGCGATTAATCAATTACTAAACAAGTTAACGATTACTTTAATAATCTAATCATGATTAATCATTTCAGCCATGCTATAATGTAGTTTTGGCTTATTGTTCTTTCAGCAAATGGTCTTTTTTGAATTTGTAAACTCCAGTTAGCAATTACTCGATAACATTAGTTGACGATTACTTTAATAATTATGATTGATCGTTTTAGCCCTGCTATAATGCAGTTTTGGCTTAATTTTGTTGTTTCAGTAAATGGCCAATTTTGGGTCTGTTTAGCAATTAATCGATTACTAAATTAGTTGTTCCAATATTCGTATCGGTCAGTGTCACCATGGGTCTCATCTGTTCCTGTGTGGTCGGTTTTCAGTTGTGCCATAATCTTATATCGTTTGTTTCACAGAACAGCTGCATTCATACAGAGATTAAATTTTGTCGATTGTATTTAGGAGGATTGGGTTGAATACATGAGCACACCCACTTTTCAGACCTTGGTTTTAAAAACTTCCATCTTTTTTCTCTCCACTTTGTGTTGGTCTACCACATGAAATCCACTTGAGAAGAGTTGACGTTCAACATCTGAAGAAGTTCACAGACTTGAGTACAGTGCTACCGAGTGCGGCTAGCTTTCCAAACACAAGCGGGGCGAGTCTGAGCAACCACAGCGTGCAAAAGTACAGTAAAGGAGGAAGTTGTTTATACAATGCAGAGCAGACGACAGCGGCAGGAGGATTTTTACACCGTCAGACAAACATTATGACCTTTTGTGTTTTTGCAAGCAGCAGACAGAGAAGCTTTAGGGCAGAAGCTCAACCGGTTTAAGGTAAATCTGAAGAGAATAGCTGTAGCTGTGCGTACGTGTCAGTGGGAGCTTTTATTTTCATTTATCATCCTTCGAGCGCCGAAGCCACGCCTCTTCGAGTGGGTTTTTTGTTTTCTCAGAATGTGCATATCAGAATTTGCATACAGCACTCAAATCAGTTTTTACAGTCACAGTTTGTGAGGACTCGCCCCCCTCTTCTGTTTGGAGACAAAGAAAGCAAGTCACCACAAATTAGCATGATGTTGTTATAAAGGCAATGATTAGCGCAGGCGTCGAGGAAACCGATGCGAACAGATGTCCTCTGTACCAATGAAAGCCCGAGTGTAGGTTGTACAGGAAGCAAAGAGGAGTTTCACTAAAACACACTAATGTGATCTGCAGCCAAAACTCTCAAAACACAAGCCTGAATAAAACAACAAATGCAAATCATACACTTGTTTTATTTTCCTACAAGCAAACAGAAACCAGATGAATGTCTTGGATGTGAAACACACCATAAAGAGTTAAGAAGGGGAAATTCTGACGCTTTGGCAAAAGGTCAGGGCATTTCAGCGAGAGAGAAAACAAATTCATCCGTCCTCTCGGTCCTTACGTTCACTTCCTGCTGTGGAGGAGGCGAATGCACGTAATCTGGTATTTCGGGTAAAGATGTTGCTGATAGGAAGTTAAAGGAAGTGTAAATTTAGACCTGAACAGGGCGGGGCAATATGGCTGAAAAATAAAATCAGATAAATCAGATTTTTTTCACACCAGATTAGATTTTAAATAGATTTTTTTTTCAAATCAATTCTCTACAAATGATGGAAAATATTTTAAAAAGTGGCATTTATTTCAGTTATTCCTTCTATTAGTTGTACGGCAGCGTTTAATTACGAGATTAAAGTGACAATAACGGCAGAATACAAGCGCAAGTTTACCAGAAAAAACATCTTAAAATTGAGAAAATGCTTTAATCAGGATCTCTCTCATTTCATCTGGTTACTTGTTTGAAATAGATTCAGTCATTGCTCAATCGTTTAAAGTCCTGCTACTCATAATAATGTCATACTAATGTGGTAAAGGATGAAAGTATTTTTGTTCTGGATAACTTCACAAGATGCTCAAAATTCCTCATTTAAATTTATTTTTTCGTGTTCTAATATTACAACTTTATTTTAGAGCTAGACGACTTGAATGAAAGACATATCACAATATACGAGTTTCATATCAGTCCACACCAATAATTATTGGTTTGTTTTTTGTTTTAAATATCTGAAATAATAAACTTTTAATGTGACCTTTCCTGTTTTATTCCTGCTTTTGTTGTTTATTTTTAGGCAGTTATGAGGCACGGTGGTGAAACCTTAAACTGCTTCTGCGCTAGTTACTCTGCTAGGTAACCAAAGAATGAGTGAGTTGCCAAGTAACTAAAGAGTGAGTGAGATAGTTGATGCCACAAATAGAATAGAATATACTTTATTGACATCCAAGGGGAAATTGCTTATCCATTGAAAAGTTACTCCGTCTAAGGTTTAAAATATTAATAGTACAACTACAACCATAAGAGGTAGAGTTTATAATAATCTTGATTAGCTGACCATGAAAGGTTGAGGAGCTAAAGTCTTTCTTTTGCCTACATCTCCCAGAATGCTCTGTGATTCTGGATCAGAGTTCAGTGAATAATCTATGCATTGAATATTCTATTAAACTGAGACTGATATTGATCACGTGTTTATCATGATATATATTGTTCTTTACTGTAGTAGGGAAAAAAGTAGTCGTTTTTCCCTAATATTTAATTTTTGATATTCTATTGTGGCATTGACCTGAATTCAAAGCAAAAATAAACAGAAGCTGTCAAACAAGATGGCCACCATGGGAGCGTTGACGTCACATTGAACTATGGAAACCCCAGGAGTGCATTGGTGAAAACAAATAAAAAAATAACAAAAATGAAGATCTTCAAAAACTAAAAATGTGATTAATCAATAAAAATCAAAGTTTTTTTGTTTGTTTTTTCCCCTATGAGAGAGCTCACCTGCTTTGGCATCTGGTTCCAGCGCAGGAGCCGGAGCGCCGCTCCTGGATTCGCCAGAGTCGATGGACACGCTCCGCTCCCGCTTGGATTTGGTTTTCAGCATCCCTCCGCTCACCGATTGCCCCGCCGCCGCCGCCTTCTGGCCCGGGTTGCCCAGGGAAACCTGTCCGGTTTTGGCTCCATGGATGCCGGGAACGCCTCCCTGCTGCTGCTGCTGATTCACACCTGGGATTTGGGAGCGGCCGTCGCTGTTGACCTGCTTGCCATGGTTGGCCGCTTTGTTGTCGGTGTGCATCTGAACGGCCGAATAGAGGTGGACGCTTTGGTGAGGAGAGCTGCAGCGCCCCTAGTGGAGCTCACATTGCTAACAGGCCACACTAGAACATAAAAACAAAATGTAATGTTCAGTGCTTTTTCCATAACTGATGACTTCATGACGTTTTTATGATTTAAAGCACTTTAAACTATACATGCTATACAAATAAACTTGATTTAAAAGATGTAGGGATGCTGGTTATCAATTAACAAATTAGTCTGAAGTTGAATGATCTTACTGTTAGACTAACGGTTAATTGATAAGCTACCATTTTTGTTAAAAATAGTTTTTTCCTTGTATCAAGAGGGTAAAGCCTCTTCCCATAACATAAAGGGGTACATTATTCATAATATGGTGAAACTTTGACACACTTATAAACTACAACAAAACAAGAACTTCTTAACTTGCTAATAAGAAAAACAAACGATGAAAAGAATAAAATATGTGAAATACATTATCCCCCATTAACAGAGTCATACAGAAGCAGTTTGTGGTTGCTCTTGAATTAGTAATAACACTTCGCTCTATTAAGTGCATTAACTCACGACAGAACTCAAAATAAACGGCTTGTTGGCATCATGTTACATTTTTTCTCTTTATTGTTTATACTCGCCGCTTTTCGGTCAACCTCACTTTCGTAGCACATCAGTAATTTTTAGGTGATAAAGTTGACGTTACTCCGTTGTGCAGCTCGGCTGAATGAAGCGCTATTAAAGCTGATGACTTAAAGAGTTGGTCGACTGTTTACATTTCAAAACAAAACCGCAAAAAGTATATTTTCCATCCCAAGCCGGACTCTGTTTGGACCATTTATCACCCCCGTTCTAGAAAGTTCCCGCCGCCATCTTTGATTCTGTCTCAACGGCTCCGCGTAAGGATGCCCAGCGTCGCCCTCTGCTGGATGGCGGCCAAACTACAACACTGAAAGATGGTCTCAAGCGGACGTAATTCGTTAATCGATCGGAACTCATTTTAATCTAATAAACCATTAATCGATTGTTTGCATCCTAAAGAGAATAAAGGAAGAAATCAGGCAATTCAACCTTGGGAAAGAAGATTGGGGGGTGGAGGAGTGAAATTAAGTTTTCTCACTCACCTAAAGACACCTAGACGCTCAACTGACATGCTGCCATGTTGCTCTGCAGGGCGCCTCACTGACCACACACACACCTGGAGGACAGCAGGAGAGGAATGTCATCAGATGAGGCAGATAGCAACCTTTAGAGCCGCTGCTATCTGTCTGCGTCCTCAGCCCGGAGGTCAACATCAAGCTTTATGTGCGGAGACAAGAGAGATAAAAAGACGGCAAGGCCGAGGAGACGCCGCGCTGCGGGGCGACTGGCCCTTTAAGAGAAACTGAGCCAAAAGAGAGTGCTGCTCGGAGGAGGAGGAGGAGGAGGGATCTGAAACTCAGAAGTAGCTCAGCAGTGTTGAAGGTCCCACCCCCCTGCCAGACACTCTGCAAACCACAAAAACTCCAGCGAGCGCTCTACCTCTCCCTCGGTTTCCCCAAACTGAGAGCCTGATTGAGACTCTGACTCACTCAGACATCCTCAGTGCGTCTGCGTTTGCTTTTAATCTATTCTGCCTGCATGGAGAGGCCAGATGATAAGGACTGCACTGCAAAAACACAAACTACTAACAAGCATCTTTACTCCCATTCTAGTCCACATCTCACAGTACACTTGGAATAAACTAAAACTAACTAAAATTATACTCAAGTAAAAGTAGCACTACTTCAACTAGGCCTGTCACAATAACAAATTTTGCTGAGCAATTAATTGTCTCAAAAATGATTGCGATAAACGATAATATTGTTTGAAGACCTTTTTACACTGATTTAATGGAAATTACGTAATAAAGCATGCGATTTCCTGCCAAAGATAGATACACTTTATTTTCAAAAGAACACTTAACACTGGAACTGATTAACAAAGTAAACAAAACAACCAAAAATGGATTCTCAGTCTCCATTAACAAAAAATGTACTTGAATAAAAACTAAACAAGATAAAGCCAAGGTGGAAATAAATACTGCGTTCAACCAAAAGAGTGCAGATTATGAAGTCTGTATACTACACTGCCCTTCAGTAATCATTAGATTTAAATAGAGAAGATGGGCACATCGACTACCTGATGCAATAGTTCACACTACAGGTTTTTTGCCACAACAATCTTAGAACGTTGGGCTTTCTAAGATTGTCGCTTGCGATTTCGTAACCGATCATCCTGTAGTGTGTGGTGTGTTACGGTAGATCGACGTGGCCGCTCCGATCCAAATCAGGGGTTAACGCAGCCTGTTGAATGTGACAGGTAGCCAATCAGAAAGCGCAGATTCCCCTCTGTGCTTTCTGAGGGGAAATTACAGAGGAGAATCCCAAACAGCTGACACGCCGCAACCCAAAGTCCAGCGGACATTGGAGATGATATGTGGAAACAATATTAATGTTTATTCAACATTTCGTGCAAAGAATATAGAAATGACAAGGGAAGGAGTTGGAGCTAAATTGCTACCGCAGTTGATAAAACGGTAACTTTTCAGCTGTTCTTTGTTAAAGTGACATGAATAAGTTATAATGATTTTCATTCGGTCAGGACTGACACTAGTCCAGGGGTGGGCAATCCTGGTCCTCGATGGCCGGTGTCCTGCAACTCTTGGATGTCTCCCTGGTCCAACACACTTGAATCCAACAGCTGAATCACCTCCTAAGTGCAATCAAGTTCCCCAGAGTCCTGCTAATGACCTCATTATTTGACTCAGGTGTGTTGAAGTAGAGACACATCTAAAACTTGCAGGAGACCGGCCCTCAAGGCCTGGAGTTGCCCACCCCTGCGTGACTAGCCACATGCATTGCAGGTAGATTGTAGTAAAGCATTGATTAATGCCTGGTTTTACAATTAGTTAACTGGAATTGTAGCCATTATTTGGTGCCCATTGTTGGACACCACACGGCAGGATCGAACCCGATCGAACCGTTAGACCTAGGATTTCTGTCGGCTAGTTTGTGGTCGCTCAGGTTTTGAAAATGGGCCAACAGCTCTAAGATAGTATAGTGTGGGCTGGGCTTTACACTAAGGAAACGAGGAAGGGAGGGTCAGTGGAGAGCACCGGAGTTGAGCCTTTTTTCATTCAGTGTCATCAACAGAAAGAGAAAAAGGCCGGAAGAGACGATAAAGCCAATAATTAAAATGAGGTCGATAGTGAGATTAAGCGATTTATCGATTATCGCAACAGGCCTAACTTCAACATATTTTCACTCAAGTAAATGTAAAAAGTAGAAATTACTCAAGAGTAAAAAAAGTATTAAATTACTCAAGCACTGAGTAACTGATCAAATTATTAATCATCTATTATTTAAAAACTACATAATCAGACGCACCAAAATATAAAGTTAAGTGAAAATTTTGGTGTTTTAATAACCAAAGTGACAATAATTCATATAAATAACAAAAATAATAAGATAAGGCAAAATATTTATTTTTTCCAAATCAGTTTCTTTCAATAAATAACTTCATAAAAAACTGCAGGTGTGTCTCTATCTGGTGAATTTTTGGTGAAAACATGATTGTTTTTCATTCAGTGGGTAGAAAATCCAGAAATTTTACTCAACTAATAGCAGAGATACTTCATAATAAAATCACTCATGTAACAGCGTAGTAAAAGTAGATAAATAAATAAAAAACACACTCAAGTAAATGTAACTAGTTGGAACCTAACTCTGCTTACAAGTAACTCTTAGCAAGATATAGGTTGTTTTAAGTAAATAACTCTTTAATATTGATTTTAAAAGGCACTAGTTCTAATGGCAGACGATTTTAACTGTAAGACGACATTTTTCTAGTGTTATAAAAGAAAAAATAATTTGTCTGGATTTTAGTGTAAATATCTCAGTTTTGTCTTATTTCAAGTGTACTAACTTACAAAATTTAAACAAGATATAGGAGCTTGTTTTAAGTCAGTAACTCCTTTATTTTAGTATAACATGAAAAAAGTGTTATCGTTGAAAACAACAACAAAAAAACTGCCGGTGGAACTAGAACTTTTTATCAATATTGAGGAAATATTGGCTTAAAACAAGCTTCCATATTTTGCTTAAAAGTTACTTGTAAATTAGTTTTGTAGTATTTCAAATGTACTGAGATATTTGTACTAGAAACTACCAAAAATATTTGGTGTTTTTGCAGTGTGAAACATATTATACACTGCAAAATCACACAATCTAACTAAGTCTTTTGTCTAGTTTTTATCTTAAGACAAACTAACTTATAACAAAAGTTAAGATAAAAAAGTTTGTTTTAAGTTAATAATTCCTTAATATTGACTTTAAAAAGCACTAGTTCCAACGGCAGATTTTTTTCAGTGTTTTTCATCAATATTAAGGAATTATTAACTTAAAACAAGCCCATATCTTGCTGTAAAGTTGTTTCTAAGTTAGTTTTCTCTTATTTAATGTGTAATAAGATATCTGCACTAGAAATCTGACTAAGATATTTGGTAAAATTTTGTGTTTTTGCAGTGTCTCCGTTCCAGATTTCTCAGCAAAGTGAAAAACTTAGAGAGCAGAATTCAATCTGCATTTCTGATTTTAACCTCGTGTAAACATAATTCACACACACTTTTTCCCTTCCATATAATTTCGTCTGTGTGTGAAAGGGAGAGAAAAAAAAAGGATATAAACATCTACAGGTCTCAACAAGACCCTCCCACACCTGTTTCTGGCAAACAACAGAAGATCAAGAGAGACATAAACCAACATTTCCACCGGCTTTGGGCGTCGGTAAACACAGCAATTAGTCATTAACCAACACCGGGCGGATTCGGCGCGGAGCCTCAGCGCCGGCCGGTCGCTCGGTCGGCCGAAAGCTTCGTCACTCATTAACTCGGACGATCAGACTGTTGACAAAGTATGAGTCACCAGCTTTGTGTAACAACGGGAGGAGGCAGCAGACTACTCAAGACGCTGACCTTCGAGTGGATGCTTGTGAGGAGATGAACGCCAGAGAGCGGCGGACCGAGGTCACGGCCGGTTCTGCCGTAGCAGACACGATAAGGGAATCAAGGCGACGCAAATGTAGAAAACAAATAAATACAAAATACAGGATTAGGATGAATTTCAGTTTGAGATGTGAAAGACTTTAAACACTGGGTGATAAAAGTCTTCAGTTTGGTGCTTTGGTCTCTAGCTCGTTTATGGAAGGACGATAATTAACTTAATAATTAATTTTATTTGTTTTTTATGTTTTGTTTATTTATTTTGGATATTTAAAATGTCTTCCAGTTCCAGTGTTAAATGTTCCTTAAAATATAAATAAGGCTTATTGATCTTTAAGAATGTGGTCCAGGATTATTATATTACTCGTCTCAAAACAACGTTATCGTTTATCGCAATAACTTCTAGGGCAATCTATCGTCCAACAAAATGCATCTTTCTCCTCACAAAAAAAAGAAAAACAAAAACAAAACAGAAATATAATAAAGGTTAAAAGTTATTTTTGGTTAATTTATCTCAGCATTTCAATACTAAAGGAGATCCCGGTTACTGATTTATTTCAATCATTTATTTTTGTTAAGCTCAGATGATTCAGGTTTACATTAAAAAGTATAAACTACTAAAATTTTTTGTTATGAATTTTAGCTTGAAATGTCAAAGACTTTAAGCTACTGGATTTCTCAGAGAATTGGTTAATGCAAACCTGTCATAATAAACAATAAGTCAATTAATCACGTGATAAATTAAAACAAGATCAATAATTTCCATTTGCATGATTTACCGGTTTTCTCGTTCTACCAAAAACTGAATGATAAAAGTTTTCAGTCTGGTGTTTTTGGTCTCTACTAGATCTTTTTTTAAGGACAATTTTGTTTACAAAGATGTAATAAGTTGTCTTATTTGTTGTTTCTGCTGTTTAGTTTATTTATTTTTGTTATTTAAAATGTTCATTAGAATTTTAAAAGTAGCAATCAAATTTTATTGATTTTTAAGAATGTGTTTTATCATTTTTATACCATTATATTACTTAAAAATTATCTCGAAACATTATCGTTTAACGCATTAACTTCTGAGACAATCGTCCTGCAAAATTTAAAAAAGAAAGAAAGAAAGAAAAGATGCAATTAAAATTGGAATTTTATTTTTGTTGCTATTTTACGTCAGCACTCCAATACTTATGGGGAACTAGATTTCTAATATATTCCATGCATTTACATCTGTTGATTTTAGATTATTCAGGCTTATTTTCAAACGTACACATTTCCCAGCATTTCTGACTTTTAAAAACAGAAATGTCTCGTTTTGCTAAACAATCACTTGGAAAACTGCTGACTTGACAGTCACAATAAATTCTGCTGGAGGATAAACTGACCCAGAAGTTACGGCGATAAATGATAATATTATTGAGTTGATACCAATTGCAAGTAATATAATGGTAATCAGTTATGACCACATTTTTGCACTGCAAATACTCAAAATCTTATCAAGTATCTTTCGTCTAGCTTCTAATGCAAATATCCTATTACACTTGAAATAAACCAAAACTAACTCATAAGTAACTTTTCAGAAAAATATAAAAGCTTGTTTAAGTCAGTAATTCTTCAATATTGATTTAAAAAAGTATTGGTTCCATCTTTTAAATTGGAAAAAGATATTAGCACTAGAAACTAAACTAAATCTGGTAAGATTTTGTGTTTTTTGCAGTGCAAACGGTCAATGTAGACTCTTATATACTGTTTTCAATAACTAGAAATTAAATTGTTTTAAATTATTGTTCTATGAGGGTAGTGATGTCAAACTGTTTTATTTTTTGTCTCATTTCAGTTTGTCTTACTGCAGGAACCCGAGGCAAACAGATGAATGAATTTCTGATTCCCGTCTGCGCTCTTTTATAGATGAAAATCTAAAATTAAATCATGCTTAATTGGTTTCATCTGCGTTCATTAAATTCTGAGGAATTTAACAAATGAGAAAATGAGTCATAAATGCTGACATTTCTACAGAAATATTCAACGAATCCATTCAATCCGGCTGATCTTCAGTTTTTCTACATTAATATCGTGGCTGTAAAATTTAACTTAATGTCCCATTTGAGGGAATCTTTCACAGTCAAAGCAGGCTGGAAATAATTTCTTTCCTTCTCACTGTTTCTCTGCATAACTTGGTGAAAGTTAGCACTTTTTCCCTTTACTTTATTGAAAAAAAAACTAAAGCAAGCAAATATAGCTAAATTTCTAATCCTAAATAAACAAAAAAGTGAAAAAAAAATCAGATTTAGTGTCAGTGACAAAAATTTGTTTGATTTTAACTTTAATACCAAATTTTACAAAGTTTTATATAAACAATATAAGAAGTATAAATTTAATTAAAGATCTAGTGCTGATATGATTTTAAAAGTAGCTATTAAGTGACTGAGACAATTAACTTTGCGTCCTGTTCACCTTAAATCAGAGCCAACGAAGAAAACTTTTGCGGTAAAAGTCTCGTTTACCGTCACCGAGTCCATTGTACCGATGCGCTTCACATGCAAATGCCAAAGAAAAACAATAAAGTATGAGGATACATTACACAGTGCTGTCAGGCTAACAAAGTTAAATCCAGATCCTCCATTAAATTTGGCACATGTACTAAAGAAAAACAGAGCTGCTCTGGGACCTCAAATTTATCTGTGGTGAATTTTCTAAGTAAGATTGAGTAATCTGCATTCTCATAACTAAGTTACCGTCAGGACAAAAGTATGCTTAGCATCTTGCAGCTAAATTATATGAATATATTTTAGCAAATCTAAACAAAAATCTGCTTTTATAATGCACAACTATCAGAAACCAAACAGGGAGAAAGAAACGAAATACCCAAAGAAGAGTCAGAGTTTCAGTGGCCGCTGGTTTCTTTCTGTTCAATCTGTGATTTCTGCTCCTCCAACTGGCAATATGGGTAAAACTACAATTATTTCAGAACAGTACTTCTCTGTTAGTGCAATCGTCTGCTGTGTACTGTCTGCAATTACAGGATATCCAGCTAAAACCCTGCTTTTCATTCAGGCTTCCGCACAACAAACAAATCTGTGTGAGCAGCTACTTAAACAGAAAATATATGAAGACGACTTGAGTGGAAAAGCGTCTCTCTTCTCATTTCCTTATATTAAAGCATTACAGTAAATTACAGCCGCCCAGCAAAGAAATGTTACGTATTTTGTAATTATAACATGCGTAACGTGTCTTTTGTTTTTGGAACAACTTGCAGCAATAACTTTTACTTTATAATAATGCGCTTTAAAATGTCGTCTGTCCAATGTTTTAAATAGAAAGATTTTAGGTAGCGGGGTTCTGTGGAATATCTGTAACTCGTCAGTAGCTTACCTGCAATAAGAAGCAATGGGAACAATCTCAGTTTGGAGAATCAGGAAGGAAATCTAAATGATTTATGCTAACAGCGGCACATAAAAAACTTTAATGAACTGACAAATTCAAAAAAAAGTTAAATAAATTCTGCCACTAACAATTATGAAGGTTTTTAAATGTTGCAAAAAAAAAAAAGAAAATATTTCTATCTAGTGGTTGGCTATACAAACCGGGATTTAATCTGATATTGATGAAATTGATAAAACCTCAAAAGTATTGATTTATTTGGTAGGGTTGATTAATACACATTAATCAACATTTTTGTAAAACTGCCATAATTAGCGCTTTTTCGCTAATTGTGGCGAGAAAGCCATTATTAGTCAAAAATAGCCAAAAGGTTATTTTTCATCTGTTGTCCCTAGACAATGATCAATTTGTCTCGCTAAAAACAAAAGTTACACCTACATTGTTAACAGTACTTGTTAAATACACATATTTAGTGAAATAAAATAAAAAATACAAAGAATAATTACAAAACAAGGCTTTGATGTCTACATTACAATTATTATAAAAAGCATAAGAAGTAATTAAAACTAATCTTTAATTTAAATGGCAAAACACAAGTGGTCACATGATGGGATTAGGAGAAGTAGAACAGGACAAAATGGCTGAGAAACTTCAATATCAATAATTATTGATTAGTCTTTTTGTTTTAAATATTTTAAATACTGCCAAACTGACGTGACCTTTCCTGTTTTATCCAGTTTTCACTACACGCCGTATTATTTGTATCTATAAGCAGTTATGAGACACAACAGCAAAACTTTTAACTGTTGCTGCGGCAGTTATTCAACATGTTGTTGCTAGGTAACCAAAGAGTGAGAGCTGGTAGTTGCTAGGTAACAAAGGAGTGCCACAAATCTCGGTTGCCTCGCATTGAAAAGCAGTTCACTGAATATTCTATATATTGAATATTCTATCAGAATATATCATGTCTTGATATTGAAAACGTGTCCATTGTGATATATATTGTTTTTGATTTATTGCCCATTCCTCAGGAGAAGTTATTATTATTCAAAAGTTTAATCTAATCCACTACTTTTGAAGGCTTTATTTGGGAAAACTGGTCATAAATACTAGGAAAACCAATACGAGTATCATTTTTAACATTAAAGGCATAAAGGCAGACGCAACTTAAGGAAAATTCTCCAAACTAAGACTAGAGATAATCATCGTCTTTGTGGCTGAAACCAGTGGGAGTTGTCTGCGGATGCAACAATTAATATGAAACAAATCAGGACTTGAGCATTTACCATGCTTAGCGCATGCTAAAATATTATTAATAATTTTGATATGAACCAAGCCTGATCAAATGGTTTTCTGTTTTCAGATAATCCAGCTGAACTGGGAGGTTTGCTGCAGTTCCAACCGGGTCCGTGTTTAATTCAATGATCCATGCTCTTTACTGGTTCTGAAACGCAGAAACAGGCCTGTCACAGTTAAATCTTTCATGTTTTGTTGACTTGATCAGCAGTTTCTTAACTGCCTTTCACACTGGGATCCATTTTCTCCGGTAGGTTGTTGTGAACGACTGATTTGAACAAACTATTACCCTTTGCTTCTGTTCGCAACAGAGAAACCCACATTTTTTACTGCAAGCGTTTTGGAAATGTTAAAAATGGATCTCTGAACTGGGAAACTACTTTGATATCTGACAGGAACTTTTGCAAGGAGACGACTAGAAAGGTGTACATTTTTTACGGTCTGCTTTTATTTCCACCTAAATAACGTGGGCTGAATACAAGCGGGCCAGAAGGTTTTCACCTCAAACACAACACCGAAGCATTAAGCTGTTTATTTCTCACACATGGCGCCACACGCTAAAGCATTGATCCACTCTGAGTCACTTCTTTGTCTTGTTTAGACTGGTTGTGCACCATCTTGATTTCTGAAAAGGGTTTTTTTTCTCCTCCTCCTCGAAATATCTAAACCAGAATAAATGACAAACACCTGTGGACATTAAGGCTAAAATGATTAATCTGATTAATCGCTTTTAGTAATAATAAACATTATTTCAATAATGATATTTAAAAAAGAAAATTATTTCAAACTATTGAAATACTGATTCACCAATCATTAATTCAAAAATAATGATTACCTTTGAAATAATACTTATTTCAATAATACATCAATCAAATTAATCGTGATTAATCGATTAAGATGATAATTATTAATAATGAGTCGTTTGCTGGGTTACAAGTTCTAATAAATTAGTAACATGTTAAAATTAAAACTGAGACAATTAATCGGTTTAATTAATTATTAAAATAACAGTCCATTATCCAGTATTAGTCAATGAATCATTAATTGGAGTATATTGATTCAAAATAAGAAGGCATTTGCTGAAAAAAAACCCATATTCAAAACAGTAATTAAGCCAAAACTGTACACAAAATATATACATTTTGCATTTAAAATTCAAAAAATACCTTTTACGTTTAAACTGATTGAAATGTTTAAGATTAATCAATTACTGAAATAATCAAACAAATTTAGTAGTAGATTAATCATTAACTGGAGTATACAGACTTAAAAACAAGACATTTGATGAAAGAACACTCCTGTAATTAAATCAAAACTGTACAAAAATTTTCAAAACTTTTTATATTTAAGAAAAATAAATGCAAGTATGTTATTCCCAACTCCTCAAGTGTCTGTTTTAGTTTCACTTTGTTCAAATTCTGTAAAACAAAACAAAAAGTAAAGATCTCCTATTAGGGACCTTTTTCAGTCCAGTAATTAATAGATTAATCCAAAATATTTCACTACTATATTTCACTAAGGAAATGCTGTTGCATTTTAGGCAAAAACATATTAATTTAATTGTTTATTTACATATTTTTATGTATTTCTAATGTTTCATGAAAAAAGGTTTAAGAAGTTAAATTAAAAATATGCAAAATGTGCCAATTTTCTTATCAATTAATCAGCAGAATATCTGATAGAATATTTAGTAATAAAAATAAGCATTATTGCAGGTTTAGTGCCATAACGTCTTGCCACTTCTAGGTCTGAACTTTGAGTAGGCCATTCTAATATGCTCTGTACTACGGAGGCACCGATTAACGGTGACTGGCTGAACGCCAGTCTTTAAAAAGCCAGACCTGCCGATTCCGATTTTGACAATTATCTTTTTTTTTGTCTAAAAAAATAGCTATTTATATACAGCCAGAAAGTTGCCAAATTGGCAACAGTGTGGTGACTATTACAGCCATCTCTCATGGAGGAGCATGACTGAGTATCTACAAACAGGTAATCACCCAAAATTAAGAAAAATCAGACCCAATTTATCGGTACACCCCTATTTTATGCTGTAACTCTACCTGCATGATTTGGGTACATAGGCCCCACACTAATCACAACTCTTATTATTGTGTTCAATTGCTGAGGCTACTAAAAGTTTCTAAATGTTTCAGAAAGAAAGGAGGAAAAATCAAAATAATGTTAATCAGACAAAACGTGAGGCAAACAGAAGGAGTTTTGATGTCAAAACAGCAGTTTTTCGGTGCAGAAACATGCAGAATAATCTTAGATCATTATGTTTGGAATAAAAAGGAATCTTTGATTTTATAAAGCTCAAACATCTCAGATAATAAATCTCTCTGGGAATTAATCAGCATATTTTGGAACTGAGATACAACAGCTATCATAAAAGACTGACTCATGCATTTCATACAATCAAACTATTTCGTCAAATGAAATGCAATTACTGTCTAATTGTTTTTCTCCGCTTTATCGTCTTTTTAATCCGTCTTCTATTAAGCGTGCCACCAAATTTGCTGTTGCTTCTGATCGGAGGCGGCATGTGGGAACAAACTTCTCCAGAAGGTGAAGTCTCACAACACAGCGACAGAAAATGCTTCCCTGACATTCGTCCAAGTCGTTCCGGAGCAAATTCGATTTCAAACTGGGATCCTGTCCAGATGGATCTAACCAAATAAGTGGAAATAATTCAATGAGTTTAAAAATTTTCAAATCACATGATCATCATGTGTTAAAATGAGTGAGCACACAAAAAGAAGCCAACATTCAGAAATGTTGTAATAGAAGCAAACGGCAATACGCTGCTAAGCAGGATGCTTGATCAATTATTAAAATTATTAATGTAAAAATAAAGTTGAATAGGTATATCGTCCTGGAAGTACACATTATATTCCTTAAATATGGATTTTTAAAAATCCGTATTTCTTTAATCCATGTAGTAAAAAAGGGCTTAATTTTGATGCAGAAGGAAAATACAGCTGTGAGGTTTTTTGAGATATAAATCAGTTATGTGTGACATGGATATGTACAGTATTTAGGCTTTTCCTAAACCTTCAATAAACCTCAGATAAAATTTCAACTAACTGCTTGCCGTATAAACTAAATTGTGGAATACGGCAGGTAGTTTCTACCATAAAACACAGTGATGGCTGCTTCATAATTAGGCCTGTCACAATAACAAACTCTGCTGGATGATAAATTGCCCCAGAAGTTATTACACTGAACAATAATATTGTTGTTTAGAGACAATTTGGTGCTGCGCCACTATCTAGCAACCACAGCCAAGCCCAGACTGTTACCTAGCAACCCAAGCAGAACTTTTTACTGACAAATTGAATTTAAATGCATGGTTTAATATTTACATTTGTTGCTTTTTTTTTTTTTAATCACAGTAAATAGAACCAGAAATGCTCACCAATAGTTCTCAAAAGCAGACATGAATGCACCTAAAATGTCTACATTTGATTTATGAAACTTTGATAAATATGCCAAACTGTTTTCAAAGAAAGACAGTGACCCAAACCCTGTTCCTATTTAAGGCTACTTTCACACAGCAGATCTTGATGTTCAATTGCGATTTTTCCCCCCAGGTCATTCATACCAAGAACTATATTCAACCGCAATCAGATTTCTGTGTGAATGATCTACGATCCAAAAGCAGCCCAGACGCACCAAAGAAGAACGTTGACGTCACACAGGATCGATCAATTGTAAAGTTATTCAGCAACGGGAGCAGAAAATTTCGTAACAACACAAAAGAAGCTAACTGGATTTGAGTCACATTTGTTGCTAAAAATTTGGAATAAGATTTCTTATACACAAGACCCTAAAATAATGAATGTTTATTGTTGAGCTGGACCAAACATGTCACCAACTTTTTTTCGTTTTTGATTGAAACCAAACTGTTGCACTTTTGACTTGACAAAACGTTTGGACGCCACTAGACTATGACATAAAATACCAGAAGTTTAAGACGTTACATCTGTTTACTGACAGAAATGGGATTAAACCAAACATATTTGGTGTTTATCCATGAGGAGGTAAGCGCTCCCATCTAGTCCCAGTGGGTCACGCAGAGCGGTTATTAATAGACGCAGAGAGTCCTGGAAAGTCAGGGCCACCAGAGAGAACAAAACCCGACGCCAAGGCAGCTTCTGCCTTGGCGTGGATCCTGTGGATCAACAACACAGGAAAACACAGAGGCCCAAGTGTTTAACAGCACTGACGAATTAATAATGAATAACGTGACGCAGGGGCTCATACGGTTACACGGACGCAAAGCGGAGACGCTTGTGACATCAGATCGTCAGCAAACTGCATTTCTGCGTGGCGCCAGCCGGAGGAGGAGGAAAGTGGGCTGAATGTGGTGTGTCTGTTGGGAAAAGGCCACGGCTAACACAACATGTGACTGATAACTAAATAAATCCCCAGTGAAGGACTGAGCTAACCCGTCTCCACTCTTACAGAATAAAAATAAACATTTACAGTAAAAAAACTCTTTCAAGGCCCCCATTTCTTCTGTCTGAACAGTTTTTAAGGAACTTTACAAAATATTTCTTAAAAAACAAAAGATGTAAATAGTTAAGCATCATCCACCAGAATGACCCATGTAGTTTTAATTACAGAGCTAAACCTGAAAGCTGAATTAGAAATGAAACAGTAAGTCCTTTCCGGTTTCCTTTGAGGTCTAAAAGAGAATTGGATTTTGGACCTGATATATTAAAATGGAAATATGCAAATTTCACATTTTGTGCTTCCATTTTGGTTTCTATTGCTTTTTAAAAAATCCCACCTATCTGGTTTTTGACAATAATTTGCAGGCCTGTCACGGTAATATTGTTGATTATATTGTTGTTTTGAGACCATTTACATTTAATATAATGTAATGGCATAATAACACACATTTGGGAATTTATTGATTCCCAAAGATCAATAAATTTTACATTTTAACACTAGAACTGGAAGACATCTTAAATATCCAAAATGATTAAACAAAGCAAAAAAATAAATAAATAAAATTAATCATGAGGTCTCTAAACGAAATTTTCCATCAAAAAAAGGACTAGTTGAGCCCAAAGCACCAACCTAAACACTTTTGTCATCCGGTTTGGTGCAAAAAGAGAGAGAGAGAAAAAAAAGGTGAAAAAGGATAAGTGATAAAAATGGAAATGATTGATTGTCTTTTAGTTGATTTATTGCTTATTGCGACAGGCCTAACAATTTAATGTTTTTTGGCATCTAAAAAATGAAAATCTCCGGAATGTAACGTCACAAATCAGCAGGCACTGTGTCGTTACCTAGCAACCCCAGCAAAGCTCAGGGCCTTACCTAGCAACCAAAGCTGAGTTCCAGCACATTTGATTGGCTGGTTTTACCATTACATGTGCTGTACATGAAATCAGAAATCTGGATGTTGACTGCTAAACATTTTTGACCTGTTCAAAACAATGAAAACATTGTTATACTTTAAAAGTGAGTGGTTATATTTTTCAGATCCTTCTTAGAAAGAACCATATGCTTTCAAGAAAGACCGCTCCAGTATCGAAAATGACATCGAGCTTGACATTTTGGTGTCGTGACAACCTAGACAGAGTAACCACAGAGGAAATGGAGAAAAGGTAAAGACACAAAAGGTAAATACACACAATGAGTGTCAGCATGTGCAAATGTTTCTGTACAACTATGAGAAAGCATTGCAAGATGGTTCATAACCCAAAACTCCAAGTTTGCTGGGAAGCAAATGTCAAGAGACAAAAGACGCACAACTTAAATGTATTTTAAAATAGTTTTTTGAGCATTTTAAATCAATTCAGAATTCCCAGGACTAGGAACTGCAATTCTTTATAAACCTATTGCAGCAAGACGTCACGTGTGCAAGATCCCAGCAAAAAGCTGCTTGCTTGCTTTTTGCTGCTACGATGACGATCATTGGTTTTCACTATCAAGTTTTCAACATAACGCACTAAATTTTAAATGTATACATAATGTATAAAAGAAAAAGAGACGCAGTTATAGTGTACATGGGGTACACTATAACAACTAGATAGGTTCAAGAACAAGTTTTAATAAAGAAAAAAAGGAGAGTTAGAGGGTAGTAGGCCAGTTATGCTAGCTTGACTTTGACAACTTTAACATGTAGATGTTGTTGTGGAATTCGGTGTTTCACTTCAGTTCAAAAAAAAAGAAAGAAAAAGGTGACACACACACACCAAATCTGACTGATCATCAGTGAAGGAGGTGTTTAAATTAACTAATCTACCACCACAGCAACAGTAGCTAATCTGCCACAGCAATCACTTATTAAAAATAAAATAAAAAAATAAACCAAAATCACCATTAAGCCTGAAAACATAATGCTCAATACTCATGAAAACTGAATATTCTGTTCTTTGTGTGGGAAGTGTTTGCGTGTTTTTTGGTATTGAATCTTTATACATTAGTAGTGTTGTGGCCAGTTTTTTGGTATTGAATCTTTATACATTAGTAGTGTTGTGGCCAGTTACCATGGCAACGACTGTGCGTAGCGTAGCCGAGTTATCAACGGTTGTTCTGCATCATTTTTCCCTTTGCTGTGGCGCACTGCACTGAATTAATAATACCTGCATCTCCAGGTTTCATTTTGTTAACGGAGTTGTTCTATCGCAGCAGCACGACTATGGATGGCAACCAAAAGAATTGTCTTTTTGCCCACAAGGACTGTGCAAGCATGCAAATTTTCCAGATGTAAACAATAACATACAACAGGGTCTATAGAATCTATTTTTTTCCGTACTTCTAGCCATTTGATTTTTTGTATGATCTGCATGTTGCAGTTATACCTGAATTTCCTGCATTGGACAACAAAGACAATCACTATTCTATTTATTTGGTCTGTTGGTTTGATTTCCACTAATCAACAAAGCAGTCGGCGAAATGTCTAAACTCAAAGCGGTTGGGAAGCTGAAGAAATTCAGTTCAAAACCATCTTAATGGACCAACTTCACACTTTAAAAGTGCTTCATTAGGCCTTAATGCGCTTCCTGTTCCTCTTACTTCCTGTACGTTACATAATCTTTCAGCCAACAGCTTCAGTGAGCAGTGACAGCAGGAAACGTGACCCGAGACTGACCTTTCTTTACACCAAAGCAAACCACTGAACGACAAACAGAAAAAGGCGAGTTAAGCAGAGGCAAAGAGTCTTGTTGTTGTGGCCAGAACCAAATGGAGGACAAAAAAAAAAAACTTTGGCGATTTCCACACCAACTCCTTCAATAACTGGATGGAAATAAAGTGTAAAGAAGCTTTCAGGAACCCAGCGAATGGCTCCAGGAGCGGGGAAGACCCGGGCTTGTTTTGCACATGGGGTTAAGGGTTGTATCCTCTCCAAGACATTCTGGGAAGACATCCAAATAGAGCACAGAAAACGACTTAACTGCAGCTTCATTACGGACTGAAGGCAGGCATTATGGCACAGAAGCAGCTGGAAAACGAGAGTGATGGGCAGAGGCCAGTCAGCTCAGATTAAAACACCTCGCTGTCGATGTAAGAGAGCAACAGCAGCAGCCTGCAAAACTCATGCAGCAGCACATATAGCTACAAAATAAAAAAATATGATTTTTTATTGAGCTGACAAATGTATCCTTTCCAGATCTCATCTTTCTGCACTGCAGAAACAGGAATGCATAGTAAATATTGACATTTCAACATTGTCTAATTAGAGCAAAGTGCCAAAACCAAACTATGATCTAACTGTTGTTCCTCTGTAAATCATTAGACGTTGCACAAGGCGTTACGCAACAACAACCGAGACCAAAACTTGGTTCTGAACGAAACCTCCGCCACAGTCGAAGCAGAAAATCTTACACCAAGAAATCCTTCATTTGACCTTTGTGCTTTAATTACTCAAAAAAAAGAGCAGAGTGTAAGTTTTAAAATATTTATATCACTTTAAAAAATGTTTGCCCAAGTTACAACCTGAAACTTTTGTGTATTTTAAAATCAGGATTTTATCTGGGGAAGAAAAACAACAAACTGCATCATGTAGCTCTAAATTTTGTTTATAATTGCTTCTTGTTGCATGATGGACAGTTACTCTCTCTGGTTCTGGATGCTGTGCAGCAACTACTTCTTTTACTTTCGGAACAGTGTGTGTGTGTGTGTGTTGATGCGTAACCGTGGCAATGAGGAATTGTTTTTACAGTTGGGAGCGGCTGATTAGCATCTGAAAAGCGCAAATAGCACATGAACTATGACCCCTTTGAAAAAAGGTTCATGGATGCAGAACAGAGAGAGAAAGAGGAAGTTTGAGCCATCTCTTCCATTGATCATAATGGGCAGGGATTGCATCCCCTACTCCAACATCTCTCTGCTTTGCTTTCTAACATTACGACCAATAAGGAGATCTAACGCGGAACAGCAAAAGCAAATGAGGTGGATTAGCAGTTCTTGGTGTCATCCAGGACATGTTGCTATGAAATATCGTCTCTGAGAAAGGCTGGGCGATATTGGAATTTTATTGCAATAATTTGTGGTACTATTGTGATGACGTTAAAGATTGTTATTAAAAAGAAAAACAATGTATTACTTATTTTTAGGTAACTGTATGGTTGTGAAAGTATGGCACAGCATTCATAGTGTCACAAACAAATATAGTACTTGAAGAAAATTCACATTTTTAAATTTTTCTTAAAATTTACTTTTTTTTTCTAGAACTCTGATTTTAATTTCAGAATCCTGACTTTTTCTAAGAAAACTGACTTTTAATTTTACTTTTCCCCAAAATGTTTTTATTGTTTTTCCCTCTCAATTCACTTTTTTTTCCCCTTTCAACTGCAACTTTTTGGCTCCCAATTCTGAAATCTTTTCTCTCAATTCATATTTTTTAGGACTTTTTTCTCAAAAACCTGACATTTTTGTCAAAAATCTGACTTTTTAATTTTGCCTGTTCTCAAAATCTTGCCTTTTTTGTCAGAATTTTGACATTTCTTCTCAAAATTTTGACTTAAACTCGGAAGAGTAAAGTCCGAATTCTAAGAACAAAAAGTTCTTTAGATTTTTTTCAGTGGCTCTAATCCTCTTCCGTATTTCCAGGAGTCATCGTGGCTCAAATTTGCGTCATTCTCACCCAACCTCACAAAATCAAGTTAAAGAGCCAGCCTGGGCTCCGACTCTGTCTGCTGTACATAAAAACATTAGCAGCTTTTGTACGTTTTTGGCGGAGCAGTTTCCGTTGGCTGCTCTGTATGCAAAACATGCAAAAGATAAGCACAACAGCAGTGGTATGAAAATATGCGACACAATGCAGGTGTCGCAGTCAGATCGGCTTTATGTTTTGGGGAATTCGCCCTGAAGCCTTGCTTTTTATTTCATTGGACTCAAACTTCAATGCCTGGGCATGGAGGCATTCTCAGTGTCGCATTATTCTTTCATAGCTCACCTTAGCGGCACTCCCTGTAACTCACCCCAAAGTTCTCAGATCACCCAACCAGATAAGAATCACTTTGTCAGCAGCTCAACAAATCTGTGTGGATGCAGCAGCAGCTGCATTTACAAGTTACAAATGTATACATTTTTAACACAAAATGATCATTTCAAGTCTGATTTGTCCTTAAAAGTGCTTAAAAACATGGCTGCAAGTTACTGTTCAGCTGCACTTTTATGCAGCAAGAATAAAAAGAAAACAGGAAGATGTTCGCAGCTCTTAGAAAGTGATACGTTTCACCTCCAGAGGAAAGAAACGTAGAGCTCTCAGCAGCCCTGAGAGACAATTTGGATCAAGTTGCAAACTCTGTTAGGAGCTAAATATAGTTCTGCAGGATATTATAGATACACACATGCAGAAAGACTGTGCACAAGGAGAGAAAGCGCGCTTGAGACAAACCTGTGTAAAGCATGGGTGCATTCAACAGGCCGGTGGCAGAAGCCCAGCATAAATAAATAAAAACACAGAGGAAGACAGTAACAGGAAAAGAGAGGCCTTAAATAAACATGACACCAGTTTTCAGAAGCAACACGTAAGCACTTTGCTGTGCAAATATATCTGCCGCTGTAATAGAGCTTTAATCACATCACGGTTTCTACATACTTTACATTTTCAATACATTTTTAGTGCAGTTTTCAGGTTGTATTGTCAATATGATTAAAAATACGTATAAAAATTATATGAATTCATAGCAAAAATTAGAGATGAACCGACTGGCTTTTCTTTACCAATACTGATTTATAATGGCTTCAACTAGGAGTTCACCAATAAAACGGACCGATTTTCTTAATTTTGGAAATCGGCCGATACTAAATGAGAAACCGATCGTCTAAAAATTAGGTCTGTGTGTCTTTAGTCACCCAACTAATTAATAAACTTAGCAACTTTGTCTCTATATTTAGCAACCTTTCAGAAAATAAATAGGCATCAGTTTGCCAGAAAACTGCAATCAGTGCACTCTTCCTTTAACAAAATCCTTATTTCTTTCTACCAATAGCAATGAGAAGTCATTTATTTTGCAAAGACAAAATATAAAGAAGTAAAAATGATTCAAAATAGATTTTTAAAAAAGTGTTCACATCCTTCAACTGTTATTAAATAATACATTTTATTTAGAACGGACTTTACATGTAAATCTCAAAGTGCAGCAGAATGACAATAAAAGCATTATTCAATCTAAAAACAATAAAAACTCATTTTAAAATATTAATCATAAGATCTTAAGAACTAAAACGTTTTCAGTTCCTAAATAAAGCATCAAAACAAGTCAAAATGGAAATTAGCAGGTCAGGTCTTATAAAGATCGGTGATCGGCCTGAAAACTGCAATCAGTGCACCTATACTTTAAAGAGTCCTTTATTTCTTCCAATGATGCTAAAAGATTTTTTAAACAACCTTAACTTGTAAAAAGCCTTTAAAAAATCCCCAAATGTTTGGGAAACAGAAATATAAAAAGTAAAGATGATCCAAAGAAGTTGCAAAACTGTCCACAGACCACAGTTAAAGTGCTTTGTTAAAGCACCATTACAGGCCAAAATCGAAATCGGTCAGGCTCTGTAAAGATCAGTGATCGGCCTGAAAAATGCAATCAGGGAAAAGAATGAGTCCAGTTCTTTAAAAACAGTATAAAGTGGTCTAAAGCCTCATCTTTAACTGAGTTTTAATTAAAATCAGGAAATGTGTATCAAATCACACGAGATGGTGAGTTTTTTATATACCAGAAAATGTGAGAATTATTGATTTTGAAGTGTTTAATGACTGGGAGATGAATATAAAAATCACATGTTCCTTTATTTGATAAGCCAAATTAGACAAAAAGAAACCCAGATCATAAACCTGCTACTACCGTGCTTCACAGCTGCTACGAGTTCTCTCTCTGAGCATCTCTTTTCCAAATTGATTTAAATGCAAACATAAGTTGTGCAGCCATATTGTTTCAGGAAAGCAGAAACAGTCTCCTACAAGCAGTTTCCGTCTCATAGTGTGCTAAATGCTAATTGAGACAGTCTGAGATGCAGCTTTGGGCTCTGGGAAGATCGGAAATGATCTAAAATGTTTCCCAGTTTTAAAAAATCTATTTGGAATTTGAAAATTCCCCAGATTGTTGTTTCCTGATTCAGTTCTATGATACTTTTATTAATCCTAGAGGAAAACTAAATATTGTAACTCATACAATTTCCTTTAAAGAACTGTTGTACAGTAGATGCTGATAGAATGAACACCTGTAGCAGTCTGTATTACAGCTATTTGGAAGAAGCCTCTGACTAAAGAAATTATGTTAATTTTTTTTATGTTTTTGACAAATTCCACTTTGCACAATAACCTCCAGATGTTCCAGAATAATCCCAGAAATTAAGAGCAACAGCATTTTTTTATCAGGTTGCTAATTGCTAATGTCTTCCCACCTTCTAACTGCTGATGCTCAGTTAATAAAATAATTTAAAACAAAGCATCAGGTCACTGCTTGCCCCAGTAAGTCCTTCTTAAATCAAACTGCGAAACTTGGTAAGACAAGAAACCTCCTTAAAACAAGATACAAAACTTGTTAAATTGACATGACAAAAACTTGGTAAAAGTGCAAAACGTTTACATGAATATTAAAAACCTCGTTAAAATAAGGAACTTAAGAACCTTCTTGTAACAACAAAATGCAAAACTATTTAAGACGAGGAACCTTCTCGTTAAAAAAACAACGCAAAACTTGTTAAGATGAGAAACCTAGTTTAAACAAGATGTAGAACTCGTTAAGACCAGAAAACTCCCAAAAACGAGACACAAAACTTATTTTTAAAAATTGTTTCTTGTTTAAAACGAGATGCAAAACTCGTTAAGATTACAAAAACGTTCTCGTAAAACAAAGTGGAGTACGTGTTACACAGAGAAACGTCGTTGAAACAAAAATGCAAAACTTGTTAAGACGAGGAACCTCGTTTAAATGTGATGTAGAACTCGTTAAGACAACAAAGTTTCACGCTTTAAATTCCTCTAGCAGACGACAACGTCGCTCACACGCTCTCCATCTGGTCAACTCTGGCATCCCTGAATGAATTTAAATCTCACTAGAATGAGAGAGTTTCTCATTATAACAAGTTTTTGATCTGCTTAAAATTAGAGGATTTCTCATTGTAAAAAGAAACCACTGCTATATTTATTCGCTGGGTTTGGCAGTATTGTGCTTCCATAGTTATGGGGCTTGCATCATTTGAGGTTAAATTGATGAACATCCTGATATGCAGAGTTGGGTAGTAAGTAGTTACATTTACCCGAGTATCTTTTTTGTAAAAATTTTCTTTAGGAGTATTTTTATTACATTGTACTTTTTACTTTAACTTTAGCAATTTTATCATGTAGTATTTCTACTCTTATTTGAGTAATATTTCTGGATTTTCTACCCACTGAATGAAAAACAAACATGTTTTAACCAAAAATTCATCAGACACAGCCACATGCCTGCAGTTCTTGTTAGTTTCAGCAGTTTTTTTATTGAAAGAAACTGATTTGGAAAAACGTTTGCCTGATTTTTTTTAAATATTTTGTTACTTACATGAATTATTCTCATTTTCACCTTTAAAATACCAAAATTTCCACTTAACTTTATAATTTGGTCCGATCTCATGATTTAATTTTTAAATGTTAAATGATTGATAAATTGATCAGTTACTCAGTACCTGAGCAGACTTTTTACCCCCAAATTTTTTTTACTCTTGAATAATTTCTTTGATGGCTACTGAGTGAAAATACGTAGAAGTAGTAGTACTCTGATGTGAGTATAATGTTTGGGTACTCTGCCCACCTCAGCTGATATGTTGAATCATATAATTTAAAGTGGGTGTACTTTCTTTTTCACACCCGTTTTTATTGCAATATTTAAAGCAAATGCACCTTTTCTCCCCTCTACAACATTGAGGGGTGTTGTGAAAGCTGCAGCTCTTTCCACATACCCACAGTATGTCACCTGCTCAGCTTAGGCTGTTTAAACGCCGCTGCTCCCATCAGCTAGCTGACAAGCTAACATTAGAAGTGGGCACATCTGGATTCAAAACACCCATTTGTTCCTTCTCCGCAGACTGGAAGCGGTGGGGTTCGAACCGGAACGGCGTTCCCACCGGGAGAATTTGAGGACCCATGCCCCTGACGTGAACCCCACGGCGGCTGCTGAGTGGAGCCCCGCTGCGCCAGCCAGACCCACGGAGCTAACTTAGCATGCTAATTCATGTCTCCGCTAGGCTGACGTCGCCGTAGCTCCGTCTTCCACACACACATACACGCGCGCGCACATCTGCAAGGCGAAGCGGCGCTAGCTAATGGGATTTCAACTTTTTTTTTTCTTATCGGGCTC
This sequence comes from Xiphophorus hellerii, assembly GCF_003331165.1. Taxonomy (NCBI): domain Eukaryota; kingdom Metazoa; phylum Chordata; class Actinopteri; order Cyprinodontiformes; family Poeciliidae; genus Xiphophorus; species Xiphophorus hellerii. The sequence continues at coordinate 6,398,561 of NC_045689.1, read as the reverse complement.
AGGAAGAAAGTTACGCGCTTCAACACGTACAAACGGGCGGTTACGAAACCCAACAGGCTCCGGCGGTGACAGTGTTGAGAAATGCGGCGGCGCTCCTACCACGTTCGGCGGCTGTCTGGGATCAGAAGAGGCCGATCATGTCGGGACTCAACGGCCCCGGGTTCGGTCCACATTCCCCGGAGTGGCCGCCGCTGCTGCCGCCGCCGCCGCTCTCGGTATCACTGCGCAAAGATGGTCCCGATCCTGTCGCTTGATAAGAAAGGAAAAAAACGAGCTGCCGCTTGGCGTTCACAGCGAGGTGCAGATGGTGATTAATAACATCGGCATGTCTGCGCTGAAGTTTCGCTTGAAATCAGAGGACGCGTCACCTTGCAGCGGTTCATGACTCCCACTGTTCAAGATGTGGAAGGGCAGGACGAGTCCGTATCACTCCCAGCCGCTAACAATAATCAGTGTGGCCACACGGGCATCCGTATGTCACTCTGCTGACATCCAGTCACCGAAAACTGCACTCCTCATATCACTCTCTTTCTGTCAGGTTTAAAATGTCTGGTGGACGGCGGCCAATTAGATACAAAAAAAAAAAATGGACGAGTGAACTTATGCCAAAAAAACTGAGAAAATGTGAGATTTGTTTCAGAGAGTTTCTGGAAAAGACTGGGAAATTTCTGATTTAAACAGTCGAAAATTTGCCAGAAAAAAAAATCTGAAATTTTCTAGAAAAAATAAGGAAAATTCTGAGTTTGAAAAGTTTAAAATGTTCTACAGAAAAAAATCTGATATTTTGAGGTTAATCTCAGAAATTTTCTACAGAAAACCCCAAAATTTCTGATTTGAAAAGTAAAAGAAATGTGAAATAAAATCGGAAATTTGCCAGACAAAAATAAGAAAATTTATGAGTTTTAAAAGTGGAAACTTTGCTAGAAAAAATACAAATTTTGAGATTAATTTTAGAACTTTTATAAAAAAGGGAAAAAAAAAAAGAAATTTCTGAGCTTAAAAAGTAAAAAAACAGCTAGAAAAAAAACTCAGAAATTTCTCATTTGAAAAGTTGAAAATTTGCACAAAAAATGAAATTTTCCAGAAAAGAAAATAAGAACATTTCTGAGTCTGAAAATTTTAAACTCTACTAGAAAAAAAAATCTGAAATTTTCCAAAAGGACATTTCTGAGCTTAAAAAGTCAAAAAGTTGCTAGAAAAAAAAAATATTGAGGTTATCTCAGAAATTTTCCACAAAAACATGGAAAACATGGAGTTTCAAAAGTTTTATCCTTTGATTGTCTTTCCTTATACCAAATTCGTTCAAAGTGGGGTAGGGGGGCATTTTAAATCTGGGTGCAGTAATGAACTCTGACCTGAGCGCTCAGAGCCACATAAAGTCAGTTATAAAGTCGGCCTTCTATCACCTAAAGAGTGAAATTTTCAGGATTAAAAGACTAAGATTTCACCAAGATCTAGAGAATATCATCCAGTTGTTTATCTTTGTAGCTCAGGGAATAAAATATTATTATTAGTTTATAAATCACTGAAAGGATTGGCACCACAATACATTTGCATATTTTATATGATACAAAAAGGAACTAAAGAAGCAATAATCTCATGCAATATGGTTGACTAAGTTCTTCATTTTCTCCTTGTAACGTTTCCTAAAGTGAAACAAAATTCCGATCAAAAGTTGACATAAACGCATCTTGTCCAGATTAACTGGTTCCACAACATTTTGATGCTAATTTTAGAAACGGGGATTCTATGTTTGTCCTTAGAAGTTATGAAAGAAATCCACAAATTATACATTTCAGGTGAAATGTCAATGAAATCATGCACATTCACCATGTTAGACAAATATTTCATTACATATTATAGAAAATACAACATTTTTAAGGAGGAAAATTATAATTTTGTATTTTTCATATATTCCTTTAGTACAAATATATTCAGTTTTACAATCTAATCACAAATGTATTTTAAGCATCAGTAAATTTCTTCTTAGTGTATTTTTAATTTATTTATATCTGCATTTCCTTTTGACGAATCATGATTTAGTCTTTTATTAACTTATGTACGTTAAAATTAAAGATCAATAAATAATCAAACGGATGTAAAACATCTATAAATAAAGCTGGAAAATATTGCATAATATATATTCAGTTTTATTCACTAAATTAGCTGCATAAAGCAAATGTAAGCATTCACTCTACAAACACAAATCTATGACATAACAATATTAAGGTGTTCAAAAATTTATATTTTATTACACTTATTTATTTACTTTATAGCTAATCCAATCATTAATATATTTTACAAATGTTTTTATAGTTTTTTAATATTGAATAAAAAATGTTCCATCTTTGGATTTCAAATAGATAAACAATTCATATTTGATTTTTGTGATTTATTTTATTGCTTCATTTTCCAGGCTATTATAAATAGGAAACAAACAACTTTGATTGTTTTTAAAAATAATGAAAGTACAGAAGTTTGATTTTATTTTTAGATTTCTGTTAATCCAGACATGGTCAAAGTAGACAGAACAAAAGAACAAAAGGCTTAAAAATATTCATTATAATATCTTCAGTTGCACTGTGCATAAATCTCAATAATTATTTGACCAAAGAATCAATAAATGTTCAATAAAGTTGAGTTTGGTGTTTGGTTATAAAATCATAGTTTATGTTTATATTGATTAAAGTTTTGTTGAAAAACTGATTTGTTTCCAAGTTTTAACCACTTGCCATTACTTTTTAAATGATTTGATTTTACTTCCTGTACTAAAAAAACACACCTGCTCTCATCTAGTTTATTTGAGAAACTTTAAAAAAATACTCAAGTCATCTTGATGTTTTGAGAAAGTTAGAAAATGTTCACACAAAGCACCAAGTTGCAACAATCTCAGCTTATTAGTGGTGAGAGGAATCCATGATTGTTGTTCCAGCTGTTCTGGTTTACCTTTGCTCTTTTGCTCCCCCTGGTGGTCGGGCAAAAAAACTCACCTTTTGTAATTTACTTCAGATAAATTTAGCTTAATATATTCACACTTCCACATGAGGATAATATTTATTCCTAAATGATCTATAGTGATCAAATCATTTTCTTCAATAATAAAATAAAAACACAAACTCGATTCTCTGACATAAAAATAAAATAAAATAAAGCCCTAAGAAGAAAGGGTTGCATTGTGATATAATTTACTACATATTCACATCAGTGATGTTCAGCGGATTTAAAAACGTAACACAATGCAGATAAAATATTTTTGTGACTAAAAGTAAACTAATTCAAAAATGTTTCCACATTTAATTTAATTTGACATATATTCTGCACAATGCTGAAAAAACTAACTTACAAATAACTTTTCAGCAAGACATAGGTCTTGTTTTAAAAATAAAATACTAGTTCCACTGGCAGATTATTTTAGTTTCAACAAGACATTCTTCCCTTGTTGTAAGTGAAATAATCAGATATTAAGGAATTATTTACTTAAAATAAGCCCCATATAATGCTAAAAAGTTACTTGTAAGTTAGTTTTGTTTACTCAGGTATTTGCACTAGAAAGTAGACCAAAAATATCTGTTCAGATTTTGTGTTTTGCAGTGTAGCTGTGAAACTGCAGCTTCGTTTTGGATCATCAGACTGATCTGAAAGACCTTCTGTTTGACAAAGAAGTGAGAAAAGATTCCTTCCACAAAAAAAAGAAAGCCTCTTTGCACCTGTTGCCAGCAGCCATTATGCACAGCTAATTATGTTGCTTAGGAGTTTATTAGCACCAAATGAGTGAAGTCATTATCTCCCAATTTAGCATGAAACCCCTAACAGACGATATAATTATGGCCGATTCATCTTGTTAAGTGAAAATGCTAAACTTTTTAGCTGCACAGATTGTATAATATTGAGTAATTTTATGTTTATTATGAGGAAAATGCAGAGAGACAATCCGAGTTCCTCCCTCTGAGTCGATTAACCCGGCAGAAGAACGAGGAGAGAGGAAGACTCGGCGTTTGTCTGGAATAAAAGGAGGAACGAAACGCTGGAGGAAGGTCAAGAGAACAGAAGAAAGGCTCAGCGGGAAATGAGAGAGCAGGAGCGAGGAACAGAGAGAGACAGAGAGAGAAGGATGAGAAAGTGAAACTATGTTGTCATGGAAACTGGCATGGATCTGAGGAGGAAAATAAGAATGCAAATTGGTTTATCCTCAGGGAACGAGACGGCGCTGCGGAGGAAAAATAAATCAAGAGACAAATTTAATGAGGGAGGGAGGAAAGGAGGAAGGAAGGAAGGAAGGAAAGAAGGCAGGAAGAAAGGAAGGAAGGAAGGAAAGAAGGACAGAAGAATAAAAGGAAGGAAGGAAGGAAGCAAAAATAAAAGGGAGGAAGGGAGGAAGGAAGGAAAGGAGAGTGGGAGGAAAGGAAGGATAAAAGGAAGGGGGAGGAAGGAAGGAAAGGAAGGTGGGAGGAAAGAAAGAAGAGTGTAAATGATGGCGTCCATGTTTGCAGCTGCAGTTGCTTCCAGATGAATAATTGAAGGGCCGTCAGCCCGGGAGGCGCAGGTCAGTCTGAGTGGGTGAATTACTAATACGGCTGAACAAATTGTGCTTTAAGTGCGGCCGCCGCATGCCAGAAACGTTACTTTACTCTAATAGGTTGACACTTTTTATGGCGGCGACGCCTGAAGGGCCTCATCATCGGACAGCGGTAACTGCTCCCAGGACGCTGATCTCCATCTTGTTTTCAGTTATTCATAACAGGGAGAAGTTCCTCTGACTTGTAAATACTTTTGTTTTCCCATGTAAGCATTTTTAATCTCTTTTTACCTTTACAAACCCATCGATCGATTTGATTCCTCTATGTTGGGATGTGGGGTGTAATGTCACTCCAGGCCACTAAGAGGAGCTGCTGTAAGAAGTGAAATGAGAACGATAGGCGGAGTTTTGCTTTTTTGATAAACTAAAAAAGGAACTGGACAGAGAAAAACAGGAAGGAAGGAAGGAAGGAAGGAAAGGAAAGGAAAGGAAAGGAAAGGAAAGGAAAGGAAAGGAAAGGAAAGGAAAGGAAAGGGAGGGAGGAAAAAAGGAAGAAAAGAAGGGAGGGAGGAAGGAAGGAACATCAATATCTATTTTCTCCAAAGTGTTTCCTAGTTGTAAATACTAAGATGGCGGTTACACAGCTCTGATCACCACCAGATGATACCAGGCTCGACCCAAATAATGACCTGGGTAAGATGGCGGACGCCTTGCACACAGCCCAGGCCAGAACATGATGAAAGGAAGTTTCTGAGCTGTAGACAGATGACTTGTTTTGGATTCAGGCCAACATGGTGATGAATAAAGCAAAGAAAACTTTGATCAAGGAGCTGCACAGAAAGCAGCAACCACACAATCACAAGACCACCCAGAAAAAACCACCAAAGCTCTGGTTTCATTAGGAGGGAAATGGATTCAATAACTTGTTTTTGAGAAAGGTTATGTCATAACATGTTGCTTAATGTCCTCAGTTGAGCGCTAAACTCTCATAAACTGCATTTCCATTGACCTTTAAATTAAAATTATGAAAATAAATTTGTTTAATGGAAATAAATAGTCACGCTTTTCAATAAAAAGTTTCTGGTCTTGAATTACTCAAAAGATTTTGAGTATTTTGCCAAACTTGCATCACGAGTCGTGTGATCAACAACAGGATGTTACTACTGGCAGAAACGACACAGATGACGATAGGAAGTGGTTGGAGGATGATGACGTCTCACATGTTTTTTAATGACTAATGTTTATATATATATATATTTAAATATATATATATATAAATGGAAAAAAATTTGATTGTGAAATTGTGTTTTTTTGACATTAGCGGAATATCAACAACATTTTTTGTACATTTGAAATTAAGACGCAGCTATAGCTCCCACAAGAACAGACCGGAAGTAAGCCATCTTATTAGTAACTGTTTCACTCTTGAAACAGACAGGAGTCCTTCTTCAGTTTCGGCAACTTAATTTGCCCCACGCTGTGTGTGTATTTTTTTTTTAAAATTGCTCTCTCTCAAACAGCCAGGCATGGACGCACAGAAAAAAAAAGTCTCTTCTTGTTAAAACTTTACAACTGACAAAAACAGTGACGTAGCACGCAGCTCAGATTCTGTACAACCTCTGCGCCTGAGTAAAAGTAACTAGGCAAAATGTTTTAAACAATTAAATTAATAAGACAAATAAAATATATTAGATACGTGAATAAAAGAGTGTTTTATCCCTAACTTAAAAAAAAATAGTAATAATTCACATAAAATACTTCTAGGGTGCAACCGGTAACCGGTAAACAGCGCTACAAAGAAGGAGCAAAACCTACTTTTAAGTTTTAAGGGTTTTTCTGCTCTACATGTTAAATATTTAGCAATAGTCAACAAGTCATTTGTGTTTGCTGAGAGTCATACCAGGAAGGTGACATTGTGATCGGTTGTTGCAATGGGAATTGACCGCATTTGTGGTTGCATTTTAAGTGCTTAAAGTTCATCCGCGTCACGAAAGACGTTATATTCTTAACATTGTAAATGTAAGCGCTAGAAACGTCAAAAGGAACATTAATAAAAAGAAAAAAGACTAATTATTAACTAGAATGTGCCGTCTATTGCCAAGTTCTCCACACATTTGGCTACAAAGTACATAATTTATAAGTGAAGGAATCTGTTCAATAAACTACCGAATTATTTTTTAGAAACATTTGAAAATATGCTAACCGCTAATTAAGTGATCAGATAAAGTTCGTGCCATATCAGATTATTTGTGTTGGTTTCCGCTACATATTAGCAAGGACACTCAGTATTTAGAAGTAAAGTTTACTCACCTTCACTGGATGTAATGAAAACTCCTCTTTACTGTTTGTTTTTACACCCTGGAATCCAACAGTATCCAAACATCGCGGTTCTCAATGAAGTGGAAAGCTGCCTCCAATGGCGGCGGGATAACCGGAAGCAGGAAATGTGACGTCATGTGGTAACTGTATTCAGCGGTGTTTCCATTACAAAGAAACACAATTATTATCACACGTGATGAATACGTTTGCTCACCCGACAAGCTATTAAAAACATGACGTGCCATTTCGTTTCCGCAAGTAGTAACAGCCGGTTGTTGATCACATGACTTGTGTGATTTTCAAAATAAGCGTTTCCATTTCGTTGATAAACCTATATATGAAGGGAATTAAAAATTAAGGTGATGACGAGGAGACCTTTGACCTTCAAGAATAGATAATCAAAATACAAGTTGAAACATGCAGAAAGCTATTTAACAATTATAATAAGGGGTTGATTAATATAAATCCCAATAAAAAGAAATTTATTACTGAGAAAGTGTCATAAATCATTTTTAATACTCCTTTGTTTATATTAAAGCTATATTATTTCTTGGTCAACTAAAAATACATTTAAAATCTAAATCTAGCAGGGGTATGAAGAATTTTGCACTGTAGATGTTGGTGCATTTTAATGAAATCATTTACTTTACTCCTTACACCATACTAAACACACTGACTTGCTGTTTTTTAGTTAGTTTTTTATTTAGCAAAATTTTACCATTTCTAAATAAAATATGTCGTTATTTAAAGAACGTTTGAAAATTGTAAAAATAATGCAGTGAATGTCAACAAATACAGGAGAAAAGAAAGTGTAGACATTTGATTGTAGAGAATTAGAACTGCCAGTAGATGGCAGTAAAGATTCTCTGATGAATTTTAATGAAGCTAGCTATTTTTCACCAAGACATTAGAAAATAAAAGTAGGACAAATTATTTAAATGCTTTCCTTAAAGATGACAAAATAATGCGTGAGGAATTTCAGGTTTTTACGCTGTTTTACACAATTAAAATGAAATCAGTCAACAAAAACAAATTAGCTCAGTACTGAAGAATGCACTGCAAAATCACAAAATCTTGTTACCAAGAAGTTTAGTTTCTAGTGCCAATGTATTAGTACACTTGAGATAAGACAAAACAACCTTAAAAGTAACTTTTCAGAAAGATATTGGAGCTTATTTTAAGTAAACAATCCCTTAATAATGATGAAAAAGTACTACTAGTAGTAGATTATTGAAATGACAACATGGTAAAAAGTCTTTTACTTTGTCTTGTTTGCAATTGAAACCACAAAAACTAAGGCAACAGGGTTTTATGTTTACAATATTATAGATGTAAAGTTGTGAAAAAGTGTTTATTTATTCTTCAAATTCATTTCACTTTGTCAAAAAGTTATCTTCTGACATTTATCTGTAAGTTCTGTTAAAGTTCTGTAAGTTCTGCTCTTGACAGTTGGAGGTTGCCATGGCAACAGCTAACTGACAGCTCCTCCCACTTTTTCTGTCAATTCTTCTGTCAACCAGAAGCAGTTCTGATAAAAACAGAGAACCTGAGTGTGTGAACTAAATTAGGGCCATAAAGTCTGGTCAAAAGAAAAAGAAAAATGAAACTAAAAAAAAAAAAAAAGAAAAACAATTTGAATCTGAAAAAAAAAAAGGATTTGAAACTGAAAAAAAATTCAAAACTACTTTTTAGATTCAAGTTATTTTTTTATGTTCCAGTTTATTTTTTTTAAGTTTAAAGCTTGTTTTTCAGATTCAAATATTTTCTCTTTAGTTTCAAATTATTTCTTTTCAGTTTAAATTTTCTTCAGTCTCAAAACATTTTGAGCTTAAATTAATATTTTTAGTTTCATTTTTTTCAGTTTCAAATATATCTATTTTTTCAGTTTAAAACATTTTCCAGATTCTACTATTTTATCTTTGAAATCTTTTTTCAGTTTCAAATAATTCCTTTCAGATTCAATTTTTTTTCCCACTTTCAATTTTTTCCCTTTTGAACAACTTTTATGGCCCCAATGTAGCTCCATAGCCAGTCTAGAGGACCTGAGATGATCAACAAACTGTATTTTTACTGCAAATGAAAAATTGTTACATTTTTGGGCATTAGAAGCCATTTTTAGGTATTTTTCTACATTTTCTTACAACAAATTAAACCTTCAGGTCGTTTTTAGGTCTAATTTCTAATGTCACATCATAATAATCTGGTGAAAATAGTGTCCACATGAGAAAACAAAACCCTTTTCTCTGGGGAGTGGCAGACACAGAGCAGGTCCTGTCTGTGAAGTTTACTAGGGCCACTTGAGGTGAAGTCCAGCTCCATTTATGAATTGGTTATGAGCTCCGGAGGTGTCGTTTTGACCTTTTACAAAGCCGTGACCGCCAGTTCGGGTCTTGCAGTGAGACGGAGAGTGTAGTTGTACGTACGGCAGAGTCGTCTTTTAAAACAGTGAGAGCTCAAAGAGGTCTGGATCTTATTAAATTCCTTTGTCTCAGTCCCACTCTTGCCCCTCCTGGTCGGCCTGTCTGCTTTTACTTTATTCATATTCATTCCAGTCTGACCCTCCTCCTTCTGGGCCTTAAACATCCCATGATGCATTTCGTTACGACTGCGAGGCAGATGTGTCTAGTGGTGCAGAAATGCTCAAAATATGTCGACACCAAATACAAATATAGGGTGCACAGCAAAGACACAAAATCATGCCAGGTGTTTTTGTCTAGTTTTAGTGTAAATATCTTAGTCCACTTGAAATAAGACAAAACTAACTTCCAAGAAACTTTTCAGCAAGATATAGGAGCTTGTTTTAAGTAAATAATTCCTTAATACTGACTGGCAGATTATTTCACTTTTAACAAAGGAAAATGTCTTTTTATAAGTGAAATAATCTGCCAGTGGAACTGGAACTTTTTCGTCCATATTAAGAAATTATTAATTTAAAACAAGCTCTTGTAGATTATTGGAAAGTTACTTTTAAGTTAGTTTTGTCTTATTTCAAGTGTACTAAGATATTTGCGCTTGAAAGTAGTCAAAATTACTGAAGATTTTGTGTTTTTGCAGTGGATCATGTATTTAACACTGCAAAAATGAGAAATCTTGCCTAATCTAATCAAAGTAGCATTTGTATCAATATCAGTTAATTATTTTCTTAAAACAGTCTCCCATATTTTGCCTAAAAGTTACTTGGAAGTTAGTTTTGTCTGAGTAATAAAATATTTGGACTAGAAATTAAACAAAAATACCTGGTAAGATTTTGTGGTTTTGCAGGGAATAATGTGCTTAACACTAAAAAAAAAAAAAACAATATCAAGTCAAATCCAATCCAATCAAAACTAGTATTTTTTTTTCTAAAATTGATATTAAGGATGTATTTACTTAAAACAAGCTAATATATCTTGCTGAAAAGTTACTTTTAAGGTAGTTTTGTCTTATTTCAAGTGAACTGAGATATTTGGAGAAGAAACTAGACCAAAATCTCTTTGTGATTTTTCTGTTTTTGCAGTAAGCGTAATCCAATGAATGGAATAACTCTGGTTTTGCTGCAGTGTAAATCTGACCTGGATAATAGACGGCCAGTTTATCCTATTGATCCCTGCAGAAATCCCTCCAGAGCAGCTGGCCGACGGCGGCCTCATCTGGAACCGCCATCAGTCGCTTGTTAAATGCCGAGTACGAGTCGGGGGGGAATGTGGCAGCAGGCGGTCCCAGCCAATCCATAACCAGACACCAGGAATGGAGCACCAGCATCAGATCAGGCACCATTTTTCTTTCTTTTTTTTAAAGTTTGTGTGGGTGCTTGTGGTCGATATAGAATCTATACTTCCTCCTCTTTCTCTCAGTCCTGTCTATGTAATTGATCCCAGACTGGACATTTGAGTTGCCAGCAGCCGTTCATATAATTTTTATCTTTTAGACAAGCCCTCTACTGCTTCCAGATGGGGAAAGCACTCCGGGTTCTTGTTTTTTTAAAAAAATCTAATGCTTTAATGTCTTTACCTTGCAAATGGAGAAACCAACATGAGTGAAACACAGATGTGGGTCGCTTTGTGAAGCCTTGATGCCGACCTGTGGATCGTTTCGTTGTTTATCTTTGTAAGTGTTTGTTTCTGCGGCCACTGTAAGTGTGAATGGATGTTTTGTACACTGCTGATAGTGGCTATGGTTCAACTCTGTGGGAAACAGCTTGTGCAACATCCCAGAGTCATTCATTTGTGATGATTTGCTTTTATTCTATTTCCACACCGATCTGCACAAAATCTGCCATCACCTGGAAAGAATAGCTAAGACAAACATGATCATTTTAAGTTTAAGTTTGCTTTTCTCTTGGCAAAATTCTAATTTAAAACATTTGTTTTTGAATAATTTGATGAAAAAAGGAACTATCAGAGAAAATTTTCCTCTAAAATCAATGCGATTGAAACAGCTAGCTTACATTTAACATGAAAATAGTAAAACTTTTTATGTTAATAAAACATTTTAACATAAAATGACCCCAGATGTTTATGTTTTAATCCCCTCCATTTTCTGTAATGTTATGAAACAACAATGCAGCATTGTTTTTAGCCTTTTGTCATTAGTTATGCTAGCAGTAGCTTCTGGTAGCATTAGCTTACCCTGAACTGTAGTAAAACGTTTTTTAAAAGCTTCACGTGACACACTGAACCTGATCCCATTCAATATCCAAAATTTTTATTGTTGGATATTTGTTTTCATAAAATACATGGATTTTAATTGTCACCTTATATTGTTTATTTAAAAAATAGCTGTTAGCTATTGACCCTTTGCACGTGACGTCACTCTCTTCGAAACTCGACCCGCTCCGCCATGACGATGCACTCCTTTAAACCCTGTCAAAATCATCTGGGAGCCTAAAACCGCTCCTATATAGTTGATTTCGCAATAAAAATGGTCATAAGGTGCTGCGCGGTCGGCAGCACAAACAGACAAGAGTGAAAACCAAACATTTTATTGTGTAATTTTTAATGAGGAAAGAGCAGCCGTCAATCATCATGACTGGCAGCCCTTGGTGTAATCACGGATTTGCAACGAACACTTTCTACAAGGTAAGAAGACTAATGTTCATATACTTTATAAGTAAGTTTGATTAGAAAGATATTAAACATCGCATTATGGAGAAGGTACGTGTCTAATTATTAGTAACCATGGAGACAATGCCGCACCGTCATGTAGCCTAATATGGAAAAAATATGGTTAGCAGCTCAGTTTTTGTACATTTTTAATAATCCTCTGGCCTAAGGAGAAATGCCGTTTATGACAATGATATAAATAATGTGGTGTGAATTCAGGCAAAGTCGGTAATTTGATCAACACGTCAGGAGGGAAGAGGTATGGGTCGGTTTCTAAGCTAGCTATTTCAAGCTTCTATAAATACCGCCGTCTATGAGCCCCAACCAGGTGTGTTACATTCAAAGGCAAAATAAAATGACTGGAACAAGTAGAAGTCATGAATAAACCAACAAAAACAACTTGGGAAAACAACTTCAGTCGCTCAGTTCAATATTCCCAATCTTCACTTCTGACGTCCATCATGGCGCCTTAAATGATTAAGTGACGTAGTTGCTAAGGGTCAATACCTAGCATAGCATAAAATTTAAAGGTGAACATTCAGTGAAGGTATGAAGACTGGTTCAATCCAGTGTGCTAATCTGAAAGCTAACATTTTTAATGCTGAGTTTTCTACCATCAATTGACAACAGAGTTTGTTTTTAGGCTATAATTAAACTAGAATTGATCATTAAACAAAAGAAAATGCTGTGTTATTTTCTTAAGTTTCCCATTTGTTCCACTTAGCCCTTTTAAGGTTAAATGGAAGCTACGTTTCATGCTATGCTGTAAATCCAATGATTTATTATTGTTACTGACAAAACTCAAAGTGTCTAAAAGGTTAGTGGTAAATCTTTTAAAATAACAGATATATGAATAAAAAAGTAACACTGTATATGCAGCCATATTCAATTAGTCAAAGATTTAATTTATGTTTTCAACATAAAGGGTTTTTCAGACAGAACCCTTTTGCCTGATCAACACAGCTTAAAATAGGGCAATCTAAGGAGCTCAGTGCAGATCGCACAAAGAGGATAATTTTCCCAAGCCTTTGCCGCACAGCCAGGAATGTCTCTTGGAACAATTTCAAAACAACTGTGGATTCCAGCGCTGTCACTTCAAACACTGGAAGGAAAACGCAAGAAGGAGAATGCCTGGAAGAAGGCACACTTTGAAATTTCATGCTCAGGAAAAGTTGATCTTGATGGTAAGCAGCCTCCCAGAACTTTAGCTTCTTCAGATGATTAAAATAAAGTATTATTTTATTCTGAAATGTCTTAAATCAACATCTCATGAACCGTTTTAGCCTGCAGAACCATAGATCTCAGGGACAAACTCTTCTATATCGTCACTTTTTCTACACCTGCGATTTGAATAAACAGCCTGCCAACCAGCTTGTAAATTACACACTAAATGTGTCATCCCAAGAACACGAAGGAGTTAAACTATGTTTAAATTATTACGCCACTGGGAAACTCAACAGTAATTTCCCTGGTGAATGCTTTTTTTTTTCTTTTAGCTTTTTTCTGGTTTTATGGAAACATCTCAACAATTGGCTTGTCAACATCACAATGTGGGGATAAATTGGATAATAACAGAAAGCTGCAGCATTAATAACTTGAATAGAAGAAGTGACAGTGAAATTAGTCAGCTGACTGTAGAAATAAAATTCATTTAAAGCTGTTTTTTACTTCATCCATCCATAAGAGATGGAAGTTTAAGAGTAATTTTTGAAAGTATTCAGTAGTTTTTAGACTTTAAAACATCTGTTTAACCCCATAAAACAAAAACAAATCAGCTAAAGCTAAAGGTTTTTAGCTAAAGCGATGCTAGCTGTTGCTAAGAAGAGCACTAGCTGCTACTGAACACTAAAACGTTAGTGGTAAAACTTTAAAAACAACAGATATATGAATTGAAAGGTATGACTGCCCAGTTACTTAGCAACCTAAGCTGAACTCCTGCACATTTGGTCAGCTGGTTTTACCGCTGTACAATGGCTGCTGGAAAACACAAGAGTTGTACAGTTATTGACTTACCAAGAAACCACTTGCTCCACTGTAAAAACACAAAATCTCACCAAGTTGTTCCCCCCTGCTGTGGGAGGATTGTTGGTTTGAGCTACTGTACACTAAACAGCTGACCCTGGAGCAGCCTACGCGCCCTGTCGGGCAGCGGACTGGCAGGACAAGGCGCTCCAGAGGAAATCACTACAGAGGTCAGAGCTGAACGCAGCCTAACTGCTGCCTGGATCCTGACGGACAGTGGTCAGGTCTTTGCTCAGTATATAAATACTCCACGCTACATTAGCCACCAAAGCCTTTCCACATGTTGTTTGCAGAAGGCCTCTGCGGTGCTTAAACCCCGATCCTCATCTGGCTCTTTGCAGGTCAGCTCAGCCAGGACGCTGCCTGACACGGACCTGCGCTCAGTTTCACCAGAGGGGGAAACAGCCAGACCGTGTGTTGTCCTGTGGTTTTTAAATACCCAAACCGGACCGCTGTTAGCCACGCTTCAACCAGCACGCTGTAAAAAATACTCCTCTGCCGTATCCTCCACAAGCTGAATGTAAAAAAGTAAAAACTAAATGTAAAAAAAGTACTGAATGTAAAAAAGTAAAAACAAGGCAGAATAATAAGTTTCAATAAAAAACTTGTATTTACACAAAATCTTATCCAGTATTTACACTTTATTTTCTATTACAAATATCTTATTAGCCTTCAAATAAAACAATACTAACTTACAACTAGCTTTTCAGCAAGATACAGGAGGTTGTTTTAAGTCAATAATTCCTTAATATTAATGAAAAGGTATGAGTTCCATTGGCAAATTATTTCACTGGGAAAAATGTCTTGTTATAAGTGAATTAATCTGCCAATGGAGCTAGTAGTTTTTAACTGAAAAGTTACCTGTAAGCCAGTTTTGTCTTATTTCAAGTGCACTAAAATATTTGCACTAGAAACTAGACAAAGATACTTGGTAAGATTCTGTGTTTTTGCAGTGGGAATTCTTGTTGATTGTGCGGGAACCTCTATTTCTGCTTTTCAAAGATGTACAGCTGTGTAATTGGAAACAGATTGTATTGCTGTTTGCCGCCATTTTCACGTGCGAGTATAAACGTTGAGGATTTACTGGTTGTAAAAAAGTAAAAACAGCAGTTTCAAGAAAAAAAGTTTTATTGCAGAAAAACTTACTCTGCAAATACAAAATCTTACCAAGTACTTTTGGTTTAGTTAGTAAGTTTTGTCTTCAAATAAGACAAAAGCTAAAAATTGTAAAATCTCATTTTCTTTGTCATCATCAGTGGCCATGCTAACTAGCCTTAGCATTCAGGAAGAAGCTTTAACATAGCAGAAAGACAGGGGGAGAATGTGAGTAACGCATAATACACAAGGGTGATTGACAGACATAGGACCCTCCCCCTGGTTCTGATTGGTTGTTTCTGACAGAGAATGTTGTATTTCTGCAGGTGGCAGTAGGACAACAGAGAGGATGAAGAAGAAATAGATTTTTTCTGATTATCCGTCTCATGTCAAAGTATCACAATATTTTGACAGTTTTAACTATTATGTAAAAAGTTACAAAGGTTAAATCTCTTTTAACTCATGTTTGGGCAACAGAGTTGCTATAAAATGGCACTTTGTGGCTGGAAAACACATAATGCCGCCCCTTTAAACATAAATTGCATTTTGTTTCTTTTCAAACCTGACCCAGACTTCTGAGAAAAGCAGAAGTAAACGTAAAATATCTCCTAAACAATATTTTGTGCTTGTGTGCTCCTGGGGCTCCGTGAAGGGAAGAGGCCCCTTCCTGCCTCCCTTGTCCCAAGGCCAGTCAGATGTGGCTTTGCTCTGCAGTCAAGGCTAACATGGCAAGGTGGGGGGGAGGAGGATGATGCTTCTGTGTTTTTCACAAGACCAAACGCCTACATGGCTGTTTGCCCGGCTGAAATTATGTTAGTCTGGCCAGGATGCAAGATGCTAGCTTGTGCAGCAGAGGATAAACAGCCTTCACCTGCTCAATGTGTGGTCCGTCACTCGGCAGCCGAGTGGGGGGGAGGAACCGAGTTGTGGTGGTCTTTAAAGTCAGAGGAAGTGTACATTACTGGAGAACGGCCAAGCCATTCTCATGAGAAAGAAAAACAAAGAGGTTGAACAGCAGTTTCTGTCAGAGAAGGAAAAATGGAGCAAAATCAGAATCTAGTTAGGTCGTAAGTGGAAACACACATTCTCACAGGAAACCAGCGCAGATTATTTTTATCATCCTAAATCGTCTTCTGTTAAAAGTGACCCATTATAAGTCTATGGGAAATTCAAAACAAGTTCATTACATTTTTTTGGCACAAAATAATTCTTAGATGATGAGATTTCAGTCTGCTCAGTTCTACCTGTTTTGAGCTGTTTTATACAACTGTTTGTCTTTGAGAAGCAGAAGTGGAGCCTCCTGCACAAGAAACAAAAATGCAGTAGGTGATTTCTGGTCTCTTGTCACTTTAACTCCTTTACGCTTCTGGCCACGCCCCCCAACTCAACGCATACACTCACCTGTGTGTAAATGCCTGCAAACAGACGTAAAATTATGCAACCGGTTGTCTTTGAAAAGCAGAAGTGGAGCCTCCTGCACAAGAAACAAAAATGCAGTAGGTGATTTCTGGTCTCTTGTCACTTTAACTCCTTTACGCTTCTGGCCACACCCCCCAACTCAACGCATACACTCACCTGTGTGTAAATGCCTGCAAATAGACGTAAAATTATGCAACCGGTTGTCTTTGAAAAGCAGAAGTGGAGCCTCCTGCTCAAGCAACAAAAATGCAGAAAGTGGTTTCTGGATGGTAAGTCAACAACAAAACACTCGTCTTTTTCAGCAGCCATGGCACAGCGCATACAGCGGTAGAAGTGGGTAGACTACCCAAAAATTGTACAGTAGTAATAGTAGCACAAATTCAACATATCTTTACTGAAGAGAAAGTAAAAAGTAGCCGTCCAAGAAATTACTCAATAGTAAAACAGTATTCGTTAAAAATGGGGACTCAAGTAATGAGCAACTGATAAAAACATCAATTATTTAATATTGAAAAGTTACATCATCAGATGGACCAAAATATTAAGTTATGGAAATGTTGGTATTTTAAGGACCAAAATGAAAATAATTCATATAAATAATATATTTACAAAGAAAAAAAAACATTGTAAATGATTTTCTTTCAATATAAAATTCCTGAAACTTTAAGTGTGTCCCTGTGTCTGGTGAATTTTTGGTTAAAATAAGGTTCTTCATTCAGTGATGTTACCGATAGTGAGTAGAGAAAACAGAAATCAGCAAAACAGCTGAAACACTGAGGCCCTGCTTACATGACAATGATCCAACGAAAATTGAATTTTTGTTTCGTTTCTGTTAACAAATTTACATGAAGACGTTCTAATTACAATCTTTGTTTACACAGTAACAGTACGCATTCCCTGACAGAAAAGATCAATTTATTCTGTTTACAAGACAACGGACGCCGGTACGTTTCAGAAACATTGCACTCTGGAACCCGTACTCAGTCTGTGCCGTTGTCAGAGGAAACATTCGGTGGTTTCATGTAAATGTGCAGTACAAACACAACAAAACTCTTCCGTTTTCACCAGAAACTGTTGTGTAAACAGGACCTGAGTTCCTTTGAACCAAGGCTAAAAATCCACCCGTTTAGATTTGCTTTTGAACGATAATATATGAAATATTGACCAACATATTTGATGTGTATTGATGATTTTAACAACGGCATTTGACAAGATGCAATGGGCAGCAACAGCCTTAGTTTCCCAGACTTATAGCCAAGAAACTGTTTTTAGAAGCAAGTGAGACCCAGACGGAAGTATAAAAACGTGAATTTTGCATTATATGTCACCTTTAAACCACAGCAGTACATTCCCATACTGGTGGTCCCCAGAAATTAAGAGGTTAGCTGAGCTTTCAACAATGCCACTGTGGTAACGACTGATCTAATTACAAGGCGCGCTCAGAGGTCCCACCTGTTCTGCCAGTGCTGCCAACAGTTTGCAGTCTGGCCGGGTGGCAGTAATGTGGAACAGCCTCGGCTATCTGGATCTGATTCTGACGTCTTATCTGCTGCCAAAGATGAAGAAGAAACCGCAAGAAGTTGGCCGAACCGACCGCGGTACCTGAAAGCTTTTACCAAACCAGAAGAGCTCCAGATAAGAGATGAAGCTCCCCACTTTTGCCCAACTCCGAAACATTTTGTTTTTCAAACAGCTCACATTTTCCAGCCGCCTGGTCCTCTTCCCCCTGAAGAGAATCAGGCGGGCGGCCAGCAGATGTGGCAGGACTGCAGCGTTTCAGAGAGGATGTGCTTCACCAGACAAGAATGTGGTCAACTCTGTCTCCACGCAGCAGAACCGTCCGTCGTTCGTGGTCTCATTCACGACGCATCATGCTTGTTTTTGCAGTTTGTCTCATCTAGGATGCAGTAGAAGCGTAAAGCAGAATGACTTTGAGGCCAAGTTCAAATGTCTTCTTCAAAGTTTGGGAGTTTAAACAGTTTCCAGTCACTGTCTCCCAGTCGTGGGAAACTCCTGCTCCTCCCTGTGATTCAGGAGTTTGTGGAGCCACCTTTCAGTTTTCAGCAGATGTTCTCAGTCTGACCTTATTCATCCCTTTGTGGAGGAAATCTGATCTGCTTCCCTTCATTGAGGTTTGCAGACATTAAGAGAGTTTTCACACCTGATAGTCTGGTAGAAGTTGCTACATTTGTTACATTTTCTGCGGTTCAAAAAACCTGTCAAAAACAAACCTTTTGAAAAATTTGTTCCCCTCCTCGCCTGCGGAGGCGCTGCATTAAGAACCACTGAAGGAAACAACACAAAAATCTCTGAAGAAGACAATGAGCGCAACTTCCTTCTTCACAAAATGTAAACAAAAAGTGGCATCAGATTTTAGCGGTTGTAGGATTTCTCTTTGTCTTTTTTCCTTGCGTTGAAGTCCGCCTCCTGCTTTTGGAGCGGTCTCCGGTTCGTTTGGCGTTCACTAATGCATTCAAACCGAACCAGAGTTCACTTCAACTGAACCAAGACAGGTTTGTAGAAGAAACAGAGTTAGATCGCTCCAATAGCGCAGGGCATTCTGGGTAAAAACAACCACACCGAACAAACATGTCGGTGCTAGCAGAAGAAATGGGTCCCATTTTAGCTCTATTGATTTGCCTCTACCTGCTCTCTTCCCCAGCTGCATCCAATAAAAATTAGTTTTGGTTTATTGACAAAAACAATTTCTATTATTTCTAAATTTATATGTTTTGGATCTATCAATAAGTCACATTGTTTTCCAACAAACCATTTAACTACAGTACTTTTCTCATTTAATTACAGCACTACAGCTTGGCTTATTGTTGAGTACATAAAAAAAAACACACAGTATTTATTTATTTTCTTCCTTCTTTCTTTATTTGGTTGGCCCACAAGTCTTTTAAACTTGATGATGAAGTGACAAAACGTTTGGACACTCCTAATTTAGAGGGTCCTCTTGAACCCGACGTAAGCAACAACTTTGATTTTCCCAATTACGGCTCAAAGCCACAAAGAAAACAGAACAAAGCAGAGAATTCAACTTTTTTTCATTTTTTTTTCAGAAAAACTTTCTTCCAAAATATTAAGAAGTATATTCATAAATATTCACATGACAAGTTGAGGTTTTTCCAGCAACATCACGTTAAAAATGTTTTGAGCTCGTTCTTTTGTGGTGGACCTCCATATTACATCATCCTCTTGGCGGCGGCGTGACTCATGCTTTTATGAAGCAGTAAACCGGTTAGTTTTTTTTTAAAATACACGCTTCTTGGCTGTCTTATCAGAAAATATCGGTGTTAACATCTTTTAATTTAACACATCACTTCGCTCTGCCCTCAATGTTGTCTTATTCTGCAGTTCAAATTACATCTGTTTGCCTTCCAGCTGAATCCTAAATTTAGCCCTTTCCTCTGATTCAGCGAAGAAAAAAACGAGCTACGTTTAAAGCTGTTACTAATTAGAGGTTTCTCATCAGTCTGGGGTTGCCTCCAGTATAAGCGCAAGTTTATGGACTGCATGCATGGCAGCAGCGCTGAGCTTCAGCCTCTAACGGTGCAGCCTGCAGGCCCGAAAATCTGCCAGATTTCACTGCAGAAGCTTTTTTTCCCCTCTGAATGTGATACAGGTCTGTGATTTTACACATCTGGTGCACAGTTCTCATGGACATACAGTAGTGTGCAAAAGTTTTAAGACACTTCATATTTCTGACTGACTTTTTAAACGGTTTCTGCAAAGATAGAAAGTTACTGAAAAACCAGGAAAGGTCCGAGGGAAAACAATTGACCCGCAATGCTTTTCAAACATTCTCAAAATATTTAAACATGATCATATTACAATCTAAACTTTTATGTATTTTTAGGAGTTTATCAGAAGTACCCCAAAAAAACCAACCGGGAACAGAATGGAGATTAATGCCAGAGATAAATTAGCTAACAGGCTAGCATAAGCTTAAAATGTATCATTATTGTGTTGACTTATGTTTTATATAAGTCAACACTTATATATTAGTTTATATAGCTAATATATAAGTTATATTATATAATATAACTAATATTATATTAATGATATAATATTGTTAATGTTGAGCTAATACGATGTTACTCAACATCGTATTAGCTTAACATCATATTAGCATGTTGAGTAACATTAACTTAACCCATTCAGTGAGATGATTTAAATTTTTAAATCCATATTAGCTAAACAGCTAATGTTAGCCTAAATGCTAACATTTAGTGATAAATGATAAGGGGCACGCTAGCTAAAATATTAGTTGCGCTAACCATAAAGCATTATAAACACATGCTCTGCTAACATTACACCAGCACATTATTTAGCAGAAGATAATGCTAAAATGCTAACTTCCGCCATGCTTATGTACTACAATGTCTTTATGTATTGTATTTATGTTTATCTTGTTAACGTTTTCTATTCAGTAATGTGATTTAAGTTTTGAAGTCCAAATTAGCTCAAAGCATAAGTGCTAACATATAGTGATAACAAGTAACAGGCTAACTAGCTAAAAAGTTAGTTGCGCTAACCCTAAAGCATCATAAATATTTGCTCTGCTAAAGTTAAGGGGCTACACCAACACATTATATAGCAGAAGCTAATGTTAAAATGCTAACTTCAATCACGTTTATACTCATGTTCTACAATGTCTTTATATATCGTATTTATATCTTGTTCTCTGTTGTCTGTGTTTTATTTGGTTCCTGTATTGTATTGTTATTGGGCGGGAAAATGAGGAGAGGAAATGGAACTGCATGTGTCTTCACCCTCTTCAAAATAAGAGCATGAATATAAACATCTATCTACCCGAGGAATTCTTAACAGTTGATCACCAAAACTTCAACACGGATGTTGAACTTTATTCAACTAGAAGTTTAGAAATCAGCCAAGTAAATTAGGATTGGGTAAGTGCACTAAATGTTTTCAAAGTTAGCAGAAGGCGCTAAATGAAAATTAGCTCCACGGTTAGCACTTTAGCAAAATGATTGTCAATGAATATGAAGTTATAATCGTCTGAAATCAATTTAACAACAAGTTGAATGTGTTTACTGAGTTTTAATAGATAAAGTGAGTTATAGAATATAGAAAAGACGAATGTGCAGTACAGCCCTGAAAACAGGAAATGTCGCAAGCAGTTCTGAACAGATGGCCAAGAAGCACAGGAAGAAAGGGGAAATTCCACTGTGGTCAGCAGGCAGGTTGAGAAATGGGGGGGACTTTTTCATGAGACACAGCGGCCGTGAAGAAAGTCACGTAGGCCAAACCTTCCCATACACACACATGGTGAGAAGAGGCATAAAAAGGGGCTGAAAAGAGGAACCAGCTGTTCCCAGTCCGGCGGCGCAGAAGGGGAAACAACTCACAGAGGAGCAGATTAAGCTACGGACCGCACGTCAGAACCACGGGGAAGCTCGGACTTCACATCGCTAAGGAAGGACTGGGTCCCATCGCCCCATCCCTGGTTCTATATTCGACCGCAGGTCTCGTCTCAACCCAGCATTTTCAAACTCTGCAACAAGACTTGGAGGAAGGACAAAGGTCCCTCAGGGATAAAGAACTGGGTTTTGCAAAAGGATTCAGACCCTTTCTGCTTTGCTTCCTTTCTGAGGAGGGTTTTTCCACACCAGGCAAAGACCTCAACCAAGGACGCAAGAAATTCCTGTTGCCAAAAGATCCACCATCTTCTGGGTATGAGTTGAATCTGCTCATTGAAATTCTATCTCAGAACTTGCGACTTAACTCTTAGGGAAAGGAGACAGAGTAGTATGATTGTACATGTAAATTTTATTACACTGTTTTTGATCTATATACGATTGATAATTGATTTGTATGTCGCATATCCCTGCTTAAGCTTGCTTAATAAATTTATACTACAAAATTCTAATGAGGTTGGTGGACATTGGAATTAATAGAGTCATTTAATCTTTGTCCAGTTCTTTTAATCAAGGTAAAACTAATGTACATGATTCCAGTAAATAGGAGGCTTCATAATTTCCTTTGGTGAGAGTAAATAATGACCCTGGGACTTACCTCTAAGTCACTAAACATAATCTAGCCGGTTCCAAGTGCAAGTTATGATTTAGAAAGTGGGCTACCGTTAACAGAAGTGGTTATTGGAATTATGCAGCTGCGAGGGCTACTCAGCTGATTGTTTCTTAACTGTAAAGGGTCATAACTTCTGGATTGGAGGTAGTTAGAGCTAGACGAGTCACTTTCGCTACCAGTTTAAATAGATTATCTCTTATAGAGTACTCTTAGGGTAATACCCAGGACTCAGAGATTTTCCGGACCTGTTAGACGGAGAACTGGTCAGTAGGCAGCCCTGGGGAGTAGTGAGGAGTGGGCGGGGCTGACTATTGCGGGATAACCTACAATGGTGACCACAACTGGTGATAAAAATGGCCTCATTAGCAGCTTATAAGTTGTAAGCAGCTTACAATTTATAAGCCTCTTTAATAAGAGTCAAAACATCTTGATTTAAAACTTTCAAATCCTGGATAACTGGATAACTGAACCTACACCAAAACGTTGAAGTTTATGATTCCAGCTTTCCAAAGACTGAACTTGGTTGTTACTTTTTGCTTGTGACGCTGTTGTGTTATGAGTTTTGTTTTTTTGTTTTGTTTGTTTCTGGGGAAACTCAGAGGTCTTGACCTTGCCTGGCCTTTGTTTTCAATTTTCTTGGAAGTGATGGAATTTCTAAAAAGTTTCCCCTCAGCCAGCAACTTCAATAATAGATGAAGCAGCGACATCATCCTGACACCCTATATGTCCCTCTCTCAGATTCAGCCATTCGCCCGGTGGAGCGCCAGCCAGGAGGTGGAAACGCAGATGAATAATTTAAAGTGTAGTTTGACTGAATTTCTCCCCGCTGGTGCTCCAGCTGCTTTCAGTCCTTCTTGGTGTGAACAGCAGCGAAGACCAGAAAGGGGAAACGCTACCAGCGCTTCTGATTCCAGGCTTCCAGCGATGGCACCACTCAAAGTCTTTAGGATGACTCTATATGTCTGCTTCCTCCTCTGCTGCCTTGCACTTCCTTTACAAGGTAAAGGCTCTTTGTGTTTTAAAGAGAAAACTTAGATTTTCCATGTTTTTGTACTTTGATTTGTGATGCTAATGGTTCAAAAAACATCTGAAGAGCTTATAAACACCCAGCTTTTTTTTGTTTTAGCAAGAAGTTAATGTTTTCTGGTGTCTGGAAAATGAGCCGTTTCCAAAACCTCAGGAATGTACGATGGTATGTTAGGGCCATTTTATATAGAAAAAAATAAGTACATTTCCACCAAAAAACTGAAATTTTGGGAGAAATTTTCTAGAAAAAACAAGGATATCTATGAGTTCAAAAAGACAAAAAATTTGCGAGAAAAAAAACTCAGGAATTTTGAGATTAATTGAAGAAAATTTCTAGAAAAAACTTTGAAATTTTTGAATTTTAAAAGTCTTTTCCTGAACTTTTGGAGCTCAGAAATTTCAAAGAGATTTTTAACAGAAATGCACTCATATTAATGGCCTTAATACATCATTGTAGAAATGTAACAAATCAGCAGGCACTGCTCAGCTTGTTACCTAGCAACTGCAGTGAAGCCCCTGCCCGTTACCTAAGCTTAGCTCCAGCAACCTAAGCTTAGCTCCAGAACATTTGGTCAGCTGGTTTTTACCACGGTATGGCTGCTAGAAAGAGAAGTGTTTTGTTGACTTACCATCCAGAAACCACTTGCCACTTTCTTGTTGCTTGTGCAGGAGGCTCTACTTATGCTTTTTAAAGACGTACGTTGTGTAATCCAGCAGCCGATGTAATATCGGCTGCTGGATATGACACCATAAGTGTATGGTCCAGCAGCAGCTTATTTGGATTTAAAATGACAAAACGCCCTAAAACAGCTCAAAATAGGCAGAACAGACCAGACTACAATTTCATTATTATCTAAGAATAATTTTGTGCGAAAAATGTAAAGAACATATTTTGTATCGCCCAAAGACCTATCCTAACCTGTTGGAGTAAGCATAATAGATCATCGATAACAAAGAGCTTCAGTTAGAGACAAGCTGAAACTGGTATTTGTTTTTTGTTCCTTAATTGGTATTATTATTTTGTCAGACTGCTGAGTAAAGCAAGAGACAGTCATAAAATTCACCCTATCAAGGATCCCAGAGGCTGAAAACTGTCTTTAAGTACCTGTTGTTCATCCCGAAACACAGAAGTGAATAAACCTGTCAATCCGGAGGCTGTTTTCTTGTCTTTCTTTGTTGATAATTACAGTAATTGACTCCAGCCATCTTGTCTTGCAGGTTTGGAGATATTTGACCCGGAGGAGGTGGAATACATTCGCTCCAACGCCACTGCAACTGCAGGTGGCTCGGTCACCTTGGACTGCGGCTCCGTTATGCCCGCCATCTACATCTGGGGGTTCACCAAACCGGGAACCGACAACAACGTGGCGGTGGCACACAACTACGGGCAGGGCCCCAAGGTCCAGCTGCAGGCCGGCAGCCTGGGCAGCATCAAGCTGCGGGATGACGCCCCCGCTTTGGTGGTAGAGGACCTGCAGAAGGACGCAGCCGGGATGTACACCTGCCAGGCTCTGTACGACACCGACGAAGGAGCCAGGATCACCTTTTACTTCACCCGGCTGGAGGTGGAGGACAAATAACGAGTTTCCTCAACATCGACAGTTTTAAAGCAAAACTTGGTCACATTGTAAAGCTTAAAGAGCCGACAGGTGATTAAAGGCGATGAAGACCCCTTAACTCAAAAATCAAAGACTACTTGAGCTGTTTGTGGAAGTGGAAAACTAGTTAAAAAAACAAAAAAAAAACTTTATAGACACGTTGCTTGCAGAAATTCTGCACTTGCACAAAGAGAGCAAAAAGTTGATTCTTTTACTTGCTGTCCATAGCCGTGCAGCCACAGTAAAACAAAACCGCTAACTAAATGAAACCTGTATGATGGTATTGTTAATTTAATGCTGTGCGCCACAGCAAAGAGGAAAATAACGCAAAAAAATCTTTGAAAAAGAACTCAAAACCTCTCAGTATTCTTCTTTTCTCTCTGTGACGGCTATGCCAGGCAAACCCGTTGCCATAGCAACTGACTGACAACAACGGCGCTAATGTATCAGTACTCAATACCAAAAAACACTCAAACATTTCCTAGACAAAGAGCAGATAATTCAGTTTCTTTCAGTTCTATGTTTTCAGGCTTGATGTTTATTTTGCGGTTTTTAATAAGTGATCTCTGAGGTAGATTAGCCACCGCTGTTGTTAGCTAAGCTAACGCTGCAATGGTTCATTAGCTAATTTAAACACCTGCTCAACTGGTGACCTGTTAGAAAATTGGTGTTCATGTTGCCTTTTAAATTATGTTTTCTAACTGAATTGAAACAGAATTCCACAGCACATCTATATGTTAAAGTTGTCAAAGTCAAGCTAGCATACTGGAAATATTTCTCTCTAACTCGCCTTTGTTTGTAATTAAAACTTTTTCCTGACCTTATCTAGTTGTCGTAGTGTTCACCATTGGTAGCAAAGCACTGCATCCATTATTCTTGCATATATCATGTGCATATTAAAGACTTAGTGCGTCATGTTGATAACTTGACAGCTAAAACCAATGCTAGTCGTCGGCTAGCAGTTTTGACGTGACGCTGCAACATGTCTGTAGTTGAATCCGCAGTTAATTCACATAAACTGAACAAAGTAGACTCAAATTTGTTTCAGCTTCAGTTTGGAAAGATCATAAATCGTCTAGATCAGTGTCCAACTCTGGGAATCTCCCCAGTGCTGCATCAATAGACAAACAAGAACCAAAAAAAACTTCAAACCAAAACACAATGAAGACACATAGCTTCTCTTGAGCTGTTTTTTTTTTTTTTTTTACTTGAACTATCTGAAAAAACATTAAACGGAGCCAGAATTTAAGTTTAAGGGTGTGGTGACAATCTACCAAGTTTTCCTTTAAAGCGATTATTTTAATTAATCTCTGAATACAGTTTTTATGGCTCTTTCCTGGATGTTTACACATCTGTTGAAAGCAGCTAAATAATGGAAAATATGAGTCTGGCTTTGTAGAGTTAAGACTTTTGTTAAATGTCCTTGTAGCTGAAACTTAATGCAGACTGACACGCTTTGATCAGTGAAGACTGCACTATTGTCTCCTGCAGTCATGCAGTCATGCAGGTTGTGGTTTCAATTTCAAAGCCTTTCCCAGTCCTGACTATTGAAACCACCTGGACGGTGGATTCATTAGACAAGACTGTTGTTTTCTACACATACATACGGCTCATTAGTGTTTTTTTGTGTCCTAATAGCTCTGCAATGTCTGTTTTATATGTGTTTGAGTGCATCAGGCTGTATGTTGTAACATTCATTGTAGTTGAGATTTAATCTGAAGAAACCAAATTCTGGAAACTTTTTGATAATATATACTGACAGAAATCTTTGCACACAACACAAATGTTTTTCTGAGCAATTAGTGTGTTTTAAATAAACAAACTGTTGCTTATTTTTGAAATGAGTGAATAAATAAATGGAAAAAAAAATTAAAAGTCTTTAGGTTTTTTAATATTTATTTAGGATTTGACTGGATTTGAATGTTACCTCTTCATTAGCTCCAAACCAGTCATTCGAATTTATTGAAATAAAGGTTTAAAGTTGATCACTTTCTGAATTGCACCACTTAAATACAGAAAGTTTGATCCTGAAGGTTACTGGGATTACAGCTGACACCTTTATGCATCGTTGAATCAGCCTGATTATGCACAATAATTCTGACGATTACATAATCGGATAACAATTATCACATTCTGCAGATATTTCAATTAAGCCTTTTTTATGCAATGTAAGAAATACATGAAAAGATAAAAATAAATAATTGAATTCTTATTTAAAGTTAGAAAATAAACATTTTATTGCTTAAAATGCAACAACCTAGCATTCCTTTAGTGAATGCTTTGTAACTTGTGGCAGCTAAAAACTAGATACTTTGAGAAAAGAACATGAGAAAAGTTCAGCCCTTTCTGCTTCACTTAACGTAAAGGCTGTGTTGTAATCTGTATTAATCTGCTGATTATCTTTTGGATTAACCAATTAATAATAAGTTTGTTCTTTAATCAAATGTCATTTTCCTGAATGTGTAACATCAGTTAACATTTAATCAATTTCTAAATTAGATGACAATTATTTCAATTATCGACTAATCATTTTCTGCCCTAATTTAAATGTGTCATTAGTTTATTAAAGCTTTCAATGACCAATTAGTCACAATTAACCGTTTGAGTCCAATTTAAATGTCATTAATTTAATAAAACTCAGAGGATTTTTTAAAACCTCAATTACAAAATGTATAAATGTTTTTGCACACTTTTGGCTTAATTACTGCTCTGGCTGGTCTTTTAGCAAATGGCCCTTTTTGATTCTGTAAGCTATAGTTATCGATGAATCGATTACAAATTTAGTTTACGATTCTTTCAATAACTGATTAATCACAATAAATCGTTTTAGTTATAATTGATATGTGTCAATTTATTAAAACGTAGAGGATTTTTAAAATCTCAATTACAAAATGTACATATGTTTTGGGCACTTTTGGCTTAATTACTGCTCTGACTGGTCTTTTTGGAAAAATTCCTTTTTTGAGTCTATAAACTATAGTTAACGATGAATTTACTAATGATCACTAAATTAGTTGACAACTATTTCAACAATTTTTATCATGATTCATCAATTCAGCCCTATGATTTTCAGTGCTATTGGCTTTTATCCAACAGCAGCATGTTTTTTTTTTTGTGGTTTGGGACATGTCAAGGAAATAAAAAACGCTAAATCTAGAAAGCCAGCGACAGACTGGTGGATTCATGGGTTTCTTTCATTCATTCAGGGCGTGCTGGGAAGAGAACGGTGGGCGGACTGGTGTTAACAGGTCGGATATGCAGCACAAGGGGGCAAAATTCCTGTCCGAACAATAAGTTTTCTTGTTCCATTGGGCTTTTTAATGAAGGGGTGTAGCCGTGTGGGTGGAGGGGGGCATGCAGGGCTGAAGCAGAGTGCCAACTGACGGATGTGGGAGATGGAGAAGCGGCTCATTTTAGAGACAACCTCAGGCTTTATCTCGGTCTCATTAGGCCGGATTGTATCTTTCAGCATCATCCTCCCTTTCCCAGACCATTTTTCTTTCATTTCTGGCTCCATTTTTGACCACATTGTTTCGTTCCTCTTTCAAAGCGACTGCATTGAAATAAAATTAAAGCTGCAAGCAAACTCAACAAACCAGTTCTGTGGACCATTACTTTTTATTTTTGGCTACGTTCACACTGCAGGGGCCTTAGTGCGCAAATCTGATGTTTCTTTGTTTTTTTCTTGTGAGTGGTCGTTCCCATTTCCAAATATATGCAATTTGTATGATCTCCTGTGTTAAATTTTGAGTCTTTATGTAATGATCATAACATTGACAATAGTATAAATAATGTTCTCTCGTTAGTCAAACATTACATACACAAATGTCACTTCTTTAAAACCATCCCTAACTTCATACAGAGAATGAGTTAAATTTGTCCTTATTTTTTGTGAAGTCAAAAAATGCTTGAAAATTTGCATTGCTAAGTTTTCGATTCATTTTGTTTTGTTCTTGTTTCTCTGCAAAAATGTAGTTTGAACATATACTTTATATGTTATGGTACATTTATTTATGTTGATTGTATACGTTTATATTAATATTTTTTTTAAAAAATTGCCTGGATGAACCACGAACAATCCTCAAAGTGTCCAGCATGTGTTGTAGAGCCCCCCCCGCAAATTTTTTTATACATTTTGGGATTTTTTTGTTTGTTCTCTGTAAAAAGAAAAAAAGAAAAAAGAAGAAGAAGAGTAAAAACATGATGTATACGCCATGGTAATTTTTTTTTTTTTACGTTGATTGTATTATGTTTAACTTCATAAATACTAGAAACATTGCCTGTGTGAATGCAACCTACAAGTGTCCCGCATGCGCAGTAGAGGGCGCAGTAACGTCACACGTCGCGAGCGTGCTCAGTGTTTGCGGAAGTAAACATGAATCGTAACTTACGATTTTAAAGTTGTTGTCTAGCACATGAACAACTTAACCCGCATTATCGTCCTTTATGATTGTTGTTTTTCTTCCCGCTTCCGCATATCAGGACGCCGAATAGTGACGTTTGTCGAATATCAATGACGTAAAGGTCAGGTGAATTCGACCACGTCGAAAAGATCAGATACGATCAAAAATCCTATCTTTGTTTTTCAGACTGTCGTGAAAAGATCAGATACAGGTTAACAATCAGATTTGGGTCAAGCGTAAAACCTTAAAAACATTTCAGAACTGAATCCTTTTGTTCCTGGGAAAGAAAAGTGTTTTTTCCCCTCCTGCCAGCCCTAATGGCACTTCTGCCGCCGCCATCAGATCTGAAAATAACAGCCGGAAGAGGCCGCGCCACAGCACAGACTCGGTCCAGGAACATGTACCATGACTGAGGGGAGAGGATGCCAGGCGAGCCGGGTCTGGCACCGAACCGGGCCAGACAGGCTCCGAGCGTTTGGAAAGCCCGAACCGAGGTGGTCCTTAGTGAAGCACAGCAAGGCAGGCATCACACTGCAGGCAAAAACTCAAGTTTGTGAGTTTTTTAAAGGGTAAGTTCACTTAATACCCTACCATCATGCTGCCACGTCCTTGTTTGACAATGGGAGTGGTGTGCTGCTCTAGTAGATTGGGTTTGTTTACAGTATTTCCAAAATAATAATAAATATTCACAACCTATAGAAGAAAACTGGTGGAAAAAAAATTTAATTTAGGGTGCAAGATTTCTCCATCATCCTGAGATTAAAGAATGTAAATTGGCATACTGAGGAAAGAGAATTATGGGAATAAAATAATTTTGAGATTAGAAATTAAACTAAATTTTGACATCGATATGAGAATTTTTACTTTTTTCCACCAGAATTTAGATTTTTAATCTGAGAATTCTGAAACTTGAAGTCAGATTTCTGGGGCCAAATATATATACAGTATATATATATATAATGCTGGCGAAAAAAGACAAAATACTAAAATTAAAACTTAGACTTTCCAGGTTAAAAACCAGAATTCTAGCTGAAAAAAGTCAGAATACTGAAAAAATAAAATAAAATAAAATAAACAAAATGAAATCTTGGGGAAAATCTCTGAATTCTCAAATTAAGAATAAGATGAAATTCTAACTTTAAGTTTAAAGTCAGATTTCTGACGGGGAAAAATATCCAAAAACTGAGATTAAAAAATCTGAATTCTGGCAAAAAAAAGAGTTTTAAAAAAGTCAAAATACTCAAAGTTAGAATTCTAAGATTAAAAATTAGAATTCTGGAAAAAAAGTCAAAGTTTTGAAATTCTATTTTAGAATTCTGAAATCCATCCATCCATCTTCTTCCGCTTTATCCGGGGTCGGGTCTCGGGGGCAGCAGCTTCAGAAGGGAGGCCCAGACTTCCCACCCCGGCCACTTGTTCCAGCTCCTCTGGGGGAATCCCGAGGCGTTCCCAGGCCAGCCGAGAGACATAGTCCCTCCAGCGTGTCCTGGGTCTTCCCCGGGGCCTCCTCCCGGTGGGACATGAACTCCTCACCAGGGAGGCGTCCAGGAGGCATCCTGACCAGATGCTCCTCAACTGGCTCCTCTCGATGTGAAGGAGCAGCGGCTCTACTCCGAGTCCCTCCCTGATGACTGAGTTTCTCACCCTATCTCTAAGGGAGAGCCCAGACACCCTACGGCAGAGGTGTCAAACTCCAGTCCTGGAGGGCCGCTGTCCTGCAACTTTTAGATGTGCCACTGCTGCACCACACCTGAATAGAATAATTAGGTCATTAGCAAGGCTGGGAGAACTGATCTACACAAGGAGAAGGTAATTAAGCCATTTCATTCCAGTGTTTTGTACCTGTGGCACATATAAAAACTGCAGGACAGCGGCCCTTGAGGACTGGAGTTTGACACCTGTGCCCTACGGAGAAAACCCATTTTGGCCGCTTGTATCCGCGATCTCGTTCTTTCAGTCATGACCCAACGCTCATGACCATAGATGAGGGTGGGAACGTAGATCGACCGGTAAATCGAGAGCTTCGCTTTTTGGCTCAGCTCTCTCTTCACCACGACGGACCGGTACAGCGCCGCTTGACGGCAGACCCTGCGCCAATCCGCCTGTCGATCTCCCGCTCCCTTCTTCCCCCATTCATTAAAATCAAAATTATTGCAAAAAAAAATAAAACATCAGAATTCTAAGTTTGAAATCAGAATTCTGGAGAAAAAAAGTCAGAATACTGAGATTACAGTCAATGGCTGGGGAGCCTTTGATAATACAGAGAAGGATTCTCCATAAAATCAAGAAAATCATGGATCACCCTGCTTCTTGGGAAAAGTGTTCAGTCAGAGGCTTCTTCAGATTCGCTCTGATACAGACTGCTACAGGAGATCATTGAAGAATTTGAATTCTTCAAATTTGAAGGAAGATTACAACAACATTTAATTTCCCTTTGGGATCAATAAAGTATTTTTGAACTGAATTGAAGTTGTAAGACTGAAAGTCAGAATTTGTGGGAGTCAAAATTTTGAGATTAAAAGGGAGAATTTGGACAGTGGAAGCCAGATTTCTGAGATTAAATTAATAATTTGTTTCTATCAGTGGCCCTAATCCTCTTCTGTAAAATCTTCATATTCTTTCCATCTGCTGGTTGCAGATTTGCCATGTAAACAGAGATTACATCCTGTAAAACTCCAGATTAGCATCAGACATTAGGCTTCACTGTTAGCGCAACCGCTTCACTTCTGCAACAGATTGGGGTCAAAAGGTCAGCGCTGCTCTCAAAGCCGACGTGCGTTTTGCGGAAAGTGATGAGTTATCGAGCATCCGGCGAAGCGCGCCGCAGCCGGGCGGATCCAACCAAAGCAAGGAGTGTTTGCGGAGTTCAAAGGTCACCAGATCAAAGGATATTCTGAGAAAATGGATGTTTGTCTCCCATATCTTCTTTTTTTTTATATTATTACAAAACTTTACACAAACGATCGCTAATCTCCACAGCTTGGAGAGGGACACAAAGGGACAAAACAACAAAAATAAAAAGTATTTCTCATCCAAAAGGCATAAATAATATAAAAGACAAACTTTTTTCTTTTAAACAGATACATTCATATGAAATAATATTTTACTACTACAAAAAATAAATAAGTCTTCTAAAGAGTTCTTGATGTTTCATGAGTTTTCCCTCCAGTGGGATTAAGAGTTTTTGTTTTGTTTCCATCTCTGAGTCTTTTCATTCCTTAACGTCCATTTTGTCTCAGTCCCGTTTCACCGTCACATTTAGAGTCTCTGTCTTCCTCCCAGTGTTCCCGCCGGTTGGGCTCAGGCCTCCTGTGGGCCGGCCGGGATCAGCTCTCCCACCAGACTACTGCTGGAGATCCAGCCGGGCTTCTCGTCGCAGTCCAGGTCCGGCAGGCCCAGCCCGTCCCAGGAGGACACCACCTGGTCCTCCGTCTCCACGCTGTCCTCCGGCTCGTCCTCCGCTGCAGAAACCACAAAAACAGAGAGAGGTGAGACGGCTTGTCAGTTTGTACTTAAAAAAAAAAAAAAGCAAATAAAAAAATAACTGCAAAGATTAAAGGAAAATTTTTTATTTAATTGTTTTTCTTGTCACACCATTTGATTATGTTCTGTGTTTTTTGTTCTGAACGTATCAATTTAATATTTACCTCCTTGTTTTGATTTGTTTGTTTTGTTGTTGTTGCTGTTTTACTTTCTCTTACTCTGTAGATCTTTTTGTTGGTCTGTAATGTTTGTTCTGTGTGCACTAAAGAAAGGAGAAAAGAGGCCGGATTCTGGAGAAGCTCATGGTGCAATTTGTGGCTTTGCTGCAAAGTTTGTCTGCAAACATGAGAAATGCTGATATAAAGCCACAGTGGTGACAGTTCACTGCTGAACTATGAGAGCCTTGCATCTCTTAAAGGGACGGTGTCATAAAAAAATTAACTTTTTTTGCGCTTTACTTCATGTTATAATGTTATTCCCTCATCTAAAACAAACATGGAGTGTTGCATGTGCGAGACATACTTTAATCTCCATGGCAACCATTCAGCTGTGCAAAACGCCTGATTGGACCTAACTCCACACCCACTCAGCTCCTTCGTACTAGCCAGCAGCAATTAGTGGGACTGTGCATCTCATTATAGAAGCTGCTTCTCACTGAAACGCTGGTAAAAACGTTGTTAAAGGGGTAATAGAGGAGCCATGTTGGGACGACTTCCAGAAGGCGGAGCTTCAGAAAGAGCAGGAGTTTTTAAAGAGACAGAGGCCCAATTTTAAGGAGTTAAATCAGGAAGGAAAATTTCTTTTAAGTGATATTTGATATATACAACTATTTTATACCAATTGAAGGTAAAATAGTTGCTTTATTGCGCTACAACACGGCACAAAGAGCCTGGAATACTTCCCCTTTAAAACAGCAGTTTTAGACTAACACATTGAAAAGTATTTACACCCTTCACAACAAACTTGAATGCAGTGTGTTAGCATTAGCTCTGGACAAAGTACTCAGCTAGTGTACTTGAGTACAAAACTACCAAAAACAGGATGATAAAAGTCTAGTGTTTTGGTCTTAACTTTATTTAGAAGGATAATTTTGTGTACAGAGACTTCATAATTAATTTTATTTGTTGTTTCATTGATTTATTTTGGATCTTTAAAATGTTCCAGTGTTAGATGTTCAGTAGGATTGAAAGTTTCTTGAGCTTTGAGGTTGTGTTGTTACATTATTATGCCTTTATTACCATTATATTACTTGAAAATGGTTTCAAATCAATATTATCGTTTATTGCGATAACTTCTGGGACCTAGCCCGACAGACCAAAGTGCAATTAGAAATGTAACATCCAATGTAAAATAAATAACAAGGAAACTGAAACTGACAAAAATGTTCCTATCAGTCAAACATGTCAAATGGTTCAGAAAGTACAATTAGGAATTCTAAATAAAATGTAAAATAAATAATTAAGCCTAGAATTAGACTGAATAGATCTGCCTATTGTCACAGATGCCAGGTCTAGAATATTTTTTCCATTATCGGACCGATACAGATATTAATATTGGATCGGTGCATCTCTACTTTATAGTTCCTGATTCAAATTAAATTTCTTCACTAATCTGAATCCAGATGGACAAAATTTTATTTAATTTCCCTTCAGGATCATAAAAATATGATTGAATTTGAACAAATATGCTTTAAAATAATAATAATAAACAAGTCACCGGTGCTGTCTCCCTGAGAGTTTTCATTGTTCCGGATCAGACAGCAGGAATGCTGGGAAGGCGACGACCCTCTGTTCCCGTCTGGCGGCTGGAAGCCGGCGTCGGGGTCCGACCCGCGGCACTGTGGGGAAACCTGGCCCAGCGGAACCATCTCCAGCCCGTCCTGGTGGCACGGCGCCACGCGGTGCATTAACGGCGCAGCGCCGTTGGTTTTATTGTAGCATCTGGTCGGAGACGGAGAGGCAGGATTAATACCAAAACAAATCAGGAACGGATCCAAACCGGCTGACCAAACCGTGACACATTGTGGTTTATACGTTTCTGAGCTCGACGCCGCTTCATCGGTACACGATGTGATTGTGACGCCGCCCCCTCCATTTTCCCAGCAGCCGGAGGTAAATAAACACAGAGCTCATTAGGTCTGCCGGCTGGATGCACACAGAGTAAACTGTGATGCTGGAGACTCTTAAACACATAAACAAGGCAAACAGGGGGCCGGAGCTGCATCTCAGTCTGTGTGCGTGCGCGAGTTCGTTTGGGCCTCAGAAGCACGTTCTGTCAGCTCTGTTTTATAAAATGTGAGGAATGTTTAATATTTTAACCAAGATTAACTGTTCTGCATCATTTAAGCGTTTTCAGATTATTTATTTTCCCGGTAAAACTGCAAACCATCAGAAAATGTGGAGATTTAAAGTTACAGACCAAATGTTTTAAATCTGAAAAGTGTGGCATGTCCTCCTGTACGTCAATATATATTACTGGATTAGACGGGGCCCAATTAGCCGCTAATGCTACCGATGTGCATCTACAGGCGCAATTACGAATTGGAAGAATGAGTCACTTATTTCTTATTCGTTTTTTATAAAAAATGAGAATATTTCAGATGTTTTGATG
This sequence comes from Xiphophorus hellerii, assembly GCF_003331165.1. Taxonomy (NCBI): domain Eukaryota; kingdom Metazoa; phylum Chordata; class Actinopteri; order Cyprinodontiformes; family Poeciliidae; genus Xiphophorus; species Xiphophorus hellerii. The sequence continues at coordinate 6,362,932 of NC_045689.1, read as the reverse complement.
TGTAAAATATTTATTATACCATGATATAAATCTATAAACCGTTCGGCTTCTGTCAGTTTTCTTAAGATGCAACAAAATATTTTAAAAATTCCTCTTTTATTTTGGACTATTATTTTGATTTCACCTAATTGCCACTGTAGGAACCATAGTTCGTTCAATACTTTATGAACGAACATTGAATCTTTGATGACAAGCGAGGCAATTAGTCCCGGTTTTGTCATTTGTTGATTTTCCAGAAACTACAGTGGCTGCAGTTCGCCACAAAAAAGGAAAAATAACGCAGAAAAACTGGTGAACAACTCAAAATGCCTCTGTTTTCTCATTCCCTCTGTGTTGGCTTTCCTCCACATGCACATCCGTTACCGTGGCAACCGACTGGCAGCAGTTCGACTAGCTTTCATGGCAGCAGAGATTACGTTCAAATTAAATTAGCCAATTTAAACACCTGTTCCATTGATATTCTGTCACAAGATGGTGTGTGAGTCGCCTTATTTTGAAATGCAGAATTGAAAATCACATGTACCTGTTAGGATGTCAAAGTCAACTAGCATAACCAACATACTTCTCACTTCATTAACATTTTTCTCCCAATAGTATCTCAGGGTGTTTTCACACTTGATAGTCTGTCGAGTTGCAACATTTGTTACATTTTCAGTTGCTGTGCTTCTCTTTCTTGCTGCACTGTCAAATGAACAAAACCCTTCAAAAAAAATCAGTTCCCCTCCTCACCTGTGGGAGCGCTGCGCCGAAAACCACTGACGAAGACACTGAGCGCAACTTCCTTCTTCACAAAATGTAAAAAGATGGAGTGGTGTCAGATTTTAGCGGTTGTAGGATTTCTGTTTGGTCTTTGGTAAAAGACAACGAGCCATTTCACCCGCTAGCGCTCGGCTAACGCGTTTGTTTAGTCCATTTTAATCTACCTCTAGTTCATTTATCTAGAAGGTCTGGTTTCTTTGAGGAGGTGTGAATGTGTAATCAAACTCTGATGCCGACCAACAAAGCAAACTCTAGTTTGGCTACAAACATAGATGGTTGAATTCTGGTGCGGTTTGAACGCTAATGTGAACGTCAAGCGGACTAAACATTGCTCCAAAAGCAGGAAGTGAACTACAGCGAGGGCATTCTAGGTAAATACAAAACAAACTTGAGAGTCTAGCGCTAGCAGGAGTAGCTTGTGGTTTTTTTTACCAAACGGAAAATAGAGAAATTTTACAACCGCTAAAATCTGACGCCACTCCATTTTTGTTTACATTTTATGAAGAAGGAAGTTACACTCAGTTTCTTCTTCAGATGGTTTTGTGTCATTTCCTTCAGTAGTCCTTGGTGCAGCGCCACCACAGTCGAGGAGGGGAACAGGTTTTTCAAAAGCGAACCAAACCAACTGAAAATGTAACAAATGTTGAATTTTAATCACCAAAGGCGGCTGTCCCTGGATCCACTGTAACTGAATTCAACATCTTGATAGATATCGAAGTTTGCGTTAGAGACAATCCAAATAAAGAAACAATGTAGGTTTATTCATAGGAATCGTCAATAAATAGAACGGAGCTCAGCGTGTTTCCAAAAAGCACAAAGCCAAATACAATGACAATAGTTGCCCCCATTTGAGTTGCGTTTATACAGAGCGCTGAACATTGAGGGTGAAGTTCCTGCATAAACTGTGTGGTACATTGTAACCTGTGTAGATTATGCAGAAAAACATGTTTTTTTGTTAGTGAAATGGGCTTTGACCATGTTTCGCTGTTAATCTCAACTCGCAAATCTGTTTCCCAATGGGTTTGGACTTTTCATTTGTAAGAGGATTTAGCATCATTAGTTGCCCATAAAAAAAGAAATCAATTTCTTTTTATGGTTGGGACTCATTAAATTTAAGAAAATGTTCTACGGGATTTAAGCTTGGCTGGTCATCTGGAAAAATAAGTGATGATTGTACAAAATGTCTTGGAGAAAACTAAAGAAGTCCTTCTGTAAAACATCATGCTTAATTTGTATTTGCCTAAAAGACATAAAACCACCTTCTTCAAACAAGTTTTAAGTTTTTGTGATACCAGTTGAAAAATATACTTTGACCAATGCCAGGAGGAAAGGCTGGTCTTAATAAGCGGCTCCATTGGATATTTTGAGTCTTAATGTTACGCCAAACTTTTAGTGTTAAAAGCAGTAAGTTTTTGTTTCTAACAACAATTGTCTACATGCAATTCTGGTGTTTAAAAAAAGAGTTTAAGCATCTTGAACTTAAGCCAACATAGTATGCCCAATAATAATATAACTTAGAAATAGCCTGACCTAGAGCTGGGCGATTTCAATTTCTGATTTTAATGGTTTTTTCCTCTTAGTTTCTTTTTCTTTTCAAAAAGTGACTTATTTCCAATAATGTCTTCTGTGAGTTGTGCAGTTATTTAATACTGAATATGATTAAGTATTCAACATGAAATTATTAAATATTGCATCATATTCAATAATTTCACTGAACTCCGATGCAGAACCGCACAGCATTCTGGGGGATGTAGGCAGAGGAAATGTTTAAGCCGCTCAGTCTCAGGTTGGTGGAATCAACTAACTCACTCACTCTTTGGTTACCTAGCAACTCATCCATTCTTTGGTTACCTAGCAACAACCCGTTAAGCAATTTGCACAGCAGCAGTTTAAGGTTTCCCCACCATGCCTCATAACGGCTTAAAATTAAAAAACAACAGCGTGGGGTTAAAGGTCACAAGGAGACCTAGGAAGGAAGGAAGGAAAAAAAGAAGATAGGAAGGAGACAAAGAGGCCAGAGAAGGAAAAAAAGAGAAAGAAAGAGAAACAGGAATGAAGGAAGGCAGTTTGAAGAGAAAAATCTCCATTGTCTTTAAGAACTTCCTCCCACCTGTTGTTGTTGCAGAGGTTCTGGCAGCTCATACACTCTGATGTCTCTTTCTGAGGAAGAGCCGTGTACAAACTCCCACCCTGACAACACACCAACATCTGAGTTAGCCTCCAAAAAACAGCGGACAGGCCCGTCTGCTCCGGCCGCCAGCGGAGAACTCACATTCAGGTGGTGGTGGGGGTGCGGGTGCTCGCACTCGTGGGTGCTGTGAGGCAGGGTGCCGTCGTGGCCGTGCGGCACGAAGCCGCCGGAGCCGTTGAGCAACGTCAAGCCGTTGGGGAGTTTGTGGTGGAGGTGATGGCAGCCCTGAGGCAACATCTGGCCGCCGTAGCCGCCGTGAACGCCTCCATTCACGCGCCCGCCGCCTGTCGTCAGCGTGGTGTACTCGAGCACGTGGCCGTTCAGGTCCGCCGGCTGGTACAGGTAGCCAGGAGGGTCATACTCTGCAAGGTGGTGCATAAATGGAGAGCTTTAGCCCCTTTAAACCTTAAAATCAAGTCTTATTTTGCTAAATTCACTTTTTGCATTTGAATTTGGGTCTCTACTGCTTCTAAAAACAACTCAACCCAAGCCAGCTGTTTTTTGGCAACAGGTTAATGTTTGTTGGTGTCTGGAAAATTAGCCATTTCAAAAACATTTGAAATGCAATGTCACAAATCAGCAGGCACTGCACTGTTACCTAGCAACCGCAACAGAGGTTGTTATTGATGTGTCTTATTAAAACCAACAGGTTGAAATACTGATCTTACCAATCTGATTAATCTATAATAAAATGCAAGATTTGTTTATTCACACTGACCAAACAAAGTTAATTTTCCAGTTTAAAAAAAAACAACTTTTGTTCACCCGAGGAAGCCCAATGAATGATGGGAAAAAGGCTGCAGAAAGCGTAGACCTCTGACTCTTTTTCAAATTTCCCCCAAAGCTTTAAAACCCACAACTATTTCCACATCCAGAAGGTCAAGGAGCGAACGTACCGAACCATAAGCCAACAGTTTTGCAAGCACCTCGGGACAAGTACATGCACTGGAATATGACTCACAAGCCGCCGTGGAGCCAACTATTATTAAAGGTGACCTGTTATGCTTCCCTGAACAGGTTAGGATAGATCTATAGGCTATGTACAACATGATAAATACATTCTTATTTGGACAACAATATTCATAGATCATGAGATTATAGTCTGATCAGTTCTTCCTTTCAGAATGCGCCGTTTTTGGGCGTCTGCTGTTAGCCACGCCCCCTAACTTGACGTTTGCAGCCATTTTCACATATGGGTGTAAACAGATGCGCAAGTATACAACCGTCTTTGAACATTACATAAACCAACAACAAAACTCGTCTTTTCAGCAGCAATTGCACAGCGCATACAGCGGTAAAATCAGCTGACCAATCTCGCAGGAGCTCTGGTTGGGTTGCTAGGTAACGGGCTGTGCCTGCTGATTTGTGATATTATATTTAGTGATATGAAGAATACTACACTCAAAGAATAGAGGAAAATCGGATTTTAGCAACAAAAAATCAGAATTGAGCATCACAATCTGCTGTTCATCGTCAAAAATCAGCTTTTTAAAAAGGTTTTTATTAGCAGTTGAGACCCAAATTGAAGTACAAAAATGTGCAAAATGTGAATTTTGCATAATCAGTCGTTGGTCTCACTGTGCATGTTGTTCTGCTGCCGGTTCCTCCACAGACACATGGCGATGAAGGACAGCAGGATGAGCACCATCACTCCCAGCACGCAGCCGACAATCAGGTACAGCAGACCGCCGGGCGGCGTCGGGGGGTCCGGAGGATGCGGGCCGGGCGGGGTGAAGGGGTGCTGACTGGGCGAATCTGGAGACTGACGAGCTGCAGAGAAGAGGAAGAGGAGCGGCGGCTTTAGAGGAGAAGCATTTGCTGATGACATCATCATCATCGACGCTAGAGGCTGAAACTCTCACCTCTGGTCTCACAGATCATCACGTTGCTGTAGTCGCTCTCCCCACCGCCATTGAAACATTGCATTTTGATGTCATAGGACGTCTCTGGCTGCAGGTGGCCAATCATGTGCCAGGTTTTCACACCTGAGACGACGATGACGACAAACGAGACAAGAAGTCAGAGATACGCATGAAGATAGGGTCAGGGGTTGCTTTAAGGACGAGGAATCACATTTACTTTGTAGTTTTATGTCATTTTTAGATTAAAGGAAGCAAGGAAGGACACTAAGGAAGTGATGAAGGAAACAAGTACACCAAGGAAGGAAGGAAATTAAGAAACAAGGAGTTAAAGGAAGAAAACCAAAGAGGGAATGAAGGACACATGAAGAACTAGGAAGGAAGGAGGCAAAAGTAAGAAAGAAGAACACAGTGAGACCAAAGATGGTAAAAAGGATACTAGGAGACCAATGAAGGATGAAGAGAACCAAGGAAGGAAGGACACAATGAGACCAGGGAAGGAATGAACAACACAAGGAAAACAACGAAGGAAGCATATAAGAAGATGAAGTAAGGAAGGAAGGACACATAGAGTGAAAGGATGGAATGAATGAAGGACACAAGAAGACCAAGGTAGAAAAGAAGGAAACAAAGAAACCAGGGAAGGAAGAACATCATGAGAATTGGAAAGGAAAGAAGGATAAAAGGAAAACAAGAAGGGAAAAAAGCCTACAAGGAGACTAAGGCAGGAAGGAAGGGCACAAGGAGACCAGGGGAGAAATAAAGGAAACTAGCTTTCTTTACCAAGATAGTAAGGAAAGACATGAAGACCAAGGAAGGAAGCAGACTAGGAGACCAATGAAAGAATGAAGACTAAACAGAGAAAAAAGATGGAATAAAAACACAAGAAAAGCAATTAAGGAAACAAAACGAAGGAGGAAATTTAAAGGTTTTGTGCAGAAACCTGATAAATAAAACTGTTTCTGAAAGACAACGCGACTAAGGAAGGAAGGAAGAACATTTTTTTGGAATAATGAAGTCTGGAAACAAATGTTTTGTCTATTTCCTTGTTTTCATTCAAGGAAATAGACAAAATTTCCTTTTTTTTTTCTATTTCCTTGAATAGACAAGGAAACAAGTTCAGACTATTTCTGAACTTGTTTCTGATGGAAACAAGTTCTGATGTTTCCATCAATGGAAACATCAAGTTCTGATGGAAACATCAAGTTCTGTTCCGTTTCAGGTTTTTCAGCCTCCACAGCCGTCCTGTAGAACGTGGTGGAGAAATTTAAACCACAGATACATTTCTGTAAGGAGCCAGAATTTGTTAACCAAGTGTTTTCCCTTGGTCTCATTTTCAGTGCAGTCCCTGTTCACAACCACAACAGCAGACCAACCGGGACCCAGACGGTCGCATCGCTCTGTTCTAGCTCCATATATGGCCGCTTCATGTTTGCTCTGGCTGGCCTCCAGTGTTCCCACTCCGTACATTCCCCACGGCTCAACAACCACACACTGTCACACCGCAGCAACGCGCTGCAGAATCACACACCAGACAACGGCCTGTGGATGTGGAAACGCTACATTTCCAACAAATGAGGCTGAAATAAGCTGCTGCTTATGGTCCGAGTGGTGCAAAGTGACCTTCTGAAAACACGCTGCTGCCTGAACGTACGGAGGGCTGACTGATAGGAGTAAATATGTAAGTTAATTAGTGATATGCAGACCAGAATTTTATCTGAGAAGAACCAATTGGAATAACTTACATCTGTATAAAAATCTCCTTTTATTGCATAGTTAGTATTTAAATATTTAAAATGTATTGTTTTATGAAAGAAAAGCAACATAGAGCGGTAAAACCAGCTGACCAAACGTGATAGTACTCAGTTGGGGTTGCTAGGAGACAGTCGGAGCACCGCTGGGGTTGCTAGGTAACGGACTGGGCTTTGCTGGGGTTACTAAGTTACTAACTGCTGATTATTACATACGTAAGAGTTTTGAAATGGCTCATTTTCCAAACACTGTCAGCCTGCCTGACCGGCTGAAACTTTGTTTTTCTCCTGTGTTTAAGCAAATCCAGTCATGGGCACGTTTCCGCTACTGCGCTGTTAGTGGCGTTAAATTAGCATGTTAGCGTTTTCGCTGATTTTGAAAACGTTATCACACTTAGATGTCCCTAAATTTATTTTTCTGGACAAATTCTGAAGTGCTAGTTTACTTTGTGCTGTTTTTAAACTTTCAGTTGAATAAAGTTTGGCGTCCGTGTTGAAATCTTGGTTTTTGACTGTAAATAATTCTTCAGTTAAACGTTTATATTTATGCTCCTGTTTTGAAATAGTTGAAGACTGTTTATTTCTGTTTCCTCTGCTCACATTCTGCCTCTTGTTTCCATAAAATTTATTTCAAACAAAAACTTCCAGGGACAAAATAAAACCAGATAGTAGAGAACCAGATGGGCACTCTGCCACTATTCTACTAATGCGCCAACAGCAAAGCTAATTTTTCGCTAATTGGCTCGTTTTTAAACTTTGGATTGAATAAAGTTCAACATTTGTGTTGAAAGTTTGTTTATCGACTGTTAAGAATTCTCCAAGTAGACAGACGTTTATATTCATGCTTTTATTTTGAAATGAGTGAAGATTGTTTACGCAGCATTTCTGGTTTTTCTCCTCATGTTCTTAATGCGATACGTTTACTATGTACCCAGAATGCATTGCTGTGTAGTTGTACAGTAAATAGTTTAAAATCTACTGATTTCTGACCGAAGCCATACAGAGTTCAATTCGGTAAAATCAGCAACAACATAACATCGATTTTATTAAGTTACTTCAATGCAAAGCTACTAAATTTTCAGATAGCTATATATCTGGCATTTATATTATTAGTTTTAGTATATTGTCAGATCAAGTAGAAGCAAATTTCTTCTAATAAATGACCCCAGTTGTGTTGATAATCATCTGTTTTTTGTACATAGAGCACCGTCTTTAAAATGCTGAAATTAACATGATGTCTGGATTTCAAACAAAGAAATATATGTTGATGTCTAGTTAGAGATGGGAAAAACCTGAAATTGTCCCCAAGTTGGACAGAAATCCTCTAAATATGGCTGCAGTTTGTTTAATGTACTGAACTCAGAGTCACATTTTCAGCTGTTTTGATATTTTGGAGTCCAGCCAGGCGACGGGTTTGGAAAGCCAAATGCTCAGATGTTGCAGAGTCGTGTTGGGTCAATAGATGCCTCTCCTTCCCTTCCTGCAGCAGGCTCAACTGTTAGCATTCCAGGCAGCAACCTGAGCCCCTTTCCTCTGAACGGGCTCCGGTTTCAGCCCGGTACCATTAGCAGTTTATTAAAAACAGACCCCAGAAGACACCCTATCTCTATAAATCAGACGGACAGAGATGTCCCCTCTTCACTACTCCCAGTATCCGTTACGTTTCCAGCTCCAGTTGATCTGGACACTCTGAGGTTACATCTACGGCAGGACAAGGCTGTCGACAAACACGCTGTGAACTCACTCTACAGCGTGCTTTAAAAGTTACTTGTTATGCTTCCTTGAACAGGTTAGGACGGGTTTATGGTGTTATACAAAACATGTCCAGCATCTTTGTTTTGTACAAAATCATTCTTAGATAATGAGATTTTAATCTGCTCAGTTCTGCCTATTTGGGTTGTTTTAGGGCGTCTTGTCACTTTAATAAGCTGCTGCTTATTGGGATTCAACAAATAAATCAACGTTTACACTGGCACATGAAAATAACTGCAAGCAGTTTTGCATCCATGCACATCTCAGAGCGTTCTCTGGTAGGCAGGTAAAGTTTGCATTTCATTAGGAAATTAAGGTCTCAAAGTTTGGAAAGGTTGAAGTCCAGTGTTCCCAGTCAGTGATGGTCTGGGTCATCATGGGCTGGTGCATTTTCTAGAGACCGATGCAGCTGTCTACCAACATCAGAGCAATTTAGAGAAGCTGAGTGACTCAGTGGCACAATAATGTAACCATTTTATCTTTTTATTTTTTCTTAGTATGGCCTTAATAGTCCATCAAACATTGAACAGCGGTAAAACCAGCTGAACAAACGTGCTGGAGCTCAAACTGCTGCGTAAACTGTATCATGTTGGGTTGCTAAGCAACGGGCTTGACTTTGCTGGGGTTGCTAGGTAACGGGCTGGGCTATGCTGGGGTTACTAGGTGAGAGGTCGTGCCTGCTTATTTGTGAAGTTACATTCAGAAAGCTTATATTTCAAACACCAAAACACATCGACTTATTTAAGAAAAAACAAAACATATTTTTAAATTGTTTGGAAACAGTAGAGACCCAGAAGGAAGTACAAAAACATGCAAAATGTGTGAATTTTACACAATATGTCCGCTGTAAACTCCTCAGTTCTCTCACCTTCCACCACGTCTCTTTTGTAGTCGCTGTCATTGTCGCTGTCCGTGGGTCTGTAGTAGATGTAGAAGCCTTGGATCGGAGTGTTGTTGTTACTCGAGGGGTCATACTGGCAGGAAAAAACACATTTGTTAGACGGCAGAAAATCAGCGGGCAATTACAACCCAAAGCGGGGCCATTTCCCCCCGCGGCTAATGGCGGGCCTTGATATCAGCACATGATGATTGCGCTGTCTGCCCGAAGCTCGGGGAAATAATGAGGCCGGCTGAAATCAAGAGGAGAAAATGAGGGGAACTATCTGCATCCGTCTGCAGCTCAAACAGCAGAATCAGAACAAAGAGGGAAATTTCTTCTTTAATCAGAAAACATTTGAGTCTCAGCTGCCACAGAAAACGGGAAACAGAAATTCAGTCCATACAGGAAGTTACCATCGTAAATATTAACGCAAAATTCTCAAAATTCATTAAGCTGGTTAACAAGAATACTAACGCTGTTAGCTGTTTTACATCCCTTGTTGGTTATTTAATGCTCTGTTTTACAGAGATGAATTTTTTAATCTCTGTAAAACATTTTATTTTAATGCTTGTCATACGGTATATGTTTCCAAAGCATCTATATTTCATTTATTTGCTTTTAAATATGATGAACATACTAAAACATGGGAGAATCTGAATGACGCAGTGGTCCTCACATTTCTTCTTTTCTGAGTTGTGGAAGTCTCTTTATCAGTTTGGAGGCTTAATATTCGCTTTTTTTTTTACTAATGTAGGAGAAGAACGAACCAAGAAAAATAAAAAGGTCAAAGTGTTTTAATGTTTCAAAATGCCTCAGTTTCTTTCCATTTCTATGAAAGTCAGTTTCTCTCAGTTTCTCCAAAAGACAGAAATCCATCATCTTTTCTGTCGACATTTCAAACATAACAGACAAAACGAACTTAGAAGTAACTATTTAAACTAGACATGTCATTTATCTTAAGTCAATAATTCCTTTATATTGATGAAAAAGTGCTAGTTCCACTAGCAGATTGTTTTATTGATAACAAGACATTTCTTTCTCTGTTATTAGTGAAATAATCTACCAGTGAAACAAGTATTTTTAATCAATATTATTGGTATATTATTTCACTTATAACATGAGAAAAATAACTTATTTGCCAGTGGAAATAGTACTTTTTCATAAATAATAAAGAATTATTGACTTAAAACAAGCTCCCACAAAATTACTTGTAAGTTAATTTTGTCTTATTTCAAGTGCAACAAGACATTTTAACTAAAAAATTACTTGGCAAGATTTGGTGTTTTTGCAGCGCACAACCAGTTTCTCATCAGGTTGTAAATGAAAGTGTTTGTTTTGATCGACTCACGGTCCAGCGCAGCATGATCTGCGTGTCGCTGATGGCGTCCGTGGCCAGGATGTGCGGTCCGGCCACGGGCCGGTCGGCCTTGTGAGGGCTGGCGTTGGGGACCTGGTACGGCTTGGAGGGCGTGCTGGGCAGGCTGTCGCCGTACGTGTTCGATGCCAGGACCCGAAACCTGTAGGTGGACCCTGCCACACGAAAACATTCAGATTGAAAAATACGTTTTTGATCCCAAAGGGAAATTAAATGTTTTCTTAACTCATATTAATTCAGATTCTTCAAAGAGTCATTGTAGATGGTGATGGCAGGAAAGAAAGTAGGAAGCAAAGCTCCAAAGTAACCAGTTATATTTGATTTGTAGAAAATGAATATACTTTTTGGAGCATTTTTACTTTTTATTTTTACTTGAGTAATTTTATTAGAAACTTCAGTAAGATTTCTGGATACTTTACACACTGTTTTAACTAAAACTTCACCAGACATAAACACACACCTGCAGTTTTTGTTAAAATTTCACAAGTTTGATTTTTAAAGAAATTGATTCTGAATTTTTTATATGTATTTTTTATTATTTATGTCAATTATTTTCATTTTGATCTTTAACATACCGAAGTTTCCACGTAACTTTATATTTTGATCCATCTGATGATGAAATTTTAAAATATTAAATGGTTGATAAATTGATCAGTTGAGTCGCCTTTTTAAAAAATAATTTTTTACTCTTACGTTATTTCTTGGACGCCTTACATTTTACTTTTACTTGAGTAAAAATATGTTGACGTAGTTCTACTCCTACTTGAATATAATTTTTGGCTCAACTCTGCTAAGATTTGTTGATGTAGGAGAAAATCTGGCTGGATTAATTCAGATTTTCCTGACTGACATGAAACCTCACCAGGCTCCAGATTGCGGATTTCCACAGACAGCTTCAGAGGCGAGATGTTATCCGCCGCCACGATCCACTCCGCGCTGCGGCCGCGCCTGTACTCCACTCGAAACGCCGTGACCGGGGAGCCGCCGTTGGCTCGAGGGATCCATGCCACGTAGACCGAACTGTCGGTTGCCATGGAGATGGTTGGACGGTCGGGAGCTTCTGGAACTGTGAACGAATCAAATGAACATCAGGACTCAGGAAGACAGAATTGCAGTCTTTACTCTGTTACCCGTCACGCTAACATAAGTGAACATGATCAGGATAGCCTTTCAGCTAACATTAGCTTTCTAGCTAATTTAGACACAAAAGCTTAAGTTTACTTACAGAAAGGATTAACTTAATGTTACCCATAATGTTAAGGTAACATGATAATAAAAGCATTTAAGCTAACATTAGCTTCTTAGCTAATTTGGACTCCAATGCTAATGTGTACTTTAGCTTTTGACACCAACTATAATGTCACAAGATGCTCAGTATTTCTCATTTTAAGCTTGGTATAAAGTTAAAGTTCCTCTAAAATTATGACCTTATTTCATTAGTGAATAGATTAAGATAATGTTGCCAATCATTATGAGCTAACATGATAATGAAAGAATTTAAGCTAATACTAGCTTCCTAGCTAATGTCAACTCCAAAGCTAAAGTGAACTTACAGGGTAGATTAAGTTAATGTTACCCTTAATGTTAGTATAAGCCAACATGATAATGAAAAGATTTAAGCTAACATTAGCTGAACAGCTAATGTTACTTTACACACTGCAGTTTTTAGTTATGAGTACAAAAGTATCTGTGTCTGTGTATGAGATTTTGAAAGACGCATACTCACTATTATGGCTCTTAGTCACAGAGACAGAAGGCAGAAGGGGTGGAAGGAAAAGAGGGTTAGCTGAAGAAAGAGACGAACTCCCAAGCAGAAAGTTTAGTAGCAAAGTGAATAAAACATGCATACAATGTGACCCCAATGCTGTGTGCAGTCTGAGATTTTCTGGTTACAGCATTTCTCTCCCAAAGAGTCGTTACATGCCGTCAGCTGCTGGTTCACTGTTTGTGCTTCCATGCGAAACAAAGCAGAGAACTTTCTTCTTTTTTTAAGCATTAAGCTCTGATTCTGCAGATTCCTATCCAGAATGATGATAGGAATCTGCAGATTCTGCCGTTGTGATCTGGTCTACACCTACGTCTGTCATGGAGGACGACGCCATAGTTCGTCTTCGTGGGTCTGTCCTCTGGAACCTTGGGTGGAACTGGGATGCTGGAAGGCTTGGAAGGATTCTTATTACTGGGAGAGATGGTCTTTTCTGGAAAAAATATGAAAAAAATAGCTGGGGTTGAGACAACATTAGCAGCAGGAGCCAGCAGCAGATTTAAAGCTGATGAACATTTTTCTATCTTGCGACGGATCCTGGAGTTTTAAAAAGTACATGGGTGTAAATGTGAGAAGATGAATAGAAATTTCTTCCATGTTTGAAATGTCTGTGCCACTTTTGATGAACTTCCGTTCTGAATAGAGCATCTTTATTGGGATGAAGTGTGTGGAATAAAGAGAAGTTACTGTTACTATGAAGTGCATCATCTGGGAAGGAATTTTTAATTTTCAATGGATGCCTTCAAGTGAGCAAATAGCTGGAATTAAAGAAATGTCAACATTGATTTCTTTACATTAGTTTGAACATATGGAAGCCTGAGACAGATGCTTATGTTGATTTTTTAAAAGCTGTGCAAAACCCATTTGAGCTTCTTTTAATATGCTAATAATTTTCATTCAAATACAGACAATATAACCATTTAAACAACAAAAAAGGAGAAGTGAAGTTTTTTAATGAACCTGAACATTCACAGTCATAAAAGTCTTAAAAGTTTCTGACTCTGGAAAACTTTGTGAGTCATGTTGTTACATAATAAAACTGTTGTTCTTTTCAAGTACGTAAACCAGCACTGGATAATAAATCAATAATAATATGAGTCATGATAGACTCATAAAATCATTAGATAATACGTCTGATAGAAATTTCAATAACTTCACTGAATTCTGACCCATAACCGCACAGCATTCTGGGTGATGTAGGCAGAGGAAAGGCTTTAGCTGCTAAACCTCTAATGGCTAGCTAAGAAAAGTTTGTGGAATCAACTAACTCACTCACTCTTTGGTTACCTAGCAACTCATCCATTCTTTGGTCTCCTAGCAACTCATCCATTCTTTGGTTTCCTAGCAACAACCTGCTGAGTAACTTGCGCAGCAGCAGTTTCAGTTTTCACCACCGTGACTCATAGCTGTTTAAGAGTAAAAAATAACGCCACCAGTTCGTCAGTATTTCAGATATTTAAAACAAAAAAAAACCTTATCAATAAATATGGATATAGAGTGATTTAATCTGCTATTTCCATGATCTGTTTTTCAGCACTAATCTAAATCAAATCTTTTCACTACACAGCAAAGACACAAAATATTACCAAGTATTTTTGGTCTAATTTACCATCGGAAAATGTGTTGTTATAAGTGAAAAAATCTGCCAGTAAAACAAGCTCCTTTATCTTGCTGGAAAGTTACTTGTACACCAAAATATCTGCAGTGAAAACTAGACCAAAAACACTTGTTGAAACCAGTTTATTGACCGTTAAAAGTGCGTTTTGTTAGCTGGACTGACCTTTTCCTGTGCGGAACGTGAGCATGGCCGGCTGACCCTCGCCCGCTGCGCTCCGAGCCACCATCAGAACCTCGTAGAGGCTGGAGGGCTCCAGCTCCGACAGCCGCAGGGTTTTCTCGCTGCCCGGGACTCGGACCGTCTGCCAGCTCCCCACCACTGCTCCCATGTCGTCAACCTGATGCAGAAACACACAGATGCCTGTAAGCAACAGGGAATTAGCTTTTTTCAGGCCAGCGTTTTTTTTAAGCTCAGAAACAAGGCCTGTGAGATTTATGTCACAGTTTCCAACTTTAGCAAAACTGAGTGCTGCTGCCAATGCTGTCCTTACTGGTTTTGCTGCAGTTTTATAGTGAGATGGACTCTGAATCACAACATTTTTTAAAGGGGGAAACAACTCAAGGGGTGTCCAAACTTTTGGTCACATGGGCCAAAATTGCCAGGTCAAAATTACCAAAAGAAACTAAAATCAAGCCAATAACGTAGTTTTTTTGTTTTATTAAATGGATGTTATTCATCATGGATTAGGTCTGAGCAATATGGCTGAAAAATTTATCACAATATAAGCATTTCTTATCAGTAGATATAAATCATTATTGATTAGTTTTATGTTTTAGATAAGTAAAGAAATAATAAAATAATTAATTACTTTATATTGATTTTTAAAAAGTATACTATTATAACAAGATATTATTCCCTTGTTAAATTAGACCAAACATACGTGGCAAGCTTTTGTGTTTTTGCTGCGTAGTGAAAATATTTGGTTTAAATGTGGCTGAAAAACGTATCACAATATAAGCATTTCATACTGATAATTATTGATTAGTTGCTTTTGTTTTAAATATATGAAATTCTGCCAAACTGATGACATGACCTGTCCTGTTTCATCCACAGTTTTCACTGCACGTCATTGTTTTGATTTTTAAGCAGTTATGAGACAAACTGGCGAAACTTTAAACTGCAGGTTACTCAGCAGGCTGTTGCTAGGCAACCAGAGTGAGTTACATAGAGTGAGTTAGTTGGTGCCACCAAAATTGCTTAACTATTTTAAGTATTGACTATTTAAAATGATATCAGATGTATTATCTATTGATATTTGTTACGTGTTATCATGACATTTATTATTATTGGTTTATTTTTCAGCTCTATTGTAGATCTGAACTTAAAAATTACTTTGCATATTTGTCTTGTCTTGTTAAATGTCTTGTTATGAAACAAGAACTTTTTCATCATTATTAAGGAATTATTGACTTAAAACAAGTCTCACTGTCTTCCTGAAAGTTACTTTTAGTTTTGCCCTATTTTAAGATATTTGCAGTAGAATACTTGGTAATATTTTGTGTTTTTGCAGTGTACTTTGTGCAACACCTCACATTTTTTAAGACAATTATTTCGTTAATATTTTTACTTTAAAAAGTCATCAACCACCTCCTTACATTTTCGATTCACTTGTTTCAGTCAACAACACTTCAGATCAAACAAAGGGAATAAAAATGGCAGCAGAAACGTTCCCACCTTGCGGTATTTAACAAAGTAAGCGTTGATGGGACTGCCTCCGTCTCGGCCCGCTCTCCACTCCAGGTCGTAAACGTCCGGTTTGTGCGTCTGGGGCGGGCTGATGATGATCGGCGCCTCCGGAGTGGGCCGGTCGCCGCTCCGGTCGGCCGGCGCGTTAAACGGGTCGTCGTCTTCGGTCAGGAAGCTCTCGTCGCTTTGAATCGGATGAAACGACGGTGAAGCTTTGGGCAGCAGAACGGCAGTGGATCCCAGCTGAGGATCTGTGAGGGAAAAAATATCAAATCTACGTCAGAGGAGACAAAATCTGAGACAAATCACACGAATCCATAACTGTTCATTTACAGGATGTATCAAAAGTTAAGGTCTAAACTAACTTCTTTTAGCAAAAATTAGTCTTTATATTTCTTAGGACTTCAGAAAAGACAAATGCAAACGGTACAACATTTGATTTTATCCACATATTTGTAGAGCAACAAAGGACTGATTTCTTGATTATTAGGTTAAAATGTGATAATCTCACACGTTTAAGCTTTAAAGCCAAGACACTTCTGCCAAAAACAAACGCTAAAAGTACCAAACATCAAAAAAGTACAGAAGAGGATTAGATACACTGATAAAAACCATTTATTCTGAGTTTAATCTCATAATTACAGCAGTGTATCTGGGCCTTTGTAGATAGAACATAAATAAGGAGTAGATTTCAGCTGAAAATTTTGAAAGGTTTAATGTTGTCCAGTGAGTGAAAAAAGGTTAAAAGCTTGATTTAAAAAAAAAAAATTTTAATCTTTGATGATCAGGAAGTCAACAAACTAAATGCAGGTCTTAAAAACAAGTTGTGAAATAGAAAATTAATAATAAATTTGTCATTTAAATATATAAATGAATGTAAAACCAACAGCGTTATTACATCTTTGTCCTTTAAAAAATGGATCAAGAGAAAAAAGAAAAATAAATCCTTAAACATAAAAAAAATAAAGTGAAAAAAAAGTGAGCTTCTCTTACAAAACAACATTTTTGGAGGAAACCGTCTCCAGGATCTGTCAGTTTTCTACTGAGATTTATGCATCATCAGAATCTGAAGCTTAATTTTGATTTTGATTCCTCTAAAGTTGCAAAACATTCACAGCAGCCTCAGCTGACCAAAGTGCTTCGCAACAAAAACGACGTCACAGGCAGATAAATGATGAAACAGAAAATAAAATCAAGTTGAGTAAAAATAACAATGATCTTTCTGTCTCCTCCAAACCGCTGCGGCTCGGAGAAACAGCCAAACAGCCGACACGGACTGGACCCTGAGGTCAGAGCTGAACTGGGAGCAGAGGAAGGTTTTCAGGGCTCAGGGTCCCGTAACAAGCTGCTGCTGCTGCTGCGCACCGGTCCACTTTGTAAAACAAACAGGCCTGAAGCTGGTAACACGAGACCTGATCCCCGGACCGCGGCCAGCTGCCGCACATTCCACACACAGACCAGTAAAATACCGGAGAGAATCGCACCTGAGCGGCCCGGAGAGACAAACATGGTCCAGACCATTTGGGAGAGGCACATGGACGGTAAATACCTAAAGTTCACTTTGGTTTGTAGGGCTGAAACGATTAATCGTGATTAATTGATTAACTAAGTTAGCAATCGATTAAACTGCAACTGCAATTGATCACAACAACTGAAGGCAGCACAGTTACTTGATTGTGCTATAAAATGGTAACATGTGCCTGGAAAATACATAGTAAAAATACATAGTAAAAATACATAGTAAAAATACATAGTAAAAATACTCTTTGGTGATCGCAGCAAAACAAACAACTGAATGCTGAATACGGACAATGTTGTAAAATGTTGTAAAAATACCAGACTAAACAAAATGCAGAATGCTAATTTCCATCAGTAATCCCATAGTCCCTCGTTGGGTCGGGAGGTGCTGGTGCCTCTCCAGCTAACGTTCCGGGTCGAGAGGCAGGGTCACCCGGGACAGGACACACAACCATGCACACACACACACACACACACACACACACACACACTCACACCTAAGGAGAATTTGGAGAGACCAATTAACCTGACAGTCATGCTTTTGGACTGTGGGAGGAAGCCGGAGTACCTGGAGAGTACCCATACATGCACAGGGAGAACATGCAAACTCCGTGCAGAAAGACCCCGGCCGGGAATCGAACCCAGGACCTTCTTGCTACAAGGCAACAGCTCTACCAACTGCGCCACTGTGCACAGTCCATATATGGTTATATGGCTATAACCATATATAACCAAATGTTATAGAAATGTCTATAACATTTCTGTTATAGACAAAAATGTTTTTACAATAGAGTCGCATAAAAATGATTTTTCACAGATAATCTACCAATATAATCTGTAGTAATAGTCCTAGGAGGATTAAGACGACTAGATTCTCAATCCTCTTCTGAAAACTACGTAAGAGGATTGGAGCCACTGGAAAAAACTAATTGAGACTTCTTTCCTCAAATTTCTATCTTTTTTCTTATAACTCTAGAGTTAATCTCAGAATATGGAATTGTTTCTCAGAATTCTGAATTTATTCCCAGAATTCTGATTTTTATTTCTCAGAATTCTGACTTGAAACTTCTGAATTCTGAGAAAAAAAGCTAGAATTTTCTTTTTAGTTTTGTTTTTCAGTGGCCGTAATTTTCTTCCATACAAAAAAACACCTCATGTGTTATTGGAAAGAATCGAGGGCGGCCTTTTCATGGTGATGGAAAACATTCGTACGGAACTCAAAAAGAACCAATTTCAGATTATTTCTCCTGATTCATTGCAATAACAGTTTACTCTGACTAAAAGGACTCGATAAGCTCTGCGCCTGGTACCACGGAGTGTTTACTACATCTCCTGATAGTCAGGCCCCGGGTTCTGCGTATGAAGGTGGTCTGCAGAGACTGATCCCAACTCTTCCTGGTGCGGTTTGTGGAGGGGATCCTGTCTGATTTGAACTCCCCGTGTCTCGGCATTAATCAGCCAAGGAGCGAGGCCTTGGCACGGGAGAGGATCGGAGGCTCGGGAGGAGGAGGAGGAGGGCTGTGATGTGTTAATAAATAAAAGGCAGTTGTGTACGATGTTGACAGCTGGGTGGTCTGGACCTCGTCATAGCCCTCCGCGACTACTCCTTACATTCCTGCGTCCAGGGCTTATCCCCGACGGTGCGCACAAAGCTCACTCTCACGCTCAGTTCAAGGCTCAGGAGGAGGCGGCCTTGGCTTTGGCCTGCACCCCCCCAACCCTCCTACACACACACACACACCCACACAGTGTAACACAGAGAGCAAGGACGCCCTGCAGATACTGTATGTGCAGACCTCCAGAGAGCCAACACAAGCTTAGGATGGATTCACAACTGATTTGAGACAAAACTGCAATATTTGCTACATTTTCAGCTGGGGTGGTTCACGTTCTCACTGCACTGTCAAACAAACCAAACTAATTGAAAAACCTGTTCCCCTCCTTGCCTTTGGGGGGCGCTGTAGCAAGAACCACTGAAGGAAACAACAAAAAAATCTCAGTTGAATCTTTAATGTCATAAACTGGAAATAAAAGCTGAAAATCACCAGGGTTTGAGAACTTCCCATCAGTTGAGAGAGTTGAGGTCAGTCGAAGCCGTCATACCTGACTGTATCGTGAGGAACCCGTGCGACTGCGCCGAGCCGATGCCGTTGTCCAGCAGACACTGGTACACGCCTTCGTCCTGCGGCGTCGCGTCTGACACCACGAGCGAGGACCCGGAGATTTGTAGGCGTAGAGATGGAGCGACGGGCTCGGCGTTGAACAGCCAGGTGACGTTCGGAGAC
The DNA here is from genome assembly GCF_003331165.1 of Xiphophorus hellerii. NCBI lineage: Eukaryota > Metazoa > Chordata > Actinopteri > Cyprinodontiformes > Poeciliidae > Xiphophorus > Xiphophorus hellerii. The sequence goes on along the minus strand of NC_045689.1, from coordinate 6,343,493 downwards.
GGGTTTCCTCTCACTGAGCAGGTGAAACGAGCAGAAGAGCCCAGAGGAACAAGCTGGTCACCCGGACCGTCGACGATGGAGGCGGGCTCTGTTAGAGAAACACGGACAAACCATCATCTGCAGCAAAACGTCTGCAAACCTCCTGAGTTTTCTTTAGTGTCATCATTCAGTTTAAAAAATATTCCTAATCACTGTCTAGCTATTAAATACCTCCTTCTGCCACACTTCAATTAAAATTCAACCAATTACAATTATGTAATTGGTTGAATTGTAATTGTCTACATTTTGTGATATAAGTGCATCAAAATCTTCTTAAAGGCATGCTAACATACGACCAAAATAAAAAAGAAGAGTACATTTTTGCCAAAAATTTAGAAATTTTTAGATTAATCTCATAAATTTTCTTGGAATTTAAAAAAAAATAAATAAATCAAGGAAGTTTCTGAGCTGAGTTGAAAATTTGCCTGAAAAAAAAAATCTCAGAAAGTGAGGTTAATCTCATATTTTCTAGAAAAAGACCATGGAAATTGGTGAGTTTGAAAAGTCAAAATTTGAGAGAAGAAACTTGAAAATTAATCTAAAAATGTTTTTGAGAAAAAATGATAAACTTTTCAAAAGTTTCTGAGTTGAACTTTTGAGAATTTTAAGAAGTCCAACAAAAAACTCAAACATTTTGAAATTAATCTCAGAAAATTTCCAACTTTTTTCTAGAAAATATCTGAGTTTGAAAAATTAAAAATTTGTGAGAAATTATTTCCACTAGTTCTTTTAAACTCATACATTTTATAGAAAAAGAAAAGCAAATTTTTGACTTTTCAAACTCAGAAATATTCTAAAAAAAAATCTTATGTGTGAAATTTACTCCTTTTTTAATCTACAATGGTCCTAATACCCCTAGGGCTGTTAACGTTGTATTACCACGTTAACAGCCCTAGTTTTATTTCTCTTTCTTACCGAGAACGTTTACAGTGTAGTCGGGGCCGATCGCCGTCCCCCGCTCGGTCTGGACCCTGCAGCTGTAGCGCCCTTCATCGCTCCTCGCCAGCCGCGTGAACTCCAGGTTGTTGTTCCGTCTCTGGAGCGAAGGCGCCGATGCGACCTCCTGACCGTCCTTAAACCACGCGGCTGCAGGCGCAGGACTCCCAGAGACGACGCACTCCAACGTCAGCGGCTCCGAATGCAGCATCGAAACCGACACCGGAGCGGTGGGATAAACTATCCGAACCAATGGGGAGGAGGAGGAGGAGGAGGAAGAGGATCCTGTACACAAACATGCAACGAATCACTTCAGTAGTAAAAACAAACAGAAATCTGCATCTTTTTATGAGATTTACTCACGTTTGACTAGCAGCTTGACGCCATGGGACTGAACAACGGTTTCCCCGGTAACAGGGTTCACGGCGCCGCACTTATACATGCCCTGGTGCTGGGCCGACACCGAGACAATCTGCAGGTTGCCGGATGGAAGTAATAAATAGTTATCTGAAAAGAGAGAACAGCACATTCAGTTACAGCGTTTAATGGGCTGCATGTAACAAAAAATACAGAGCAGGGTCGAGAATTTCTCTGTTTTATGCAACACAAATAAACTTTCACCTCCTTTCGATAACCGATGCGTATTTTCCGGTTATTTTAGATTTTATTATAAGATGGGATGTTTGCAAGTAAAACATAATTTAAAAAAGAATAAAGAAGACAGATCTGCTGCTGTCAACTTTTGTACAGTTTTAGCTTCGTTACTGTTCTGGTATATGTTATTTTTTAAAGCAATCTGCTTTTTTGAATCTATACACGATTAATTAATTAACGATTATTTCAATAATAGATTAATCATGATTGTTTCATCCAGCACGATTAATCGATTAAGCATATATAAATATGCTTAATCGATTAATCATATATAAATATGATTAATCGATTAATCATATATAAATATGCTTAATCGATTAATCGTTCTATTTACATAGAGAAAAGGGTTTTTATTTGAAATGTGAAATATAATTTTTTTGTACAGTTTTGGTTTAATTACTGCTCTGAATGCTGTTTTTAAGCAATTTGCCTTAACTGATTAATTGATCAATTACTAAATTTGTTGATTATTTTAGTAAATGACAATCATAATTAAAAGTAAAAATAATCACAATATGATTAAGAATTCTCCACCTAAAAGTTGACCAAAGCATAAAGACTAAAATTAATTAACTAATAAAACTAATAACAAATAAACACACTAAAAACAAATTAAAACCAGCTAAATTAAACAAACAAACAAAGGGTCACAACAAAATAAAACTAAAATATGCTTTTATGACCCTGATAAGAACTGGGACACATTTGTTTTGCAGAGAGCAGTGAGAGGTCTGGCTCTCCATCAGGAGTATGAAACAGACTAAATAAATCATTATTAAAGTTAAAAAGTCCCGTCTTTACGTAGTTTCAAACAAACCTCTTGACTCTTCGATCCAGTCGCCTCTGACTCTCAGTTTGGGCCGAGCCGGCGGAGCGCTGCGCGGCAGCGGACACTCTACGACCGCCGTGCTGCCTTCCTGCGCCGACACAGCCGGCTGTCGGCCAACTTCGTATTCTGATATTTCTGCATGAAACGGAGAGAGGAAAACACTCACTGAGCAGCGGCGCTACTTGAAGTGAAGCTGTTTGTGTTGGATCGCCGGGTTTGTTTATTGTTGCAAAGAGGGATTCAGTTCGTGCCGGATACGGCTTCCGATCGGGGTCAAGCACTTAACGTGTGGAGGCCAAGAGAAAGCAACGTCCCAACAGGAGCATAACACGCTTCCACACAGGAAAGCCCAAGGCTCATTAAGGATAGCAGTCAAGAGGAAACTGGACGGCTGCCTGACTGAAACTCCAACTGCTTCCTTCCCGTCTGCCACTCGGCGGCCGGCAGCCGAGGTTACTCTTCCTTTCTACTTGTTCGAAACGCATAAATGAACTTCCTTTACTCCTTTACTCAAGGCCGCTTCCTCTCTTTCTTCAACGCTCTTTGACATGAAGTGTGCAGAGTGGGATTATGATCCATGTTGAGGCTGGGCGATACGTAGCGCCTTTTCATTCCTCCATATGGGTTTCTACTGCGTCTAAAATCAGCCCAAACACTTAAAAAAAGAAGAAAAAAAAAACACACCCAGCTGTTTTGTGGCAATAAGTTCATGTTTTTTTGGTGCCTGGAGAGTGAGCCGTTTAATCGTGATTGTTTCATCCAGCATGATTAATCGACTAATCATATCTAAATATGATTTATCAATTAATCATAAATATGCTTAATCGATTAATCATATCTATACAAAGTCGGCCTTCTATCACCTGAAGAACATTTCCAGGATTAAAGGACTAATGTCTCAGCCAGATCTAGAGAAACTCATCCATGCCTTCATCTTCAGTCGTATTGATTATTGCAACAGCGTCTTCACAGGTCTGTCCAACAAATCAATCAAACAGCTGCAGCTGATCCAGAATGCTGCTGCTCGCGTTCTGACTAAAACCAGGAAGATAGAGCACATAACACCAGTTTTAAAGTCCCTCCACTGGCTCCCTGTAGCTCAAAGAATAGACTTTAAAATACTGTTGTTAGTTTATAAATCACTGAACGGCTTAGCACCACAATACATTAAAGATCTGCTGTTGTTGTATGAACCTTCCAGAACCTCTCAGGTCTTTCGGTTCTGGTCTGCTCTGCATCCCCAGAACCAGAACCAAACGAGGAGAAGCAGCTTTCAGCATCTATGCACCACAAATTTGGAACAAACTTCCAGAAAACTGTAAAACAGCTGAAACACTGACTTCTTTTAAATCTCAACTAAAAACCCACCTGTTTAGGATTGTATTTGAAATGTAATCAATTACAAATTTATTGATGGAACTTGACTTAATGCTTTGTTTTGATTATTGATTCTATATTGCATTGTGTTTCTGTGTTTGTAATGATGTAAAGCACTTTGAAATGCCTTGCTGCTGAAATGTGCTATACAAATAAAATTTGATTGATTGATTGATCTAAATATGCTTAATCGATTAGTCATTCTATTTACATAGACAGAAGGGTTTTTATTTGAAATGTGAAATCTAATTTTATATCTCGAATGTAACGAGATATAAAATGTAACGTCACAAATCAGCAGGCACTGCACCGTTGCCTAGCAACCCCAGCGGAACTCCACCTGTTGCCTAGCAACCCAAACTGAGTTCCAGCACTCTGTTCTTCCTTAAAACTTCAAAAATACAAGAGAAACTAAATGATGTGGTTAGGCAGGTCACAATAAGTAATAAATAAGTTAAAATAAAATAACAAAATAATAAATAAAATAATCTCTCCCTTTCTACCAAAGTTGGATGACTAAAGTCTTTTTTTTAAGGATAATTTTGTTTACAGACTTCATAATTCATTTTATTCATTGTTTCTGTTTAGTTTATTTATTTAGGATATGTAAAATGTCTCCCAGTTCCAGTGTTTAAAGTTGATTGATCTTTGAAACTGTGTTCTTGCAGTATTACCATTATATTACTTGAAAATGATCTAAACAAAAAAAACAATATTAATGTTTATTGAAATAACTTCTGGGGCAATTTATTGTCCAGAAAATGTGCTATTGTGACAGGCCCAGATGTGGCAACTCATTAACTCAGAAGTCTTCAAAGAATTACAGTAAATGGTGAAGCAGGAAAAATCTCCTGTAGCTGTCTGCATTTAAGAAGCTTCTGACTAAAGACACTGAACGGGTTGGCATAAGTTTATGGTGTTATAAAAACATGTTCATTTCATTTTTTGCACAAAATCATTCTTAAATAAAAAGTTTATTGTCTGATCAGTTTTGGACTCCTTTCAGAATGAGTTGTTTTAGGGTTTCTGTCACTTTAAATCAAGATTAGCTGCTGCTGGCCACGCCCCCAACTCAATGTTTACACTCACACATGAAAATGACTGCAAACAGATGTGCAGTTGTATAACTACTAATGCTTTTCATCTTTGAAAAGCATTAGTAGAGCCTCCTACACAACCAACAAGAATGCAGCAAGTGGTTTCTGAATGGCAAGTCAACAACAAAACACTTCTTTTTTCCAGCAGCCATTGTACAACCAGCTGACCAAACGTACTGGAGCTTTGCTTGCGTTGCTAGGTGATGTGGTGGGTTCAGCTGAGGCTGAGGTTGCTAGGTAACGGAGCAACGCCCCTTGAATGTGTTTTAACAATCGAGAAGATTTTGAAACTGCTCCTTTTCTAGACACCAGTAACTGGCTGTGTGTGTTTTTTAAAAGAGCTTTGGCTGTTTTTAAAAGCAGTTAAAGAACAATAACATATAAGACGTGAATTATGTACAACAGCTCCCCTTTTGAAACAATAAAATCGATTTACCGCCCAGCTCTAATCTGCCTCTGTACCTGCTAAAGCCACCCGGGCGAGGCGGCTGGCGACGGCCGGCCCGCGCCCCGAGCGCGCCACACACTGATAGACGCCGGCGTGGTCGGGCGTGAGGCTGGAGATGACGAGGGAGCCGCGGCCAAGCTCCACCCCAGGCAGCGCGTCCCGGTCCAGGGGACGGCCTCGGAAGCGCCAGGAAACCGCCGCCGACGGAGGGCTCGCCGAGCACTGCAGATGGACCGCAGAACCTGGACTCTGGACCACAGAGGTTGGCTCAGAGCGGAGAGACGGATACTGAGCTGGAGAGAAAACATGACAGCAGAAACGTGAATCATCCGATTGCACCGCATTACGACATACAGTATGGGATTTCTCACTAATAATAACAACACTGGGAGGCTCCAGCACTCAGCAACATGCTTCTCCTTACTAATACAAAGAATTGGTGCAATTTGGAGATGATTATCAGTTCATCTAGTTTTTAAATTATTCCTCCAAATGTGCCACAAAAAGCAGCACCACCAGCTGGTGGTACATTAAATGTGGTCACTGTTTAAAAACTGATGGTAGAAGAAAAGAAATTTATTGTTAACTTAAAACAAGCTCCTGTTTCTTGTTGAAAAGATACTTCTGCGTTAATTTTGTGTTATTTCAAGTGTAGTAAGATGTTTGGACTAGAAACTAGACCAAAAATATTAAAATAGTCGATTGATTGTGATTAATCAATTACTAAGATAATTGGCAACTAATTTAGCAATTGATTAATTGTTAATTGCAGTATAAAGAATCAAAAAGAGGCTATTTGGTGAAAGAACAACATATTCAGAGCAGTGATTAAGCCAAAACTGTCCTAAAAATATAAAATTTTGTATTTAAGATTAAAAAAACATCTTTGTCTGTAAATAATTTCTACCCAGAACTCCTCAAGTTGCATAACTTTAGCTTCACCTCAAATCCTGTAAAAATAAACATTTCCGATTAAGCATATCCAATTATTAATCAGTTAATTTAAAAATTAAACAGATTTGTCCCACGCTGTATATAAATATTTTTCTTAGCTGCACATGATCAAAGCGTTCCTTAAAGAAATACTGTTATTCTATTTTAAGCAATAAACTGTTTAGTTTCTCATTCAAAAAAAGGAATTAAATACCTTGTTTATATTTTTATGCATTTCTAATGTTGCATTAAAAAGGATTGAGTGGTTAACTAAAAAAATCTCTGGAACAAAACAATTTTTTAAAAATCCAATTATTCACCAGAATAATTGTAAGATAATTAATTTGTAAAAAAATTGTCAGTTGTAGCCCTAATTAAATATCCAGATTCTCTGCTGGATGCCAAATATGGAAAATATTCTCAGAATTTTTCCACATTTTGTGACTTTATAGCCTCATTTCAAATTGTATTAAATTAATCTCTTTTCTCAAAACGCTACCCACAGATTTCCCACTGTGACGAAAAAAAAATACAAAAGAGACAATAATCCAATTGTTTTCTGCCTGTTCTGGTTTCTATTTTTTTGTTGTTGTTGTTGCATTTTAGGCTTTAGATCAGAGGTGTCCAAAGTGTGGCACATGGGCCATTTATGGCCCTTGAAATAATTTTGATCGGCCAAGTCAAAATATAAAAAAACTGATAACCACAAATATTTGGATATTGTCTGTTTTTCTTGTCAAAAACGTTTTTTTATTTTATTTTAGATCTTAAAGGATTTATAAATTTCATAAAAAATGTTTATTAGAGAACATAGAACTAAAAAAAAGGGGATTTAAAAAAAATAATAATTCTGATGTTTTTATAAAGATGCCATAAAAAAAGGAAAGTATGTTAAAGAGCCGGGTTGTCATGGATGCATTTAAAGAGCAAAAACAGTGGGAATTTTCAGTTTTGATTCATTTAAGGGAAGAATAGTTCAAACTTACTTGAGCAGCTGATAATCTGGCTGAGCCACAGCACAGTGGACAGGAGGACCCTTAGGCCACTGTCCATGGCGGCCTTTGACCCCAGCCAGCGGCCGTGTTGCCTGGAGCACGCGCCCTCGCCCGCTTAGAAAACCTGAAACACAAAATAAATTTGAAAATAAAAAAACAGAAACAAGGTGGGACTTTATGGCTTGAAAACTGATTTTATTACACAAACATTCCCGTTTTAATAGGCTTGATCTGGACGCCACTAAATAAAAATGTGATTTATTACATTAAGCTGCACACAGAAACTGCATTTAATCATATTGTTGAATTTAGTGATATTTATAGATGCTCCGGTGGCTGAAAAAGTATCACGATACGAGCGTTTCATATCAGTCGAAATAATACAATTATTGATTTGTTTTTTTATCTGAAATACAGCCGAACTGGGGCGACCTTTCCTGTTCAATCCACAGTTTTCACTCCACGCCGTTGTTTTTTATTTTTAATCAGTTATGAGGAACAGTGGGGAAACCTTAAACTGCTGCTCCATAAGTTACTCAACAGGTCGTTGCCAGGCAACCGAAGAATGGGTGAGTTGCTAGGTAACCAAAGAGCGAGTGAGTCAGCTTTTCTAGAGGTTGAGTGGCTACAGCCTTTCCTCTGCCGACATCACCCAGAATGCTGTGCGGTTCTGGGTCAAAGTTCAGTGAAATTATTCAGTATTCTATAAACTGACATACTGATTTATATTGTTATTGATTTACTGCCAAGCTTACTGAAAATATTTTTGTTTACTGAAGTAAAAACAATAATTAATGGGAGAAAACTACAATAACTGGAATTATGTTGCGCGTTTATAAAAATAAAACATACCAAAATTATAGATATACCTTTCGCTTTTGTGCTTATGAATCTATTTATTTTGAACTGAAATTTACTGTTGGTAAATTTCAGTTCTCCATATTCCTCCTGTCGGCTACGCTAATCCGCAAAACGGTGACAGCAAAACTTTAGAGAAAACACCAGTCGGTTGGTTGTTCAACGATAATTGAAAACATCTTTTGAAAATGTTGTCGTCTGTTGAGCATTCATTAACCAATCCACATATACTGAATCACAATATAATACTTTGACCTTTTAGAACTAAACTACGGCAGCTTGTCAAAATAACAAATCTTTTATGGACAATAAATTGTCCCACAAGTTATTGGGAAAAACGACAATATTGTCGTCTTGAGACCATTTTGAAGTAATATAATGATAATGGCATAATAACAAGATAAACTTTAAATTCTAATAAACATTTTAACACTGCAACTGGAAGGCATTTTAAATATCCAAAATAAACAAACAAAACAACAAATAAAATGAATTACAAAAATGGACAGTGGAGGCCAAAAACGCCAGAATGAAAAGTTTTATCATCCAGTTTTTGGTAGAAAGAGAAAAACGATAAATCATGCAAATGGAAATTATTGAGCTCATTTTAATTCATCATTCAATTAATTGATTTATTTTTTATTAACTAAAACTATTAAAAAAATAAACTAAAACTAAACAATATTTAACTGGTAATAATTAATCAAATCTAGCAAACATTCAGATAGTTTTTAGACAAAAAGTCACAAAAATATTAAATAAACTATAAAAACCTAAAGCTATTATAATCCTAATTTACTGTCCAGCTCTGTCAGTTTTGCTTAGATTTTTTATTTACCGTCAATAAGTGGAATTTAACACACCAAGAATACAGTAAATCAAAAGTCCTGTAAGAAATGTTCAACGATAAATCATCATCAGCTTTACTTATAAACCAGTTTAACACCAGTCACAGCAGGAACATGAGCAAAATTACACAGTTAGTCAAAAGAAACTAACTGTTTTGATTAAGTAAAGTCACGTGTGAGTTGGGTTGAAGGCCAGTGAGTAAAAATAAATGTTAAGATAAATGAGTGAGGACATTACGAGTCACGTCGACACTAATATTCCCCTCTTGTCCCACCGTGTTTCCTCCACACCAGCAGAAGAGCCAGAGGACAAGAGGAGGAGCGTAATTAGGAGCATTCCTCCATCCTTTTCAAATCAAACCCTCTGAAAGCTCCTCCTGCTCCTCCTCCTCAGAGAAATCCCGGCCGGCTTTGATCCCGTGCTCCTGGTTGGCAACCAGGCTTGGAGCCTCAGGCTGCACAGACAATGGCCGCCCAGCTGTGACATTCACGCTGGCGCTCCGGCGGCTCGCAGCCATCAACGTTCGGGGCTGAGGGGGGTCAAAGGGAAAAGGCCCGGCGCCTGGGTGGGATGGCAGGAGGTGAACAGGTTTCTAACCCTCATTCTTCAGGCTAAGAAGTTGTTTCAAATACCTGACAATCAGTCAGGTCAGTTTGCTTAGCCTCCTGTCGGAGAGCAGGAGCTCATTTTCAGTTCTGACGGAGACAACTCAACCGATGCGTAGGAATTTAAAGCAAATATAGTGAACAGAACGCAAAAACACAAAATATTACCAAGTGTTTTTTGGTGCAAATATCTTAATACACTTTAAATAAGACAAAACTAGCTGCCAACAGAACCAGTACTTTTCACCAATATTAAGAAAGTATTGACTTAAAACAAGCTCATCGTATCTCTTGCTGAAAGTTACTTATGAGTCAGTTTTGTCTTATTTCAAGTGTAGCAAGACATTTGCACAACAAACCAGATGAAAAATACTTGATAAGATTTTGTGTTTTTTGAAAATCCTTCAAAATTTGCCAACTTCTCCTGCTATAAGCAGCAGAATCAACATGTCAAGCTGTTTACACAGCCTGCAGTTTAATGCTAATGCTAATCGCTTTAAATGTCAAAACTCCGGCCTTACTGATGTCACCCGACTCCGTCTCTTCATCGGAAACCTGACAGAAGAGGAGGAGGAGAAGGAGGAGGAGGAGGAAGGAAATAATAAACTCTTCCAGCTCCTGGCTCACGCCCCCTTCTCACTCCGGGGTCAGGGGTCAAGGAAGAGCAGAGGGAGAGGTCACACCAGCGGGTGTCTGGTGGCCCCGGGTCACCCTCGCTTCTTACTGTTTCAATCACAAACCAGGCTTTTCTTCCCAATTTAACACACAGAGTGAATGACTGGTGAGCAAAATCTGCTTTATTATTATTAACACTAACTGAAGGGCTGAATAATAAATCAATAATATATCACAATATCAACAGATAATACATCTAATAGACTACTGAATATATGAAACAGTCACTAAACCACAGCATTCTGGGGGATGAAGGCAGAGGAAAGAGTTTAGCTGATCAACCTCTCAAAGTGAACTAAGAAAGGTTGGTGGGATGAACTATCTCACTCACTCCTTCATTACCTAGCAACCCTCTCACTCTCTGGTTACCTAGCAACAACTTGTTGAGTAACTTGCGCAGGAGCAGTTTAAAGTTTTGCCACTGAGCTTCATAACTGCTTAAAACAAAAAAAAACTAATCAGTCTGTGCTGACCCAAAGGAGCTAAAACTGGCATAAAAATGTAATTTCTCTATAAAAACAGTGTCCTATAGCAACTGTTTATACTAAAACATGGTGTGTTGTCATACTTTCAACAACAAAAAATGCTAATGTTGTGGCTCTGAAAGAGAATCTGTCAAGATTAGTTATCAGGAGGAAAAAGCTTTACAAAACCCATAATTGGGAAAATCAGCTACAAAACATTTGCTTACTGATGCCATCTGTGGTGTTTTAGCCCCAATAAGCTAACGATGGCGTTAAAATGTCAACTCCTTGATAATTTCTCTTGGTTTTTAAAGAGTAGAACAGTGTTTTAGAGAGACTATTTCTTACACATGGCGTAACATCATTCTTTCTTCCAATAATAAAAAAGACCAGCTACTCCAGGAAGTCTAATAAACTACTACCAGTTTGAATGTTGGTTTATCCTCGTGTATGCGACTCAAATAGAAATCTGAATTTGTCAAAACTAGAATCTGGAGGCAAAAGATTTACAAAAAAACCCATACATGGGAAATGACTACAAAATGTGCTTAGTTATGTTAGCAGTGTTAACCCCTAGAAGCTAGAGATGCTAACTGTGCTAACCCTAAGAAGCTAAATATTGTGTTAAAATGTCAACTCCATGATCATTCTTCTTGGTTTTGAAGGAGTAAATAGAGTTTTAGTGACTGTTTATTCTAACACAGGGTTTGAAGTTAGCCTTTCAATAAAAAAAAAGATCACTTACTTCAGAAAGGCTGGAAAACTACTGCTGGTTTTAATGTTGTTTTATCCTTTTATATTATGGCTCTTAAAAATAATCTTGGGAAATCAGCTACAAAATTTGCTGGTGCTTGAACTCCCACAATAAGTCCGTTACTGAGCTAGCACAGGCAGCACCATGCTAACAGTGCTAACACCAAGAAGCTAAAGATGGAGTTAAAATTAGGGATGCTGCGATCAGGTTTTTTGCTGCCGATTCCGATACCGATCACCCATGAGGCCGATCTTTGCCAATCGCCTGGACTGACTGTTTATTTTTCGCGGTAGTTATAAAAGATACTATGTGATCTGGCAAAACTAAAAAATTATCTGGTAATAAATTCACCTAATTAACGTAAACATGCAACATACTTGCAGGCACAATACAGCAGCTGGTCAGTCAAAAGAAACACTGAAAAACCTGCAACCAGTTAAACAACAAGGTTCTCTGCACCATAAATTATACATGAGTCAAATAAATCTCACAACCCTGCCTACATCAAATAATGTCTAGTAAAAGAAGGAAACATTCATTCAAAGTCAAATGCAGGTTGCATCAAAATAAACAATCCTAAATGACTGAATCAAAACTTCCTAAGAGCGGCTAGCTGATTAATGCTGGTTCTGATTGGCTGGTTCTGACCGAGCGGATTAATTCTGCAGAACACAGGAGGAGGGAGAGGAGATCGATTATTATCATTATTTTTTTCGTAAGTTATCTCTCATGTTTGGACATAGCGAAAGTTTTAATATGTGAAATCTTTGTTGTTGTTTATGTTACATACTGCAGCTTTAAGCAGAAACGGCGCTCCGTCTGTGAAATGTTACTACCAGTAGCACGTAGTGGCGGTCCAAGAGCGAGAGCAGAACCTGCGTCTTTCACCGCCAGCTCGAAGACTTTAATTATTTTTTGGGTTATTTGTTTAGCTTTCTGACTGTCGTGCTAATCAGGGTGAGTGTTGGTAGCAGCGCTGCTTCACCTGCTTTACCTCCTGCTGTCATTTTGTTCCTGCGTTGAGCCTCGATGTAGCCAAAGTCCGTCAAGTGTTTGTTTTTTAAATGTCATATTAGATTCGTTGTGTTGATGCATTTTGACGCGCTTCACCCCCCGAGCTAATTTCCCCATTCAGTCTCAGAGCGTTAAAGTTCCACATGACAGGATTTGTTGCTACGCAAAGGAAAGAGATCAGCTGCACGCGCAGGCTGAGAAGTGAGATACAGGTGATCGGTTTTGGTGATCGGCGATCACCGATCATACACTTTTTCACGGCAATCGGCCGATTATGATCGGTGACCGACCGATCGGAACACCTCTAGTTAAAATGACAACTCCAGGATCATTTTGTCTTGGTTTTTAAAGCGTTAAACAGTGTTTTATAGTGACTGTTTATTCTAACGCATGGTGTGACATTAGACTTTCTTCCAATTAAAAAATAATAACATGGAAGCTAGAAAACTACAGCGAATTTTAACGTGAGTTTATCCTCTTAAATTATGGGTCTTAAAAAGAAATCGGAAAATTACTATCAGGAGGCAAAAGCTTCACAAAAACCAAAATTTTCTCTCTGGTGCTTCCTGTGCTAACCACAGGAAGCTAATAATTGTATTAAAACGTAATTTCTCTGTTTTTAAAGAGGAAAACAGTTTCACAGTGACTGCTCTTTCTTACACATGGTGTGACATCACCCTCTTTCAACAACAACAACAAAGAAAGACGGCTTACTCCAGGAAAGCTAGAAAACCACCACTGCTTTGAATGTTTTATCGCAGCTCTTAAAGATAATCTCTCAAAATTAGTGTCGGGAAGCAAAAGCTTTACAAAAAGTCCAACAGTTGGGAAATAAGGTACAAAATTCTAGTTGTTGCATCTCCAAACAGTGCAGAATATTTTACTGAAAAAGACACAAAAGAGCTGATCAAAATGGAAACGCAACCCTCTCTCCTATACTGAAACCTATCATTATTGACTAAGTATCTGGAAATTTGATGCGAGGGCTCAGAGTCGCACCTCAGGATGTATATTCTTTGCATTTCCAGCTCAGGTTTAAATGTGAGCATGCTCAGTCAGGCACATCAACCCACATCAGACAGAGGCTGGCGTTTCTCCACCTCACAGGTCGCAACAAGCCCTGCACGCTGCCCCCATGTCAGCGCTGGAAACTCCTGCCTCTGCCGGAATAATGATATATAATTACAACGATAACAACAGTGCTGGAACAATGCGCTGCCAAGCACCGGCACTTTGGCACAAGGTACAGTAAGACACCGGAGATGATTCTGTATCCGTCTTATTTCTACTCTCATCTCGGCTCGTAGATCCGTTGGGCCGTGAACTTCCAAATGGATGCCCTTGTGTAAACACACACAGTTGCCTTATCGGGCCCGTCGATCTGCCGTAACGAGGAAACAAAGGGGCATCATTCCTGGTTCTTATCTGTTTGGCTTTTTCCTGTGACATCCGCCACCATGAAGCCTCCTGCTCAGTGGAGACGGACACCATGAGGCTCAGAGACCGACCCGTCTGAGGCGACAGCAGCCGCAGCCAAAAGAAACTCAAGCTTCCTCTTAAGACTAAACGCAAAGTAGCTTTTAAATAAAGGAAGCCAAACGACGAACCAAACGCTACTAATGTGTGAAAGTGTAGCTAGCAAAACCCAAAGTGGGCGGAGTCAATACACACTAAGGGGCGTGGCCAAGTGGAGGTGGGCGGAGTCATAGTGGGCGTTTCCACACCAAATAGTTCGTTCCAGCAGTAGAAATCTTACAGAAATTAACAGAAATAACTGATCTGTGTGGTGACTAGTTTAAAAAGAAAGTTAATTGTACCATCTCCTGCCTCAACGCCAAATGTTTACCAACTACAACTGATTTTTTTTTCTTAATGCAAGGCATCAACTTTCAGCCATCTCTACTTATAAACATCTCTGAATCTCAGTGTAATCTATGTTGATGCTCTTATTTTGAAATGTAATTTTCAACAACTAACATAGTTCTCACAAGTCTGGACAGGAAGTGACTCGCGCCATCTTGGTAGGAAAGCACAGCACAAAGCATAGATGAGCCACAACTTCCAGACCAACAAAAAGAAAGCGCAGCTCTGGAGAATATTAAGAGACACTTAAAATGACCAGTTTCTCTAATTTTACTTTTTATAGATATATATTGAAGAAGAAGAATTACTTTATTCATCCCAGCAGGGAAATTATTTCGCAGTTACACCACACGACAGGAGCTGCGTCTGCAGGCAGCCATTTTTGAAGGAGGACATGCGGCAAAGGTCGTCGGGACCAGGAGTCGAACCCGCGACGTCTGCGGGTCTAAGGCGGGTCTAAATGTGGGGCGTGCTAACCCCCTGCGCCACCACAGCACGCCCCATATTTGAGTAAAATGTTTTTTTATTCTATGAACTACTGACAACATGTCTCCAAAATGTCGAGCAGTAAATTTAGTATTTATTTGCAGAAAATGACAAAAAAGAAGCAGTGCTTTCAGACCTCAAATAATGCAAAGGAAACAAGTTCATATTCATTTAGAAACAACAATATTGATGTTTTAACTCAGGAAGGGTCAGAAATCAGAATTTGGTGGAAAAACCAGGAGGTTTTCAGTGGGGTTCAGTGCTGTGGGCTTAAGTTTTTTCCAGACCTGTATATTGGCACTCTTGACCAACGTGAAAGAGAAATATAAACAAAATGGCTGCTGTCAGGATCAACCATCATGAGATAGATAACAGATAATGTGGACAAACTGCCTCCCATCTCCTACCATGACATAGTTCACATTAATGTCCAAACTTTATGTCACATGGGTCAAAATCATCAAGTGAAAGTAGATTAAAAAAAAGTAAAATCAAGCAAATGAAGTAGTCATTTATTGTAGTAGTGGTAAATGCAAAAATTTTAACAAGATTTTGTACATTTGCTGTATTAAAATAAATGCATCTAGTTGCATCACTTCCTGTCAAAAAGTTTACTGTATTTACCCAAGTTTAATAAATTAGATTAAAGTTGATTTGGATGCAGCAAAGTGACATTTTTAGTAATAGACATGGTTCTATTTATTATAAAAGTTACTTATATACAGTGTATATATATATATATATATATATATATATATAAAAAAACAGAATACTTTGGGTTGTTGTAAGAAAATTATGTTTGTTATAATTTTACCCTCATCACAAATAAAAAGTTTCCATCTACATCACATCCCTGAGCTGGATGTGTCAAATATGCATCATTCTTGAATTTCAGTTGGTGGGCCGCAACAAATCAGTTCAAGGGCCACAAATGGCCCCCGCGCCGCGCTCTAAAACTTTGAGACTTAAAGCCTTAAGAAATTAGATTTGTTTCATGAATTCTATTATACTCATCTTTGGTTGTAAATTATTTGAAGATAAAGCTAAAAAAAAACATAATCCATGATACTAATTACTTTATTTTAGCAAAACATGGTAATTACATCATTAGCTAACATGTATTGTAGTTT
The DNA here is from genome assembly GCF_003331165.1 of Xiphophorus hellerii. Lineage (NCBI taxonomy): Eukaryota > Metazoa > Chordata > Actinopteri > Cyprinodontiformes > Poeciliidae > Xiphophorus > Xiphophorus hellerii. The sequence continues at coordinate 6,327,487 of NC_045689.1, read as the reverse complement.
ATTCTGTTTTTTGCACTTTAACTGAAGTGGATGTCAGCGAGTTCAAGCGGGAAAGTTGCTTGACTTGTGTTTAGTACATTTTTAACTGACATGTGGTTTAAAGGTTTGAAACGCTTCGGTTTGATGCAGCATCTTCACTTATTCATCTAAACGGTTCCTAAACGTTTCACAGTAAATTCAAATTGTTTTCAAGCAGGGTTACTTTTCAAACTTTTCCAGCACTTCACTGTGGAGTTAAAATAAAACTTGACTAAAGAAGACAGTTTCAATTCATTATATGACATCAATTCTTACTGCTATTACTGTTTACATATTATATAAAAACATATAAAATATGTTACCCCCTAACTTTATCCCTGACCACCTTTATTTAAATTACACAGATCAAGAACTTATTGAGCTATGAGGAATAATAAATACTCATTACATTGAACAAATCAGCTTGTGTTGAGGTAAATTACCTCCCTGCTCAAATTAAATGTGCAAATATTATGAAAATGTTTAATTTTTACATGGTTTTGTACTTCCGTTTGAGTCTTTGCTGATCTAAAGATAGTCCAAGCACTTAAAAAAAAACCCAGTAAATTAATTTTTTTGGTGTCTGAAAAATGAGTCGTTTCAAAAACCTTCTGAAAGCAACGTCACAAATCAGTAGCCACTGCACCGTTACCTAGCGACCACAGCAGAGTTCCGCCCGTTACCTAGCAACCCAACCTGAGCGCCAGCATGTTTGGCCAGCTGGTTTATGTGCCATTTAGTGGCTACGTATTGTTGCTGACTTAACAAAAACCACTTGCTGCATTCTTGTTGGTTGCGCAGAAGCCTCTATTAATGCTTCTCAAAGACGTACGGTTGTATAATGGCTCATCTGTTTGCAGCCATTTTTACAGGTGAGTGTAAATGTTGGGGTGGGGTGTGGCCAGGAGCAGCTTATTTAGATTTAAAGTGACAGGAGACCCTAAAACATCTCATTCTGAAAGGAGCTTGAGCTGAGCAGATTCAAATCTCATCATCTAAGAATGATTTTGTGGAAAAAATGTAATTCTTTAGCCCATATATCTATCCTAACCTATTGAAGGAAGCATAAGGGGTCACCTTTATGCACAAGATAATCACCTGAACTTCTCTAAGGAGTCTTTAAAGAATGTCAAACCTTTCCAAACCTTGAAAAACACTTTTTTAAAAGGATTTTTTAAGGATTTCAGTCACTAAAATCCAACTTGCATCTAGGAAATCATCTTAAAATACAGGAACCCAGCAGGATCCCTGGTGATGACACAGGAGAAAATAAACACAAAGCCTGGATCCCCTCAGGGGAGGGAAACAGATCAGAGTTATCAGGCGGCTAGCACCTGCACTTTGTTTTCTTTTTTTAACCCTCTAGCCTGTAGGAACTACTTAAAGCCCCATTTACCCCCGTCATGCGGGGCAGGGCCCACATCCCTGTCGTACCGGGTAAACGGCGACAAAAGCATCAAAGAGCCGGAGGGCAGAGGAAGAACAGGTCACCACTTGGTGGAGAGGGCCCGGCCTGTTCGCTTCACAATGCCGCGCCAAAAGCAAACAGAAGCTCATGGATTTGATAACAGGCACCGATCGGGTAAAATTAAACCAAGGATTCATGTAAAAACAGGGTGAAGCAGATCAGCGGGGCGGAAGAGAAGGAGCAAGTCTTTTCTGGAACGGTGGTCTAATCTGACCCGTGCTGAATGCCCCGAACCTGTCTGCACTCGCCCCGCGTCTCACCGACCGACGATCCGCAGCGAACACATTCCTCCGTTCCACAGAGAGACGAGGAGCAGGAACCCGAACGAGACGGCGGGTAGTTCAGCACGGAGGGACGGGGGCAGACGGGTAAAAAGAGGGCAAACAGCCACGCCTCGATTTCCTCTTCCTCCGCTTTTAGTTCAGCTCAGGTACCACAGAGTATCAGAACCACTCAGAAATATTTTTATAAAATTACAAAGAAACACGTATGACAATAAAGTCAATATAATATGACAAACTTTATGGTAAAAATATAATTATTAATGGCTAAAATGACTTTATCCTCGTATTATTTCGACTTTATTCTTGTAATATGATGAGTTATAATTGTAATATTATAACTATTCTTGTAATATGACTTTATTCTTACATTGTTTCATCTTTATTCGTCTTATTTCGACTTTATTCTTGTAATATTATTACTTTTTTGTAATGATGTTATTCTTTAATTATATATTTATTCTAATATTATGACTATTCTCATTTTTTTTTTACCTTATTCTTGTATTATTTCCACTTTATTCTCATATTTCAACTTTATTCTTGAAGTTAGATTTCTTTTAATTACATTTTTTCTTATTATGGCTCCGTCATATTAAGGGAAGCTTCATTGATTGTTTTAAATGTCCGGTTTTCCCATGAAGCAGTATTCTATTTTTATTTTTTTCATTTACAATTCTTCAGGTACAACAACGTTTTCAAGAAGCAACTTAAACTTTCTAGTAAAAACGACGTTATGCTGAAAATTAATGCTTTAAAAAATTAGGAACTTTGACTGCAACTTTTTGAAAAAGGTTTCACAAAATCAGTAATTTTATTCTGAAAGAATCACCAAAAAACGTTGCGACATCCTGGAGGAGCTGATTATGGGCTTCTAGAGACAGGGATGTTCTGGTTGAGCCCAACACCGTCTGATTAAAGACTTTATTAGAGGAAGACAGAAAGGGAGGGAGAGAAAGACGGTGGCAGTTGGAAAGAGGTGAAGGGAGTTGGGACGAGAAAGCGGAGTTATTTTATCGAACTGTGAGAAGTAGAAACCACATTCAAGGGCTTTTGGAGGATCCACAATGCAAGCTAGCTGCTTTCTCAGTTGGAGAAATAACGTCGTCGTTTATGTTCACTTTAAAGGTATCACGATAATCATTTCATGTCAGTCGATATCAATAATTATTGATTAGTTTTTTGTTTTATATCTCTGAAATACTGCCAGCCTGGTGTCGTGACCTTTCCTGTTTTATCCACATTTTTCAGTCCATGCTGTTGTTCTTTCTTTTTTTGGTTGTTTCAAGCAGTTATGGAGAAACACAGTGGAGAAACGTTAAACTGCTGCAGCATCAGCCACTCAAAAGGTCGTTGCTAGGTAACCAAGGAATGAGTGAGTTGCTAGGTAACCGAAGAGTGAGAGAGCTAGTTGAGAGAGTAGTCGTCTTCCATCTGCCTACATATAATCAATAGCGATATATATCGCCATAGATATGAGATCATGTCAATAGATAAACGGTCCAATAGAATATTCAATATATAGAATATTTACTGAACTCCGATCCATAGCCGCACAGCATTCTGGGAGATGTAGGCAGAGGAAAGGCTTTAGCCACTCAACCTCACAGCTAGCAAAGCAAGGTTGCTGGAATCAACTAACTCACTCACTCTTCTGTTACCTAGCAACTCACTCACTTCTGTTACCTAGCAACAACTGTTGAGAATAAATAATTCTGTGTTTTTCCTTCTATCTCTTTTAGCTAGCTGCAAAGCTAAGCTAAAGGAAATGACATGTTAGGAAATGCCCTCAAAGCTAGGGCTAAAGGAACGCCCTCTTTAGAGCGTAGCTTAGATAGAGGCTAACAAAGGTAATGGAAAACTTTTGTTTGATGCCATTTTGTCCTGCTAAATCTTAAAGGTAGAATGAGAAATGGACCAGCTCCTTTATTTTGGTATTAATAAATTAATGAATTCAACTCACTGACTCTTCTTCAACTTCATACATCAAGAACTTAACATGGAGAACAGATAAATTCTCCACACAACCTACTGAGTAACTGGCGCAGCAGCAGTTTAAGGTTTCGCCACTCTGCCTCATAACTGCTTGAAAATGAATAATAACAGTGCAGAGTGAAAACTGGATGAACAGGAAAGGTTTCGCCACCAGTCTGGCAGTATTTCAGATATGTTGTTTTTTTTTAAAACTAGTCATTAATTATCGATATTGACTCATCTAAAATGCTTTTATCTTGATAAGATTTTCAGGACAGAGAAGGGAAGGAAGGAATTAAACTCCTTATGTTATGGAAAAATGGTCAACCCTCTTGAAATAGGAGAAAACTCAGGTTTTTAAGATCAATCAACTTCAGATTTATTCATTAATCGATAAGTAACGTCCCTGCTTTAAACCTGGTGCTTTTGCTACAGACACTCGAAGCATGTGTTCGGTTTCCGGACGGAGCATCAGCCGTCCTGAAGGTGACAAAGAGGCCAAGGCGGCCCCAGAGCGCTTTGACGCCAAAGTCCCTGCGTCCGCTGCCGTGGAGCGGGATCAGACTGGCGGAGGAATGAAAGGCGAGGCCCTCGGGGATCAGACAGTCACATCCCACAAAGCCCTGTTTACCAAGGACACACACACCCCCGCCTCCTCCCAACAACGCCTCTGTTCACCCAAAAGCCCGACTCTCCCCGAGTGCCAGGGCCGGGACCTGGGAGACCGCGCTAATTCCAGCCTGAGGCGCAGAGAAAGGGAGACGGAGCCGCTGAATGGTACAGTATGTGAAACCCCGTCTTAATTGGCGATTGTTCTGGAACGTCTTGTTTTTCCTGGGAATCTGCGAGGCGGCCCGGTTGTTTCCCAAGGTCCTGAACAGCGGGGATTAACCGAGGGGAGGAAACTCAATAGCGCCCTCGGACACTGGAAACAGATCTCCGAGTATCGCCGCCAAACAAGGCCACCTTCAAGACCTTTTGCAAAGCGCATGTAACTAACAACCCTGGGCCTTTGTGTGGGCCCTCTGGGCGCTTCCAGCTGATTTCACAGGCCTTTCAGCCATTAGCGCAGACAGAAAGGTAATGCTGAGGGATGGCAGGAATGCTCAATGCGGCCCTTCTTGGCCTGTTGCAACCAGAGATAGTTCACCAAAACGAACGGAATGACAAAACCTGAAATTGAAATAAATAAAAACGGTGATTAAATGGGAAAAATCTATAACTAACTGGAATTATATTGTGCGTTTATAAAACTGAAACTATAGCCATGCTATAAAGACTTAGCTATAATATCTTTAATTGTTTTTTGGATTAACCAATTCGTAATTGAATAGAAAAGGTGCTTAACTGGCATTTTTTTCTTATATAATGTGAACCAAGTGAAGCTAAAAATGTAACTTAAGTTTTGAGAAAAACAAATAAGTTTTTTTTTTTATCTTAAATACAAAATGTATAAATTTTTTATTCAGTTTTGACTTAATTACAGTCTCTGAATATGTTGTTCTTTCAGTAAATTGCCCCTTTTGAGTTTGTATCCCCCAATAAACAATTAATCTGCTACTGAATTAGGTGACAATTATTTCAAAAATTGATTAATCACAATTAATCACAATTAATCTGATTAATTGTTTCATTCATTCCTATAAAAATCAACTGAATTTGACTGCCTTGTACCAAAGTGTGTCAAGGATTACAATATGTAAACACGATTAATCAATCAGATTAATTAGAAAGAAGGGTTTTTAATCTTAAAAAAACGTAAAATTTTATCATTTTTGTACAGTCTTGACTTAATTACTGCTCTGAATATGTTGGGTTTTTTTAAAGTAACTTGTCTTTTTTAAGTCTGTATACTCAAAATAAGTTGGCGATTATTTCAAAAATCAATTAATCACTATTAATCGTTTCATCCCTACAAACATTGACTGAATTTGACTGTCCTGTATGTAACTTCATAACCGTTTTAGAATGGGAATAAAATTAGTTTCTTCAAACAGAATCTGGTCCAAAACGTGATTGTTTTAATAACTTCGGTTCGTATTCGGTTAAAGTTAACCAAAACGATCAAAACCATGAAAATATTTTTGATAACTGAAATAAAAACAGTAATTAATGCGACAAGCCTAACTGTCGGTAAGTTACGGCGCTCAATAATCCTCCTGGCGACGTTTACTATAGTTTGCAAAACAGCCACAGCAAAAGTTGAGATAAAACACCAGAAACAGTTGATTGTTCAACTATAATACATTTTTTGAAAATGGTATTTTCTGTAGACTTGTCCCAATAAGTAAATCAATTAATCGTATGCTAAATTAATACAAGCTTAATTTCCATTTGCATGATTTATTGTTTTTCTTCTTCTACCAAAATCTGAATGACAAAAAGCTCCAGTCTGGTTCTTTGGTCTCAACCAGTCGTCTTTTTTGAAGGATAATTGTATTTACAGGAACTTTATAATTAGTTTTATTTGTTGTTTCTGTTGTTTGGTTTATTTATTTTGGTTATTTAAAATGTCTTCCAGTTCCAGTGTTAAATGTTAATTATAATTTAAAGTTTATTGATCTTTGAGAATGTGTTTCTATTGATATTATATTATTTGAAAATGGTCTCCAGACAACATTATAGTTTATCGGCAAAACTTCTGAGACAACTAATGAAAACTAAACTGAAACTAAGGAACATTTAACAAATAAAAACTAGTAAATGCACTCTAAAAAACTTATTAAAACTAACTGATTTAGACAAAAGGTCACAGCGAAACTAAACTACTATAACCCTGGTTCTAGTAGACTCTAGTGAGTCTTATTCGCCACAGGAAGGGGCGGGGCCTGCGCAGGAAGTCACAGATATCAGTCCGGATTAGAGGGATGATGGGAAAACGCGCTGATGTGATCCAGAGATGAAGAAAACTTTTATCAGCAATGCCCAGCGTCTCTGGGGATGCAGGAATCAGGTCCATCTGCCATGATGATGGACTCCATCGTAACCACGGCAACAAGCTCCGTTCAGCTGTTTCCTGATTGGTTCCCGACGCCACAAACAAAACGGTTCTCAAACTGCGGTACCGGTACCACTGGTAGTACTTTGGTTACCCTAACAACTGTTTTAGTAACTTATTTATCTGATGATTAATCGGCTAAAGAAAAATTTAATTTAACCTCAATTTTTTAAACAATATTAGAAATACATTGAAAGAGTAAAATAAACAATTATGGTCTGTTTTAAAGTAATGTTTCAAATGTATGTTATGTAGGGGTGCAGCATAATTGTAATAATCAATTACAATTATTTTTGTAATTGATTATTCTGACGATTAATCGGGTAAAAAAAAATAAATTAATTTAATCTGTTCACTTTTTATACAATTCTAAAAATACATTGTCAGAGGAAAATAAACAAATTTATTTACTTTTAAAATGAGGTTTCAAATTTATGTTATCAAGGGCTGCAACTAATTTTAGTAATCAATTATTGTATTGATTATTCTGATTATTAAATAGTTAATAAAATTGGCACCTTACTTCAGATTTTTCATTTAACTTCTTAAGGTTTTTCATACAATATTAGAAATACATTAAAATATGCAAATAAAAAATAAAATATACTAAACACTAAATTACCTTTGCAAACAAGATCTTAAATTAATGTAATTTCAGGCTGCAACTCGCAATAATTTTAGAAATTAGTTTTTCCATCAATTATTCTGACGATTAATTGATTAATCTGATTTTTAAAAGTTGGCACATTGCGCAAATTTCTCATTTAACTCCTTTGCTTTTTATTCATTAGAAATACATCAAAGTGTACAAATAAACAAATAATTTTCCTTTTAAATAAGGTATCGTATGTATGTAACCTAGAGCTGCAACAATTAGTAATTGATTATCCTACCAATTATTCTGATTAGTTGGATGAAAAAGGTACATTTTCCAGATTTTTCATTTAACCTCTTAAGCTTTATTATGCAATATTAGAAATACATTAAAAGAGGCAAATACATAATTAAATCCCCTTTTTTAAATAAAAAACAAACAAAATGTAACAATATAGCTTTCCTTCAGTGACCTTGAACCAGGTGAAAATAAAACTGCCACTTGAAAAGTTTTGGGTAAAATATTTCTACAGACAAAGATGTTTTTATCTTAAATGCAGAATGAATGTGTATTTTGTACAGTTTCAGCTTAATTACTGCTCAGAATGTGTTGTTCTTTCAGCAAATGGCCTTTTTTCAGTTTGTGTAATCCAGTTAACGATTAATCGATTCCAAAATTAGTTGGCGGTTATTTCAATAATCGATTAATCGCGATTAATCCAATTAAAATTGATGTGGCTGCTAATGAACAAAGGCAGCAAAAAAGACAAGTTGAAGACCAGTAAATTGGTCTTTTCTTCTCCAGAGCAGAAATTACTGCAGAAAGGGACGGAAATCCACCGGTCCATTAAGACACCAATGCAACCAAATCCCATTCCTTCTTAGCCCAACTCCAATCAATGTCAGACTTATTCTACTGATTTCAACACAGTCAGAATGGTCATGTCATATTATTCACAAAATATGAAATACCTTCCTAAGAACTGGCTGTTCAAGCAAAGCCATTAAAACGCTAAGGTCAGTGTCCACGGTTCAGCACCGACGCAGGCAGGGAGAAAATGGCATCCACGCAAGATTTGTTCTGCAAAAATAAACTCTACCGACCGAAAAGAACACAAAGGCCACATTCACATTACCACAAAATTCTGGCTCATCTGAGGAGAGAACATGCTCCATGAACGCACAAGGCCAAAGGTAGAACATTCTGGAAAGTGAGTCGCATCACATCAGGCGTTGGTTAAAATAACAATTCAGACAAAGAGCCGAACACGGTGGAGGGAGTGTGGTGATCTGGGCCGACTCTGCTGCAGCCGCAACATCTGAACCAGAAAATCACACAGGAAAACTACATTTACTGGGTGATAAATTGTCCCAGACGTTATCGCAATAAACGATAATATTGTTTTGACACCATTTTCAAGTGATATAAAGTAATAATGGCATAATAATGCAAGAACACATTCTCAAAGATTAATAAACTTTCAGTTCTAATGAACATTTAACACTGGAACTGTAAGACATTTTAAATAAACAAAATATATACACAAAACAACAAATAAAATTAATTATAAAGTCTTCCTAAACAAAACTCTTTCAAAAAAAGGAGCTAGTTGAGACCAAAACACCAACCTGACGACTTTATCATCTAATTATTGGGAGAAAAGGAGAAAAAAGAAAAATGATAAATAATGCTAATGGAAATTTCTGAGTTTGTTTTAATTGAGCAAATTAATAGTGACAGGCTTAAGTTTAGTTCACTTGTACACTGGAAATTAGACAAAATTAACTTACAGGCAAAATATAAGAGCTTGTTTTAAGTAAATCATTCTTTATTATTAATTTTAAAAAGTACTATTTCCACAGCATATTATTTATTCTACTGTCTTATCTTGGAACTGGCACATTCAAGAATTATTTTTTCTTGAATCAAGCTCCTATATCTTGTAGAAAAGATACTTGTCAGATAGTTTTGTCCTACAAAAATATTTCCACTAAAAACTAGATAAAAAACCTCTTAATAAGATTGTGTTGTCTTTATAGTGTAAAATGAAGGTTTTGGAGGGTATTACTAAATTATTCTGAAATACAAAACTTACCAACTTAAATTTAAGACTTTCTAAGACCATTATGAATGAAATTTAAGCCCTCTGTCGCGACAGAAATGATGAAAGCTGCAGCTCTGTTTTCTTTTGGTTCCTCCTTTTCAGCTGCATCTCCCTTCAGAGTAACGACTTTGTTGAAATAAATTTCTTAAAAAGCTAAAATTGGAGCTTGATCATCGTGTTTAAAATCTAATAAACCTCTGATTTCTGAATTTATGTCGCACCAAAAGCTGAACTTAGACCACTGCTAGCAGTAGCATTGCTAACAGTTTTCTGTGTTAAGCTTTTCAGTAAAAAATTTACTTATGTAGTTTGGCAACAGATGAAATCCAATGATAAACGATAAATTTGCACCTAAACCATAACAGACGCAAAAACCCCCCAAAAAACTAGCTGACTAGGTAGGAAGGTTAGCATCTAGCTAGCAGTAGCCTACGAGTTGCTTGAAAGAAAAAATTAAGCAAGAAAGGAATAATTTAGAACTACATAGAGCATTAAAGATGAAATTGTTCTTCCATATCAAACTTTACAGCCTGTGATGAACGCATCAGATTTTTTGATTAATTTAAGAATTTAAAGTCTTAATTTTAGACTTTTTAAGAATGCGTGAATCCTTCGTAGGAGAAACTAGGATAACGCTGTAAAAAAAACAACATAAAAATACTAAAATATCTCCAAAGCTATGTGGTAGATTCATATAACAAGCTGGTAGGTATTTGGGAGAAATTTCAAATATCAAATTAGTTTATTACTCTGAAACAATTGTGTTAAAAATGCGTGAAATGTAAAAAACCTCCATTTTCTAAAAATTAATTGACATGGACTTTGCAAGTCTGCACCCTTCAAACCTTTATTTACTTTTTAAAACCTGTGCAGCAAAACGATAAACATCCAGGCAGTGCAGAGTCTAAAACGCCTGCAGAGATGAAACTGCTTGGTGTTGCTTTTGGCGTTTTGTTTGTTGCTCGACAGGAACGAGAAAGAAAGAACTTTTCAGTCGTCTGTGTGATGAATGGACTCTGAAAGTATGATAAAGCTAAAGCAACGGCTGTAGATCCATGGAGGGGAGGATTTATGTGACTGCGAAAACTTGAACCCCCACAAGCAGACGGCTCAACCAAAACAAACACGCAGAAAAAAAAAGAAAAGAAGTTAAAATATAATTAGTCTTCTTCACCGAATCCACAAATCTTTTGCAAACAAACCAGCTGTCTTACAAGCCTGAGGACCTCAAGATAAATACTTGCTCCTAAATAGAAAGTGTGAACACTTTATTTAGGCTGTCTAAATGTTTATCCGTCTCCATTTGTAGCACATCTTGTTGTGCGTGCGGCGATCGCGAAGCAAACTCAGAGGGAGATAAATCCACACATCTGGCCCTTAAAATAAAGACGGAACTCCTTGGAAAGCCGTTTCTGATGCCAGAGGAGTTTTCTGTGGAAGAAACGACCACAGAAAACAGGAAAACGTTGCATCTCTTACAGATACCCACCAGCTTTGTCAACAAGGTAGGAGTGTCTGCTCCAATCACTGCAAAACACAAAATCTTTCCAAATATTTTTGGTCTGGTTTCTGGTGTAAAGATCTAAGTACACTAAACGTAAGAAAAAACTAACTTAAATATTTCAGTTTGTTTGGAGTCCATAATTCCTTAACATTCATGAAAAAGTACTAGAGAGATTATTCAGTTATAACATGGGGAAAGTGTCTTATGAGTGAAATAATCTAACAGTGGAACTAGTTCTATTCCTATTCAATATTGAAGGGCACATATCATGCAAAATTCACATTTTGCACATTTTTTGGTCTCTATCGCTTCTGAAAACATTCCAAGTGTTTTATTTTAAAAAAATACCCGCCTGTTTTTTTGGCAATAAATTAATATTTTTTGGTGTCTGGAAAATGTGCCGTTTCAAAAACCGAATGCAACGTCACAAATCAGCAGGAACTACAGGTCATCTAGGAGCCACAGACCGTTACCTAGCAACCCCAGTGGAACGCCTTCTGTCACCTAGCAACCCACACTGAGTTCCAGCATGTTCAGTCAGCTGGTTTTACTGCTGTATGTGCTGTACAATGGCTGCTGGAGGCGACAAGGGTTTAGTTGCTGACTTACAGTTGTTTTGTGTTGATTATAGACATATCCTAACCTCTTCAAGGAAGCATAGCAGGTCATTATTTATTTAAAACAAGCTCTTGTAACTTGTAAGTTGGATTTTTCTTGTTTCAAGTGTTCTAAAACATTTGCACTACTGTGGAAACTAGACCAAAAATACTTAGTAAGATTTTGTTTTTGCAGTGCAGAACCAATCTGAATTAGATTATTCGGCTCACTTTAAATATCTTTTATAAATAGGGGTTTCTGCTGCTCCCTGAAGGGCCACATGTTGGTGGAGGGAAGGCCCAAAATGGCACCCGCAACCACAGAACCAGAGGCAGGCAGCGGCGGTCTCCATGCTGCCTCTCGCTCTGATCTGGGAGAAAAACAGCCCTTCAAACAAGACGCCTGTTTGCCAGCTAAAAGGGGAGAGCCAGTCCCTGCGTTGGCCCTTAATATAGTCTCGCTGATCTGAGCGTCGGCTTCTAGAGCGGCGCAGGCATTCCTGTCCCTGCCGAAAACCCGCCCCACTCAGATGGGACTCATTGGTTCGGCGTTTTGGGAGTAGAAAGCTGCGGTCGCTAGCGGGCGGGCGGGCGGGCTCCTGGGGGCCTCGGCGCTGAGGTGACGGACCCACTGAACGGGGTCACTTACAGGAAGGGAAACAGAAATGAATACTGCAAACAGGAAAAGCCAAAGAATGCAGAAGAAAGAAAAATCGCGTCACATCTCCTCTGGTTCACAAGTTCAGCGCCAGAGTTTCTCCTTCCTGGAGGGGAAAAGTTAAGAAAACGACAGAACAATGGCGGCCATCAGTCTTCTGTTGGACGATTTCAGTTTGATTCTGGCAGAACCGCAATGTACGGGTTAAGATCTGACCAACATAAAAACACGGGAAAGAGACAGTACACCCTCTTTTGGTACTAAATGTTTTATGAACCAGGGCATATTAATGAAAAATCTGGTTTTTACTAAATCTTAAATGTATGGAACTTAGAGAAACAACTAATGATTATTTCAGTAAATCAATTATTCTGACGATTAATCGGAACATTTTGGGGCTGAATTGGCACATTCTGCACATTTTACCTCTTAACCTTTTTATACAATATTGGAAAAACATTAAAAGAGGCAAATTAGCAAATACTTTTCTTTGTTAAATAAGAAATAAACTATTTATTGTCTAAAATGCAATAATATACTGTAGCTTTCCATAGGTGAATTTTAACCGAGTGAAACTAAAACTTTGCCCTTGTTGAGTTTTGTGTAAAACATATTTGCTGCTCTGAATATGAGAAGTATCTGAATTTGCCAAAAAAAAAAAAAAGACAAATAACCTTTTAACCTTTGTACTCCAGTTAGCGATTAATCGATTGCTCAAATAGTTGATTTCAATAATTGATAAATCACAATTAATTATTTCAGACCTAATGTAATTAACACAAAGTGTTAAAAAAACACAATTAAATGCAGACAGTTAACGATTTATCGATTACTAAATTAGTTGATTATTTCAGTTATCGATTAATTGTTTCAGCCCTCCTGTAATCTAACCTCAAACACAAATGGATACAGATTTTAGGGATGCCTATATCAGCACTAACATCAGGATTGGCGGATGTTTGTCATTTTTTTTTAAACATATCAGTATCGGCCCAATAAATAAAACTGGATCAATATTATCAACAGATATTTATTTCCATTTTATTCGTTTCTGGTGGAGGAAGTTATTTGTCTGGTCATGTGACGGTGATAACGCAGCGCAGGACTGTGGGGGGTTTAACCTACGCAGCGGTAAAGTCAGTGGTGAGGTAATTTTTTCAACCCATATAATTAGATTCAGGTTTGGACTTTGACTAGGCCAATGTAACTCCTCCAGTTTGGGTCAAGCTTCAGTCATCAGACTCAAATTTGACTTAAATTCACATATAGAGGAGCTTGTGGTAGATTTTTAGTCTACCTAGCTCCTGCTGCTGATTAAGCCCATATCACCAACCTTTCACCACCGTGCTCGACAACTGATGACTTGAAATAGTTTTTAAAAGTCCTGATGACCCCTTCCGGATTGATGCTGCCTTTGCAGTTTGCTAACCTTTGTTTCCACACCAGCAAAACAAAGTAAAACCTGTTACTTTCGTAGAAAGTCAAACTCATGACGATCAATTAATAAATCCAGCTGATTTAAATGCTGTTTAAATGGTGAACTCCGTGGAAGCAGTGGGGGTGTGCTTAATTTTCATTTTCCCTCTTTGTTTAATAAATATTGTCAGTAGAGAATCTGCTGCAGTCTGGGTTAGATTTAAATGTTTATAGAAGCAGATAAGTTTTATTCTGTCCAGAAACATAAAAGAGGACATATTTTTATTTTGCAATGGTTGTAACATTTTCTTAGAGTAAAAAAAGAAGAAGAAGCAGCAGCAGCATCCCCTACTGCGTCAACTAAACCGTTCCTGGTGCATTTTCATTATCTAAAGCTGCCTGGATGGTTTATTCTTCCTCATAGCAGCGGTGTGTGGTACTGATCCACATTCCCTTATCATGCTGGGAACACACAAACGCACACATATACATTTAGCAGGAGCCTGTATTCCCATTACATTAACACAAACCAACCCATCTTTTGCCTCCGCTGCCTTTCAGTGGCTGCCTCCCAACATCTGTTTCTGCTGCACCAAAAACTGTTTGTTTGTCTTAACAATTACGGCCCGATGTTTCTCATTTCATTTCTCCAATCTCTCGAAAGCCATTACCCGGTTTCAGGTCCTTTTCTGCTCCAAACTTTCAGAAACTAGATCCAGTCATTTGTTGGGAACAAGCGGTCAGTGGACGCCTCTGACATTTCAGGAAGCGTCGGTTCAGAGGAAGCGCACGGGTCGTCTGAAAACCCGACTTGGTTACGCACAGGAGACTGTTTGGATCGTCTGTCAAACTCGGATGGGGGTGAGGGTGGAAACATTGAGGAGTTTTGAAGGAGAGAAATGTGTTGTCCAGATAAAATAATTACACTGCGAGTTCTGAGCCGATAAGAAGTGCTACAAATGACAGAGACACAAACATTCAGCTACTGCTTTCACCCTCAATCCAGCGCACACAGTTTCAAAGTTGGTGGAGAATAAAGTCACCAGCACATCTTTGCCAGCGACCCCAGTCTCAAGGCTGCCGGGTGTTGTCAATCAGCACCAACCGGCTCCCTGGCCCGCTGCCCAACGTGCCCCTCTCTCCGTCTAAAACGACCCTCAGGTTCATGTATCATTCACAAGTAGCTAACAGAACAAAAGTCAGCATTAGAAACCAGTTAGGGCTACAGCTAACAATTATTTTAATATTGATTAATCGCTTAAACTAAACTACTTGAAGAATTTTGACTATTTAACATATTTAGACAAAGGTGTTTTTAATCTTAGATGCAAAATTTATATATTTTTTAACAGTCTTGGCTTTATTACTGCTCTGAATTAATTTATTATCTCATCAAATGGCCTTTTTTGAGTCTATATACCCCAGTTAACGATTAATTGATTAATGAGTAAGTCTGTCATTATTTAAATAATTGATTAATCACAATTAACTTGATTAATCACAACTGGACTGATTGTTTCATCCCTACTTTGATGTGGCAGCTAATGAGAAAAAGCATCAAAAAGATGATTTGTTCATGAGGTGGGTGATACGGGTTAACGATTAATCTGATTAATCGTTTCATCCCCTGGTGGGATGAAGCAAAGTGTAAGTATTCTGTTATTGTACTTAAGTACATTTTTCATGTACATGTACTTGTGGGTACTTTTGACTTTTCTTAATTTTACATTTAGGGTGTTTTCACACCTGACCATCCGGTTCGACTCGGTTCAATTGGGGACCAAAATTACAATATTTGCTATATTTTCAACTTACTTTCAATACTTATTATTTTTAAAAGCAAGTACTTACTTTTACTCAAGTGAAATATTCATGTGGTACTTTTACTAGAGTTTATGGTTACCTGTTTATTTGTAGGTCTAGTTAAGTACACCGTTTCCCTCCAGCACTGTTAGAAACTACAGCAGCGTGACTCAATCGCAGAGCAATGAGAGGTGTCAGAAGTTCAAACCAAGCCAGGTTTTTAAGTTTGGGAATGACTGCCTGGAAGGTCAAACACCAACCATAAAACAAGCCTCTAAATTCCTCTGTGTTGTAGCTGAGCTCACTCCCTGTCCGAGATTAAGTTTCCCTCTCTTATTAGTTAAATGGATCCCAACTCCAAACACTTTAGTAAATAAACAGGACGTACTCCGATACACTCCTTGTAAACATAATAAAAATCATAAGGGTTAAGGAGACATGTTTTGATGAATGACAACCACCTGAGATCTTAAAGTATTAAGTGTTTTCCAGGCGCATTGTGTTATTTTACAGCACAATCAAGTAACTATACATTTCATCCAGTTATAAAAAAGCTGTATATGTCAAACATAACTTTAAAAGAATTAATTTCACATCTGACGCCTTGAATTCGGGCCTCTGTCTCTTTAAGAAGCTCCTGCTCTTAACGACACTTCAGCACAACAATGCTCCTCATTATGCCGTTTACAGCCGATCAATATGCAGTTTGTAGACAAACTCAAACATACATGAAGGAATCAAAGCAACATTAGGTTTGTTTTTGATGAGGGAATAATATTATAACACGGCATAAATCTAAAAAAAGTTGATTTTGCGTTTTACCTCCTCCGTTAGTTTTCCGTTAGATTCAAAACTACAACCTCAAACAAGAAAACTGGAGCATATTTTCTTCTCTTTCATGAGCCATTTTCTTTAGCATACACAAATAAAAATCAGAAACTAATCAGCCATCCTGACGAAAACCTGAAATCGGTCCTGAATGGTCCATTTCTATGAAGAACAGTGCAGGTCCTTAAAATAATGGCCAGTTTCAAACGCTGTTGTTGAATTTGACACCATAATAAAATAAAGAAGCAAAACACAATTTGGAAAATTCAAATCCATTCACATTGGGACGAGCATTCGGGTTTGCCTAATGGCTTGAAAAATTAAGAGAAATTATCAATCAGACTCACTGATTTCCATCTTAAATCATTTGTGAGAATAATGCCACCAGCTAATCGTTAGCTGCTTACTGTTAGCATCAGCTTTCAAGCTTCTTGGTGGAATCAACTTATGCCACCATTTTATTTATCGAGACTTGAACACATTTGACCGCATCTTGTGACATAGACAGAGAAAAAGGAACAAAAATTAATAAAATAAAATAAAAAAAAGATCCAAAATCCAAGCAACGTAAGAAAATATTGACTGGCTAGTTGTTAGCAGCTAACAGTTAGCATCTGTGTTTTGTCTACATTAATGAGCTATTTTACAGTTTCTACAAAGTTTGGACTGCGTTTGATCGTCCGAATCTAATGGACAGTGATGCTAGTACTGAGAGATTTACAAAATTTCTAAGAATCTCTTAATAATAAGGCAAGAAATTAACAAGTTGCCTGGTTGTGTTGACAGAGTCAGCTAATAAAGACGTCTCATTAGCCTAGCATGTTATACTGGGTTACATAAATACTGGAGTCCCTTTTAAAAAGTTTCATTGTTTGTGCAGAGTGTTCAAGATACCAGGAAGAAAAAAGGAGCAAAACGATGACAGGAAAAATTCAAATGGTTTGTAAGCACTGTAAAAACACAGTTAGCATCTGATTCAATCTTAGGGATAGTTTAAAGTGTTTTAAGAGTCTGGACTGGATTTGATCATGTCTAGTTTAAAAACTACACAAATATTGGCCAGACTTGATCTCTATAATTCTACACTGAATGGAGAGCTTTTAAAACTTTGTTAAATCTTAATTTAATTTGTGAAAACATAAAAATGGGACATAAATACTGCTTTAGTGGCTTTATGACCGTGTAAAAAAATGCAACATATAGACTTGTCAGAGCTGGACTTCAGTATATAAAAATCTTTATCACTCTGTTTTGAAAAGTTTTAGTTTTCCCTAAATTATTGCTGAAATATTAGCTCTCATTTGACACGCCTGGTCTTCAACCACTAATCCATCATGCATTATTAAAACGAAGAGGTAGTTAAGGTTGTTATTATAAAAAAGACATCACACAAAAATACACTTCTATTGCTATTTTTTCCTCTTTTTTTGGCATTAACTAAGAAAGGCACAAACAGTTACCTCATGTAAAGATCATAACTCACATATGACCTCACTTCCTGTTTTTTTTTTTAACTTTAAATGAAACCTCAGCCATAATTTGTCGTTGCTGGTGTGCACGTGGCTTCACGAACATTAGAAAAAAGAAAAAATCAAGAGAGCCATTATGAGAGCAGAGGCTGGTATCATTACACATGCTTACATTCAAATTGCCCACTTAGCATAGTTTTCCTACAGAAACATGTGTTTATCATTAACGAGCGCCCTAATAGCTCAAAGATTATTCAGGCCCTCTTAATGGCGCGGTTGTGCTTTGTGCAGGTCGGTCTGATAAGAGCCAGGGCCACTAATGGTTTATTAATTCCCCCCAAAAAAGAGAAAAAAACCCCACTTTAAAAACAGTTTAGAAAAATTAAAAATACTCTGACATCTCATTCAATCAGCGTCACGAAAACTTAGATGTACTGAAGAGGAAACAATTAGACAAAAATACTCAACTAACTGGTTTACTGGGTTTAGAATAAGGCAGCTATTGTTGAAATAATTCAGATTTTTTTTATATACATCCTGTTTTTCAT
This sequence comes from Xiphophorus hellerii, assembly GCF_003331165.1. Taxonomy (NCBI): domain Eukaryota; kingdom Metazoa; phylum Chordata; class Actinopteri; order Cyprinodontiformes; family Poeciliidae; genus Xiphophorus; species Xiphophorus hellerii. Next base: position 6,309,227 of record NC_045689.1, on the reverse strand, counting down.
GACAAAATGCAATTTGCAGTTATGTTAAAGTTTACAAACGCATCTGTACTCACAATTTGTTGAGAGGCTTTCATAATAGCAAATTTCTTTGACCATAAATAGAGGAAAAAACAGCTGCAAGTGAGAAATGCTCCGTAATTTAGCAAAATTATCAAGTCAATTAAGTTAAAGTGAGGTAAACTGAGGGAGAGAAGCTACAAAAAAAAGCAAATTACTGCAAAAACAAAAGCACTTTGCACCAAAACGTGATGCTGGACCCAACGAGCGAGCCTCTCTGCGTTGGTCAAAAGCAGCGCAGGGATCTGAAAGCCATCGGAAGCGTCTTCTTGTCCCCCACCCGACGCAACAATGCATGTGCAACTGTTTGAACTTGGGGAGGGATTTTATCTGAGAGCAGCCATGTGTGTCCCACTGACTGCATGTCACGCATGTGGGAGAGAAAGAGACAGATTCCAGAAAACGTCCCGTAGAATCCGCCAACATGGGACAAAAATCAACGTAAATGACAACAAATCAGGAATCGATTGGAAACTGGTTTAAAATCACTGATTGTAAGATTCGTTTTAGGAATCTCCCAATTAAATCTCAAATAGATTGGCAAATAACCATTAAAACTAAATGGTTAAACCTTTTTCTGGTTTATGCTTTGAAATACGTTCCCAGTAAACATTCCTGTTAAACAAATGATGACATCTTCATTTAACTTGGCGTACTTAATGCGCTACATTTTGCACCTTTTGTAACACCAAAGTACTTATCTGAAATGATAAAAGTTTTCCATCTCTGGAGGAAACTAGGGAAAAAAACCCCACCAAATGTTGACGTTCTGGTTGGTGGTTGACGTTGGCTGTTGTGATGAAATGTAAAGGTAACACTGATGTGTTCAGGGCAACATGTTTGTCCTTTTTAAACAGACACTTTCAGAAAAACAGCCTGCAGGAAATCTGCTTTCTACCAGAGTGCAAGACGACTGTTCAAGACTCAATAGTGCCTTTTATGGAATATTTATTTAAGCTTTTGTTTTTCTTCAAGTCGTCCCAGAGAGCAGCAGCAATAAGTTGCATCTAAATTTCAACTTTTTGAATTTGTTTAAAGGACCAAACGCCAACATATAAAACAGATTTAAAGGGGTTTTAAAGTTGATCAAGTTTTCTATTGCAAGTCCAAGTTCATTTAACTGGATGCCAGAGACTCTGTGGGCATTTTCTCTGTTTATATGGAGCATAAAAAATACAACAACCTTCCCCTCTTGATGCTGTGCACTGCCAGTCCGCTGGCTGAAACATTTCCTTTGTGTAAAAGAAAACTAAATCTTATGTTTGGAAAACATTTTCCATGGTAAAAAACATAAAGCGTGAAAACTAATGGAGGTTTTGGGAACGTTTAAAACTGAAGCTGCAACTGGACTGACTACCTGAGCAGATAGCCTGACTAATTAATCATCATATCATCTTTTTATCAAACTCCAGAAAAGCAAAGAGCAGCAAAAACGGTTCAGATTCTGTTAATTAAACACTTAGAAATTACTCAACAATTCAAACAGGTCTTTATTTTCTGTTGTCTAAACTAATGGAAACACCAATCAGTTTGGGGAATGGTTTAAAACTACAGCTGCATGTGGACTACCTGAGCAGAGAGCTTGACTAATTAATCATCAAATATCATAATGTTATCTTTTCATATTCCAGAGAAGCAAAAAAAAAACTGTAAAAATTGTTCATATTCAGCTAATTAAGCACCTAAGCTTCAAACAAGTGTTTGTTTTTCTATTATTTATCTTTAATGTTTGCATCAAAAGCAAAATAAAGGCATATTGGAGATAAACATACTTGCTTTTCTGTTTTAAACCATCAGCCAGACTTATCTTAAGTTCACGTCACTCCTGATCAGAACTTTTACAAATCAGCATTATTTCCTTATAAGATGAAGGGCTTGTTTCAAGCTGTGCCGAAACGCAAACATAACGCAGAAAATCAGGCCAGCCCAGCGCATAATGCATGCATTCAGAGGCAGAGTCCATAATGCTGCACCGTGGCTTCATACACAAACTGTGTATTAACTCGGAGCAGCGCAGGGACGCCCCCGTTCACCAGAGTTAACCAAACACCGCAACCACCGCTCCTTTTAGCGTCACCTTTCTTTTGTTATTCCCAGACCAGCTCCTCCGGCCCCGGTGCGCACACCGACCCTTCCCCCGAGCCCTCTCCGCCTGCCTTACCTCTCTTCCAGGAGGGCGAAAGCTGCGACGCGTCGGGTCCCTCAGCAGCGGCCAAACGCATTATTCTGATCCCAAATCCGTGCGGGGCCCTCCATTAGAAACGGGCTCAAAGTGCGCGGTGACGGGAGGAACATGAAAACTCTCGGAGGTGGAAAGTTTTGTTTTCCTTTAAGACCCGAAAAGCAGCGATTGGCTTCGGCGGCCAAGGTGCGCCAACTTCCCCCAGTCTGGTTCTGGACTCGAGCTTTTCGGGCCGAAACCGCTTGTTCCGGTCCCGTTAAGTGCAACTTCTAACTTCTACCTTCTGAGTGCAACCGTCTCTACTGCTGCCTCTTCCACACACGCATCTTTGAGGGCAGTCAGTGTCGAGTTGCTCAGCAAATCATGGCAGCGACCCGGCTGCTCGTCAAACCAGGAATGTCCCAGCCCCGCAGCTCGGCACGGCTCCTGGAGAGGGCAGGGAGGAGGCGGGGAGGGAAGGAGCTGTGCATTAACAAGTTTTACAATCTAACGAGAAAATAACTTCCTCCTTCCCCCCTCGGAGCACACGTGTGGACATCGTTAAGGAATCACCTAAGCCAGGGTGTCGCACTCATTTTCATTTCGGGCCGAATGAAGATCACGAATGTTTTCAAGAACCGCGTTACAAACAGGTCCAGCTGACAAACAGTAAGAAGTTTAGTAGGTAGCTGTCCCTGCAGTCCATAAGTACTGAGAGTTGGGTGGTAACTTTTACTCAATTACATTTACATGAGTAACTTTTTAGAAAAAATTTACTTTTAGGAGAATTTCTACTACTTTCTGCTCTTATTTGAGGAAAATTTCTGGATTTTCTACCCAGTGAATAAAAACAAACATGTTTTTATCCAAAAATTCAACACAGAGTGTGACACAGACACACACCTGCAGTTTTTGTTAAAGTTTCATACGTTTTTTTCTTGAAAGAAACTGATTTGGAAACATTTCTTTTGCCAGATTTTATTATTTTTTGTTACTTTTATGAATTACTGTCATTTTTGTCCTTAAAAAGCCAGAATTTCCACTTAACTTTATATTTTGGTCGGTCTGATGATGTAATTTTTAAATATTAAATGAGTGTTAATTTGATTGTCTCTGTACTTTGGTCGCCTTTTTACCAAATAACTTTTTACTGGAGTCGTTTCTTGGACGCTACGTTTTACTTTGACTTGAGGACATTTTTGGCTCCTCTGCCAAACTGCTGGTACTGAACTTCTTTTAGCATTCATCAGTGCCTCCATGATTTCGCAATTGTCTTTGTGACTTTTTGCAATCAAAATCACAGATTTTCTCTCTGTCAATTATGCCTGTGTATGTGCTGCTTACACCCTCCCCTTTTCTCTCTGCTAAGCTACAGCTAGTTCCCCATGTCAGAGCCTGCCGTGAACGCTAAGGCTAGTTAGCATAGCCACTGATGATGGCAGAGAAATGGTTTTTCTAGAATTGTAATTTCTTTCTCTGCCGTTAACAACTTTAGCATCACATTCACAGGGATGATTGACAAAGCTAAGGCACTTGTAAAAAACTGGATGGACTGACTGATGTAAGTTAGTGTCTGGAGTCTGGAGGGCCATAAAAAAGCTACGGCGGACCAGATTTGGCCCCTGGGCTTTGAGTTTAACACGTGTGACCAAAGCATTTTAAAAAGATCAATATAAAACTCCCCACCAATAATCAAATCAATATTAAACAACCGAGTCAAAAAGTTCAAATTAAAATAAAAAATTAAACTTAAAAATCTTAGAAGTAATACTTCTGTTGCCAGGTATGTCAGTGTTAGTTAAAAATGTGAACTAACTCATTTACATAAAGAGTAAATAGTGTGTAGGTGTGTGTGTGCGGGGGTGTGTGAGGGTGTGTGTGTAGGCGGGTGTGTGTGTGTGCGGGGGTGTGTAGGCGGGTGGGGGTGTGTGAGGGTGTGTGTGTGTGTGTGTTAGGATCAACAATGTGTCAGGACAGGGTCCATTACTTTTGCTGTGATGTCGTCATTTTGTCAATATTTGTTTTCCTTCACAAATAAAGTTTAACCGCCCATTAGAGGAGGGTGGATTGATCCAGAATATCAATAATATTGATACCAAATCGGTATCAGATAGATACTTTAGTTTCAGATTCCTTTTTGAAATTTTGTTTTACTTTTGCATTGGAGTTTCTAAGTTCCATAAAAACGTATTTTGCTTAGATTTGCTCTCAAATGAAAATGTTTTGCACTTTGTTTATTTAGAAAACAATGAACTCACGTTCAGGTGCATAACAAGGACATTGTCAGACCAGGATACCCAGCAGGTGCATCAATTTCTCAAAACTCTGAGCTGGTGATATTTCATAGGGAAGCTTGTTAAGCCTCAGGGCTTATTCCATCACACAATAATTATCTAAACTATCTGTTCTTCTCTGTTAACAAATACTGGCGCCTTGCTGTGGTATGTATGGTGAGGCATTGTCTCTATCAGCCTGCAGGGACCCCAAGGACTGGTTCTGCAGAAACTCTCTAGCCTTCATACGCTAACAGATTGAACAATACTAAAGTGGTTAAATGAGTAAAAGAATTAAATAAAATTGTTAAGAGAAATAATAAAACAATTTTCACTTCACACACTTTCTGTTTAAGACCCCAGTTACAAAACACTGCATCAAAGATTGCTGTCATCTTTATTTAATGTGGAATAATCTGTTTCTTTTTGAAAACAGCTCAACAAAATAAACTGTGTTTCTGAAAAGTCCTCTGCTGTTTAGACAGCCTGAGTGTTCTGCAAACCATTCCCCTGACTTGGAGAGACGCCTGCTCAGAAATGCAGCAGAGAGGGAGCAGTCGGAGGCAAACAGTCATCTGCTGTGCGTATGGGCATGAGTAAACAGCATAATCAGCTCTGAAGAAGCACTTATGTGTTCCAGTGTGTGTTTGGTGGCCCACCCTGCTGCAGGCTGCAGGTGCAGCTCGCCGTCTGACAGAGGAGGCTCCAGCAAGGTGTCAGCTTGTCCTCCAGAGGTTAGACGAACTCACTGGGGGTCTTCGGTTGGTCAAGGCCAAATTCAGCAAACCTTCAGCCACAGCAAAGTTTTGCGAAATAACTTTATGGATATGTGCTGCTCAGTGGAGGACATACAGAGCCCACTGCACTGAACCCCACTGAAAACCTCCTGGTTTTTCCACAAAATGCTGATTTCTGACTCTTCCTGAGTTAAAACATCAGCATTGTTGTTTCTAAATGAATATGAACTTGTTTTGTTTGCATTATTTAAGGTCTGAAAGCACTGCATCTTTTCCGTCTTTTTCTGTAATTAAATACTAAATTTCTGCTTGGAATTTCAGAGTTATGTTGTCAGCAGTTCATAGAATAAAAGAACAAAGTTAATTTTACTCAAACAATTACCTATAAGGAGTAAAACCAGAGAAACTGATCATTTTAAGTGTCTCAGTATGTCACCGTTTACATCCTTATTGTTTATTTTGTATTAATAAACACGGTTATTTTATTTGAAAGCTTGCATTAAGGTTTGTTTATGTATTTATATTAAAGTAAAAACTCGTTTATCCTTCCCTCCTGCTAAGCTCCTCTGGCTGCTTGTGAAACTTCACTGTAAAAACATAAAATCTTACCACCTATTTTAGGTCTAGTTTCTAGTGCAAATATTTTAGTACACTTGAAATGAGACAAAACTAACTTACAAGTAACTTTTTTTGGAAAAGAAATGGGAGCTTGTTTTAATCAATAATTCCTCAGTATTGATGAAAAGGTGCTGGTTCCCCTGGGAGGGACATTTTTCCCATGTTATATGGAAGTAGCACTTTGTCATCAATATTAAGAAATTATTGAAGCAAACACTTTATTTTGCTTCCCGAGTCACATGATCAACAGCTGGATGTTACTACTGGTGAAAACGACAAAGAAGACAACAGGAAGTGGCAGAAGGATGATGGTTTGTTTTTGTTTTTCAGACAGTGAGCAGCTGGCTCCACCAGACTCCTCACAGCATCGCACAGTTTATAAAACGTTGTGCATCATTCAAACGTGTTGAATCCAAAGCTCTTCTGCAAAACCGAATACAATTTCTCCAAAACGCTGCATACATAGTAGCTTCCATAGCCTGTTAGCGTAGCCACCAAGGAACTGTATCAACATTTGTCTTGTAACGGTAAGTTGTTTCTCTGCAATTAGCACATTTAGCAGCGCGTTCACGAGGTTGATTGACAGCTCCAAGACCCTCTTCCTGGCTCTGATTGGTTGTTTTCGTTCTGTAGCGTTGTCAGCAGTAGCAGGTGGATATTTTTACAGATTATTTGGCTAATGTTATACTGTCACTACATGGAGACAATTTTAGCAAATATGTAAATTATATGGAAACACCACAATGGCAAAAATGTGTTGTTTTCTGTTTTATATTAAGAGAAAGATGAGCGAACAACTGCACCCAGCAGCATAAACTCAATGGTGAAAACTCTTCTAATGAGCTTCACATAGTAAATTGCTTTAGAAAAGATTAATATTTTTAAGGAATCAATGTTGGCACCTCAACTTTGACTCAATATAAAATAAACTAAAATGTGCATATCTATCAAAATTTAGGTGATGGTTGAATCAACATGCAATTGTTTTTTCAACATGTGCACAATTATGATGAAAATGCAGCTACTACTGTCCGGTCTCACAAACATGTTTCTGGAAGAAAAGTCAAAGATTCCCACAAACACTCTGAAACCTTGAGGAAAGTACAGTTTGCACTTTGTTACAATTTAATTTCCTGGCCAACAGGCTAATTTCTCTTCAGGCAGGTATTCATCTCTTTAATATCTGCCAGTCTACCGGGTCAGGCGCTGGTTGGAGAAGGAGACAGAGGCTCCAGATCCAGAGGAGGAGGGAGCGCCGGGTGATTGGACACAGTCGCATGTGAAAGGCCAGAGAGAGCGGCGAGTCCGCAGGGAGCACGGTCCGCACACAAAAGCGCCAACAGAGTGGCGCTGTGGGGGCGGGAGGGGAGAAAGGCCACGCTGGGAACCAGAGCTGACAGCGCAGACACTTCTCATCCACTCGGAGCCCGGCTGTCTCTGGCCCCCTGGGGTCCAGCGCAGCTCGCCTCGGATAGCAGCAGAAACATTCCCCACGCAAAGCAGCGCTGACTCCTGGCCTACATATTCAACCGATATGGGCTTCCAACATGTCCTCCGTCCTGATCTGACAGATTCCAGCACATTTAGCCAATATGAGATTACTTGCTGACGTTTGGCTGGAAGATGCAAGCAGTTTACACTAAAATACCGACTTTCTGCACCTGGCCGCCCCGGCTGAGGAGTCACGCTAACAAGGGATTTGAGCTGTTGGGGTTGTTTGAAGTTGGGACATCCAGCTTGTTGTCGCTGGGTGTGAAGATAGCTGATCACTGTCACCAGAGTGTTTATGACCTGTGAAGCAGAGCGCCGTCTGTTGACTCCGACAGCAGGAGGCCGAGTGACGTTTGACTCCCTCAGAGCTATTAAAAACTTTCAGATAAGAACAAAAACCGACTTTTTCACTCTACAATAATAGTTTACAGCTAAGTTTTCATGGCCGCAGATTCAACTAATCATATGAAATCAGAAACCTTTAACATGAAATGAAATATTTTGTCAGTATCTCTCCTCTCTAATCGTCAATCCTGGTCGGAGGGGGTAGAGTACCAAAAATTGTAGTCAAGTAAAAGTAAAAAGTAGCCGTCCAAGAAATTACTGAAGTAACATTACAAAAGTATTTGGTAAAAAGTTTACTCAAATATTTAAAAAGTACATCATCAGATGAACCAAAATGCAAAGTTAAGTGGAAATGTTTCTATTTTAAAGACCAAAACGACAATACCTCATATAAGTAACAACAACAAAAAAAAAAATTAGGCAAAAGAAAATATTTCCAAATCAGTTTATTTAAGAAAAAATTTATGAACCTTCAATAAAAACTGCAGCTGTGTGTCTGTGTCTGGTGAACTATTGGTTAAAACATGTTTGTTTTTCATTCAGTGGGTAGAAAATTCTGAAATTTTACTTAAGTAAGAGTAAAAATACTTCATAATACAATTACTCAAGTAAAAGTAAAAAGTGCACCATAGTAAAAATACTCCTAAAAGTAATTTTTTTGTGAAAAAGTTACTCAGGTAAAGTAATTGAGTAAATGTAACTAGTTACTAGCCACTGTGCTCCTGGGAAACATGTAAAAAATCTTAAATTATATTAATCTTTTATAATGTTGCACTTAAATTTTGGGGAAAATGAAGCGTGTTTATTTAAATGTGTTTATTCAGCAAGGGGAAAAAATTACAGTAGTAAATAGGGCTGGACAAAAACGATACACACAATGTATCGCGATATAATGTTTTTTTATTAATCAATACCAGTAATTATTGATTACCTCTGGCTTCTTCTGGGTAATATTTAAAAGAACAGATAACTAAATCGACTTAAACAAATACTAGTCAGGAACTAATCAGATATTCTCTAATTAATACAGCCAATGTGGTTACACTAAGGGGTGTTTTGTTATGGAGGGAACAAATTTTACTATTTCATTCAGAGAAAAATATATTTAAAACTTCATGGCTGTTATTTTTCCCCCCAACAAATCTCTGTTTTTTGTCCTGTTAGAAAAGGTGCACACTTCTGACGTTATCTGAACAAAAGGCTGGACGAGATGGCTGAAAAACTGATTGCAGTACTAAGGTTTCATATCAGCCGATATCGATTATTACTGGTTAGTTTATTGTTTTAAATAGATGAAATGCCGCCAAACTGGTGGCATGACCTTCCTGTTTTATCTAGAAGTTTTCACTCTATGGGTTGTTTTGTTTTATTTCTAAGCGGTTATGACACAGCGAGGCAGAACCTTAAACTGCTGCTCCATAAGTTACTCAACAGGTCGTTGCTAGGTAACCAAAGAATTATTGAGTTGCTAGGCAACCAGAGTGAGTGAGCCACGTAGTTGATTCCACCAACCTAGCTTAGCCAACAAGGTTCTGCCTAGATCCTCCAGAATGAATATCTATTGATATCAATCACGTCTTTATCGCAATACATATTGTTATTGATTTATTTCAGAGTACAGTCATTTTTGGCAACCTTGATAAAAAATACAAAAAAGAAAAATTTGTTACTTTCCCTTTGAGATCAGTAAAGTATTTTTGAATTTAAAAAGTAAATAACCAATGAAAGCTCAATGCTGTTTGAATTATGCTAATTAATGTGGATCATTATTAACTGAATTAATTAGATACCATGTCTGTATTTTCCTTGAATGGACAAATTCTTCATCAGTGTAGACAGAGTGTTTGCATAGCATAGCATGAGTTTAAATTATGTCAAAATTAAATTGGTGCTTGGGGTCTTTTAAGGACAGATATAATTTGGATTGAAGTTATCAAGTTAGCATTAGCTTCTGCTGAATATGGTGTTCTTGTAGTGCGTTAGCTTTAGTGAAATTAATATTTATGATTAGTGATAACTTTTTTAGTTAGTGGAGCTCACCACTGTGACAATGCTCAGATGTTCTTTAATGCTCTTAGCTTTTGTATTTGTGTCTTTTCCTGAGGCTTTTCCTCAAATGTAAATCGTAAACCTGTTATAACCTGAAGAGATTACGTGTTGTCCAAGTTACAGGAATTATTTTTCTTATAAATGATTCATTTACTTTGGAGCTTCATCGTCACCAGGGGTGCCTATAACTATGGACGGTGCTGTGAATGTTTTTATCAGACAAGTAAAACTTTGTTCAGGAGAGGAAACATATATGCGGGTGAGGAAAAATCACATTATTTTACAGGATAGGTTAAACAAATTTCCCTTCAGAAGCTCATAGATCATCCAACTGAGGCAGGTGTGTGTCTCTCTGTGTTGCGTTCATTGGTGTGTTTTCACGGATGTGTAAAAGACGAGGGAGGAGGCGCCGTCCCCATCTGTTTTCTGCATCACGTTATCCGTTTGTTGGCTCTCTGGGAATCCCATCAGTCTGTAACGTCTCACTTATTCACACGTCTCCCAGAACTTTTCCGCATACAGTAGATCAATCCGGGTCCCTGTTGGCTCGGCGGCGACCCGGAACATCCTCTGACCGTCTCCACACCGGTCTCTCATAAATAAGCTCTCTGTCAAAAACGCTTCAGGGAAATTTCACTGGATTTATTTAGAGAAAAATTTGATGTCAAAAAAAGGAAGAAAATATTACAAACTAGGCAGCATATATAGATAAACAATTCTCAGCTTAGTAATAAATAATTAAAAAATATATAGATGTAATATTTACAGCCAGTATAATTTATTATATAAGCATTGTAATTTTTTTTAAACATTTAGCCAAATATAAATGCTAGTAACATACAAACACAATGAATACAAAGTTCAACAAGTTTACTAATATTTATTTATATTTTATATCAATATTAATATAAAATATTTGTATAATACAAATAAATGCATTTATTTGTATTTTACATAAATATATTTATTATTTATATTTTATAAGATAAATATATTTATTTAGCTAAATTAAATAAATATTTGGATATATATTATAAATAAATTTTTAGTAAATATATATACTTATAACACATTATAAAGATACATTATACTTTAAATACATATATATTCATAATAAACACCTAATAAATAAATATACATATATAATTTTTGTCATTAAAATGTATTTACATATGATTTACATAACTATTAATTATATTTTTATATAAATCGATACATACAAATATTTTATTTTGAATATTATATTTTATTAATCAGATTTTATTGGATTTAATAGATATTCAATCATTTAAACTATTATTATTATGCATATAAATATTGCTCTCTTGAACTATTGCCCTTTTCCCCTAATAATTTAAAAGTGGTTCCAAAAAAATGAACAAAAATCTCTTTGCTTTCTTATTTAACAATTCAGTAAAAAAAATGTTGAAGAATGAATCCACTAAATTGATTTTGTTACATTATGAGAGTGAAAATATGCATTTTAATAATGTACTAAAAAGAGAAGAAGACGGTTTATGCTTCTTTAATTTGTTTTTATATCAGTTGAACAACCTGTAAGTCTTTTTAAAAATCATTTTAAAAGTGTCACTCTTTACGCATTATTCATGAATGAAACCCCATTCCTCCTTAACTCCGGTTCTTCCTCTCCTCCCAGAGGCTCACGATGACCTTGTGATTTTCTCTGCAGATTACATCTCCAATTTAACTCCACCAGACCAGCAGATTAAATGTTTTCAGCCTGCAGCCACATTTATTCACATTTTTTGTTTGATTCAGTCTGTGAAGTGAAAAAAGAAAAAAAGAAAGAAATTAAAAAGCAACGCCTGTTGCGGCTAACTGGCTTTTCCAGTTCACTCCAAGTGGCATGAAGCGATGTAGAAAATGAGCCAGATGACTAGGATTAAACCTCCGAGTCCTTATCGTCTCCGGCGGCGCTGGAGTGTAACCATGGAAACAGGAAGCTAGCGGCAAACGTCCAAGATGGCCGCCAGCTTGTGAATGGGCGCATTCCTCAACGGCAGGGCGTCTGAGGCGGGAAGGAGCGGCCGGGAGCTTGTTTACCTCCACAAGGGCCAGTATAAATAGCAGCATCTGCTGCTTTAAGGACTTCCTGTCCCCAGGTTTTCCATATAACAGCCGTTGAATAAACAATCGCTTTCCCATCGGGGGTGTCGGTATAGTGGGGGTTCAGTCAAGAGCCGCGGCGTGTGGATTTTTAAAAGCCACCAGGCTGCAGTCATGAAGCTGTTCCAGGTCACCACACTCTCTTTCACTCCCACCCCGCCTGCTCATATAACCTTCACACTGAATGCAGCAAACAGCTCGTTTCCAGTGCGGTGACCACTCCCTCATGTTTTGGTTTCTAACTGCAAATACCAATCAGCAGGGCGCAAACAGCCAATTAACTGCGTCCTTAATCATTTCTTTTTGTATCTAATGACAAAAAATCTTATTAAATAAGAAATGCCAAACTATATTATTCTCATAAGCTTCTTTTTCAGATTATAAAACTTATATCTAGAGCTATTAGAGTTTAGGGTTTTTCCATTATAGTTTAATTTTATTTCATTTTGACTTGTTTGTGTAATTTAGTTAGTTTTAATCAGTTTTTAGACTGGGTATGCTAGTTTTTATTAGCTGTTACTGGTTAAATATTGCTTAAGTTTAACTTAGTTTTTATTAGTTATAGTAATAGTTAGTTTTGTCTAATTTTTTTAAAGGTCAAAGTATTGATTATGTATACTGTATATCAATTTGGTAATGAATACTCAACAGAAGAGTATTCAGAAAAACAGAACAAAAACACGGATAAAATGGAAAATTAATTAACCCAAGTCGCCATTTTACAGATGATAACTCGCATGATAACTGGATGGAAACATAGCTAACCTGACTTCACAGGCAGCAGGAGAAACATCATAGAAACATGAAATATATCAGTTTTATTTCTGAATTAGTGAAGTTTTTTTTACTACCAATGTTTAGGGAGGCTGGAGGAGTTACCATAAACATACGCCAGATAAAGAAAAGTCACATTTCTGCTACTGATTTGGTTTTGAAAATATCACCAATTGGTTTAGGTCCCAAATATTTAACTACAACAGTCGACATTGAGAGCTATTGCCATTTTCCCCCAATGTGGTTTAGAAAAATCCTTTATTTCACCTGCAAGACTGGTTAACTAGATGGTGATTTCTAGATGGGGAAATAACCAGAACAACCTTCTGAAAAATCAAACTCCAACTTTTATATTCAGAAATACACAAACACCTTCCAGTTGGCATTGTCAGTAAGGACGCGCCATCCGTCATGCTGCGTCTGTTTCAGACAAGGGCACCAAGTTGTCAGCATGCATTCCTCACAACAGCAGATTTTTAAGATCGCATTTGTCCTCTTGGAGCGGAGCGCATGCCCAAAATGTTTGAACGTTTAAACTTATCTCATTGTGGCCTCTGGAAATGGCAGGAATTCCCACAGGTGCTAAAATAATCCAGGAACAAAGCTTCATCCCAGGCCGAGCTGTAATCTCTGCATCATATTTCAGGCGTGCCATCATGCTGGTTTGGTTTTCTGGGTAGAGATAAAGAGGCTGGTGTTTACTGGAGGACAGGGCGTGACAAAATATCATTTATTTATTTTACTGTTACATTATGAGAAGTATTGATTTCACTTTTTTTAAGTTATTAGCAATCTTTGTGATTGTTTAGAGCTGCCGCCTGGAGTGGACCAAGAGAAACTGAATTGTCAGAGAATGGGATTAGAAATGCATAAATTGTGCTAATTAAAGGTTAGTATAGTTAATTAAAACTAACAAAACAACAAAAACCAAAATTGAGAAAACGTTTTGTTAACTGTAATAAATAAAAATGGTAATTAATGGGGAAAAAACTAAAAAACTGCTATTATAACTGAAACATACTGAAATTACAGATACAATCTCCTTCATTTTTGTCTTTATTAATCTACTTATTAGCTTTTTGAAATGATTTGAAATTTATGTTTTAACATCAGCTGTCAGTAGATTAAGCGCTCCATACTCCTGGCAGATAACGTTACGCTTGTCTGCAAAATTTTGGGAAAAAACACCAGATTCAGTTGGTTTTTCAACAATAACTGAATAATTTTTTTTTTAAATGGTCTCTTCTGTTGAGCAATTTGGCTCCACCAACAAACACATCATGACTGTTTTAACTGCATTTCTTATGTAGTGGAAACACAACAACTGTGAAATGGTGGAATATTGACAAAGTAATGGAAACGTAACTACTGCCACCCAATCAGAGAACATAGAAACAGAGGATAGTGTATAAAATCTGGATTAGTTGATTGGAAATTCTGATATCTCCATAAGGTTCTCTATTTCCCAACACACACAGGCCAGAGATCCGTGAACAATTTGCTCCATCCCGCAGGTCTCCTTGTACCTCTTGGTTCCATAAATCTCAGATCCCCTCGGGGAAGACCGGTCAGACAGGAGCAAAATAAAGCTGTCTGAAAAGTCGACTGCTTCAAGTTACATTCGCTGGACAAATCTTAAATCAAGGCTGAAGCTCTGTAGCACTGCAGAATTTTCCTTCACCAGAAGAACGGACGGTCGGTTGGTCGGCTGGTGGAGGCCGATGAAGCTGGTGGTCTTCTGATCGGAAAGTGGGTTCACTGCCCTGTTAAAGGCAAATAAAGCATTTCTCTTTGGAGGCATATATTTAATGGCTCTTGTGTTACTCCAGTTAACGTCCCGGCACAGCAGGAGTTCGGTGAACTTCCTCCATCATATTGTCGGATGAACTCAATAACCTTCTCAGAGGTGGACTCACTGTGAAATAGCCGACCTTTTGTTGGATAACGTAGGTGTAGGTGTTCTAGAAATGTCTTCTTTAGCTATTAAAGGTGACTGATTATTCTTCATTGAACAGATTAGGGTAAGTCTATATCCAAAATATGTTTATTACACCTTTTGCACATATTCGTTCTTAGATAATGAGATTTTATTCTGCTCAGCTATGGCTCTCTTCTGCACCTTTCAGAATGAGCTGTTTTAGGGCGCTGTCTCTTTAAATCCCAATAAGCTGCTGCTGGCCACGCCTCCAACTCACCGTTACTAGATGAGCCTCTATTGTGCAGAGGAACATGTTGCCTTCTGTAATTACATTAATTTCTGATTATGTAACATTCAAAAATAACCTTTAAAAAAATCTAGAATAGATTATGAAATAATATTGAAATGATGGAATGGATGAATTTATACACAAAGTGAAGATTGTTACTGTTTGTTTTTATCTTTGAAATTGTTGAAATTGTGTTTTTATTTTGTGTATTTTAAGGTATTTCATGATGTCTTTTGGAATGTTTGTTAAATGTTGAGGCGATAAATTTGAATTTTGTAGTTTGATTTTGTTTGTTTTGTTAAGGTATTAAGGTATTATTTTTGTTAAGGACCGAATATTTTTGTAATGTTCGTAAAAGAATGATTTTTTTGTAATGTTTGCGGTTTGGAGCCCGGGAAGTATAGTCTCTGTGGTATTCTATGGTAGAGACTAATGGGGATCCTTAAATAAACACATTTTTACATGAAAATGGCTACAAACACATGTGCAATTATACAACTGTATATAACTGAAAAGCAGAAGTGGAGCCTCCTGCACAACCAACGACGATGCAGCAAGTGGTTTCTGGATGGCAGGTCAATAAGACACCTGTCTTTTTCCATTGTACAGCGCTTAGAGAGGTAAAACCAGCTGACCAAACATGCTTGAGCTCCGGTTGGGTTGCTAGGTAACGGGATGAGGTTGCTAGGTAACGGCAAGCGCCTGCTGATTTGTGACTCTTTATTCTGAAGATTTTTGAAGCGGTTCCTTTTCCAGACACAAAAAGATTGCTAGTAGTTTTATTTTTTAAGCGCTTTGATTGTTTTCAGAAGCAGTAAAAACCCAAATGGAAGAATAAAAATGCACAAAATGGGAATTTTGCACATTTTACTTGCTTCGTATATTGTGGCATTTATCAGCCATTTTGAGAAATGTCTTAAATTGACAAGGGAAAGAAGCTTCAGTTCTACTTTCAGGGGAAGGCAGATGAGGTAAACAACATGTGTTTTGTCAGTTAGAAGTGAATGAAACCGAAGAAGCCGGGACAAATGGAGTGAAAGAATGACATCCCTCAGGGAGGGTTGATGCGGCAGAGCACCAACTGCCGCCGCAGGTGTATATCTTATTGGCTATGTGAAACGGTTCGATAGTGACTAATGGATTGACCCAGGTGCTCAGGGCGGATCTGTTTGCAGGGTCAGGGCAGCGGGGGAGCATGGCTAACATGACCCTGACCTGACAGGGGGATATGCCGTCTTTCCCATCATAACCATCTCATTTCAGAGGTCGTTTCATGGTTCAGGTACAAGCGACTTTGTCTCTTTTACGACATCTTTAAATGCAATAAAACCTCACAGATGATGTCTCAGTTAACACTCAGTGCAACTTTTTGTTTTTCTTTTTATTTATGCACCAAAACCAAAAGTCTACACATAAAACAGGTCCAAAAGACCAACAACAAAAAAAACCCCAAAAACATGTGTATATTTTCCCAAAACTCTTGGAGGATCATGAAGGTTGGTGGAAACTGGCAGTATTAACGGTAGAAAGGCCATTACTGTTTCATGGTTCTTTAGATTTTTGCATAATGTTTGTTTTTTGAGATCTTTCAGCCTACTTCATGCTATCAGACCGGTCCTATTTAAGAGAATCTGTTGATTCTGCAGATCTTGTAATCATGCGTGGTGGTGGCAAGGAAAGGCGAATCAAAATGGACCACTGCGAAAACAAGGAAGATTGCAGATGTTAGCTTCTGCAGTACATGGTTTCCTCTGTGCGTATTAATGCATATTAACGTATATTTGTTTTTTGATCTAAATTGAAATAGGCAGATAGAAACATTTTTCAAGGAAGTGTAAAGCAAGACCGCGCCAAATGTAAAAAATTCCAGCAAAGTGGGCGGAGCCAAGAAACAGTGAGGGGCGTGGTCAAGTGGAGGGGTGTGGTCAGGACAAGAGAAGTACTGTTGCAAACTTTTAAACTGTCGCTATAGCAACTATAACCAACATACTATCAGATGGGCTTTGTTTTGATTATTTATTCCCAATAAATGGAACTATGAACTGAAAACTTTTCTTGTTTACTCAGGCTAAATTAATCTTGTATTAAAATTATTTTGATAACCTGAAACTTTTAAGTGTGACAAAAAAAGCAAAAAGAGGAAATCTATGATTACTTTTCACAGATGAACAAAAATGATAAAGATGATTTCCACAGAAATAATGAAAACAAATAAGCACTAAAGTTATTTTATTACTTATTCGACCCATTTTTTATCTACCTGTGATGTTGTGATTGTAGCTACTCACACTATTGTAGCTTTATTTTCCCTCAGCTCTATTAGTTTTTATTCAAAAACTGAATGATTTCAGTTTTTAAGTTTATGAGAGTAATTTCTACCATCTGCAGTGATAAAGCTCCCATCGCTCCCAGTCAGCCTCTCCCATCGGCTCATTAAAGCCAGGCTCTTCACACCTTCCACCATGTTGGGCCCAGCTGTGAACCCGGTCTGCCCGGGCCGGCCCAAAATGTCAGGAAAGGCTGCCGGTTTCACAGGCGTGGCAACGGGCCGCGGCCTCTGATCTGGGCTGAAGAAATTCTGTAAATCACAGCGTGAAGGTGGCGCTCCAAAGTGCTCATTAAGGCAGCCGGTAATAAACGTGGTGAGAACGAACGGCTCTCCCTACCTGTCAAACCCGGCTGGGTAATGAGCCGAGGCAGAACCCAAAACCTGTACTCAAGTAAAAGTAGAACTACTTCAATATATTTCTAATCACGTAAAAAGTAGTCGGTCAAGAAATGACCCAAGTAAGAGTAAAAAAGTATTTGGTAAAAAGTCTACTAAAGTATTGAGTAACTGATCTAATTATCAGTCAATTAATATTTAAAAATTACATCATCAGATTGTAAAGTCAAGTGGAAATTTTGGTATCTTAAGGACGAAAATGGCAATAATTCCTAAAAGTAACAAAAAATAAAATCAGGCAAAAGAAATTTTTTCCAAATCAGATTCTTTCAAGAAAAAAAAATCATATAAAACTATTTTATATTTTATATTCATAGAAAATATAAAAGAAAACCTGCAGGTGTGTGTCTGTGTTTGGTGAATTTTTGGTTTGCCTTTCATTCAGTGGGTAGAAAATCCAGAAATTTTACTCAACTAAGACAGCGCTACTTAAAAATAAAACTACTTGGGTAAAAGTAAAAAGTACAGCCAGCTGAAAAAAACCCTCATAAATGTAAAAGAAAATAAAGAAAATTTCTGAGTTTGAAAAGTCAAAAATTAGCTTGAAAAAAATTGAAATCCTGAGAGTAGAGATACTTCATAATAAAATTACTAAAGTAAAAGTAAAAAGTACAGCAGTAAAGTAAACATACTCCCAAAAGTACTTTTTCCCAAAAAGTTACTCAAGTAAATGTAATTGAGTAAATGTAGCTACTTACTACCCACCTCTGGTAGAGAGAGGCGTGTCAGCAGCGTTTCCTTCGATTAGAAAGAGACTTTCTATGTTTTCTTTATAATTAAATTTTATGAGTGAAATCAGGGCCGGACAAAGCTTTTTTGGGGCCCTAAGTAGATTTTCATTGGTGGCCCCCCGAATGCTACTGAATGCTTTCCGTGTCTAACATACCTACTGTCATTAGCATCATTTCTATTTAGTTCACCAGTTTTGTTTTAGCAAACTAAAAAAATAATAATTTGGATTTTGAAATGATATTTAAGTGTGCCACATAACTTTAACCATTTAAAAGCAGCATCAGCATTAAAACACTGAAGTTACAGGAAACAAGTTAACAAATTTAAGACCTCATATTTCTCCATTCTGTGTGGTCGATCATCGAACTGCGGCTTAGGGTGTCCTGGTGCCAAGTGCACGTTTGGACACCCTTATGCTTGAACATGGTGTTTGTTATGGCCAATCCGTGATGAGTACAGAAGTCCAACAACAGAACACCACTGGAGTTCAGATCTGGGGGGCCGTTCCTCCCAACCACGCCCCCCCAGGTCTCACTGTCATTGCCCACGTGAGCGTTGAAGTCCCCCAGCAGAACAAGGGAGTCCACAGGAGGAGCACTCTCCAGTACCCCCTCTAAGGACTCCAAAAAGGGTGGGTAATCTGAACTGTCGTTCGGCCCGTAAGCACAAACGACAGTCAGGACCCGTCCCCCCACCCGTAGGCGGAGGGAGGCTACCCTCTCATTCACCGGGGTAAACCCCAACGTACAGGCGCCGAGATGGGGAGCAACAATCTCCCCACGGTTGCCTCTCATCGTGGGCAACTCCAGAGTGGAAGTACATCCAGCCCCTCTCAAGGAGGCTGGTTCCAGAATCAGAGCCATGCATCGAGGTGAGACCTACTATTTCTAGCCGGAACCTCTCAGCCTCACACACTAGCTCCTGCTCCTTCCCCACCAGAGAGGTGACATTCCACATCCCAAGAGCTTCTGCAACCGAGGATCGGACCGCCAGGGCCCCCTCCCTCGGCCGCCACCCATCACACACTGCACCCGTCCCCTTTGGCCCCTCTCACGGGTGGTGGGCCCATGGGAGGGGGGGACCCATGTCTGCTCTTCAGGCTGAACCCGTCCGGGCTCCATGGGTAAAAGCCCGGCCACCCAGCGCTCGCCGTCATGCCCCCCCTCCAGGCCTGGCTCCAGAGTGGGGCCCCGGTGACCCGCGTCCGGGCGAGGGAACACGAAGTTGAATGTTGCCGTTCGTCATCGGGGTCTTCGGGCTGTGCTTTGTCTGGTACCTCACCTAGGACCTGTCTGCCTTGGGTGACCCTACCAGGGGCATGAAGCCCCAGACAGCATAGTTCCTAGGATCATTGGGGCCCTCAGACCCATCCACCATGATAAGGTGGCAGCCTAAGGAGAGGTAAATAATAATAGTAATAATAATAAGTAAATAATTCTTTAATAATGATAAAAAAAAGTTCAAGGTAACCGGTAGATTATTTCACTTATAACATGACATTTTTTCCTTGTTATAATGAAATAATCTGCCAGTTGAATTAGTAGTTTTTAATTAATTTTAGGGAGTTACTGACTTAAAACAAGCTCATATTTTGTGGAAAGGTTACTTGTAAGTTAGTTTGTCTTATTTCAAGTGCACTAAGATATTTGCACTAGAAACTGGACAAAATAAAATACTTGGTAAGATTTTTTTTGCCGTTTTTTTGTTTTTTTTTGGAGTGAGAAACTCAGTGAACTACCCCATCCAGTGCTTCTTGTTTTAGAAACATTTTCTCTGCTGAATTTAAAATAGACGGAGGGAAACGGAGAGCAGAGTGAAGGAGCAGACTGGACTGGATTAGCAGAGGGCCTGTTTTTCCTCTCCATGTCCAGGCACCCCTGGACCAGGATGGATAGATAGTGACGGCCTGCCAGTTGGTTTTCATTACATTAACCCTCCTTTTCTTCCTCCCCCTCTCCTGAACACACGTCCCCCTCTGAAGGAAAGGTAGAAAATTGTTCCTAAAAGTGAAAGAAATTGCCAGAGGCAACTTTTTCCAATGTATTTTTCTAATATCCTCCTCAGACTTGCAGTCTCCCTTTTCTCTTTCATGTAAAGCCCTGTCATGTACCCCATGGGGGCGAGACTGGAATGCAGCTTCAATATAAGATCTGCACCTTTGCATTCTCCGTGATGCATGGCTCTGTGGGTCCACTCGGGTCTGTTTACCGGCGCAACACTGAACAGCAATGAAATAAGGCACAGATGTGCATCGCTGGCTCAGACCTTCGGTTGGAGGCCCGTTCGGAAAGTCGGACATTTCGATTTTCTTGCCCTCCTCCGGGTTTGTTATCTCTCCAACACGCTGCGCCGGCATCCGATAACCACAACCAGAACCGTGCCCCTCCCCCGTCATGGTTCTGCTCAGCCCGTTCGGCTCGAGTCACGCCATGCTGAACCTACGGGAGCGCCGCGCTTCAAAGGCACTTCAGAGCCTCAGCAGGCTGATCCCCACTCGATAAGACAACTGCTGTCTGTTTTCTGTGAAGCGGTGACCTTTAACCTCCACAGCTTCGGCACTGACAACAATTTATATTACTCTGAAATCCCTCCCTGCCTCCTGCTTTAAATCATAGCAGGAGAAAACGCGCAGCGTGATGCAGAAAGAGACGACCATAAAGGCATCGACCGAATGAGGCCGCAAGAAGCCAAACTGCTGCTCCTCATTTCTGACGGCGCCGGTCCAAGTTTGGGCTGAAATATTCCCGGCTCGTCGAGTCATACTGTCAATAAAACGTTTTTCCCATCGGGATAGCCTCACGTCTGTTTCGTTTCTGCAAAAGAAAAACCCAACAATGTGCATTGATCAGTCAGTCTTTTGATGTTTAGGGTTTTCACACCTTACAGTCAAGTAGATTCGGGTCGGTTGGGAACCAAAACTGCAACATTTGTTACATTTTCAGCTGCTGTGTTTCAGTTTTTCACTGCCCTGCCAAAAATAAACCAAACACGTTGAAAAACCTGTTCCCCTCCTCGCCTGTAGTGGCGCTGCACCAAGAATCACTGAAGGAAACGACACAAAAACCTCTGAAGAAGAAACCGAGCGCAACTTCCTTCTTTATGAAATGTAAATAAAAATGTAGAAAAGTCCGATTTTAGCGGTTGATGGGTTTCTCTTATCTTTTGCAAAATACATTTCTCCACTAGAGCTGAAATTACATGTTCGTTTTGGTTGTTTTTACCCAGAATGCCCTGCCATGTAGTCTGCTTCCTGATTTTGGAGAGGTCTCTGGTCTGCTTGGCGTTCACATTTGGATTCAAACCGCATCAGAGTTCACTTCAACCGAACCAAGTCCGAGGTTTGTAGGCAAACCAAAGTTGTTTTCTTAGTCCACATCAGAATTCGATTCCAGATTCACGCCTCTCCAAACGTACCACAGTTGAAAAAAGTGGACTAAACAGGACTGGTGTGGGTACGCCTAATTTAAAGCGAACCTATTATGAAATGCGTCAATCAAAGAGTATTTTGCAGGAGTATTTACTCAGAATTCACTTTCTGCATGTCTTTGTACTTCCATTTGGGTCTATTCTGCTTCCAAAAACAGCACAGGTGCCTCAAAAGAAAGAAAGAAGAAAAACTGTTTTTGGCAATAAGTTAAGGTTTTTTGTATATGATCCGTTTTAAAAACCTCCTGCCCTGTTGCCTAGCTACCCAAGTTGAGCTCAACAAGTTTTACTGCTGCATGCTCTGTACAATGGCTGCTAGAAAAGCCGAGCATTTTGTTGTTGGCTTGCCATCCAGAAACCACTTCTTGCATTCTTGTTGGTTGTGCAGAAGGCTCCACTTCTGCTTTTCAAAGATGTGTAGTTGTATAGTTGCACATCAGTTTGCAGCCATTTTCACATGCGAGTGTAAATGTTGAGTTGGGGGGCGTGGCCAGGGGCAGATATATGGATTTGAAGTGACAGGAGATCCTACAACAGTTCAAAACAGGCAGAACTTATCACTAAAATCTTATTATACGAGAATGATTCTGTGCAGAAAATGTTTTGTATAGGCCATAGGCCCATTGTAACCTGTTCAAAGACGTCCCTTTGGTTTTCTAAGTCTTTGAATTGTGTTCAGAGGATCCTGGTTGACTAAGAAACAACCAGAAGCTGTTTCCTTTCATGAGATTAAAAATTAAATCCTTCCTTTAATCTGCAGTTGTTTGTTAAACCTTTGTCGTTGCGGCTTAATGCAAATGAAAAAAAAGTTTATTCCCTGATTTTCACCATCAGGGGACAATATGGGAACTGTTTTCCAACCCAGCAGCCTGCAGATCTTCCAGATAGCCTATCTGCCTCTTGAACTCAGCCAGAAAGAGTTTTGCGAGGGGCCAAGACCCTTCAGCGGGCATCAGTCTGTTGATGCAAAGCAGAGTAATTACAATTCCTGCCCAGTTCGACTCCGCATCACAAGACCACTATGTACGTGCTGTACTCTTATCTCCCGCCGCAGCCCAGCCACAGATAGGGATAAAGAGCAAGAGAGCTACCGAGACGGGAGACAGGATCACTCCGACGACACGCAGAGGAGTAATCTTTGCTCTAACCACACCAATTAGTTCACTCAAAGAGAGGTGAGGTCAGGAGCATTAGCCTTGAGACATCAGTTCTCCTTTAATCTCTGCCAGTTAGCCGTATTGGTGAAAAAAACGCAAACCCCAAGAGAAACCTTGATCATTCTTTAAATTTTCTTCAGCCGTTCTTTTTTGTTGTTGTTTGTGTCTCCTTAACTCATTTTGGTGCTACTGAACTACAAGAATGATTGGTAAACATATAGTAGCTCAAATTGGAATCATGAAAATAAATTTGCAGAATGGAAGCAGGTGAATTTTGAAAGAATACAATTAAAAGCCACTTTTTCTATAATATTGAATCTACTGGCCGTTCCAATTGGACCAGTGACACCCAACTTGGTGTGCCAATGGTAAAAACTTAGCTTTATATCTTCTCTTGTTTATTGATTTTTGCAACCAATTACAAAGATACCAGTCATTTCTCTGGATCAGAGTCTCAGTAAAATAGCAAAAAAGCTACATTTTCACACTTCCTAGTATTTTATAGCCATGTTTTGGGATCTGTATTGATCCCAAAACAGCTTAATTTATTTACAAGACTGACGTGACTGGTGCTCAAAATCCCCACATGCCTAATAAGTTTGAGAATTTTTTGTTTTTCTTTTTTTGTGGTCTGATTAAAAAAAAGAAAAGAAAAAAAGAGGAACAAACTCTTCCAGACAAATATTTTCCAACTTCTTGAGCTCGTAGAGTTGTGCTATGCGCTCAACACTGAGTGCCAATTTTACAAAGGGCTTCAAAAAACTTCTCCAACAAAAAGTGACGGGAAATCCAACTCTGAAGAAAGCAAAGTTCAAGGAATGAGAAAATATTAAGGAATTATGAATAGAGCTGTTTGTGCAGAAGTAATTGCATGTCAAACTAATGAGCATAAGTCGGTAAAAATTCAACTTAAATGATTATGTAGTTTCATTATGCACTGAAAAACATAGTTGAAGACACTGATTTATACCATAAATTCACAGTCTTGTTTCTATATGGTTAAAAGAGCTTTAGTGTTTGATTTAAAAGACTGTACAGTGCAAAAACACAAAATCTTACCAAATATTTCTGTTTAGTTTTTAGTCCAAATATCTTAGTTTACTAGAGGTGTAAATATGTAATAAAACTCTGATGCATACCAAAAAGCAAACTCTAGTCTGCATAAAAACCTCAATCTCAGTTCAGCTGAAGTGAACTCTGGTGCAGTTTGGATGCATATGTGAACACCAAGCGGACCGGAGAACACTGTGAGAGCAGGAAGTGGACTGCAGCGCAGGGCATTCTGGGTAAATACAACCAAAACAAACGAAAGAGTCTAACGTTAGCCGGAGAAATGGCTTTTGCAAAAACCAAAAAAGAAATTCCCCAACCATTAAAATCTGACGCCACTCCATTTTTATTTACATTTTGTGAAGAAGGAAGTTGCGCTCAGTGTCGTCTGCAGAGGATTTTGTGTTGTTTCCTTCAGTGGTTCTTGGTGCAGCGCCACCACAGGCGAGGAGGGGAACAGGTTTTTTAATTAGTTTGGATTGTTTGACACAGTGCAGTGAGAAAAGAAACCGCAGCAGCGGAAAATGTAACAAATGTTGCAATTTTGGTCTCCAATCGTACTGAATCTACCGGACTGTCAGGTGTGAATATCCCTATATACGGCAATAATTTGAAGCTGCTTTATACAGAAAAATCTGTAAATACTGAACAGCCAATAAGTGCCAAGGTCCACTGAATATCAGATTTTCACTCTGCGGAAGGAGAATGTTTGTCATGAACTTTGGGACTTAATATCAGTCGTTTAATTTTCAGTTCTTTAGGTTTAAAATTCCTTTTTAGGGCAGATTAAAGATGCTGACAGTAGTGAAAAATCAGGTGAAATCAAACGTTAGCCATTTCCCTGAATTGGGAGCCAACTTTATCTTTGTAACTCCATGTGACGTTGTAATCTGTTTTCAGTGACAGTGCAGAGCTGTGACCCCTGACAACATGTTTAGTCTGTCAATAGGACCTTCAAGTGGCTCCACACATGGTCAGTTAACACACATAATAAAATTCAGCTGCAGACTTGCTCCGGGCCGAAGCATTTACGCTCATCTTTGATGCGAGGAAGACGAAGTGGCAAATGCGCGTCTGTCTTTGAGAGTCACTCAAGCGAGCGTTGTGTGCTGGGAGCCCCGCGAGCCCCCGGCTCCGGCAGGTTGCGTTTGAGAGAGAGGGAGCCGGCGGAGCTGCATGACCGTCCCGTGGTGTGAGAGCGAGGAGCTGGAATTATCCGAACCCCCTGCAGTAGCTCCAACATCTGCCCGCCCGCCACAGCCAATCAGACGGGCAGAGCTGGGAGCCGCGACGAATGAGTCTGTTCGGCGATCCTTTCAAGGCGTCCTGGTGGAGGCCTGGAGACAAAAGCCCACCCCCACCTAGAGAAACCGCCCGCTGCATCCACCCTTCCTCAGCCCTCTGCTTTGATATCTTAGACCCCTGCATGGAGGAGTAGCTTTCCCTGCTCACGCACGCACGCCCGCACACGCACACACTTCCATTTCAAATGATCCAATTGAGTCAGTGGTGGAATGTAGCGAAATACTTCTTTACTGTACTTAAGTACATTTTTCATATATCTGTATTTTACTTAAAGGTCACCTAAGCATCCTGGAACAGGTTAGGATAAGTCTATGGCCTATACAAAACATGTTCATTACACTTTTAGCACACAATTATTCTTAAATATCGAGATAATAGTCTGCTCACTTCGTCCTATTTTGTGCTGTTTTAGGGCCTCTTGTCACTTTAAATCCAAATAAGCTGCTGCTGGCCACACCAGCTCACACGTGAAAATGGCTCCAAACAGATGCATAATTATACAACCATGCATCTTTGAAAAGCAATAGTAGAACCTTCTGCACAACCAACAAGAAAGCAGCAAGTGGTTTCTGGATGGCAAGTCAGCAACAAAACACTTGTGTCTCCCAGCAGCCATTGTACAGCGCATACAGCGGTAAAACCAGCTGACCAAATGTACTAGAGCTTTGCTTACGTTGCTAAGTGACGGGGTGGGTTCAGCTGAGGTTGCTAGGTAACGGGCAGTGCCTGCTGAATTGTGACGTTACATTCCGAAGGTTTTTGAAACGGCTCATTTTCCAGACACCAAAAAAACATGAACTTACTGCCAAAAAATAGATCTGTTTTTTTTTAAAGCACTTGGGCTTTTTCTAGAAGAAACAGCTCAAATGGAAGTAAAAAAAAAAACATACCAAATGTGAATTTTGCATCCACTTAAAATGGATTTGATGGTGTGTATTTTTGACTTTTACATTTACGTCACATTGCGTTTTTTTAATCAATTATTCGTTTGAAAGTCATCAATTAGTTATTCAAGGTAACTGGTTCAAAAAGCAACTCCAAGTGTAAACAATTTCCAGAGGATAAACAATAAAAACAGAAATTATCTGTAGCATTGCTCATTAAAATGGCACACTGTTAATCTACATAAACATACATACAGTAAGAACACTTTTACTTTTTTCTCAAGTAAAAATGTTAATGTGGTACATTTACTTCTACTAAAGTACATTTTTGTCTGTTTATTTGTACTTTGACTCGAGTCTGAGTACTTTTCAATGCGGACTCCAGAAATATGGAGGTAAGCGGCACATCTGGTGTTCGACAGGTCGTTTTTTAACTGGATAAACTGGGACGAGCTCAGAGATAACCCAGCATCCAAACTGTCTATCTTGTTCCTCATCTGTTATCTAGACATTCCTGCTGTAAGCAGAGATAAACTCTGGCAGCCAGAGGATACACAGGCGTCCTGATAGCAGATAGCCAAAGCAACGGCTGTTTTCCAGTGCCAGATAAGGACACCGCAGATATGTAACGCCATAAATCACTGCCGGTAAAGTTGAGTCGTGGAGAACAGTTTCTCAGACCGGAGCAGATCGGCTTCCAGACGGCTGGCCCATCTGAACAGGTTCTCTTTCAACATCTGGCTGGAGTTCAGAAGGTAATTATGGTTTGGAGTAATAGAGACACAGACAGTCGGGGCACCGGTGCCCGTGGAGGGATGACATCCCCTCGGCCCAGATAACAGGCCGTGACCGGCTAGAATTACAACGTGCTGAAATGTGTCTACAGGTTCATTTCAGTCATTGATTCACCTCAAGATATCCGACGTCCATCTAGACAAACAGAAATATATAAATTAACAACTCAAGCTGTTCTAGAATGTTGTAAGTTTTCAGGAGAGACGGTTGGTTGGCCTGTTGAAGCAGTACTTAATTTTTACTTCATGTTACAATCTCAAACTTTAATATGACTCATTGGGATTTCAGACAAAAACAAACCCAAACTGGTGAAAATTACAAGGCTTTACTCGATTACCTATAAATAAAATACTGTGTAATCCACTGCAACATTTACATGTTTTTGTGCTTCCATTTGTGTTTCTACTGCTTCTAAAAACAGCCCAAATGCTTAAAAGAAAACACCCAGCAATTTTTAGGCCATAAGATCATGTTTTTTTGGTGTCTAGAAAATGAGCCGTTTCAAAAACCTGCGGAATGTAACGTCACAAATCAGCAGGCCCTGCCCGTTACCTAGCAACCCCAGCTGAGTTCCAGCACGTTTGGTCAGCTTGTTTTCCTGTTGCATGAACTGTACAAGTCAGCAACAAGTGTTTTGCTGCCGACTTACCATCCAGAAACCACAAGTTGCATTCCCCAGTAGATCTCTGTCGCCTAGCAACAAAATGTTTGGTCAGCTGGCTTTACCTCTGCATGCGCTGTGTAATGGCTGCGCATTGAAATCTTATTATCCAAGAATAATTTTGTGAAAAAAATGTAACAAACACCAAATTTCAACAATTTTAAAGATAAATGAACACCAAACAAACAATCTTCATTTTGAGTAGAAATTCATCCATTCCTTCAATTCAATATTATTTCATAATAGATTTTTTAAATGTTACAAAATCAGAAACTAATGTAATAACAGAAGGCAAAAGGTTCTTATTCACAGTTGTTTTTGAGAGTTTGAGGTAATAAAAGTAATAGATGCTCATCTACTAACGTTGAGTTGTGGGCGTGACCAGCAGCAGCTTATTTGGATTTAAAGAGACAATACGCCCTAAACCAGCTCATCCTGAACGGAGAACTGACCAGACTGAAATCTCATTATCTAGGAATGATTTTCTTCAAATAGTGTAATAAACCAATAGACGTATCCTAACCCGTTCAAGGAAACATTTAAGGAATAGTTGATTTAGAAGAAGCTCCTAGATCTTGTTGAAAAGTTATCTTATTTTAAGCGTACGAAGATTTTTGACTAGAAGCTAGACCAAAAATATTTGGTAAAATTTTATGTTTTTGCACCAAAAAGCAATCAGCACAACCCTGCACCTAAAACCTCTCCCATTGTGTCTTACTAATGTTTCTGGTCGACTCGTCTTGTGTTTTGGAGAAAGTCTACCACGTCCCGGTGGTCTCTGGTTTCAGAGCAGATGTGCTGCTCGGTCGGGGGGTCACCTGAGGAAGCCTCTGCCTCACCATGGAGCAGGTGGTTAATGGCTGCAAAATCAAGTTTGGTGAGGTCAGTGTTACTTTTTGAATTTGCACATCGGCGAGGCATCTTCCTTTCATCCCCTGGCTGTCAGTTCTGATTCATCTAATTGGTTCTCCTGGTGAAGAAGCACTGACCCGCCGCCCAGCGCTCCTTCCTCCCGCCTGTGGCCCCCTCAGTGGCCCTTAGACCTCATGGCTCCGGCTCCATACCTGCACTAATTTTATGCGCTTCTGCACACTGAACTCTGCTTCACCCCTGGTAATGATCAGACTCGACAGGAACAGACTGAGCGGGTGAAATACGACACAATCTGATGCAAGCAGTGAAGTTTAAGGTCTGTTTATGAAACGGGATGTAAATGAGGTGTTTCTCTTTTCTTCACTTCCTTATGTATCCTCGTGTGGATTTTAAACGCTGTGAGATACAAGTCCAAACGAGTAGTTAAGGTGATACTTTCTCTCTAAATTCACAAGTGCAGATTTGTTTGCCTCCCTTATAACCATCTGAACTGCGCTTGGCGGTAAGATAAACGTAGATCCTCATTTGCCACATTTCTAGTTTTTTTTTATTTATTTAAATGTTCCAACTATTGTTCCAACTGTAAGCCTGGGCAAAATTATGCATTTCTTGTTGCCATTATGTTGCAAAATCTCTTCCTTATGTAGAGCAACACGCATTTGTCTAGTCTAAATGGAATGTTCTCTTCTCTTTCCTATTTTTGAGGAGAAATGTGTCCATTTTAAAAATAAAAAAATCACCAATTAGTATATATACAACAAACCTTACAGACTAATAAAAAGCAAAAATGGGTATTGATCTACAAAATAAATAACCAGATAGTAGGAAATGTGTCGTATTTACAGCCCCAGGAAATCAGGAAGTCAGATTACAAAATCAAAGTTCTCAAACACTTTGATTAGCAAAAAAAGAAAAGTATAAACAACCAACACATGTTAGTTACAGTTATTATTTAGAAAATATTTACAGTCCAAGAAAAATAGTAGTAATATTTTAATTTTTTTGCATGTTTTTCGCAGGAGAAATGATGATCGCTAACTTTGTTCTGCAGTTTATCTGAGGTTGATGGCATAAAAGATGAAAAATAAAATGCAAAACATAAAGTATGAAGTGCATTTCTCAAAAACAAATCATTTTGGAATGAAAAATTATATATTTAGAGGGATAAATAAAAGTCTTAGCCTCTAACTACACACTTCCACTAATGCGCTAATACAGGAGCTAATTTTTTGTTTAGTGGTTTTGTAACTTCAAAAATGTTTAGCACACTTAGCTTAGCTGCTAAATGTACTTGCCTGTTTTGTAAACTTTCACTTGAATAACTTTTGACATCCTTGTTAAAGCTTTAGTTGGAGACTAAAGAATGGTTTGTATAGTTAGATGTTTATATTCATGCTCTTATTTTGAAGGGGCAAAGACTGCCTACTCAGCAGTTGCATTTCCTCTCCAAATTAAAACACTGAATTATTCTAAAGTCAAATTAAATTGGTGCTTGTTGGTTGTAGTCTTATAATTTGAATTGAAGTTAGCGCTTTAGCATTAGCTTCCATGGTGGTATAGCACATTAATGTTAGCCGGGCTAATATTTATTATATATTATTATATAGTTAGTATTGTTATGTTGTCATTTATTTTGTAAAGTGTATTAGTCTACTCTGTAATCAAACACCCCACAGCATGATGCAGCCACCCTGTGCTTCACAGTTGGGATGATATTCTTAAAGCTTCCTCCTTCTATTAATGGTCATTACAGCCAAAAAAAACTTTTTTCTTCTTTTTTGATGGCAGGATCTTTGTTCTGCAACATATGATTGTATGAAGCCAGGGTTGACAGGGGAATCTTGTCAAACAGTCTCAATGCTGCATTTCTCTGCTTTACTGCGGCGCAGACTCAGCCTTCTGACCCACAAGGACGTAAATAATCCAAAATATGAGAACAGTAAAGTTTGAAAACTAGACAGGAAGCACGGTGGAGCTGAGAGGGAGTTTTGAAATGGAGTCAGCCGACAGGGTGAGAGCGAGGCTGGGGGGTGGGGGGCTGGACCGCCTGAGAAACAAAAACTGGCCCTCTGAAAGCGTTTCAGTCAGGAAGACACAGTGGCTGCTGGGTAATTTATAGCACAGAAAGGCTTGTCGAGTGAAAAACATTATTTTAGCGGCCCCCACAACCTAATAGAAGCCAGATGTGGAGGGCTTAACAAAGACCATTCCCCCCCTTCTCTTTCTCTGCCCCTTTTTCGCTCACCTACTTTTTTCTTCCTTCCTTCCTTCCTTTCCAGCTCTACTCCCCCCTCCGTCTCTCTCTCTCTTTCATTCCTAACTTTAGGCTTCTGCTGCATATTTTTCCTTGAGAGTACGAGATGCATGGGGAATGCGCAGGTTTCCGAGCCTTTCTGAACAGATCCTCGGTTTACTTTCACGTGGGCAAACCAGAGCTTTGTGGTTGCTGATGTCATTTTATGGCAGCGTTGGAGCGGCCTGGCAACACTTTACCCACTGCTGGGGGTATTTGTTTGAGCCATTCAGTACAAAGATACTGCTTTAAAGTGGTTCCTGCACCTTTGTATGCTATAAAGCTGTGATTACCTGGTCCGGAAGACAAACTGAGCCTTTTATAAAGGGGACCTATTATGCGAAATTTAAATTTTTTCAAGTTTTTATTCTCCCATTTGGGTCTCAACTGTTTCTAAAAACAACCCAAGTGCTTAAAAAAGTTAATGTTTTTCGTGTCTGGAAGACAAGCCACTTAAAAAATGCAACATGACAAATCAGCAGGCCCTGCCTGTTACCTAGCAACCCCAGCTAGTTACCTAGAAACTCCAGCAGAGTTCCGCCTGTCACCTAGCAACCCAAGCAGAATTCCAGATTCACAGACAAAAACAGACTTTTAAAAAATATAATCTGATGATTAACTAAAACTGTGATTGCACAACTCAATGTGTTCATGGAAAACATCAATTAACAACGCCATCTTTCTTCACACAGTCACATACATTTACTTAAAAATCTATCAAAATACAGTTAAATTGTTTCTTCTTGTTATTCTCTTTAAATCATTATTTTTACAATTACATAGATATACAAAAAGTAATAAAAATACCATCCTTGGAATTACTTCTTTTAGCACATGCACAAATTAGCCGAAGCCGTGGATCGTGAAATGAGAAACGTATTCGTTGAGTTGGGGGGGTCGTGGCCAGCAGCAGATTATTTGGATTTAAAGTGACAGAGACCCACCCGTCGTGGTGAAGAAAGAGCTGAGCCAAAAAGCGAAGCTCTCGATTTACCGGTCGATCTACGTTCCCACCCTCATCTATGGTCATGAGTTTTGGGTCATGACCGAAAGAACGAGATCGCGGATACAAGCGGCCGAAATGGGTTTTCTCCGTAGGGTGGCTGGGCTCTCCCTTAGAGATAGGGTGAGAAGCTCAGTCATCCGGAAGGGACTCAGAGTAGAGCCGCTGCTCCTTCACATCGAGAGGAGCCAGTTGAGGCTCGGGCATCTGGTCAGGATGCCTCCTGGACGCCTCCCTGGTGAGGTGTTCCGGGCACGTCCCACCGGGAGGAGGCCTCGGGGAAGACCCAGGACACGCTGGAGGGACTATGTCTCTCGGCTGGCCTGGGAACGCCTCGGGATTCCCCCGGAAGAGCTGGAAGAAGTGGCCGGGGAGAGGGAAGTCTGGGCCTCCCTTCTGAAGCTGCTACCCCCGCGACCCGACCCTGGATAAGCGGGAGAAGATGGATGGATGGATGGATGGATGGATGGATGGATGGATGGAGAGACACCTAAAACGGCTCAAAATAAGCAGAACTGAGCAGACAAAAATCTGATTATCAAAGTGAGTTTGTCCAAACATGTTTTGAATAGTCCACAGATCTATCCTAACATGTTCAAGGAAGGATAATAGGTCACCTTTAAAGCTGCAGAGCCATATGCAGCAGCCAAACACAGTTGGATGGGAAAGTGGGACAGATGTTTCAAGTCTGTTTGAGGACATTAATCACTAAAATGTGTTGAGCGAGAGCGCTGCCAGAGAGAAGGTTCTGCGGTCGTTCCAGCAGAACGGTCTCGCTTCCAAAGTCAACACATTATGTAAATTGAATAAGATTATTTTCACTCTTCCCTCAACACTTACATCATCAGCTGGGAATAAAAGCTAGAGGTTGCAAGTCGGCCTGCAGCCTCAGAAGACCTTTGGCGGCGCGATGAAGGGTGTGGAGTCAGGACAGGTGTTCCTGAGAAAGTTTTTGCTCCATGGGAACGACGTGATGAAATGTTTTATTGAAATTAGAGCAGCATTTTAGATGGTCAAACTGCCAATGCAAACTTTAGAGAATCCAACAAAGAAAGAGATAAGAAAAAGCTGTGTTTTTTACCCCCTACAAGCTTCCCACAATAGATTGCTGGAGTAAATAAAGGAGAAATAAAGGGAAAAAAGAGGGAATGTGAGGGGGGAAACAGAACTGCTGCGTAGAGAGTCCCGACTTCAAAATAAGAGCATAAACATAAACTTCTAACTTTATAGTTGATAACCAAAACTTAAAGGATGTCAAACTTTATTCAAGTGAACATTACAAAACAGTCAAGTAAATTAGAGCTATATAATTGATCAGGAAAATTTTTTTGGGGGGGAGCTACATGTGCTAAACATTTAGCTAAAGCGCTAAACTAAAACTTTGCTGGCAATTAGTGCATAATTGGTGTGTATCCACCACACCAAGAAGGGTTTCAACTTTGGTAAGCCACGTACATAACTAATGAACAAGTACAATTTGACGTTTTAAATGTATAAATACACTTTCTTTAGCTTCTCTAATGAATGTGACTCCTTTCAGGATTTTACTTCGTTTATCACTTCCAAAGTGATAAACGTAGCAAACGTAGCATTGCTTCCAGAGTGAAGCAATGCTGCAACTGCATTGCTTCCACACAAAAATTATTGCAGCTAACGGCTAGCTGTAGTTGATCAGATGAAATTGTGCCTGAGTGCCTGGTCTCATCTGTTAGTCCTCACTTTCTGTGTGTGTGTGTGTGTGTGTGGGGGTGTGTGTGTGTGAGAAAGCAGCGGGGGGAGCAGCTCGGAGAATGACAGTGTGTCTGCGGCGGTCAGAAACTCAAACCCTCTGATCTCGACTCGGGGTCTCCTGCCTCCCAGCTGTCACCGAGCCTCTGGCATCCCACTCAGCCCCCAGCACCCTCCCGCCGGCTCCCTTTGAAGGCCGCTGCCCAGGAAATTGAAAGATGTTTTCAAACAAAGACAAGTGAGGAGAGAAGAGCAAAAATAATAATAATAATAAAAAAAAGCAGAGACCAGTTGAGGAGTTTGTGAACAGACGGCGACGGAGAGGTTTAAAGTTTAAAAAAGGGACAACTTTGCTTTTGCATTTGGTAGAGAGAAAAATAATTAATCCAAAAGTTATCAGGAATTTAGCTAAAAAAGCTAATTAAAGTTTTTACTCAAAAGAAGAAACTCACAGAATCATTTGCAACTGGAAGCTTTGACACCTGAAAACTAGTTAATTCATCACCATTTATAACCCGTTTCATATGTAGAGAAAAATTAAACCTCCTCTCTCATTAAAGCAGGTTTTTTTACGTCTAAATCTGTACCATCAGATTGGACAGAAAAAAGCGAATTCTGGTCTTCTTAAAAACCTCAGTCTCGATTTGGTTGAAGTGAACTCTGTTATAAGTATACCGGAAAGCAGGAAGTGGACTACAACGCAGGGAATTCTGGGTAAATACAACCAAAACAAATATGCTAGTCTAGCGCAAGCTGGACAAAAGGCTTCTTGTGTTTGCCAAAGACAAAAGAGAAATCCTACAACTGCTAAAATCTGACGGAGCTCATTTGTGTTTACATTTTGTGAAGAAGGAAGTTGCGCTCAGTGTCTTCTTCAGAGCTTTTTCTGTTGCTTCCTTCAGTAGTTTTTGTTGTAGCGCCCCCGTAGGCGAGGAGAGGAACAGATTTATAAAAGAATTTGGTTTGTTTGACACAGAGAAACGTGAAAGCAAACTGCAGCAGTTGAACAAGAAAACATCCCAAGTGTAGACAATTAGTGTGATATGATCTGTGATAAATTAGTGACGGAAAGAATCACTTTCTCAACAAAACTTCAGCAATCCAAATTCAAAGAGACGGAAAATGTACATTTATTTCACTGAGACGCCCTTCTTTTGTACAGGTCTCCTTTTCTTTTTTGTCTTTTTGGTAAATTTCAAAATAAAAACAATTCTGCACAAAGAAACTAAAACCAGGACTTGCAGGATTTAGGACTTGCTGCATAGACCTATACTACTCCAGGAATCAAAACATAATCTGTACCCCAATTTAAACGGCATTTAATTAAAATGACTCTTGACTGTCATACAGATGGACATATTGTATACTGTTCCCTGCTTACTTATGTTGTCCTTTTTTTGTTGTTATTTCAATAATAACTACCGGACTATCAGGTGAAAAAACTTTATTTTGTCAAAGCATTCAGTCTTCCTATAATATATAGCTTGACAGCAGGGCAGAAATATGCAGTTTTCAGTTTTTATCAATGTGGAAGTGAGCTAGAAATATATTTAAGTGTGTCGTTTATGGAAAAAAATTCATTCAGAGCTCTATGACCTGAATCTCTGAAGCATGCAGGAGAATCTCTGGTCCGGTCGAGCTCCTTTCACGCCTCCGATACAATGCAGAAGTGTGCCAGAGCGCCGGGGTTTCCGTGGTTTACACTGCAATAACAGTTAGACGAGACGAGGGCCAGGCGCAGGGCAGATGGTTTTGGTTTGGCCCAACAGCAGCCAGGCCAGAGGACAGGCAAACAAACAGTGATGGACAGGTGGGCGTCTCGGAGGGCCGCTGCCAGGCAGACAATCAGCCGGAGAGCGGCAGCGGACGCTTCAAACTGGCACCTTGGCACCAAACGTCCGACTGACAGCGCAAAGCAAACAACAATGTCTGCTCGCTTAGATGGAAACCAGAAGGTAAGACCAGTTGTTCCAGTGGGGAGAAAAACTTTGGAAATGTAAAGTTTATTATTGCAACAGATGGGTTTGAAAACTGTTGGACTAAGTAGAGAATCTGATTGGTATTCATACACAGGGCCGGAGTTAGAAGGTTAAAGGACCCTGGGCAGGAGCCAGTTTTGGTTATCCAAGCTTTTTTTCTTATGAGAAAATATCTTTTTCAGAATTTTAAGACATTGTGGTAAAACTGAGCCTTTCTTCTGCTAATATTATGACTACAATCTCGCAATTAAACAACAAATTTCATAGCCTGGCACAAATTCTCCGTCAAACAATTCACAGAAGAGACGACTGAAATCAAAGCCCTTTTAAAAAATATTTTCTCTCATTTGGAATTTCTTTTAGAAAAGAAAGTGAGAAAAAAAGAGGAAAATTCATGATTCCATAAGTGCCGATTGTTTTGATATTGAGCATTATTGCCTTTAGATGACATTCTCCTAATTTATGAAACAGTAAAAACACATTGGAATTAATGTGTTTTAATTCACATTAAAACAGTGAATTTAATGTAAAGTTAAAGTAACATAACTATTAATTCAGGTCTCTCTGATACCTGAAAAATAGCTGAAAACAGATGCACAATTATACAACCTTACATCTTTGAAAAGCAGACATGGAGCCTCCTGCACAACCAACAGGAATGCAAGAAGTGGTTTCTGGATGGTAAGTCAAGAAAAAAAAACACTTGTCTCTTCCAGTAGCCATTGTACAGTGAATACAGCAGTGAAAACAAGGTGACCAAAAGTTCTGGAATACAGCTTTGGTTGCTACGTAACAAGGCTTGGCTCTACTGGGGTTGCTAGGTTACGGCACAGTTCCCGTTAAATCTGACTCTACATTTCGGAGGCTTTTGAAAAGGCTTACTTTCCAGAAACCAAAAAATATTAGCCTGACTGCCTTTATTAGTCAGTCAGGCTAATAAAGACAGCCGTCCCTTTGCTCACACAGATCACCTTCCTCAGTTACACTCAGGCACCAGCTGGACCATTACATGGCTAAATTTGAGTAAAAACTTTAAAGCTGTGTAATTATGGACTAAAGCAGCTTAAGAAACAGGAAGCTCGATTACGGCGAGTCTGCTTCCCCAACGCCTGGGAGTGCTGAGGTTTTTATTTCTGTAGCAACAGCCTGACAAGTGATCGGTTTGAGGAACCGACGCTGTAATTAATCCGCTGCTGTGCTAACAAGACGTCCTCGGATTATGTTATTCACGGCTCATGAATGTTCTTTATTTTAAGCAAAACGCTTTGACTGTTTTTTGCTGTGTCGTTTCCTCAGGGTTGGGAAGTGTGTTGATGTTTTATAAGTGATTTTCCTGGTCGGGAAGAAGATGACATGAAGAAAGTGAAGAATGGGGAAAAAAATTTGTCTCCAGGCTATTATTATTTATATTAGTTCTATGTTATTATTTTTTATCTCTTTCTGCAGTGGCAGTCTAGCATGAACTGTCCAGCCTACCCACAACCAAAAACAAACCCATTAAACAACATATAGATAAGTGGATGGACAGTTACTGGTAACTTTTTTTGAGAAATTTAAGAATAAATGTCTTGGAAAAATCAATTCATTTTATATTTTTTAAATTCTCAACGTGTCAACATAAAATGTCATTTCATACATTTTGATTCCAATCTTGTTATAATGCAAATCATTCCAGTTAACTGCTTTGTTTGATGCTACCTCTGTGTAGCATCAAACAGCCGTAGGTTTTGAATGATTTAGCTGAGGTTTGCTTAAAAGTAGAGCTGCATAGTTCCGCCCCATTGAGGTGCCGCCCTGGGCAAGAGCCATTTCGGCAATAACTAAAAGCCACCTCCTCCTCCACTTTCTAATCGACGGCTGTAGGTTTTGTGACCTTCATCTCCAGGTGCAGAGGTCAAAGGTCAGGGCTTTCATGGTACGGCAGGAGGAGGTCGGGACCTCGGCTCTGTGGTATTCTGGTGTCACTACGGCAATCACAATGGAGCACTGAGGGAGGACAGGTATCCCCCTGGGGCTGTAAATAGCACATATACTCTCATGCTTATAGGGGGGTTTGCTGATTGTCTGGTGTGGCTCAAAAACAGGAAATGAGCGTATAAGGGAAAACAAAAACAGTGAAATGGGAAAAGATAATTGAATTTTAGGAAGAAAGGACTGCCATCGACTGAGGGCTGGAATCTCATATCCAACTTAAAGTCCTGCTAAACCACCTAAATTCAGATGTTTACAGGGACATTTTTGTTTTCTTATTAGTTTCTTGAACCGTTTCAGAGCTCCTGCTCTGGGAGTAAACAAAAAGACATGCAATAAAAAGCTAAAGGGATTCTCAGCAATGAGTCTTATCGCATCCACCCTTTGAAATCCGAGCTCAAAAGAAAGACTGACAACTCCTCAGTTCTTCAACAAAGAGAACAAGCTCTTCTTGGCCCCTGCAGGCAGCGCATGGCGACACGGTCCTGACGCCGAGCCAGCGGTGGAACAAACACACCGACGGCCCAGAAAGAGAGAAACACCAGGAGAAAACGAACCAAACAGAAACTTTCAGTTTGAGTCAACAAAAAGTGTCAAGTTCCACTGTAAAAAATGTTCAAAAGATCTGAATTTGTTTTATCCTATTAGTCATATTTGATACACAGAATCAGTAAATAATCAATTATAAATATCAATTATTAAGTCTTGCTTCAGATTCTTAATTGGATGAAGGTCTGGACTTTGACTAGGCCATATTAAACTATGAATGTGCATTAATCTCCAACCTAGTCTCAAAGTTTTTACAGGTTTTCACAGTATTTTGTAACTCCATTCATCTTCTCATTTTCTCTGTCCAGCTTCCCAGTTACTCCTGAAGATTATCCCCACATCCTGATGCTGCCTCCACTGTGTTTCACATTGAGGATGTGTCTTCCAGCTCATCTGGAGTGTTAGTTCTCTGCGTGTTCATGGCGAGTTCGCCATAACGTCTTCTCTGATAGCCCTAAAATATTAAACCTTTTGTTTCTCAGTGTAAATCCAGCTCTTAGTGAAGGTTTTAGAAGATTTTTAGAGAAAATTAATGAACAAACAGCATCATAAAGGCCAGAGGAAACACCAGAAAGGAGATTTAAATGTGTGGATGAAGAGATGGGAAAGTTTAAAGTAGAGACAGGTTGTAAAACTAAATCTGCAAGATCGGATGTGAGCAAAGCTACAGCTCCTCCAGACTAGCGGCAGCAGCAATTACCAAACACCTGTTAGAACTGTGAGTCTGGAGAGATCATCATATGAACTACTTTTCACAGAAAGGTTGTAAACGGCACAATAAGGAGCATAGTGATGACGTGCTGAAGGTCTGAAGCGTCAGAAAGAGCAGGAGCTTCTTAAAGAGACAGAGACCCAATTTCAAGGCATGAAATTGCAACGTCAATTTTTTTATGTCATGTTTGATAACAACTGGAGGTAAAATTGTTACTTGACTGTGCTATAAAATGGCACTTTGTGGTTCCCCTTTTAACTTTTGAGCTACACAAACCTTTGAACACACCTTTCCTACTGTCAAACATGATGGTAGCAGCACAAACTGTCATGCTCTGGGGATATTTTTCTTCAGAAGTGACATGGACTACAAATAGAGCCTCGTAAGTCTTTTTTCTGTTGATATTTTACATAAAAACCCAGTAAAATAAAATTTTATTTTGCCATCTTAACAAAATGTAATTAACTATGTAAAATTAAAACCATCTACTATTGTTAAGACTTGTTAATTTACATAGTTTTTATGTTCTAAATGACTCACAGATCAAAATTACTTCATTTAAAATTAAATTGGTAGAAAAAAACTCAAAAAGACCAAAGAATTATTTGGGAACAACTGGCTCATCCACCTTCACTTTTGCTGATTTAATCCCCCAAAAACAAAGTGATTAAACTATAATCTTTATATTGGTTTGATTTTTAATGCAAAATCAGATTTTTGAGAGACATTTCTACATTTTCCCAGTGTTTTCTCTCCACCTGCACAACGAATCCACGGCGCTAAAGCTAACTGATCCGTCCTAACGATCCAAAACGGAGCCGGAAACCGGATCCAGTGGCTCTTTCTGCACTCTGTCAGGCGATCCAAGGAGGAACAACGGACTCAGGTGTGTACAAAATAAAGAAATGGGCAGCCACTTCCCATATCTTAAGGACGGATGGGAGGGCGGGGGTCCTGCAGTCGCCCCCAGGGTAGGTCGAAGTCCCTGACCCCGTGACCTCTTCCTGAAAGAAGGGAATTTTAGGGAGGGAGAGGGAGACATGTCTGAACAGAGAGAGGAGGAAAGGGAAACAAAGGCCAGACGCAAGCATGCTAGCCTACCAAGTAAATTTAATATATTATTATAATTCATAGAAAATAAGAATAAACCATTTGTTGAGCTACCTGGGCGTTTTTTCTCTTTTTTTTCTGCTAACATGATGGCATCCTGACCTGATAGCAGCAGATCAGACGCTCCTTCTCCCCTGGAGCCACTCCAGACGTTTGTTCATGTCTGTTGTTCCTCACTTTTCATCTTCACTCTGGATTAAAGAGCCAGGATGACCTCTCACCCCTCATGCATCTGTCTTCACTAACCATGTGTCCTCCAGATGTGGACGCATCTGACCCCACCGCTGTAGCTAAAACCCAGACCGCTCAGCAGATGGCAGCACCCCAGGCTCACCCACAAACACTAAATTTTATTTAAAATGTATCACAGTGAAGAAAAAACTCCCATAAGTCATTAAATAACATTTTAAGCTTTTTGTTTTTGGTACTTTTCTCAAAGTTAAAGGGGACCCATTATGCATAACTCATATTTTCCATGTTTTTATACTTCCATTTGGGTTTTTCCTGCTTCTAAAAACAATTCAAGAGCTTTAAGAAAACTAAGTTAATGTTCTTTGGTTTCTGGAAAATGAGCCATTTCAAAAACCTTTGGACTATAACATCACAAACCAGCAAGAAAATCAGATCAAATAGTAATGTCACAAATCAGCAGGCACCGCCCCTGACCGAGTAACACACAATTTATATTTAAAAAACAAAACATTGTGTCGGATTGATGTTGTTTCCATGAATGCCGGCAGTAAACTCAAAATTAAATCATTTTCATTGGGCGATGTCTAATAAGTTTAATCCAGCTCTGCTGATTTCTATACTAACAACAGTTCAGTTTTTAGAAGGAAAACTCCAAAAGTAATTTAAAAGTTAAATATTTCTAGCAGCTTGTGCAAACACTTGCCTTTTCTGTACTGGGAGGGAGATTGGACCGACCACAAAACTTTCTCCCTCTTGCATAATTGGAAAAGTAAAGTTCTTAATGGTGTGTTTATGCACTGTAATTCATATTTACCCAATCTAGCCATGTGAACGTTTTTAAAGATTGTTATGTTCAAAATAATTTTGGATGCAGGAGAAAATCTTCATGCGTCGCTGACTTTACAAGTGTTGTAGAAGGTATAAATTGGGCTCTGTTTTCAATTCAGAGTGTATGATTTGGCAAAAGATTTCTATATTTGAGTTCAACATTTTTATAATGAGTCATAAATCCCAATAAAATGTTATTGATTATTATTCTGAATACATTTTGGCATGTACAAATCAAATACAGAATGATATGTACATGCCAAATCATTCTGACGGCATGTACAGAACTGCTGCAGAACATTTTGTACCGACCACCCGATAAGTGTTACTTCCTACCTGCTTTGACAGAATATGACAAAAAAATGGGCTTCAGTAAAAAAAAAGAAAAAAAGTAACAATATTTCTATATGCTTACTGGACCTAATATTTTAGACTCATGGCTGCCTATTTTAATAGTTCAAGCACCAAATATACCTTAATATGCATTAATACACACAATGGAAACCGTCCTAGCACAGCAGAAGCTAACATCTACAGTCTTCCTGACAGTTCAGCCAATCAACACCAAGGTCAATAAATGGCACTCAAGGATTGGCTGTTTTGCGAACGCCAGATATTAGCATGTCAGGTAATATTGCGCCTTGCTTTGCCGTTTTGAAATAGTTAAAAGTCTGTCCTTCTGCTTTTAACGTCTGTAAACTACTTTGAGTTA
Source organism: Xiphophorus hellerii (assembly GCF_003331165.1). Lineage (NCBI taxonomy): Eukaryota > Metazoa > Chordata > Actinopteri > Cyprinodontiformes > Poeciliidae > Xiphophorus > Xiphophorus hellerii. The sequence goes on along the minus strand of NC_045689.1, from coordinate 6,267,703 downwards.
CACCTGACTCCATAAGAAGTGATCCATAAATAAAGACTGATTGGTTATACTGTTTTTATCATCTGCAAATCTTAACTGAGCAACACATTTTAACCAGAGACCCTAAACAAATCTTTAAATTTTGTCTGAGTTTTTAGGCTGGTAGTGACAGCAGAAACTAAAATATATCCTTTCAAACAGCATCCAAGTCCCGAAATGTGGCTTTGAAGGAGCTGACAGAGAGAAGTTACAGCCCTTCAACAGTTTTCTCTGTGAAGCCTTGAAATGCAAGAGAAATGGATGGATAAAGGAAGCTAAGAGGCACACTGTGATAATGAAAACCATCCAGAGCAACGCTTGGAAGAACGCAGCTCTTTCCAGAGGCCTTGTCCCTCTGTAGCTCCTGCAGAATGATGGAGAGGGATTTCCGGGTCATGGGAGTAAAGGAAGCAAAGGTCAGAGGAAGATAAATCACTGCTCATTGGTACATTCAACAGAATATGCTAACTCCATCCTTGTTATGGGATGTAGCAAAGACACTAATTGATATACAGCAGTGGTTACCATAAGGATTTACAGAGAGCAAAAACAAACAACCCGCGTCCAGCAGCAACCTGCGGGTATTCCCAGGCCAGTCACAGTCTCTCCACTGAGTTCTGGGTCTTCTCTGGGATCTCCTCCAACAGGAGACGCCCAGCTGCCTGAACCACCTCAACCGACAGCAGATAAACAGCAGCTCCGCTCTGATTTCCGCCCCGATGAGGGAGATTCTCACCTTATCTCTAATACCCAGTTCACAGGGTGAGATACTTATGCCAATTTTTGTCCTGATTTGCCTGAGAAGGAAAATTCACAGAACATTTAAGATAATTGCCAATCTAACCAGGAGCAAATGTCCTTGTAAATTCAACCCAAGATCAGATCATATTAAAGGTCACAATAGTCAAGCCAGAAAAACACTGAACAAGTTTGGCTTTGTTGAAAAGGTTGCCAGGAGAAATCGTTGTCTCTACAGAAAATACCACAGAATGGCTTAGGTTTGCAACGTTGTGTCAGAATGAACCACAGGACTTCAGCAACAATGTCCTTCAGACAGATGAGACGGTCATGATGCGCAGCACCATGTTTGGAGAAAACCAGAGCAAATTGAACTTAGTTTATTTATATAGCGCCAAGTTACAACAAATATAATCAGAAGGCACTTTTCATGACAACCAGACCCAGATTTCATGTTTATAAAAGTTTCAGTCCAATACAACCCAATTACACTGACAGATGAAAGCTCTTTTATAGGAACTTCTGCTTGTTTTAGTAATACACTTCAGTCAAAAGCAGTTTATAATGCTAACTGGTAACAAGTAACTTCTATTACAAAGTTTAATAGACGTGTATCACAACCAGGGGACTTGGGCACCTTGAAGTCACTGAGTGGACCACCAACTCTACTGTAAACTGATTGACCCAAACTGGGTCATTCATGCACTGAGGCAAGAAAAGTTGGCAAAAATTAATTCACAACAAAGTGAGATATAGTCAACCTGACAATGGCCACTAAGAGTTGCTACGTTCTGGAGTAATGTCCTTTGGATAGACCACAGTAGACCATGGTGCACAGTGCATGTGGTCATACCAACTATCAAGAGTGGTGGTGGAGGACTGCTGATGTGGGCTTGTTTTGCAGGCTTTTTAGGCCCTTTGAACCATTTTTTCCCCAGTTAGCTTTAGCCAGATTTGTCTCTATTTGATCATTCCCGTTTTTCAGAACCACCTCACTGGTGGTACAATAGGGTGTTGTACACAAACAATTTGATTGGCAGTAGATTTCATTCGTTGATTGGCCCATCGATTTACATCACTGAGTGAAGACGGTACTAGCAAAACTCCTAGAAGAACAACATCTCAACGACCATTTACCGTAGTAGTTGAGATAGCAAGTTGCTAAACAATTTATTCCATGATCTTGAGGTCTAAACCTTTTTATCAATTGACATGATGCCGGCTCCGCCCCCATGTTGACATAGGGCAATCCTCCCCCAATCATTCTAGGTCACTATCAGCAACTGACCAATCAGCGTTGCAAGTACACACACCTTATCTCAGACAATATTTATCATGGCAAACACACTGCGGTCAGAGAGATTTTGAGGAAAATAATAAGATTATCTTAGTCCAAGTTTTCAGTGGGAAATATCCAACCCCGACAGCTGTTACCCAGAACATGTAGAGGGCAGAATACAATTTATTACATTTCCAAAACCAAAAAGGAGTCTGGAATAACACAAAAAATGGATCATGGACTGCAGCCCACCTCATGTCCAGCTGAATGAAACTAGTTGATGGGAACTACCACATGTTAGTCAGTAAGAAGGTAACTGGCAGTAAACATCCCATTTTTGTCATAATGACAAAATCAAACTCTGTAGCGGTGAGTAGAAAAAACTATACTTAGGTATCCCCTTTGTCATGAATGCTGCTCTAACTTAAACAATGTAATATATTATCTGGAAGTAATCTGGCTAATGGCTTAAGAGCTCCACGCTATCTGCTAACGGATCACGTTAGCCCATAGCTCAAGACTGATGGCTAAGTGTCAAATAAACACAGTTCAGTCTTATAAAAATAACAATGCTAAACATCTAATCTTTTCCAGATCAATAAATTGGATTTCATGATTCCAACGGTAGCTCTATGGCAACATGAAAACAGACTGCAGTAACTGCTCTATTTACATTTAAGCACCGTTTTATGCTACTTTTTTGTTTAAGCATTTTCCTGAAGGCAGATTTTCACAAGCCGGTATTATTTAAGTCATTGCCCACCCATTTTGTACGTGCAAAATGCGTCTGACAGCGTTCACACTCACATCAAACCAGACTTTGCGTCCCGTATTATTTTTCCTCTTGGGCTTTATCATTTATTTCTCCTTTGATTCCTGCTAATAACCTTACAGACCTGATGTAGGACTCGTTAGAGAATTTTCTTACCTACCGTCTTTGCCTCAGTGTTGGTTTATGAGGCAGAAATGACTCAAAAAATTGTCTCGGGTAATGCATTGAGTTCCCTTACCTCTGCCATAATAACAGTTTGTCTTGGTTTGCTCTACTTCCGCAAGTGGGCGGAGCCAGCATCATGTCAATTGTGGCATGAACACCGCGTACAGCACAGGTGTCAAACTCCAGTCCTCAAGGGCCGGTGTCCTGCAGATTTTAGATGTGCCACAGGTTACAAAACACTGGAATGAAATGGCTTAATTTCCTCCGTGTGTAGATCAGCTCTCCAGAGCCTTGCTAACGACCTAATTATTCTATTCAGGTGGTGCAGCAGAGGCACATCTAAAAGTTGCAGGACAGCGGCCCTCGAGGACTGGAGTTTGACACCCCTGGCGTACAGCATCAACTGAACCGGGCAACCCACAACCAACAAATATGCCAAGAGATTTCTAAGAAACTGGAGCCCAAAATGACATCATCAGAGCCCATATTCACACCCACATAGTGAGGAACACAATACCAATGGAGACACACCCAACATGGCTGGTACTGAACAAGACATGAACCAACTAGAGTGAAACTTGACAATACAGAAGGGACTTTGTCAACCATGAATTCATCTGAACGTATTTTATATTTAAACAGCTGAAGCTCAAAGTAGGTCATGTGTGGAAGACTAAACGTTTTCCACACAGATGTCAGGGAGTGATAAAGTCATTCTAAAATTACTACTTCAAGTTATTGCTACTGAAGGAGGTTCTAGGAGCTGCTAAGTCATGGCATGTAGTTAGCACACACAGCCTTTTCCCTTTGGCTTCATCTTTGTTTAATAAACAATGACAGTGCAGAGTCTGTTTTGTGTTTTTGTACAGTCCAGCCTTAAATAAATTGTTTAAATTTTACAACCTGGTAAAGACCAGATCATGTTTATATTTTATATAACTTTATATTTAAAGAGGACATACTTTCTTTTTCACCTGACGTTTACTCCTCACACTGTTACGCTTGTCATTCTTAAACTGCAGGAAATGCGTGTCCATTCTTGAATGAAACGGATAATGCAAAATTCACATTTGGGACGTTTTCGTACTTCCGTTTGAGTTTTCCTCTACTTCTAAAAACCCCGGTGCTTAAAAAATAAATGGAAAATGTTTCTTTGGCAATTAATGTTTTATGGTGTCTGGAAAATGAGACGCTTCAAAAACCTCCTGAATGTAACGTCACAAATAAGAAGGTCACCTAGCAACCCCAGCACGTTACCTAGCAACCTCAGCAAAGCCCATTCCGTCACCTAGCAACCCAAGCTGAGCTCCAGCATGTTTGGTTAGATGGTTTTACTGCTGTACAATGCCTGTTGAAAAAGACAAATGTTGTCCACTTGCTGTCTTCTTGTTGGGTGTGCAGGAGGCTCTACTTCTGCTTTTCAAAAATATACGGTTGTATAATTGTGCTTCTGTTTGCAGCCATCTTCATAGGCAGAACTGATTAGACTAAAATTTCATTTTCTAAAAAGGATTTTATGCAGAAAAAAATGTATGAATGTGTTTTGTTTAGTCCATAGACCCATCCTAACCTGCTCAGGGAAGCATAATGGGTCACCTTTAGCACTTTCTTCCTCCCTGAGATACACCTTCTTTCTCTCTAGGCTCTTTCTCTTAATCCTGAGCTCCTTCGCCTCTACTTTGGCTTCAGCATCTTCCTCAGAGCCAAAAATCTCTGAGACCAGAGAGAGACCTCTCCTTGTGAAGGGGGCAAAAATGCTGAGAACAAGTCGGTCTGAGAAAGGAGGCCATTGTAGGGGGCTGGCCTGGGGACAAGTCACCCATTCAGATGCGGTCAGCCATGTACAATGGCTAAACTAACATCACTGACATTTGGAGTTGCCCGAGCTTTAGACTGAGAGGAAAGGGGAGGAGCACGTGGGGGGGAGGCTGGTGAGAGCAGCCGTGTTGGAAACAGCCCTTCAGAGGCACCAGCCATTGATCAAAAATTCATGTTGGTGGCTGGGATCAGACCAGCGTGCCCTCTGTTGGCTTTCATGTGCTGGAGAGGCAGGAGGAAGGAAGAACATCTGAGATATCCACCCTTTTTAAAACCAAGTCCCATCGGACCTGACCGGGCCAGCGCCACCAGGCCACCCAGGGCCACACGGGGTCACCTGGGGCCAAACGGGTGATAGAAAACAGGCAGAAGCTTGATCAAAGCTCTCTGATAGCACCACTTGCTACACTCTGTTGCTCACCATTAAGGGAAGCTGAGCTTTGATTAACAAACATCTAAGTGGCATTAATGGCAGCAACTAACGAGTCAATCAGCCGCTCTTGACTGATATGGATGAGGTCCGTATCAGTGATGGTACCGGCCCACTAGGAGATTTTCCAAGGATTAAATTCCTTGCTAAATGGTTTAAATAGTACATGAGATCATTGTCCAAGAGGGAAGGAAGCAAAGGCAATTTCTTGAGTTTCTTAAGCAGGCAACTGGTTAAACATCAAACATTTGGTATTCTGGGTTTTATGAAATATTCTTATTTGAACTTAGATGGTTAAACTGAATAAACTCTACGTGAGTTTATTTAATTCAGTGTTTCTCAATTCCGGTCCTCAGGCCCCCCTGCCCTGCATGTCTTAGGTGTTTCCCTTCTGCTACACACCTGGATTGAATCTATGGGTGATCAACAGGTTTCTGCAGCACTTGATGGTCATGCAATCATTTGAATCAGCTGTTCTGGAATAGAGGCACATCTAAAAGAAGCACTGATTTAATTGGACTAAACAGGATTAAATTGGGATAATGGAATTATCTTTGTTCCCGTAATGGCTAGTTGGGAACTAGCCAACTAGTTTTTTTTCCGAAGAGTTTTTGCGGCGCTAGTGGCTCGTATTTTTTGCGACAGTAGGCAGGCAGCAAAGAGATGGGGGGAGACATGCGGCAAAGGTCGCCGGGACCGGGAGTCGAACCCGCGACGTCCGCGTCGAGGACTAAGGCCTCCAAACGTGGGGCGTGCTAACCCCCTGCGCCCCCACAGCAAGATTTTATGCCGATTTTTGTCCCGATTTCCCCTTTCCGAGAATCTAAACTGTACCTATTAAGCTAAATTCACATTTGCACATTTTGTACTTCCGTTTGGATCTCTACTGCTTTTAAAAACATTCCAAGTGGTTAAAAAAATATACACTGTCATTTTTTGGCAACAAATGAATACTTTTTGGTGTCAGGAAAATGAGCTGCGTCAAAAATCTCCCGATTGTTAAATCACATTAAACAGGCACTACAGTGTTACTTACCAACCTCATCCAAGTCCAGCCCATCACCTAGCAACCCAAGGAGTTCCAGTAGGTTTGGTCAGCTGGTTTTACTCCTGTATAGTTATATGGAGCAATTAATCTCCATAACGATAAACGAACAATAACAATAACACTAACATATCATGCCCCTGGACTGGTATTTCACAATTATTTTCATTATCACTTGAATATACTTTATAATTACAGTGTTTGAAGAAAATGTTTACTTTTAGTTGAGAGTTATTGAACAATTACACACAACTGAAAGAGTTCAAAAGTATAAAATAACTTAACTTACAACGTTCTTGCTGAACCCAAAATGTAGACACAGTTTTTGGAATTGAGCGGCTCCTCTTCCTCCTGGACCAGCGCTACTACCGCCGCAGCAACATTTGAAACGTCCTCCATTTTCTCAACTTCGCCGTCGCTGTCACTTCTGTTAGGGTGGAGTCACGTGACTAAAGACTACAGAAGTAGCGTAGGGTGGCGTACGTAACATATTGCAGGGATGTCAAACTCCAGTCCTCGAGGGCCGCTGTCCTGCAACTTTTAGATGTAGGCCTACCTGTGCTGCACCACCTGAATAGAATAATTAGGTCATTAAGGCTCTGGAGAACTAATCTACACAAGGAGGAGGTAATTAAGCCATTTCATTCCAGTGTTTTGTACCTGTGGCACATCTAAACACTGCAGGACAGTGGCCCTTGAGGACTGGAGTTTGACACCTGTGTCTTAAAGGGATATGAGCAAAGTTAAGATGACGTATTAGGGCCATTGTAGACAGAAAAAAAAAAAGGAGTAAATTTCCGCCAAAAACAAACTCAGAAAATTTCTAGAAAAAAGGCAAGGACATTTCTGAGTTTGTAAAGTCGAAAATTTGCTAGAAAAAAACTAAGAAATTTTTAGATCAATCTCAGATATTGTATAGAAAATATTGAAAATGTTTGACTTTTGGAAGTTTTTTCCTTTAAATTTTTTGACATTGTAGCTCAGATAAATCCTGTTTTTTCCCCCTTAATTTTCTGAGATTAATCTCAACATTTCTGAGGTTTTATTTTGTTTTTTTGTTTGTTTTTTGCTTTATGAAGAAATTTACTCTTTTTTCCATCTACAACGACTCTGATACACTGTTGTACATACCTATGCAGAGAGACGAACAACTTTACTTTCTTTTTTTTAAATATCATCAATGGCGTTGATCACTGTTATAAATTATCGGATTATCGCTCACGTCTATCTTTCAGTCTCGGGTCACCTCTCTTCCCCCCTGCAAAGACAAATTAAAGATTTCAGAAAGAACATAATTTAAATTCACCCACGAAATACATCAGCAAGCAATCTGGATTTTGTGCTGTTTCTATCAAAACAAAGTTATGCAAAAATTTTAAAAAAACATATGGAAAGCAGATATTTCTTCCATCTGAAAGAGATTAACTGATTTTTAAGCAGTTTTACAGACTCATGTTATGGTTTTTTAAAATTATTATTATTCTTGAGTTTCTCTAGATGTTTAGCTGAGTTAGAGTTGAGTTTACTCGCAGGGAGCAGGCAACAGGTGATGAATCGACAGGAAAAGCAGCAGGAGCTGGGGATATCTGGAGAGGAAGAATGCTGAATCCTTAGCAGCCGGACTCGCCTCCGGGATCCAAAATGTCATCCGGCCTGCCAGGAGGATTTTGATGCCGCTCCACCATCTTTTTTGGCCCACATCTATCTGTTCCAACAACTGGGACGAAGGGCTGCTGCGGTTTGATTTTCTCAGCTGCCAGCATCTCTTGCTCTCTCGGTACTCCAGAGAAAGGCCACATCAACGCTCGGCGGAGCTGATGACGTCTGCGGGCCGAGTGAAGGCATCTACTTTGTTTAAACAAGCCTGCGCTTGGAGTTGGAGGGGTAAACATGGCTGGACCACCAAGCCTGCGCTGCCTGCCTGGAAACGGCCTGGCACGGGCCGGGCAGGGACGTATCATCTCTGTGACATCACTGAAGATCCTGGTCTCTCTCTCTCTCTCTCTCCTTGGAATCCTCTGGATGCAAAAGCAACTTCTGAAAGCAGCAAACTGGGAAGCTGATATTTACTCTGAAGGGATGAACCCTGATCATGAATCAGAGCTCGGACAGAAAGCGCATCAATCCGGATCATGAACACTTCTCTCTGAAACTACCTCCAGATCTTCTCAGCTCATTTGGGATCCAAAATCAAAAGACCTTGAAAATTTGAAGCTGAAAATCCATGTTTAGTCCGCTTTAATCGGACTCCAGCTCCTTTCACTAGAAAGTAGAGGCGAGTAAAGTACCCAAAAATTATACTCAGGTAAGTAAAAAGTAGCCTAAACAGTCCAAGTGCTTATAAAAAAAACACCCAGACATTATTTGGCAATAGGTTCATGTTTTTTGTGCCTGAAAATGAGTCGTTTCGAAAACCTCCCGATTTTCTCCCGTTACTTAGCAACCGGAGTCCTGTTACTTAGCAACTCAGGAGGCGCTACGACAAAGCTTTGTCGCAGTGTTGCCAGATTGGGCAGGTATCCACCCAATCTGGCTCCTTTTGAATATGTTAGCCTGGATAAAAACAACTTTGGGTTTGTTGTTAAAATTCAAGCTGCTTTTCACATTTGGCAATTTTTTAAAAAAGTGATCACAGAAAAATTATATTGAAATAGCTGCCAGAATAACACAAAACCTTAAACTCATGGGAGGGGTTTATGTTCATTTATTTCGAAAAGTCTAGTATCTGTAAAATATAACATCTAAATTAATTGGTTTATCAAGTGTCACTATGTAACAGTATTTTGAAATTACAACAATCCCACTGCAAATGTTTAAACATGGACTATATACCAGGAAATTTTTTTTATTTGTATTAATAAAATACCCAAAGTATCTATATTTATTTATAAGATATACAAGGTCATATATATATATATATCCTTATTTATTTATTATGTATATCTTTATTTATATAAATAAAAAGAAGCCAGCACTAAAAGGAAAAATATTGCAAGAATAATCAAATTTGTACTAAAATGTCAACATTTGTACAGAAGCATAGACTATTAAACCTTTTAGGCAGTTTACCATAAAAACGTTGATTTGAGGTCTAGTAATGCCTTAAAGAGACAGAAGCCAATCTCATGGAGTCAGATACGGCTGTGATGTGAAGTCAAATTTTTTTAAAGTTGTTTTTGATATATACAGCATTTTCATACCAACTGAAGGTAAAATATCTCCTTGATTGTGCAATGAAATGGGACCATGTGCCTGGAAAATACATATAACAAGAAGTCTCCTTGGAAGAAAACCACAAGGAAAAAAAGCATACTTTACTTTTTTTACTGCACAAACCTAAGAATGTCAGAATGCAGTGAGAAACTGAGGTATCCAGAGGGACAAACACACACATGTGCCCTGTGTGTGTTTGCAGAGATTAGCACGTACTGTAACCGGCCAGCGGTTGGTTATGCTTTCCCATGGTTCCCTGCTCTCCAACAGCTGCGGAGGCCCGTTAACACCCCAATCACCGACGTGATTATGACTCTCTTAAGATAGCGAACCACACGCAGCTCCTGTTGGATAAATACGGGCCTGTTCTGCACCGCCCAGGAGATCCTGACACAACCCCAGCTGGAACAGGCGGCACGTTGATACGGGCCGCCGTCCAGCTCACCTTCTGTGTCCTTGGATGTGAGGTGGCGGCGGTGGGGGTCATGTTCGCCAACAGGCGCTACAATTGATACTCACATCAACACTCCCAACGTGGGCCACCCCCCGAGCAAAAGGCCACCCAACGGACTCAACGGAACGGTTTGTGCTGTTGAATGTTTTTCCAATTTGTTGATGTCTTTTAAAAAACATCTTTTTGCATGTGTCCTGAGATTTCAATGTGCGTTTTGGATTTATTATCGCAGAGTTCACACAGGTGGTAGGAAATGGGTATAACATCCCCGTCCTTCAGAGATGAGCGATGTCCTGCCAACACCTCCGTTCATCTGGCATACACATTTCTGGAGCGCCAATGGAGAGCAAGGCCACAGATCCTGCAGAGACCGACCTTCTCCCGTCGCATGAAGTCGTTTGCAAACAGGTAGAATGTAAAATTACTGCTTCAAACTCAAAACAGCATGACATCATAACAAGGCTCTGAGAAACTCCTTTACAGCTGGGCGTTTAACCCTCGTTTTAGGTCTTCAGACCAGACGTCATTCTTACGTCATCGCAGAAGCAGCAGCGGTATATATGTTGGACAGCTTACAAACATGACATGCAAGCAGAAAATAGGCAGCCTGTGTGCACCATGTTTGCATTGGGAGGTGTGGCCACGGCTAAGCAGAGTCTATGCAAAAAGCAACTGTGGATTTGGTGAAAAACGAAAAAGATGTGGTTAAATTACATTTATACCGCTCTAATCACAACAACTCAAACTCTGAATACATAAATAAAACAAAGAACATACAGAAATGACAGTTTAAATTATGTAAATTGTACTGGAGCCACGGCTAATAATTATTGTAATTATTATATTCTGACTATTACATATATACAATCGATCCAAACTACAAGAATACAACCAAATACACAAAATACATACCAAGGGAAATCATTTAGGCTGCCTTCACAATGCGGCCTGAAGTGACCCAAATCTGATTTTTCCTTTTCTTTTCTGTTTTTGGCTTAAACGAGACCTGTATCTGATTTTTTCATGTCAACACAGATCGGATTTGGATATCCGATCCGTTTCAGATCTTTTCAAATGTGACCTGAATCTGAACGTCATTGAAACTCGACAAACGTCACTATTCTGCGTCCTGATACTTGCAAGCGGGAAGAAAAACAACAACCATGGCGGACTATAATGAAGATTAAGTTGTTAACTTGTTGGCTCCGATCGAACAACAACTTCAAAATTGTAAGATATGCTCCACCGTTAGCATCCATGTTTACTTCCGCCAACAGCGAGTGTTTCTTCGTTTCTTCTTCTTCTTCTTCTTCTTCTTCTTTCTGTTATTGCGGTTGGCAAAACAGGGAGCACGCTCTCTATGCATGACTATTGCGCCCTCTACTGCGCATGCGGGATACCTTTAGGCTTTCAGTTCACACAGATCACAGATTATTTGGAAATAAAAAAAATCTGATTTCGCAAAAAAATCGGCATTGAGCGTTAATGCCTGCAGTGTGAATCTAGCCTTAGTTACAGGAGCCAATTTATCTGATCTTTCTGTCCTTTAGAATCGATTTAAAATGCAGGTAAGAGGAAATGATAAAATGTTGGCGCATTTAACCACTTTGCCTTACTCTATGCAATATTTGAAATACATTAATACATACTTGTTGTGTTTCTTGGTCATCATGATGCTAATGTTTATTTGTATAGCACATTTCAGCAACAAGGCAGTTCAAAGTCATGAAACATCATCCAGTAGACAATTATGAAACTGGCAATAAACATTACATGATGAGGAAATATGATCAAATATGTTGATCAATGTTCCAGGTATGATTCAAATGAAATTCTAAACTGGTAGGTTTTTAATCTAGATTTTAAGGAACAGTGTTTCGGCAAATTTTTTTGTAGTTTTCTTTAAGTTTGTTCCAGATTTGTGGAGCATAGAAGCTGAATGTTGCTTCTCCAGGTTTGGTTCTGGTTCTGGTGATGCAGAACAGAACCAGAAGACCTGACAGGTCTGATCTTTAATGTGTTGTGGTGCTAATCCGTTCAGTGATTTATGAACTAGCGAAAGTATTTTAAAGTGTATTTAATGGAAAATGAAGACACTGTTGCAGCAAAAATAAACACATGGAGGAGTTTCTCTAGATCTTTCTGAGACATTAATCCTCTAATGCTGGAAATATTTTTCAAGTGACAGAAGTCCGACTTTGTAACTGTCTTTATGTGATTGAAGATTCAGGTCTGAGTTCATATCTGTCTGTCTGTCTCGCTAATTTCTATCCAAAATAGATAGATAGATAGATAGATAGATAGATAGATAGATAGATAGATAGATAGGTAGGTAGGTAGGTAGGTAGGTAGGTAGGTAGGTAGGTAGGTAGGTAGGTAGGTAGGTAGGTAGGTAGGTAGGATGGATGGATGGATGGATGGATGGATGGATTTTAGTTCATATCTGAGAGAAAATAAGCCTACTGTAAGGAAAAAATCGCTGCTGTCTGTTTTTGATCTGAGCTGAAACCCAATCAGAGAAACTGGAAATCAGGCAGAACAATCAGGCCGATCAGTCGTCTCTTCTGTTTGTTTTTCACCGCCTTTCGCTCTCAGTTTACTTCCTGAAGCGTTCTGGCCAAGCTTTTGCTGTTTCAGCAGCAAAATTCAATTATTGTTTTGGAGTTGTTGTTTTTTTTTTATCCACAGGCGATGAATAATCTCTGAATAGTAAATCAGCTTCGTGGCGTCTCATCTCTGGACTGCAGATCACGTCTAATGGGTCTGCAGGGGCCTGGATGGATGGAGACCAAGCAGGCTCCAGTCCATCCCCTGCTGGTGCAAATAAAAAAATAAAAGCCCTTCTGAAAGGCTCAGCATGTGCTCAAGTCATCTGAGGCCCCATCAAGAACAAACCGAGAAAAACTGCAAAAAAAAATCTTCATCCAGACATTGACGGGTCCACAAATCAAAAATGCCTGAAGCAATGCCATGGTGGAGTAGGTGTGATGAGGTATGACTCTGTAAAATGAAGGAATAAAACATCGATATGTTGAACTTTCCTAAGAGTCACTGCTCACTTCTCTATTGACTTTATACACATGAGAAAGTAGTTAGTCGCCTAATATCACTTTTATTTTGTAGATTTCACTTTAAAAATGGTCATAGGCAGAGTACAGACGTAAGGGTATCACTACTTTAACTTATTTTTACTCAAGTAAAAGTAAAAAGTAGCCATCCAAGAAATTACTCAAATTAGAGTAAAAAAGTATTTAGTCTACTCAAGTACTGAGTAACTGATCAAATTATGAATCAATTACTATTTAAAAATTACATCATCAGATTGATCAAAATATAAAGTTAAGTGGAAATTTTGACAATAATCCATATAAATGACAAAAAACACAAAATCAGGCAACAGAAAATGTTTCTGTCAATAAAAAACTTATGAAACGTTAACAGAAACTGCAGGTGTTTGTCTGTGTCTGGTGAATTTTACGTTAAAACATGTTTGTTTTTCATTCAGTGGGTAGAAAATCCAGAAATGTTACTCAAGTAAAAGTAAAAATTATTGCAGGGTGAAAACCCGTCTAAAAGTTTTTTGTTGTTGTTGTTGACTTTTGTTTTTTCAAAGAAGTTACTTAAGTAAATGTAACTAGTTACTGTCCAACTCTGGTCACAAACAGACAAGGATGCAAAACAAATATATCACAATGTTTTGACGAGTCTTTACAGCCGTCAGTCTGTAAGGACTGGCAACCCTCGGTGTATTTGCGGATTTTCACCTAAAACTGTATACAAGGTAAGAAGATTAATGTTCATAGATTTAATAAGTGAGTAATCTTATTACGAAATAATCAAATATTGCAGTACCCGTCTAATAATTAGTCATTAATCCCACCCTAACATTTACGAGAAATCTAGTTAATATCTTGACTTTTGTGAGCTTGTAAGTCCGCTCTGGTGTTTAAAACATAAGTTGTGTTCCAATTGACCATATAGTTGTGCAAACTGGAACTACAAAAATAAATTTACTTAATGGAAACGCGTCAATTTTGAAAAATAAAAATGTTTTTTGTTAAAAGGTTTTTGTGCTAAGATGATTTTGTTTTTCAGCTCTATAGAGATTAGAGTATTTCGCAAAACTGCAATGGAAATACTTTTTTCACATCATGAGTCGCAGGATCAACAGACGGATGTTGCTGCTGTCGGGAATGATGAAGAAGACGACAGGAAGTGGAAGGAGTGTGATGGCATGGCATGTTTTTAATGACTTCTCGCACTAACAAACTTATTCACATGGGATTTTCATTGAATTTCTTATTTAACAGAAACACAGCAAATAAAAAAATTCCGTTTTTTTCGACATTAGCGGAATATTGACAAAGTTTTGCACAATTATGTAATGAAAACGCAGCTAGTGTGGCATAAATCACGTTCCATGAATTCAGCAATTTGTTCAAATCAGCGAATGTTTGGGTTGGTTTCTATGCTAGCTATGTTTAACTTTTGTAATTGTTGCTGTCTATGAGTATTGAACTAAATTGGGGCCATAAAGTTTTTCAAAAGAAAGAAAAATCTGGGGGGGGAAAAAGCCTTGAATCTGAACAGTAGTTTTGAACATATTTTTCACTTTGAATTTTTTTTTCTCTTGAACAAACTTTATGGCCCCAATTTAGCTCCATATAAGCTCCAACCGAGTGAGCTGCTTCGTGGTTAGGTGACATAGTTGCGAAGACTCAATACTAAACTTCACTAACTTCCTTCATTGTCTTCATGTCATCATGGGGGAATTCTAGTCCAATCCTAATTATAACTTTCCAAGCTTTCAGCTACCAGACAGATGAAAGGCGACTCAAAGATACCCAGGTCCTCTGGCTCCAAAACAGGCAAAAATCATCACCCCTCCTCCACCACTTGGCATGATGTGTTTTTGTTTGTTTGTTTTTTTTATGGTGCTAATTATAGCCAAGCATCTCTAATTTATTATCATTTGTACCAGATGTTGTGGTTTATTCATGCTGCAGATGTGTTAAAGTCATGCTCTCATGTTCCTTTCAGAGGGAAGAGGCGTCTCCATGACAACCCTGCCAAACAAGCCGTGCTTGTTCAGTCTCTTTCTTGTTGCCCTTATTTCTGTTGCACAACCTTTCCTTAGGTTAAACTTTCAGGGGAATTTTGGAGGACTAAATGGCTGCAAAGTGCAGAAGGCTTGAGGCTGCAAAACACAGCCCACATCATCACTCCTCCACCACTCTGCCTGGTCGGTAGTGTGCTAAGGGTCATTTTAGCAGCTTATGAATAGTGTTTTAGCTCTAGCTTCCACTAAATACTATATTGTAGTGCTTTAGCATAGCAAATTTTTATGATTAGTGATTTAGCTTTAGCATTAGCTTCCACTAAATACTATACTGGTGTAGTGATTTAGCATTAGCAGAACTAATCTGTATGATTAGTGCCTTAGCAAAACTAATCGTTATAATTAGTGCTTTAGCATTTGCTTCTAAATGCTATGTTTGTGTGACACTTTAGCATTAGCAAAACTAATATTTGTGATTAATGCATTAACTTCAGCCTTACCTTCCACAAAATTCTATACTGGTGTAGCGCTTTAGTTCATTAGCAGAACTAAAGGTTATGATTATTGCTTTAGCTTCAGCATTACTTTCCACTAATTATATACTGGTGTAGTGCTTTAGCCTTAGCATTAGCTTCCACTAAATACTATACTGGTGTAGCGCAGAGCTAATGTTAATGATTTGTGCTTCATGTTTAGCACAACTAACAACAACTAACGTTTTAGCTAGCGGTGCCCACAGCTGGTCAGTAAACATTTTTTGTTATGGTAATTGCTGATGTCTGTCCATGTTGCATTGTGTTCCAGATCACTCAAATACATTTAATGAGAAATCTCTGGCTGTCACTTCCCCCTATTAAAACCCTACTGAAGCAGCAATGAGGTACTTGGTTAGCATTACATTTTGGTTCTTGTATAAGAAGCTAAGCTGTGGGCTTTGTATAAATAATCCCCCAGATAAACAGAGTTGAATATGCACCAACTACTCTATTGGACTGAGTTTTTTTGTGTGTGTGTGACGCAGTGGGGCGGAGGGGTGGTGGTGTCTTCCCACAGCAGATGTTGGAGTTTTGTCTGAATAATTTGGTGGGAATTTTCACGAGCTGCTCAGAGCTACAGCTGGGATACAGGTGCGGAGAAGCTGGGTGGATGCATGGCTGTGAGAAGATCCTTGGACCCCTTCAGGATAAAATCTCACCCAGGAATTATTAAAGAAAGAAACAGTAGAGAGTCGGATCTATGCAGATCCAAGAAGGCGGATTCCGGATAACAACAATTATCCAAATTACCATGAAACTCTCGATCATCCAAGTTTTTTATCAAGCTTAGATGCATGAACAGGTGCTATGATATTTATGTTGCTTCTGGAGGCTGAGTCAAGTTCAAAAATATGAAACTACAACAAGGAGAGGAAATTTTGAAGAAGAAACCTAGACATACAGTGTGGCAATTACCTCAAACCTTGGCAGGGATTCTAATTAAAACCAAGCTTGTTTCCTTCGGTGAACAAACATGACAGGCCCTGAGCAGAGGAGTGTTTCTTTTTCTCTTTTTAGTTTTTTTCTCCATTCTTGCCAAAACATTAAGTGAGTGCAGGTGCTGCAGGAATGTCTTCAAGGGAGGGGGCATCGCAGGGCTGACCTTTTCCCTTCTCTATTGTGAAGGTGCGTGTGTTTATTTTCATATGGTTTTATGCACCCATCAGTTTTTCTTAGCGCCTTTCTGGAGCATCACCAAAGCAGAAACCTGGAGCTAAAGAAAATGATTTGGGGGAGGTTCTAAACGGGACCAGATGCAAAGTTCAAGCCAGGCTGGTGGAGGCTTGGCAAACCTATCTGGAGTCTGTAGAGGTGCAGGAGATAGGACTGTTTCCAGCACAACAGAAACTTTACCAAACTCAGGCCTTCCAATTGGCTCCCTAATCAATATGCTGCTGAAATAATTGATCAGATGCTGTTGATTGGTAGTTTATTAGATTAAAATTAGTTTTGATCAGCTAGCTAGTAACCACAACAACATATTATGGCCATTGTAGATAGAATTTTTTTAAAAGGAGTACATTTCTGCCACAAAAAAAAACAAAACAGGAAATTTCTAAGTTTGAAAATTACAATTTGCTTTTAAAAAAAACTCCGAAATTTTTAGATTAATCTCGAAAATATAACAGAAAAATAAACATGGAAATTTCTGGATTTGAAAAGTCACAAATTCGCTTTTTTCTAGGAAAAAAATCTTGTAAATCTTTCCGTTTCAAAAGTCAAAACTTTTCGACTCTTTAAACTCAGAGAATTTCAGAAATTTGCACGTTTTTTCTCCTAAAATATTTCTGAGATTAATCTCAAACTTTGAGTCGTAAATAACCGCTCAGCTCTGCTGAGACCTTCTTTCAGTGTTGTAGTTTGGCCGCCATCCAGCAGAGGGCGCCGCTCGGCATCCTGAAGCGGAGGCGACCGTTGACACAGAAACGAAGATGGCGAAGGGAGCAGAACGAGAAAGACAAACGGTCCAAACGGAGCCCGGTGTGAGATGGAAAATTTACTTTATGCGGTTCTGTTTTGAAATATAAACACTCGACAAACTCCTTAAGTTTCACCTTTAATGGCGCTTCATTCAGCCGAGCAGCTCGACGGAGCGGCGTCAACTTTATAAACCGAAATGCAATGATGTGCTACGAGGAAGATAACAGAGAAATTTGTAAAATGACGAGAAAGTACGCTTGATTTTGATTCTGTTGTGAATTAAAGCACTTCATGGAGCCAAGTTTTAACCTTCAAAAGTATAGTATAGTCCTTCAAGAGACTATACTAATATGAACGTTTTTCCTGTTCATGTTTAATTAAGTTTTTCACATATTTCGCTCTTTTCATCTTTTATATTTCTATTCAGCAGCCTAAGAGGTTCTTTTTTTGTTATATTTTATAGATTTTCTAAGTTAATAATGTAAGAAAGTCAGAATTTCCTGCATATTTTGTCAGTATTTAGAGCAGCTGACGAAAAACTGTTTTCAAATTTTGTGGATGTCAGCAGAAAAAGACGAAGAAGTAATTTGAGTCTTGCCTTATTCTCAATGTCTTCCAACTAAAACCAAAAATAGAATGAAGGACAACCGTTGGTGTCTTCTCCACCTCACCTTCTCCCCTTCACAATAAGAGCACACATTCTGGTGTGAAATAAATACATTGTATCCGGCACAATTTAATGTTTTTTTTTATTCAGAATATTATGAAAAATTTAGTCACTTATGTTATGAAAAGAGAGCCAGCTTTTTTGAAATTATTAAGAAATTATTATTTAACTCATTAAACGATAACTTGCATCCCTAATCGTTGCTCATTGTTAACGTCCATCCATTCTCATTGAAACCTTCTGTTCCCGGACGTTTGCAGTCACTGCAGCCCGTCTCCCAGCCATCACCTGGAGTTGGAGGAATTGCAGGACTCCTGTGCTGATGCGGCGGGATATTTTGAAAACGTTCTGTGGGTCAAACATGCCTCAACAGAGGGGCAGTTGGTGGAAGAGGACACCTGGTCTAGAATGACACCCTGAGGCCGTGCAGCCAGGTGAACTGCCGCAGGACAGGTGGCTAAAATGAGGCCATAATGATGGAAGGGGTTATTGGCTAGAAGTGGGTAAACATGATGATGACATTCACATTTTTTAAACTCCTTACAACTTTATTACAAAACTGTGGAGATATAATAACACTCCAAAAACACCAAATATTACCAATATATTGATCTAGTTGTCTTAGTACACTTGAAATAAGACAAAACTAATTTGCAAGCAACTTTTTATCAAGATATAGGAGTTTGTTTTACATCAACAATTCCTTAATGTTGATGGAAAAGTATTAGTTCTACTGGCAGAATATTTCATTTATAATGTGGTAAAATGTCTTGTTATAAGGGAAATAATTTACCATTGGACCTGGAACTTTTAAACATATATATTCAGTAATTGTTTACTTAAAACAAGCTCCTGCTGAAATGCTGCTTGTAAGTTTGTTTTGTTTTATTTCAAATCTAGTAAGATCCTTCCTCCAAAAACTAGACCAAAACTACTTGAGTACTTTGAAGTACTTTATACAAATCAAGCTCTTTCCAAACCGTCAGAAAACATTAATTGAAATTCAAGCATTTTCAAGGTTTTCAAACACCCGTACGAAACCTGCCTAAAGTCTAAAACACAATCCCAATTTAATTAAACTGGAACTTCATGTACCTTTCTAAATCTGGAACAAATGTCCAAAAAACTGCAACACAGCTGAAACACTGAGTTCCTTTAAATCAAGACTAAAACTTTACCTTCTTTTGAACCACAATAAACTGAACATCGATCAATATATTTGATGTGTGTTGATGATTTTGATGATGGCACTCGTCAACATGTTCTGGTTTCTCAATTATCGACTGCATGCTGTTTAGATTGGCTTTTTATTTGTGTGTTTTTACAATATAAAGTACTTTGATCTACCTTGTTGCCAGCGTTGGGTAGTAATTAGTTACATTTACTCAGTTACATTTACTTCAGTATTTTGAAAAATACTGAATATTCTGTACTTTTTACTTTCACTTGAGTAATTTTATCATGAAGTATTTCTGTAAGATTGTAAGTAAGATTTCTGAATTTTCTACCAACTGAATGAAAAACATGTTTTAACCAAAAATTTACCAAAACACACACCTGCTGTATTTATTTCATAATTGTTTTGTTAAAAGAAACTGATTTGGAAACATTATCTTTTCTCTGATTTTGTTATTGTTTTGTTTCTCATATGAATTATTGATATTTTGGTCTTTAAAATGCCAAAATTTCCACTTAACTTTATATTTTGGTCTGTCTGATTATGTAATTTTTAAATATTGAATGATTGATCATTTGATCAGTTACTCAGTAATAGAGTAGATTTTTTTACCAAATACTTTTTTACTCTTACTTGAGTAATTTCTTGGACGACTACCTTTTACTTTTACTAGATTACAATATGTTGAAGTAATGCTACTTTTGCTTGAGTAAAAGTTTTGGCTACTACACCCACCTCTGCTTGTTGCTGAAATCCAAACAAATAGTCAGATTGATTGATTCTGACCAGTTTTAATGAAAAATTAGGTTTACCGCGCAGGTACATCCACCAAAACAAGGTGAGCCCTGTCACTGCAGAACCTAAGTTGCTTCCAGGAACCTTTGGAGATAATTAGGCTGGTTTATTATTTTTGCCCGGCCCACACAGCTGGAAGCCAGAGAGTCATCTGCCAGATGTCATGCAGAAACCAGTAAATGTTGTCTTGTTCTGCTGTTGTCGTCACTCTGGACCTGTTTTGCGGTCCGGAGTGGATCAATTAGCTTGAACGCCACGTTACACTGGCATCTTTCACACCTTTACTCGTTGTAATCCAAAGCCAGATGTTACCACCTGCCTTTTTAATGGACTTCAGACTTACTTCACAGTATTTCCTGCCAAAGTGAGCTGCAAAGTAAAACCTGGCGATTCATACGCTGATCAACACCCCCTCACACCCTCTCTGGCCTTGGATAAATGTTGGCTCTCCCGATCAGGCATTCCTCCGGAGTCCCGCCTCGCAGGGCCAGGCGCCTTGGCACGGCGCTGACAGGGAATTTTCCACAGGTCGTCAGTGGAAGGGGCACACAGGCCTACCTTTGTCTGTACCCGTGCTCTCCGAGAAAAGCACACACTCCCATTTTCGTAGCGGCCGTCACACACTCTGAGAAACACACGAAGGCAGTCGCACACATGGCAATCAGGGGGGATTAGGCCCAGAGTGCAGATGTTTGCACTCTGGGCCATATTTTTCCCTTCGCTCCCAATTTTCTATTTCTATATAAAAAAATACTTCATGAAATGCATTAAATTTATTTGGTTGTGACACAAATGTTGGCCATAAAGATCTGGGAATGTTTCCAGGTGTACAGTCTGCTGATGTGGCCTAAAAACAAAGAGACTTTCTGTTGGAAATTAATCTAAATGTAATTTAAATTACAGCCACAACTTTAACGCGTTAATTTAAATTAATTAATTACGTAGATTTTAACTTGTAAAAAATTTTAATTACACTTTTTTTAATACAAAAGGCTATTTGAAACAAAATGTAGTCGCGTGTTTCTGGTACATCCATTAACAACATTGATGGACGACAAAACTGTTTATTTTGGTCCAGTGGAAGTTAATTTTTGCTTCATAAATAGGAGTTAGCCTATTAGCTAAGCTATTGTAGCCTAAAATAGCATGTCAACGCTAACCATGTAGCAGCAGCAGACGTCCCCAATGCTAATGTCACCGACCACATTTCTAAAGAAGCTCCATGGATGATCATGGGATCCTGAAATTCTTGAAAGCTGAATGGGTTTGGTAGTACTTTGCACCAATCGGATGGTTGAATAATCGGTTCTCTTCAACTGGGGACCAAAGTTGCAGCATTTGTTACATTTTCAGATGATGTGGTTCTTTTTCACACTGGACTGTGTCAAACAAACCAAACCTGGTGGAAAACCCATTCCCCTCCTCGCCTGTGGGGGCGCTGCACCAAGAACTACTGACAGAAATTACATAAAAACTTCTGAAGAAGACATTGAACGCAACTTTTTTCTTCACAAAATATAAACAAAAATGGAGTAGCATCAAATTTTAGCGGTTGTAAAGAAACCGTGAGCTATTTCTTCCGCTACCGCTAGACACACGTGTTTTGGTTGTATTTACCCAGAAGTATTCACACCTCCACAAACAAACTGGACTTTCAAGACAAGCAAACTGGAGTTTGATTAAAGCGGATTAAACAGGACTAGTGTGAACGAAGCCTAAATAACAGATTAAAATAATAAATATATCTGTTGTGAACTCATATCTCTATTTATTTGATTATTTAGCACCAAGACGGGTTTTTGGATTAAAAGTATTGCTTATTTTGTCAATGTATAGTTATTGACTACAGTTCTTGCAATAAACGTGACTAAAAATTTTAATCACGTCCTAACACCAAATTAAAGCAACATAGAAATAAAGTTGAGCGAACTGAGGTACACTTGGCACTAAAGCCGTGCAGTCAAGGTTAAAATGGCTGTCAGGGCTTAGTGTGAGCTGACCTGATGAGAAGGGCTCTGGGATTATTCCCATGTAAAGACAGAAGCTTCCTCCCCACCACCCCGGCTTGTTACCTGCCGGGCCACTCTGAGGCCCCCTGGTGGCAGGTTAATTAAAGCACCATAGCCCAGCCAAGCTGCAGTAACCCTCCCAAATCCGCAAAGAATGACCACAGCCATGGGAGCTCCTAATCCTGTTTGTGGCCATCGGGAACTACTTCAGTCCCAGCCGGAAGACGGGGAGGTCGGGGACTGGCAAACAAAGGCCCAGCAGAAAGAGAGAGGACAGGGGTGGGTGTGAAGGGGCGAGGCGGAAGGGGTTGGGTGGGGGTACCAAACGTGCCTTCAGCATC
Organism: Xiphophorus hellerii; assembly: GCF_003331165.1. Taxonomy (NCBI): domain Eukaryota; kingdom Metazoa; phylum Chordata; class Actinopteri; order Cyprinodontiformes; family Poeciliidae; genus Xiphophorus; species Xiphophorus hellerii. Next base: position 6,245,267 of record NC_045689.1, on the reverse strand, counting down.
ACCCCATGCTTCCTTCTGTTTTACTGCTTTTGCTGGTGGAAAACAATTCGCAGAACCTCCCTTTTCTCCTGTAACTTGTCGTGACATATCTGACAGGCTCAGCCTCATTTCTGATTCAGCCAGTTCACTGAACAGGAAGAGATCTGGGCAGCCACAACCCGGCCAACCGTGACGATGTTCTCGCCTGGTTCATTTAAGTTCAGTTTGATCGGCTTGCAAAGATGCAAGCTCGGACAATAGACCTCTGACCTACACCAGCTCATTTCTCATGAATTTGTATGAAAGGTGACCCTGTTATGCTTCCTTGAACAGGTTAGGATAGGTCTATGGCCTATACAAAACATGTTCATTACATTTTCTGCACAAAATAATTCTTAGATAATGCTCAGTTCTTCCAATGTCGAGCTCCTTACAGAATGAGCTGAGTTAGGGTCTGTGTCATCTTAAATCCAAATAAATGCAATTATAGAACCACACATTTTTGAAAAGCAGAAGTAGAGCCTCCAGCACAGTCAACAACATTGCAAAAACATAAAATCTTACCAAGTATGTTAGTTTTAGTGCAAATTTGAAATGAGACAAAACTAGACATAACAGCTTGCTTTGAGTCAATAATTTCTTAAAATTAAAAAGTATGGCTAGCAGGTTAGTAGATTATTTCACTTACAACATGATATTTTTCCCATGTAGCAAGTGAAATAAAAGGCCAGTGGAACTAATACTTTTTTTCTATATTAAAGAACAATTTATTTAAGACAAGCTCCTATATCTTGCTAAAAAGTTACTTATAAATTAGTTTTGTCTTATTTCAAAGTGTACTAAGATATTTACACTACAATCTAGACAAAAATATTCAACAAAACGCTTGTCTTTTCCAGCAGTCATTGTACGCGCTTACAGTGGTAAAACCAGCTGATCAAATGTTATTTTATTTTATTTATTTATTTTTTTTATTTCCTTTATTTAACCAGGTAAAACCTCATTGAAATCTAGATCTCATTTTCAAGAGGGAACAGAAATCTGCGACACACAACAACCTGGTTACACAAAAGTACAACAAATTAAAACATATGCACAAATTTTAAATTTGTGCTGTGGTTGCTAGGTAACGTGGCTTGACTTTGCTGTGGTTGCTAGGTAACGTGGCTTGACTTTGCTGTGGTTGCTAGGTGCTGATTTGTGACGTTACATTCCAGAGGTTTTTGAAATGGCTCATTTTCCAGACACCAGAAATTATTAACTTACTGCCAAAAAACGGCTGGGTGGATCTTTTTGAAGAACTTTGGTTGTTTTTAGAGGCAGCACAAACCCAAATAGATGTACAAAAACGTGCAAAATGTGAATTTCCCCTTTGAAAAAGCTGAATTGGTGTTTCCTCGCATGACTTGCTCATGAGATGCTGTCTCACCAGATCGTACAGACAATAATCCCCTACCTTAGGACAGAGCAGGGGAGTAAAGGCTACGGTAATCCGGCCTGCAGGTTTGCTCCCCAAATGTCGCCTCTCTTCAGGAGGCTCGGACTTACATGAGCTGTAAGCTGCACCTGTGCTTTCTCCCACACTCCAGGGTGTAGACAGAGCCGAGTACCTCAGGAGGGCAGACAGGACGGTGGGCGCGGCAAACTCCATTTGTTGACTAATTTCCGACTAGGTTGCTGAAAACTTTATGCGGCGTCCAGCCCTGCACAGGCGGCGCTCTGTGCTGGGTTTTCCATGACATGGTATCCCCATGAGGCAGAAACCACTGACAGCGACACCCTGTTACAGCGAAAGCACTACCTAACCACTCAGGAACACACCACTCACGCTCAACACCCTCTGACTGTAGCACATGATGTAAAATTAAGGTTTTAACAGTGGACAAGCAGATACAAAAATGTATTTCCCAGGACACCTAATTTATTTTTCACTTTTCATTCCAAGATGTAACACCTCATAGTCTGGTGTGAAAACACCTGACGGTTGATTTTAGTCACTAATCGACACGGTTTGACTGGGGACTAAAAACTACTAGACTAAAAACCCACCTGTTTAGAGTTGCTTTTGAACCATAATAATTGAAACAGTAACCAATATTTTGATGTGTAATGAACGCACTTGGCAAAATTTACTGGTTTTCTCAATTGTTGACTTTGTATTTTTGTGTTTTTATTATGTAACACACTTTGATTACACTTGATTAATTGGTTTACCAAAATGTTGTTACATTTTCAGCTGCTGAGGTTCACTTTCACACCGTGTCAAACATCCATCCATCCATTTTCTTACACCTTTGTCCCTAGTGGGGTCGGGAGGTGCCGCTAACGTTCCGGGCGAGAGACGGGGCCATTTGTGCCGCTAACGCTAGACTAGCGCCTTTGTTTTGGTTGTTTTTACCCAGAATGCCCTGTGCTGTAGTTTACTTCCTACTTGTGGAGGAAGCAGACTGTACCAGGGAACAATAAAGGATATTTCTATTCTAGTTTTTCTCCAAACAGACTCTCTTTCATGGCCAAAAAGTTAAGCTTTGGTGTCCAGTCGTATCATTGCCTGTTTTTCTGGGCAATGTTTCTCATGCTTGGACCATCAGTTTAGGTGTAAGGCCGCCATGTCTTGGTATGTTTGCCATCCTCGTCTGATTTTTCTATGATGAAGAGTGGTTTGAGGAAGATTGGAGCTGACTGGTGTGTCCAAATGAGGCCTCCACTATTTTTTATTTAGTGTTAAAGGATTAAAGTAGCCATAATATACACGCAAACCAGATAAATTGCATTATTTTCCATTTCTCATTGGTCTACAGCATGAAATCTCCTTAAAATACATCAAATTTGGTGGTTGCACCATGACAAGAAGTACAAAAGTTCAGGTCATATGAGCGCTTTCAAAGTACATTTAATCTTTATTAGACATATGAACAGAAGCTATTTCTTGTTTGGGAACGCACTGCTGCCTGTAAAGTTCATCTAGGATTAGAAAGGCAACACGAGACAAGAAAAATCATGTCCGTATGTTCTGCCAAAGCGCCCAACATTCATTCTTCGTCCTCGTCCTGCACACTGTGATTCCTTCAGTCAGCACGAATCATTACAAGCATCATTCATCCTCGCACCACCGGCTATGATGAGAAATCCAGTGTATTGTACTATAAATACCATGATTGCTTTCGTTGGACTGTAATGAACATCTTTCATTTGTGCTGTTTACGGTGAAGAGCGGAGGTTGGCCAGGGTGAACTGGCAGCTTATTTCCATATGTACACCCTCGTCTTCCTTTGTGTCACACATTTCTCCGAGACTTGGAAGCGAGATGGAAAACATGTGTGAGTGAAAAAGAAGAGCAGTGAACATAACTGGGTCCTGTTGTTCTCGCTGTGAAGGACGCAAACTGCTTCATAACTTTCTACAGACTCTTTAATCCAAACTGATGCGTCCCTGTGGAAAAACTATGGAATATTTCCTTGGCTTTACATGATTGATTGGCTCATAAATAGTCAAGCTTTTTTCTGCATGTTCTTCACACATACATAGGATCAAAGTCAAGAGAGAAAGCTTGAGGACACCAACAGCTGTGAACGTGTTTGATCACAAAATGAAAGTGCCGCAACGTCCAAAAGTGTTGTGGGTGTCGCCTGTTTAGCCAAAGCTAGAAGAAATAAACTTTAATCTTTATCTAAAGTTCCAATTTAAGAATTTTTTTGTTTAATTGAAGTTGTCTTGTGATAAGTTTTTATGAAAAGTGGAAGAATAACTTTCTTATCTGCAGGCGACATCAGCCAGAATCTCAAGCTGTTTGTAAATTAAAACAAAATCAATCATTTCCATTTACATGATTTACTGTTTGTCTCTTTTCTCTCTCTTTCTACCAACCAGCCCTTTTTTTAAGGGAAATTTTGCTCAGAGATTTCAAAATTAATTTTATTTGTTGTTTCTGTTGTTTTGTTTATTTATTTTTGGCCATTTAAAATGTCTTCCAGTTCCTGTGTTAAATGTTTATTAGAATCGAAAGTTTATTGATCTTTGAGAACGGGTTCTTGCATTATGATGTCATTACTATTATATTTGTTGAAAATGGTCTTGAAACAACAATATCATTGTTTATGAGAGAATTTGTTGTTCAGCAAAATTTGTTATCCTGACAGGACTGAAAATGTAACAAATTTTGCAATTTTGGTTCTCAATCAAACCAAGTTATCTATCAGGTGTGAAAGCAGCCTGACGATGAATTAATTAAAGAAACTTCTTCTGCCTGTAAATTTGTGTTGACACCCATTCTTGGTTGGTTTTCCATCCCGCTTTGAGGAGCCCTCCCAGCAGCAAACCCCCGCATTCCTGGAGAAATCGCAGACTCAACAGGCATGAAATTCATTTCTCACATCACCGCATCTGTGCCTCCTAATCATAACCTGGACTGACAATTCAATCCCATACTCCAGCGCCTGCTTCCTCCTCCCTGCTCACCCCACGTCTCCTGAAAAAACTCCTTCAGCCTCCCCAAATTACAGCCTCCACCCACCGCCTCATTAGGCTCTACAAGAAAAACTAAAAAACAACAACAAATCAATTAGGAACGTCAGCTATAATTACGGTAATGGCCGTAAGGGAGTCAGTGACCCGGTTCCTCTGGAAGTCCAACCAGCCCACTTCCCAGAATCTGCTGGAGACCAAGCTGGGGTGAAGTTTGGGTGCCGGATGTGGTGTCAAGGTCAGTCTGAATTGCCTGACTAATGGCTGGTCAGAGCTGGTAATTAGGCCGAGAGGCAGAGAGTCCGCCTCGATCCGCTGGAGGAAAACATTTTCTACACTGCACCGATTTCTCTAAAATATCTAAAACTGATGAATGTGTGAGGTCAGGTAAATTTCAGCATTTATTCTATCGCAGATCCGGGAATTTACAATCCTAGCTGCAGCACATTTCTGCTTAATCCCAGAGTTCGAATGTGAGGGTAAGCCCCTCAATGACAGCGTGCAGCCAACCTTAAAATCCTCAGTTTGATGTTAAACACGCTTGTGGGAATAACAAAAAAAAAAGATAGAAAGTCAGTTAAAGCCCACCTATGAAGGTATCAACTGGAAGTCACCTATAAAGTCGGAAAAGAAAAAATAGCATGTTGTGTAATGCGCTAATAGTGAAGCTAGTTTTTCATTTAGCACTTTTGCTAACTTTGAAAACAGTTACCGCACTTAGCTTACAATAAATGACTTTCTCCAGATACATTTTAAAGTGACGTTTTGTAAACTTTCAGTCGAATAAAGTTCGACATCTGTGCTGAAGTTTTGGTCATAGACTGTTTATATTCATGCTTTTATTTTGAAGTGGGTGAAGACTGTTTACATAACATTTATTGTTATTGGCGAAGAAAAATAAAGTTATTTTTCTTTGCCAATAACTTTGTTTCAAACAACAGACATACAGGAACAAAGTAAAACTTAGACGTAGATACAATATCCAAGGGCATTATGATACTTTACTTTTTGATATAAGTCAAAATTAAGTAATAATTTGAACTGAATTTAGCGCTGTAGCATTAGCTTCAGCTAAAGTGATGCATTAGCAAAAATAATGTTGATTGGTGCTTTACCCAGCTGTTTTTTTTTATTTTGGTTTTGAATAAAGTTCAAAGTTTTGGTTAAATTACTTTAAGAAAGACATTAATATTTGATACCCATACTTATTTTTTTATTTTACTTTTTTTACCTTTTGGTGTTTTTGTGGGTTTTTTTCTTTTAATCATTTTGTTTAAACTCTTGTACAGAATTTATAGTTGTCTACAAAATACTTGAATAACATATTGACATAAAAAGAGGAAAAATAATGAAAAACTACAAATTTGTGTGCCTTTTTCCCCAAAATAAACCAAATGCTAAATATTATAATATGAGGACAAATCAAAACTAAATATTCTTTGAGGTAGAGTTGAGAAGATGACACACAAAAATAAATAAAACTTCAAGAGAAAATCTGGAACAAAAGTATCGATTTTACCATCTGGATTTTGCTTACATCTTAGCATGTCACAATAAACAATAAATCAATTAATTGTTTGATCAATTAAAACAAGATAAATAATTTCCATTTGGATGATTTATCGTCTTTCTCTTTTCTCTCAAAAACTGGATGAAAAAGTTTTAAAGTTTAATATTTTGGTCTCAACAAGCCTTTATTGTGAAGCGCAATTTTGTTTACATAGACTTTATGATTCATTTTATTGTTTCTGTTGTTTTGTTTATTTATTTTGGATGTCTTCCAGTTCCAGTGTTAAATGTTCATTATAATTTAAAGTTTACTGATCTTTGAGAACGTGTTCCTGCTTTATGGTGTCATTATCACCATTATATTATGTGAAAATGGTCTCAAAACAACAATATTATCATTTATCGCAATAACTTCTGGGTCACTTTATCGTCCAGTAAAATTAGTTATCATGACAAGCCAAGTCATGCCATGAAAAATCTTTTCTAGACTTCATTTTGAACCGTACTGAGGCCGTTTGGAGGAGTTGGTTGCTTTGGTCCGCACCCTGGTGCGATTGTTGTGCTCACATCTACACAAACAAGCCGCACCAAGGGGGGAAACAAACCAAAGTTTATTGTAAACAGACAAAACACAGCAGGTATGAAAACACCCTGAGTGAATTCAACTGAAGAGGTCGTATTTTCAGCAAACCACATGTCTTTTACGCCTTTTAGTAAAACGAAATAGTAAAAGAGTTGGCCACAAACAGCTGAAGAAGTTCCATTTATAGAAAACGGCACCTTGAAATGAGCCGGAAACGCGGTTTAAAAACCGCCCTGCCACACTGAAGCACCGCTGAGCCTAACAGCGTCTCAAATTTCTGACGACGAACCGTCAGAAGTGGGAAAAGCCGCGGTTCTGGACCGTCCCGTCCAACACCCGCCTTCAAACGGGGAGTCTGCTGCTGTGCGCGTTGTGTGAGCGCAGGCCGCGGCCAGGGTGATCTGGCAGTTTGGCACCGCTGAGCTCCAGCCCCCTCGCTCCTTGGATTAATGCCGATTGTTTGGGAATGACTCGGAGCTCCGGACCACACAGGGAGAAGGAGCGGAGGGGGGGGACCTGAGAGAGAGCGAAGGAAAACCTTCAGCAAGAAGCTTCAATCTACTCTGACAGTTTCCTTTCGTCCTCCATCTTTGTGCAGCGCGGACATAAACTCTTTCTCTCTTTGTCTGAAACTCTCGATGTTTTCATCCAGTCTTTGAGAACCAGTGAGCTTCTACTCGTGCCATTTCCTTTCATGGGGTCCAAATGAAACAGTATTTCCTGAAATATGGAGTAGTTGAGTGTTATGAGTGTGGCGTATCTGTGCAGTGTTTTGTGGGAGGTCTGGAGCGCGGTGTGGGAGAAACACAGGGAGGGATATGAGGAGAACAAATCATCGAAAAGATGCTGGCTTCAATTAGCTGAACAATGCAAAGATCCTACCAAGTATTTTTGCTTAGTTTCATACAAAAACTAACTCACAAGTAGCATTTCTGCAAGATATATGAGCTTGTTTTAAGTCAATATTGATTTAAATAATGTACATTCAGTAGCAGATTATTTCACTTCCTATTTTACCATGTTTTAAGTCAAACAATTTAGTACTTTTCATCAATATTGAGGAATTATAATCTTAAACAAGCTCATATATGGCTGAAAAGTTACTTGAAAATTGGATTGGTTGTATCTCAAATGTATTTTCCAGCAGAAACTTGGGTAAAAATACTTTGTAAAATTTTGTGTTTTGCTCAATGTATCAGCACTAACATCAGTACTGGATGATTTTAGTCATTTTTTGCACAAATAAAGGAAGATTGATGTTGAAATTCGATATATATTTCCATCTTTCCACCTGTTTTTGAGGGGAAAGAGGTTTGTCATGTTGTATTTGTTTGGTCATGTGACAGTGCAGTGATGCAGCAAAGGATTGTGGGAGTTCAACCGAAGCAAAGAAGCAGTGGGGAGATCAAAGGTTCGGTCGTTTTCTTCACGGGTAGTGAAATATCTTAATATACTTGAAATAAGACAAAACTAATTTACAAGTAACTTTTCAGCAAGATATAGAAGCTTATTATAAGTAAATAATTCCTTAGTATTTACGAAAAAGTGCTAGTTTATTTCACTTATTTCGCAGGCCACAGGCGCTGTGCTGTTACCTAGCAACCCCAGCCAAGCCAAGCCCGTTGCCTAGCAACCCAGTTCAACTTCACTTAAGTGAAATAATCTGATAGTGGAAGATGTTCTTTTCCATTAGTATTAAGGAATTATTGTCCCAAATCCAGATCCTATAACTTGTAGAAACTTGTAAGTTGGAGTGTTTTCACACCTGATAGTCCGGTAGACTCTGTTCGACTGGGGACCAAAATTGCATCATTCGTTACACTTTCAGTTTGCTTTCACACTGACTGAGTTAAATGAACCAAACTCTTTGAAAAACCTGTACCCCTCCCGGCCTGTGGAGGCACTGCACCAAGAACCTCAGAAGGAAAAAACATGAAAACCTCTGAAGAAGACATGAACGCAAATTTCTTCTTCATGAAATGTAAACAAAAATGTAGTAGCGTCAGATTTTAGCTGTTGTTGGATTTCTGTTTTGTCTCTGGTGAAAAATCACGAATCATCTCTCCCGCTAGCGCTAGACTCATGTCTTTGTTTTGGTTATATTTACCCAGAAAGCCCTGCGCTATAGTCCACTTCCTGCCTTTGGAGCAATATCCAGTCCACTTGGCATTCACATATACTGTACATTCAAACTGCACCAGTCACTTCAACCGAATCCACATCCACAAACAAATTGAATTTCTAGACAAACAACCTATATTTTGATTAAAGCGGAATAAACAGGACTGGTATAAATGCACCATTAGTTTTATCGTATTTATCTTATAACTAGCCAAAAGCTACTTGGTAAGATTTTGTGTTTTTGCCATGAAGTGTTGCTAAAAGCCTTGCTGTTCTCTGAACTCATCACTGGTGTTTCCCAGCAATTTGCAAAAGTATGTTTGGAAAACACACATTTATCAGTCGAGGGACCAAAAGCTCTCCTGTAGAGGAGGATGTTGACGGAGAGCTGTCGGCCTGCTCGGCGCAAATTAAGCAAAACAGGAGAGAATAAAAATCAGGAGCTGAAAATGACAGCAAACACGAGACTGGCAGCTGTGTTTATGGAGCTGAGTGTGGGAGGCTCCAGCGCCGTCCAGAAAATGGCTCCCATGACCCGCCCAGATGTTGCACTGTGACTTGATCGTGTTCATGTGGGAGCGCCGGTCCTGATATCAAGTTAGTTGTTACTCCCTGTCTGGAAACGGAGAACTCGCAGTCAGGAATGTTTGGTGAAATATAAGCATGTGTGGGTGGCAATGACAGGTGTGTATGCTGCTGCTGGAACAGTAATCCTTCAAAATAAAATAATTATATTTTGAAGGATTTACTCATTTCTTCTCAGATAAGTATGTTTATCTGTGTTTTGTTTACTTTCTGTTTTTTTATTTTTTTTGTGGAAAGTCTATGAAGAGAAACTCGCATCAACCGATATCATGCAGTTATGTTTTTACACCAGCAGGTGGCATACACTACAGTAACTAACATAAACAAATAACTTACTACATTAAAATAAATGTATCCTTCACAATTTTCAATTTAAAAATATTAGCTTAGCATTCCTTCTTTATATCTTTTCTGTCATTGTTCTTATGATATTAACTTTGTTTTTAGCAGTTTTCCCACCAGGAAAATCACGTATCATTACAACCATAGAAGAAGATCTTTAGGTTTGAGCTAAATATTTACTTTGTGAAAATTAAATGTTTAGTTTGAAAAATAAATATTTAGTTTGAAAATTACACATTTGTTTAGTTTGAAAAATAAATATTTTGTTAACATATTATATGTGTAATTTGGGGCTGCATATTTAATTTACAAATAAAATATTTAGCTTCCCCATCCATCCATCCATCCATCCATCCATCCATCCATCCATCCATCCATCCATCCATCCATCCATCCATCCGGGGTCGGGTCTCGGGGGTAGCAGCTTCAGAAGGGAGGCCCAGACTTCCCTCTCCCCGGCCACTTGTTCCAGCTCCTCCGGGGGAATCCCAAGGCGTTCCCAGGCCAGCCGAGAGACATCGTCCCTCCAGCGTGTCCTGGGTCTTCCCCGGGGCCTCCTCCCGGTGGGACATGAACTCCTCACCAGGGAGGCGTCCAGGAGGCATCCTGACCAGATGCTCCTCAACTGGCTCCTCTCCATGTGAAGGAGCAGTGGCTCTACTCTGAGTCCCTCCCGGATGACTGAACTTCTCACCCTATCTCTAAGGGAGAGCCCAGACACCCTACGGAGAAAACCCATTTCGGCCGCTTGTATCCGCGATCTCGTTCTTTCGGTCATGATATTTAGCTTCCTAATTAAATATTTATCTTGTGAAGTAAATATTTATTTTGGAATAATGATGTTTATAAATGTATGAATAACCAGGACAATATGACATTTTAAAGGTTAAATTAGCCAATATATTACTTTTACTTTTTTACTGTGTAACTTTTCTTGTGCAAAATTTGGAATATTAGTTGTGTTTTATATGCACTATTGATCTTATATTTATTTATTCATTGTCCTTGCCTTTTCCTTCAGCTGTACTGACATAATTCTGGTGTTTTTATGTGAGCTTGAGCAGCTTAGTTTTGTTGGTTGACAGCAAAGTGAATCTTGAATCTTATTAATGACCCAAACCAGCTGTTGCTGTAAAAGGAGCCGACATATTCTGTATTAATTGATGGAATAATTGATTTCCTGATGTTCTTTCCTGTTTAATTTGTTAACATTTATCCCATCATTCCTGATATTTGGTAGCAAGTTGCCATTTACTACTCAGTAATCTGTTGCAATGTGCACGCTTTCTGCATGGTTTCCACCCATTTTTTTTTGAATTTCTGTAAATCTAGTTCAATTAATGAAATCATTTTCTGTTTCCTGGTTTGTTTGGAGACACAAACATTATTGTAACTCTTCGTGCTGTTGATTGTATCCTGGTCTTTCAGTGTTTTTCATCTAAAACTTTAAAAAATGAATGAAAATTAACGTTCAGAGTCAGTTTCATTGGCGTCTTTTCACTGTTTTTAGCCTCGCTGTCTATTTATGCTGGAAACAACTGACTCATCCAAAAATATTAAATTATATTGCATCACCTCAAACGCCATTGAATGTAAGCTTCAGTTTGGATTTTAGCATGACTCAGAAGACGTGATGACTCCAACTCGCTTCAAAACCACAAGAAGAGCTCAGTCAGCGACTGTTTCAGCTTTCCTCTGTTGCTGTTGGGAATTTCATGAACTAACAGGAGCCTCCAGTTTTCTTTTTCCCTCACTGTGTCCAACTTTCATCCGTCTCCGCTCCTCTTCCTCGTCTTCAGCTGACTGCTTCCCCCTCCGTGTAGCTACGTCCAACATGCCACCCCCAAAGCCTGCCTCTCTCCACTGCAGCTGCCAAGAATAAGACAGGCTGATGTGGGGGCCCCATGAGGGAGGCCCCGGCGCTGGTGAAATAGTGCTTCTCCAGCCTGAACACGCTCGCTCTGCTGAATTCAGCCACTTGGCTCTGTTTATTTAATATTCAGTCAGCTGTGGGGAGTGGGGTTAGCCACAGCTTATAAAACTCAGTCAGCATGACCAAGATATAGCCCCCATCCCCCCTCATTCTTCGGAAACCGCACAGTCTTATGCGCAGTACATACATGAACACGCACACACGCGGCGCTGGAGCGAATTCTCCTGCATCATACGGAACAACACTTTGGAGAATTTATCTGTATTTTCTCTTTCATTCAAACGCAAACAGTTTTTATTTATTTTAGTGCTGTTTGAGATAAAGTGATGACGTGATATTTTTCTAAAGGTGACCTTTTATGCTTCCTTGAATGGATTGTTCATTAATGTTTTTCCTTAAAATCATTCTCAGATAATGTGATTTTAGTCTGCTCAGTTGGGCTGATTTGGAGCTGCAGCTGGCCACGCCCTCTACCTCAATGTTTACAAAATGGCTACAAACAGATCCACAATTATACAATCGTACACCGTTGAAAAGCAGAAGTAGGGTCTCCTGCACAACCAACAAGAATGCAGCAAGTGGTTTCTGGATGATAAGTCAACAAGATACTTGTCTTTTCCAGCAGCCATTGTACGGCACATGCAGCGGTAAAGCCAACTGACCAAATGTGCTGGTACTCAGCCTGGGTTGCTAGGTAACGGGCGGAATTCCACTGGGGTTGCTAGGTAACGTGCAGTGCCTGCTGATTTGTAACGTTACATTTCAGAGGTTTTTGAAATGGCTAATTTTCCAGACACTAAAAAAAATATTAACTTATTTCCAAAAAACTTGTTTTTCTGGATGAATCCTAGAAGAACTGATTTACTCGGTTGTTTTGTAAACTGTCAGTTGAATGACTGTCAGTTTGACATTTTTGCTGAAGTTTTGGTTATCAAAATTATTGAAGTAGCTAAACATTTATATTCATACTCTAAATGGCCTTAGGGTTAGCTAAACTAACATTTCAGTTAGCAGTGCTCACCACTGCTTTCTTTGAGGAGAAGTCAAAGAAATTTTTTAAATTTTTGAATTTTGTTAACGTTTTGACTGGTATTTGGTAGAAAAACATGGGCACCAGTGGAGCCATTTTTAAAGCTTGTCGAATGGACAAATATGCATTTTTAATCATTCTCCCAGCAGTTAATATTCATCCCCCACCCTGCTGGGGAAACAAACCCCAGCATGCATTAGCCACAGCTTGACTGGGGAGGCTCCATGGCAACCTCCAGGGTCAGGGGTCACAGAGAAAGGTTGCTTTTATCTGCTAATGAGGTCGATACCTGGGGCTCCATGTCTCTCCACCTCTTTTTTTCTGCCTCTCCCCTGTGTAGTTGAACTCCGGAGGGGGTAGCACCGGCTATGAATGCCTGCCAAGTGACACCAATGCCATCTTCACTCATCTCTGTGAGCCGCGCACTTTGACGCCAGCTGAGCGGGTGGAACGGCGTGTATGGGGCACCGCACTGTAGGGAGGATAACAAACGGCTCCAAAATTGTTGTCTCCCGGTCTGGCTACTCATTGTGTCATAAATGTTCACATGCAAAGTGACAGTCGCCCCACGATCCCGTTGATTGGTGATTCCCGTACCTCGGTGTTTGGAGCTTGATGGATTGCCCCTTGCACCGACACGGTTTATGTTGAGCACCGTTTCCTGTGAAAGTGGGCTTTGATTGATGTTGCGTCGCTGTGGTTCTTAGAGACAAATCAAGTCAAGTTTTTCTGTGTCGCACGTTTCAACAGCCAGGCAGTCCAAAGAGCTTTGCACCATAAAGACATAAAATTATGAAACAAGCAATAAACGTCACATTTTGCCAAATGCCATAATCATACATCAAATATGTTGATCAATGGTCCACCTCCTTCTAATCAAACAAACTCTGAACAGGTGGGTTTTTAGCCTTGATTTAAAGAAACTCAGTGTTTTGGCTGTTTTTTTAGTTTTTTGGAAGTGTTCCTCTTTCTTCAATTAGATCAGTTCTGTTTCTGCCTATAAATGTAGTTAAATCCTTTTTAGTGATTCTAGTTTATTTCTTGTCTTTAGATATTGTTACTCTAGTGTATTATGTCTCCTAGGTCTAGTTACTCTTTAGTTATTCTCACCTGCCATTAGTTAACTAATCAGCCCAGGTCCATTGTCCCAGTATTCATTCTCCCAGTACGTATACTCCATTTCTCCTCTCAATCCTCACCAGTTCCTCCTGTTATCTCCCCGTTACATTCTGTCGTTCTTGATATCCTGGATTCTTGTGGTTTTTGCTCCTCCTCTGGCTCCTTGTGCTCCTCTGTTTTTTGTAAGATTTTGTTCTTATTTTTTCATTAAATCTTCTAATCTATTTCCTGCCTCAGCCTCTCTGCATTTGGTTCCACCTACAAACCACTCAACATGACATTTGTGGTGCATAGACGCTGAATGCTGTTTGATTCTGGTTCTGGGGATGCAGAGCAGACCAGTACCAGAAGACTCGAGAGGGCTGGAAGGTTGCTATGACAACAGCAGCAGTTCTTTAATGTGGTGCTAAACCGTTCAGTGATTTATAAAGTAGCAACAGTATTTTAAAGTCTATTCTCTGAGCTACAGGGAGCCAGTTTAAGGACTTTAGAACTGCTGTGATGTGTTCCCACTTCCTGGTATTAGTCAGAACTCCAGCAGCTGAGTTGTGGATCTGATTTGTTTTATTTTTTTTCTCAGAGCTGTGAAGACACTGTTGCCGTAATCAATGGGACTAAATATAAATGCATGGGTGAGTTTTTCTAGATCTCGCTGAGACATAAGTCCTCTAACCCTGGAGATGTTCTTCAGGTGACAGAAGGCCGACTTTGTAACTGTCTTTATGTGGCTCTGAATGTTCAGGCTTGATCTCTAGTTTCCAGCTGTAATAACTGAAGCTGTGCGTTGACTCTAGCTCGCTCTTCTTTAGGTCCAAAGATAATAACTTCAGTTTTGTTTCTGTTCAGCTGGAGAAAGGTTTGGCACATCGACACATTTACCTGTTCTAAGCATCTGTTCAGTGATTGGATGGGTTCTGAGTCACCTGGTGACATCATAATGTAGAGCTGTGCATCATCTGCGTAGTTATAGCTTCCTAACGATGACCAACAGCTTTGACGGCTTTCAGTCGGGTTTCTGTGGTTACCACAGTACTGAGACTGGCCTAGTCAAAGTGTTCAATGACATCCATATAAACACAGACTGTGGAAGAACCACAGTGCTGGTCCTATTGGACCTCAGTGTTGAACATTACATATTACTGAAACGACTGGAGAGTTGGGTCGGACTCTCCGGTCTGGTACTCAACAGGTTTGAATCTTACTTAAAGAACAGGAATTTCTTTGTTTCGATAAGTGTGGGGTACCCCAAGGCTCAATCCTAGGACCCCTCTTATTCAATATCTATATGCTCCCACTGGCTCAGGTTATAACAGGAAATAATATTAGCTACCATTTAACTGTTGAAGCAGAGATTTTTCAAAACTTTTTCTGATGAATGGAAGGTTGCAGATTGGCCTGTAGTTCTCCAGTAGTTATTTGTCCGCATTGTTATCAGTAGTTTGATAACAGATGTTTTTAAAGCCTAGAGAAAAACACTTGACAAAAGGGACAACTATTTTAGTAACGTTCATCATTTTAACATCTGTTTTTGGAGGAGCGGACCTTTCCGTTGGGAGAGGTCTTAATGCCACCTCAGAACACGCTCCCTCACTGGCACATGTGCCCCTTTCACCAGCCCCCGTCCCGTTTATTCACACACGCCCCCTGTCATGTCCGCCGGACTGAGAAAGGAGTCCATTAACTCTGATTTAGTGGCGGTGTCATGCAGTCGCCTTTGTGAGGAGGTGACATCCGCTGAATGGGAATCAGATCACAACGTTCTCCCCCTCCTCCTCCATCGTTGCCTCTCTTGGCTCCACATCCAGAGTGTAGGGTGAAGTCAGTGTGTCTACGGTGGGAGTGTGAGGGTTGTGGAGGGGTAGCGGTGTGAATTGAGAGGGTTTTGCCGCCACATGCCTTTGAGTGGCAGACTTTTTGTGCCTGGGCCAGCCTGTTTGTTTAGCTTTTCCTCATGGAGCCACCTCACACGTCGCTGATTCTCAGAGATGAGCAACGACCAGAAGCTCGTCATGTATCATCTTTGAGACGGTGAATGGAGCAACTTGGATTTTATGGCTGTAAAATCTAATCAAAAACAACTTCAAACACAAACATCAACCATCAACAAAGGTTATCGTTGGTTTCACTGAAACAACATGTGCATACTTTCTACAATTCTGAACCGAAAGTGATCCGCGCCATCTTAGTAGGCAAGCACAATCCAAAGCTTTGAGATCAACAAAAAGAAAATATATTGACACTCTTGGGTAGCCCATATATATAACCCGACACAACAACCTGTGCACGGCTTGGATTGATTACAAGAAAGCCTATGACTCAATGCCACACACTTGGATCATTGAATGATTAGAGATGTACATCAACAAGACTCTAAGAACTTTCATTGCAAACTCGATGGGGATGTGGAAAACCACCCTTGAACCCAACTGCAAACCATTTGCACAAGTGTCCATCAAATGTGGCATATACCAAGGAGACGCTCTGTCCCCACTGCTGTTCTGCATAGGCCTGAAACCTCTCAGCCAAATCATCAACAAGACTGGCTACGATACCGACTCAAGAATGGGGCCACCATCAGTCACCTCCTCTACATGGATGACATCAAGCTGTACGCCAAGAGCGAGCGAGACATCGACTCACTGATCCACACCACCAGGATCTACAGCACTGACATTGGGATGTCATTCGGACTAGAGAAGTGTGGTTGGATGGTTACAAAGAAAGGGAAGGTCATCCACACAGAAGGGGTCTCACTCCCAGAAGGAACAATAGAAGACACTGAGGACAGTTACAAGTACCTGGGAATACCACAAGCAAACGGCAAGGAAAGGAGCCACAGCCAAATACCTCCAATGAATAAGGCAAGTCCTGAAAAGCCAGCTCAATGGCAAGAACAAGATCAGTGCGATAAACAGCTACTCCAGTAATCAGATACCCTGCAGGAATAATTAGCTGGCCAAAGGAGGAGATAAAGACCACGGATGTTAAGACTCAGAAGCTACTAACCATGCATAGAGGGTTCCACCCCAAATCCAGCACCCTGAGACTGTACACAAGTCGTAAGGAAGGAAGCAGAGGACTAGTGAGTCTGAGAGCCACTGTCCAGGATGAAACATCCAAGATCCATAAATGCATCAAGGACAAAGCCTCAACAGACAATGTGCTCAGTGAATGTCTCAGACAATGGGGAACAGAGGATGAAGTGCTGGAGGTACCTCTTCCTCTACAGTGGGAATATATATATATATATAAAAAAAAAATTCCCTTCTCACCCACCGCGGGTGGTTCTTATCCTCTGAGCTCGGGTCCTCTACCAGAGGCCTGGGAGCTTGAGGGTTCTGCGCAGTATCTTGGCTGTGCCAAGGACTGCACACTTCTGGACTGAGATGTCTGATGTTGTTCCTGGGATCTGTTGTAGCCATTGGTCCAGTTTGGGGGTGACTGCCCCGAGGGCCCCGATGACCACAGGCACCACTGTGGTCTTCACCTTCCAGGCACTCTCCAGTTCCTCTCTGAGGCCCTGGTATTTCTCTAGTTTCTCGTGCTCCTTTTTCCTGATGTTGCAGTCGCTTGGTATTGCTACATCTATCACAACGGCTTTCCTCTGTTGTTTATCCACTACGACAATGTCTGGTTGGTTCGCCATATATATATATATATATATATATATATATATATATATATATATATATATATATATATATATATATATATATAGGTGTAGGTGTAGGTTGTGCAAGGAGGCCCCTGAGACAGTCCAGCACATAACAGCAGGGTGCAAGATACTGGCAGGGAAAGCGTACATGGAACGACATAACCAAGTTGCAGGCATAGTGTACAGAAACATCTGTGCAGAATATGGACTGGAAACCCCGAGATCAAAGTGGGAAACACCCCCAAAGGTGGCGGAGAACGCCAGAGCTAAGATCCTGTGGGACTTCCAGATCCAGACAGACAAAATGGTAATGGCGAACCAACCAGACATTGTCGTAGTGGATAAACAACAGAGGAAAGCCGTTGTGATAGATGTAGCAATACCAAGCGACTGCAACATCAGGAAAAAGGAGCACGAGAAACTAGAGAAATACCAGGGCCTCAGAGAGGAACTGGAGAGGGCCTGGAAGGTGAAGACCACAGTGGTGCCTGTGGTCATCGGGGCCCTCGGGGCAGTCACCCCCAAACTGGACCAATGGCTACAACAGATCCCAGGAACAACATCAGACGTCTCAGTCCAGAAATGTGCAGTCCTTGGCACAGCCAAGATACTGCGCAGAACCCTCAAGCTCCCAGGCCTCTGGTAGAGGACCCGAGCTCAGAGGATAAGAACCACCCGCGGTGGGTGAGAAGGGAATTTTTTATATGAATATAAACTGTCGTTTAGGGTGCTACCTTTTTTTCTGTGCCATCTTTCAGAAGATAAGTTTTTCTTTTAAGGTGTAACATTATGTAAAATCAACTTGAGCTTTACGTCATGTTTATTATTCCCACCTCAAAAACATACCTGGAGTGTTGCCTTGATTCTTTACTGGATGTTTGAGAAATATTTTAATCTCCGTGACAACCTTTCAGCTGTCCAAAATGCCTGGGTGGATCTAGCTCCGCCTTAGAGACGTAGCTCTAAGGCTACGTCCCCCACTCAGCCCCTTCAGACTAGCCAGCAGCAATTAGCAACCATCTGGTGGAACTGTGCATCTCATTACAGGAGTTACTTCTCAGTGGAACGCCGGTAAAACCGGTTGTTAAAGGGTTAATAAAGGAGCCATGTTGGGATAACTTCCTGAAGGCGGAGTTTTAGAAAGAGCAGGAGTTCTTAAAGAGACAGAGGCCCAATTTCTTGGTGTTAAGTTTCGTTGGAGTCATATTTCATATATATACAGCATTTTTATAACAAATGAAAGTAACAGTTACTTGATTCTGCTATAAAATGATACTATGTGGCTGGAAAACACATAATTCTGCCCCACAAGTCCACAAATTACCTAAAAATAAAAAATACATATAAAATATTTTCCCACAAGAAACATTTCGGCAATAAACCTTGTTTTATAAAACCACCTTTGACTTTATGTTTCAAACCTTTTATGTTTCCTTGGTGAGTTTATTATCACTTCAGCAGCATATTTTCTGAAAAAGGCCCAGCCTAAAACTATTCCTATTAAGGGACCGACTCAAGATTTGTGCCGCATTTTAGCCAAGAATTTATGGAGTGACCGAGAGCAGAAAAAGCAAAGTTCAAAGCTTCATCATCTGCAGATGCTTCAGAGCAAATCCAAAAAGAAAAGAAAAAAAAAAGATTTCTTAGGGAGGAATGCTGAGAAATCAAACTGTCTAACTTTGGCTACACAGATAAAAGATAAATGAGAGATAAAAGGCAGGTGATGTAATGCACACCGAGGGTTTAACAGCATTATTCCAAGAAATTTAAAGGCGGAAAGATTTATTACTCAATATATAATGCTGCAGACGGCCGCATCTGGAATTTTCCTGTAGGTTGGTGGGATTTTAACAGGAATAATAACTTATTGGGACTTTTACCCCACCAAAAATAAATTATTATCAACCTTTAATTCTTTTAAAATGTGATATCAGTAGCTGCATTTCCGTTACAAATGTGCAAAAAAAAAACAATTTTAGAAACTGAGGTGTTTCTATTAAATAAGAAACACTATTAAAATCATATATGAATAACATTTTTCACTTGATAAGTCATTAAAAGTGACAAAGGCCGACACAGAACATGTTCATTATATTTTTTGCACAAAATCATTCTTACATAATGAGATTTTCTGCCTTTCGGAATGAGCTGTTGTAGGACGTCTTGTCACTTTAAATCCAAATAAGCCTCTGCTGGCCACGCCCCCTAACTCAACATTTACACTCGCATGTGAAAATGGCTGCAAACAGATGCGCAACTTTACAACCGTACATCTTTGAGAAGCAGAAGTAGAACCTCCTGCACAATCAACAAGTATACAGCAAGGGATTTCTGGATGGTAAATCAACAACAAAACAATTAGTCTGTTCCAGAAGCCATTGCATAGAACATACGGTTGTAAAACCAGCTTTCCAAACGTCTTGAAATTCAGTTTGGGTTGCTAGGCAACGGGCAGAACTCTGCTGGGGTTGCTAGGTAACGGGCGGAACTCTGCTGGGGTTGCTAGGTAACAGGCAGTGCCTGCTCATTCGTGACGCTACATCACAAAGGTTTTTGAAACACTAAAAAGCATTAACGTATAGCCAAAAAAACAACTTGGACTGTTGTCAGAAGCAGTTGAAACAACACCTCAACCCAGAGCAACCTAGTTTTTTGGGGGGCTTTTATTCAAAATTAAGGAAATTTATTTTCGTAATTCCAATTTGCGTAATTTTATGGTCAATGGAGACACAGCTAGTGACCAGCTAGTCCATCCCTGAACCTTTCCGGGCAGCAGACTGATTTCTACCTCCAAGGAGAGAGTCGTCCAAGGGATGGAAAAACCGGAGGGCAGGGAGATCAGGCATGATTAATCTTCCCTGCTCTCTTGGAACACAAAATAAGAAAATATTTACACAAACAGGAAGCTTAGCATTTCCTAAAGATTGGAAACATGTTGAGCGTGGCACTCACTCACTCCCCCTGGACTAATTGTGTCGTATCCCCCCCCTAATTGTGTGTGCATTTACACACACAATTTTCACACACACACACACACACGCATGGACTGTCTGGGATGATATTTATGTCGGAGTGGAGATCTTGCATTAGGAAGATTTTAAGAGCGGTTAAGCCTTCTTTGACATTAAAGCCTGGATGCTGGAGCTTTTCAAGCCAAACTAAAAGCCCATTAACATTCTGGGTTCAGTCTCCCCTCCGGCCACGTCAGATCAACCGTAATAAGTTGCGAGTTTATGGACCTTTTGCTCTCCAAATGTCTACCATGTTGCTAATTGCGTACATCTGTGGCTGGTGTTTTGATGTTTTGTCTCAGTGTGCAGCTGTCCGTTCAAACAGCCTCCGGTTAAAGGTGGCACGACTCTTCGTTTCGCTCTGTCCGGCCCTTTAATAGCAACCATGCACGCCGCGGGTGATCACAGCGGCGGCCTTTTGCTCTTTGTGCAAAGCCTCAAATCTGGCATCCAACGAAGCTAAAATATCACTTTTATGATAAAGTAAAACACGCATTAAGCCTCCAGCCTACCAGAGCTGAATCAAATTCACCGTTAAACTTTTACAGCTAAAAATAGTGACTTTTTAATAATCCTTATAAAGTAATCTTGATTAATAGCGCTATCAGAGTTAATTTCTGGCCTTTTTCATTTGCGCTCCATGCCTGCTCTGTTTCTAAAGTTTATTGTTTGCTTAGTCAGTTAAGTCTGAATCATTCAAGCATAAAAAGTTCCCAATGCTTAATGGGTGAATCAGGTTTGTTTACCTAGCAGACAACTTAGCAAAAAACAGTTTAAAAATGCACAATTTTACTATCTGTTATCGGCAGAAGGAAATAAAGACACAACTTGTTCCTGAAAAACATCAAAGATAAATGGTGATACATCAACCAGATGCCAAATCAAATACTGGATTTATTTATTTAGATTAATAGTAAAAATAGTAAAGACCAGTTAAAGGTCAAAGTTACAGATTTAAGTAAATAAATAATCATTTGTCAGATTTAAGAACTACTACATCAGGGAACATTTGTATTTTATGTCTGACATAAATTTTATTTACACAAAATTTAAAAGTGGTGCAACATGTAAGAAAAATACTAATTAGACAAAATTAGTGACCAGTAATAAAATATTTTAACAGTCCTTTGACATTTTTAAATTTTTCTTTTAATCCCAATGCACACAGTGTGGTATTAGGAACAATGACTGGGTTTAAAATGAGGAAGGAAAAGAACGGATCAAATAAAAAAATCTGAAATATATTCCAAACAACTGGAGAAATGTTGCTAAAAACTGCTTCTAAAAATAACCATAAACTCTGACTGCCTGGAAGAAAAAAATAAGAAATGAGAAGTTAGCTTAAAAAAATAGTCATTTTTTATTTAAAACTAAAAATCCTGTCACAAAAAAGCCATATTTCTACCATGTTCTTCTAAAGATGCTTTTACCGATTTATGTTTGTCATGGTTACATCTGGTATGTTAGCTAATTCTGGCACACAAGCTAATTATAGCACAAAACTTTAGTTTTGGCTAACTAACTAACTAACTAACTAACTAACTAACTAACTAACTAACCTCAGCAAAAAAAATTACATTATCTCCAGTTAGCTATTATGACACTATTAGCTAATGTTGAACGTTAGCCAATGCTAGCGTGCTGGCATTGGCTAACGTTCAATGTTTCAAAAAAACATTTTCCTTTTCTTTTACTTTTTTAGTTTTTTATTGTACAGATACAGGCTTATGTACAGATACAATGTACATATTGAACAGAACGTTAAAGAACAATGAACACAAACGGTAATAGTGAAAACCACATGAGTAAACGTTAGCATAACAAAGTTTCATAACCATAAAGCTACTGTCCTTTTTGTAAATGGTATAGTTTCAAGGAATATCTTAGAGAAGAAAGATTGTTGAGAAATACATTAAACACTGATTTTAGTTTTGATAAATTCACTCTTATGAAAAATTATATGTTCATAGCATTTAATGTATAAAAGAAGCTTAAGTGATTCAACAGGAGGTACCAAGTTTTTAATCAGATTTAGAGTCAGAATTATCAATTATTAAAATAATCGTTTCGAATGAAATGCTAATTTCTTTAATTTTTCTTAATTTAACCCTCTTTGGAGTTTGGTTTGCTCTACTTTTAATCTGAAGCTTTAGTTTTGTAGCTCACAGTGGATTTTAAGAACAGATTTTAAGCAGCATGCTGAGCTGTTAAGGGGTTTAGTTTGTTTGTATCACTTTTACTGCCTCACAGTGTCATCAGCAGAGGGATCAGGAATCAGATGTGTGCTACATGTAACACCAGTGAAACCCGATCTTGAGTAATTGTCGGGATAAGTCGAAGGATTGACCTCTGCCATGAACCATATTTTCTCAAACAACACACACTTAAGCTGGCTTTGAAACAGCCTCTCCTGCAGGACCGGAGCAGCAAGGAAACCAGTTATCAGTGTTTTAGTGTAGCTAAACAAAGCCCGTGGTAATTTCATTTGCACACTTTGACAATAAGCAGAAAGCTGATGCTGTGCGCTTCTCCTCTGGGGCTCGTCCCCCTGCTGGCCAAGGCTGGAAACTGCAGCAAGATGAGGCTCCAGTTGCTTTGGATAGATTGTTTAGCAGTGAAATCTTGCCTTTTCTCCATTTATCATCAAATAATCTCTTCCCAGTCATGTTTATTCATTAGAATACTTCATAAAGAAGATCTAAGGTCTGATTGTTTATTCTGTGTTTTCTTGACTAGCCACCAGGGGGCACCAAAGCTGCATGTTGAGCCTCATCTCAGGAAACTTTAAATATCCCGTCTTTATCTGTAGTTTTTTTATTTATAAACATTCAAAATCTGTTCTTATTGCTGTTTTACTTATCTTGTAATTTTTATAAGTTTAATTTACTTCAAGATGTGTAATTTTAACAGTTTGCTTGTAAAATGTGACAGATTATGTCATTTCTGTGGATCATCTAAAGCAGGGTTTCTACAAGTTTCACCAACTCAAATGTAAGACTTTTAAAAAACCATTTAAAGAATATTATAAATAAAATTTAAGACCTGTATCACATCATAAATGTACAAAAGAAATAGTCTTAAACCCCTGTGGTGCCAAACTTTTTTGCACAAGATAAATGTTGGTAACAGAAGAGCTTCCTAGCTAGCTAGCTTGATTATTTTAGCTAGTTAACTCCTAGCTAGTTTTTCTCCTCCCACTGTTTCCACTGCATATATGACTGTTCGTCTACCTATGCTGGCAGCTAGCATCTTATGGGTTGGCAACAGAAGCGATTGAATGGACCTTACCACAGGGGCCGCTTTTCATTGGCTGATGCCCATTCTACGTGGTCACGTGCGTGGCCGTCTCACAAACACTCTTAGCTTCCCGTTAGCTAACTAGCCTACAGCATAATGGCAGCAGTGATACAACTTCTACACCTTGAAGCCTGTCTGCTACACAGTCTTACGTTAGCTAAGCAGATCAATATGCAATGTGTCTGTATCTGACATACACTAAAGATTTTATTTTAGCAGAAAAGGCTTTGGACTAAACTGTTACTCGTGTTAGCCACGTTAGCACCAAGTACAGCTAGTCAGTCAACCATTGCTGTGTTCAGGGAAGCGCTGATTAATAATCGAGAAATAAATATCAAGCCTGGAAACTTGATATCGTAACGGACTGAATGTTATGTTTTTAACTTAATCTTTGCTCGTCTTGCGGGGCGCAGGCGGTTGCCACGGTAACCACGGTAACAGGTGTGCTTAAACTACAAGGAGAGAGAGAGAGTAAAAAGGTAGGAGTGGTTTTGAGTTGATCACCTGTTCGGGTTATTTTACCTTTGTTTACCTTTGCTGTGGCGCATTACACCCGCTGTAGTTTCTAAACGTTGGACTAATTACCTCGTTCGTTTGTGAGTTTACGTCATTCACAACAAACATCAAATAGAACAAATATATTTAATAAAATTTTAACAAACAAATGGCTTCTACCGCGATAATTATGTGAAATTAAATTAATTATATCCCAACTTCAGAAGATTTGCCTTTACCTTTACAGAGCTCTTTGGTTCCTCCTATCAGTCTGTAGCTTCTCATATTGAGGTCAAAGTTCAGATCTACCATAACTGACTGACACCTGCTGGCCTCAGGTTTGCAACCAGCTTGTGACTGAGAAACCAGTAACTTCCTCCCAGATGATGACATGAACTTGTTAGTTCCTCTGTCCATTTAGTAGCTGATATATTGTGAAAATCTGGTAGAAATGATGCACTAATCAAGTCATGTTTACATAGAAACAATGGGAGAGGCTTTGTTTGTGAGACTTGCAGTCACGTGGGTCGGTTGTGGGCGGAGCTTGGTAAGGTCAATGGCAAAGATGAATGTCATCCAGCCAAGGGGCGATAAATTTGGACTTAAACCATGATGGATGGAAATCGAGATTCCTAGCTTGCTGGGTCACTTTTTTAGCTAGTTGGCTTTTGCTAGGCCACTAGTTTTTTCCACACTATTTATCCACCACATATATAGCTGTTGATATAACTTTGATAGTTAGCAAGGCTATATTAGCAGCTACAGTCATATGGGTTGGAAACAGAAATTATCCCATGGCGAAGATGAATGCCAACTGAAGATAAATTTGCACTTCAGCCATGATAGACACAAAAAAGCAAGCATGCTAGCTAGCTGGGTTGCTTTATTTTTTAGCTAGGTAGCTTTTTTAGGTTGCTAGTTTTCTCCTCACTCTGTATTCACTACCTTACATAGCTGTTAATATAGCTTTGCTAGCTAGAAAGGGTATATTAGCAGCCAGTTAGCGTTAGCCTCAATAGCCTCAAGTCACAGAATGCAATGAAGAAGTGAATCAAATGTTTTCCTGACACAAAAAAGGCTACATACACAAGATTAAATATTCCTGCCACCACAACATTTAAAACCTGCCATCAACTTATTTGAGGCCAATTTACCTTTTTTTAAATAAATCTGAGACTTTTAAAGCATATTTTAGGGTGTGCGGACTCTCTGTAGAGGGTTATGAATCTCTCCATTGTAGTGTGATCAACTAGAGGCCCCCAGAAAGCTTGAAACGGCCCTGATTTAACCAAAAGCAGCAGACAGATTTGTGTCTTTGGTGTTTTGACAGTTCTCAGTCCTTTCATCCGAGGTCCTCCCCACCGCTCCGACTCTCAGTTTGAGGGAATCGGACAGATGCGCGATCCGGCAGATGGCCGCCAAGTCCATGGTCGAATGACATCTGTGGCATGCGTACTGTACAGGGTCCGCACAACTGTTGCCTAACGGCTGCCATTAATTACCACATGCCAATTACAGCTCTTTTATACTCCGGCCTGAAAAGGAATCTGCTGGTGAAAACTATGTCCGCTTGTTCGCCTAAGATGTGGTGCCGGCTGCAAGGGTAATTGAATATGGATCAAAGGCATTCATGCCTTTCGTAAAGGTCTAAAGGGCTGCTCAGTTTTTAGTAATAACAGAAACGCTTCCGGCGCTGACCTCTACTGCCCCCCTTTCTGCTTTTCTCCCTCCTCCGTCTCGGATCCCTGTTTTAAACAACGCAGGCTGCTTCAGTTACTTCGTCTGACAAAGACGGATGAAAGGAATGAAAAATATTTAAGCTGAGGGAAAATATGCGTAACGTAGCCAGGGAGCAATTCCTGCCAAAAAAAAAAAAAAAACTCAGAATGGGCAAGACATTATAAAAAAAGATCCAATACTAGACAATGTAGTTTATTAAAGGTGACATATTATGCTTTGTTGAACAGGTTAGGTTAGGTTTATGGCCTATACAAAACATGTTCAGTAAACTTTTATTGCACAAAATCATTCTAAGAAAATTACATTTTAGTCTGCTTAGTTCGAACTCTTCTCAGAATGTTTAAGGATCTCTTGTCACTTTAAATTCAAACAAGCTGAATGTTTAAACTCGCACATGAAAATGCACAATTATACAACTGTACATTTTTGAAAAGCAGTAGTAGAACCTCCTGCACAACCAACAAGAATGCAGCAAGTGGTTTCTGAATGGCAAGTCAACAAAGAGCAGCCATTATACAGCAGTAAAACCAACTGACCAAATGTGGTGGAGCTCAGCTTGGGTTGCTAGGTAACGGCATTGGGCTCAGCAGAGGTTGCTAGGTAACACCAGAACGTAATGTTACATTCTGGAGGTTTTTGAAATGGCTCATTTTCCGGACACCAGAAAATGATCTAAAAACCAACTGGGTGTTGTTTTTTCATTAACTGCTTAGGCTGTTTTTAGAAACAGTGGAGAACAAAATGTGAACTTTAAAACAATGGGTTCTTTTAGAGTTTGTCATTCAAAACAGATGAGGTTTAAGCTTTTCTTTTTTTTTTTTTGATAAAATCCTGATCAGATTTTACTCTGGAAACATGTTGGACTCCAGCAACATAAAAAAACTCCAGATAACGAGTCTGAAACTCCAGTTTTTGGCACCGAACCCCTGAGTATGACATCAGGTTGCAGCGCTCCATGATAATGACGCCGTTATTTGATCCAAGTGTGCTGAAGCAGAGATACGTGTCCAAATCTAATCAAAAAACAAAGACGATGATTGTATATTTGGTTTGCTGCTCATTTCAGCAGCCAACTTTACACTCAAAACAGATTTGCTCATGTGGACATTGTATCACCTTTTAGTTTTTAAATACTTATAAATGTGTAAACAAAAGTGATTAAATTTTTTCAGCAAAATGTTCCTCTTTTGGATTAAAACTACACTGCAAAAACACAAAATCTTATTAATTTTTGTTTAGTTTCAAATGCAAATATCTTAGTACACATGAAATAAGACAAAACTAACTTTTCAGTGAAATATAGTATTTTGTTTTAACTCAAATTCCTCATTTTTGATTAAAAAAGATTTTAGTTAGGTTAAGATTTTTTTTCGCTTATGAGGAAAATGTCTTATTCATGGAAAATCTAGCATTTTGTTCAAGATTAAGAAATTGTTTGCTCAAAACAAGCTCCTATATGTTGCCGAAATATTACTTGTATGTTAGTTTTGTCTTTATTTTAAAGATATTTACAGTGGAAACAAGATAAAAGTACGAGGTGAAACTTTGTGTTTTTGCAGTGCAAGTAAAGTCACAGGAATCTGTTATTTTTTAAAATCTGGTTTAGATTCTCCTGGAGGTTTTAGAGGTTCATGTGTCTCCAACAGTCTTGATTAAAATCATAAAATTTCAGTTTAAAGTTGTGCAGAAGCTCAACCAGGTTGAGAGCACCACACTTGGTTTATTCTCCCACCAGCTAAAAATTTCAATAATTTTCTTTCTGTATTTATTATCAATTTCCACCCTGGCTAAAATCCAGGAACATTTATTTGTGTTACCAGCTACATAAAACACAACGGCCATTGAGTTACAGATCAGGTTTTTCTTCTGTTTTATGTCTCTCTGTCTTATCCTGCTGTGCCACCTACTGGCGAGGAACAGAACTGCTAGTGAATCACATCCCAGGTGTTTTCTGATTCAGTTCTTGGATCCGTTCATGGCAGCATGTTGGGCAAGACTGGAGACCTGGCAGGAAATTAATTTACTACTAAGTCTTTTCATTTTTGATTGCATTAAAAGTTAGGTTTTTGTGCACTATTGTGTATTTAAATTAGATTTTTGTTTACTTTTTCTAATTTTCTGTAGTAGTTTTCTGATTGTATCTTGATTTCATCCATTTTTCTTCAGTTCATCACCAGATCTTTTTAATGGTTTTGTCACAACCTTGGCAATGTCACATTTTGTTGTGTTCTGTTTAGTTGAAAATGTTTTTCCATTCATTTGTTACTTTAGGATTTTGTTTTGTTTTCTGACTATTTTTTATTGTTAAAACTTTATTTTTTTAAGTTGCTCGACTCTGCAGATTGCTTGCATTCAGCAACTACGACAACATGAGCAATCTGTAGGTCGAAGGAGCAACATTCCTCCCAAAATTCAGACTCCAAATGGGTGAAAAAGTGACCAGGTTTCCAAAAAATTTTGAAAGTTTGATGAATTGATGAAAAAATACTTTAAAGTGATACAAGAAACACAAATTTGAAGTAATTAATAATTTAATGCATTTACATAAATCTCAAACTGCTCCAAGCAAGGTCCATAAGATACAGATTTAAAATTAAAAGAAAATTATAAACTGCTTAGAGTTGCATCGTGAATAAAAATATTGTCTCACTTTTTATGGGGAAAATGTGCTGAAAATATTTTCTTTAAAACTTTCTTAGCTTGAAACTCATTCTGTGTTTTTAGAGTAAATCAGCAAATAGCATTTTCTTTTTTTAATTTTTAAAAAGAATTAATCAAAGCTTTTTCCGCTTTAGTCTTGAAGAAATGCTGACTGTCCCAGAACAAAGCCGTGCATTGTTGTAACATCCGGTGTAAGTCTGCCCCCTAGTGTTCAAAACATTCTCTGCACCTGCTGATAAGCTGACATCACTGAAGCTGAGTTATAGATGGAAATATACACAAGCTGCATCCTGTACAAAGTAAACAAATAAAAATAAATACTTAATTCAGAGGCATTCAGCAGATGATCAACATCTGCAAAACATTTTATAAATTAAAGCAGTTCTAATTATAAAACCTGAATCTTTCAGGTAAATAAAATCATTTCTTCCTTCCAGGTTTGGGTAAGCATCCCATCGTGGAGGAGAACTTGAGTGCCGACCTCTCGCGCAGCGATAAATGGGAGTATTTCTTCGTTCCTATGGGGGTTGAGGTCCTCAGAGGCAAATCCACAATATGAAGGGGGTTTGGCAGGGAGGGAACCGCATCGGTTCTGTTAGCAGCAGCGAGCGGCCCGACAGGTTCGTCCTGATGGTCTATTCCAAGTCCCTCCAGGTGGGTCTTAAAGGTGGCAGTCTGCTGCTCCAGAGAGCTGAAATTCTCCTGAACTTTGTCAAACTGCAGGAAGAAATGAGTTTTAGATGGTTTACATAACAGGGTTTCTGCTGAAACTCAAATTTAAGACTTTTAAAGATCATTATGAATCAAATTTAAGACTTGTACCATGTCAGTAACGTACAAAGGGAAATTCCTTAACCCCTGTAGTGCCTCAGATTTTGGTACAGAATGAATGTAGCAACAAAACTGCTCCAACAAGAGAAGCATGTTGTCCAGCCACGTGGTGATAAATTTGCACTTAAACCTTGACAGATGCAACAAGCGAGCTAACTAGCAGTGGAGTTTCGCCTCTCTCTTCTTCTTCTTCTTTAAAATTTGGGAGCTTGCATCCATTATTGTTGCACTACTGCCATCTGTTGGATCTTACCTTTTCCTTCATTACCGAGCAACCACATTCTCAAATTTCAATTCTCTCTCAAAATCTATTTCCATTTTCAGTAATCTTCTTTGATTCACATAAAGACTTTTTTAGCTGGCTAGCTAGTTTATCTCCTCTCTCTGTTTCCATTGCATTTATATTAGCAGCTACTCACCAGCTGCCTCAAATCAAAGAATGCAACAAAGAAGTGACTCAAACGCCTGCCTGACAGAAGAATCTTACGAGGAAAAAAAGCTATATAGAATATACGAGATTAATCTAGGATCACAAAATCTAGGATTTGGGAATAATGTATTTAAAGCTAACTTAGCTTTTTTTTAAAAATTAATTTAAGATATTTTAAGGATGCCCTGACATCATGAATAAATCTAATCATCTTTTCTATCAAAGTTTAAAGTACCTGTTCGATGTTGGACTGAAGCAAAAGCTCGGCCCAGACGGACTCGCAGCTGCTGTTCACTTTGGTACTGATGTGAGCGTGACTCCAAGTTAGTTCCTGAGGGAGCAAAACAAAACACTTTCAGCCAAAAAAAACAGAAGATATCAAAGACTTGTTGCGTTGGGAGGAAAGTTGCACCTGTAGGAGCTGTGTGCAGCTTTTCAGGTGAGCCTGACAGGAGTGCAGTTTGGTCCGGTACTGAGCCAACACTGACACCAAGCTCTGGGACACAAAGTGAGAAGACAATTAACGATAAAATGTTAAGTATTGTTAATTAAGCAGCGGTCAGTGCTGCTTACCTCGGCGTCTTCCTGAACCAAAGTCAGGTCTCTGCTGCCCTGGCTGTCGTTTTTGGTGAGTGTCACTCCAGTGTGCAGCTCCTCCAGCTGGGTCCAGAGCCCGTCCAGCCCCTGCAGTAAGTCCTCAACGCTGGACTCAAAGTCGCTCTGGACCTGGACCAGAACCTGGAGGGATGCCGTCCTGTGAGAGGGGAACGATTCTCAATCATTCACATAATGAGAGCGTTTTTCCTTTATGATTTGACTTGCTTCATTTGTTACTTTGGGGTTTTGTTTTGATTTTAATTCCTTTTGGATTATTTTTTACTGTTGAACCTTTTTTTCACATTTTTTAAATATCGTTCCTCAGATGCTTGACTTTCCGGATTGCTTTCTTTCAGCAACTAGACAACACGAGCAACTTGTGGGTTGCAGGAGCATTATTCCTCTGAAAATTCAGACTCCAAATAAGTGAAAAAGGGACCAGGTTTAAAAAAAACCTTAAGAAAGTTTGATGAATTAATAAAAGAAACACTTTAAAGGACCACAGGAAACAAAAAATTATAGAAACAAATAACGTAACAGTGTTATAATAATAGTAATACGATTTACCATTTATCTACTATTTATCATTTATAATGATTAATTATGCTTTTATTTGCTTTCTTAATTTTGTTATTATCTTGCGACTATACAGTCGGCTCCCATTGCTGAATAAACTGTAAAATTGGCCATTATTACTTCCGTAAACAGAGCGCTGCTGGGTGACGTCAACGTTCTTCTAATGCGCATGCGGGTAGCTTTGCGGACGAAAACGGTTAATGTAGAAGTGTAGGCGCACACAGAAAAAAAGTCTGATTTCAGCCAAAAATCGGACATGTTGTCTGAACAGGAGTTTAAATTTCGAGAATTTATCTGATTTTACATTTAAATAAATATATTTAAAATGTTGAAAGCATTAGCTTTAGCTAGTTTGAGCTAAAGTTTATGCTAATCTAACCATTTTCTTGTGTCTCGCGCACACTTACACGTCGTCGTTTGTATTTATTTTGGATTAATAAACATGGTTATTTAATTTGGACGGTTACATAAATGTTTATTTACATACTTAGCTAACTCCCTGTGAGGCCGGGTTCGGTGGTACTGACCTCTGCTGTAGGTAGGCGCAGAGCAGCTTCAGTTTGTCCGTCAGCGCGGAGCCTCGGCCCGCCTCCTCCAGCGTCGCCTCCGGGCCAAAGTTCACCTTATACAGGGTGACAGCCACCGCCTGCAGGGACAGGATTCAGATGAAGACGCTGTTTTTGGTTCAGAATACAAAACAGCGGCAGTTCTATTCTGCCTGAGGCTAAAAAAAATTTTTTTTTAAATCAGTGTAATCCTGAGAGGAACATGTCTTCCTTCTTGATGTTTCCAATCAAAAGACTTCAAACCGATTCTTGATTAAAAACACAGGAGAGCAGAAGACGCCTGAGGCGTCTGTGCCGCTTGGTTCTCCGTCTCACCTGCAGCCTGGAGCGGAGAGCCTCGATGTGGGACACGGCGGGGTCCTGCAGCGGCTCCTGGAGCACACACAGCAGCAAACTGTCGGTCAGGGCCCGGGTCAGAGGAACCGAGGCCTCCGGGGTCCAAACCAGGGGCGGCCCGGAGAGCGGGCTGCAGTTTATAGGAAATAAAAATACAAAATTAATTAGTTATTTTACACAACTGGTGGTAAATGAAGCTGGAAATGAATCTAAAATATTAAAACTTCACCATGAGTACAGATTTTTGCTGATTTCAGGCTCAACCAGCTGCTGTTTCCTCTGTGGAGGTTCCTGCTGAAAACACATCAGCTTCATAAGGGTGCTTCAAAAAATGTTACGTTTTCAAGGTCTGGAAAGTGCTTAATTTCTGTATAAAGTCCTTGAAAGTGCACAGTTTTATATTAAAATTAATTAAAACCCTAAATTGGGAAAATGTTTACAGTTACACAGATTTTTTTGTTTGCTGTCTGAAGTTAAATCAGAGTAGAAATTTCTTGTTTTAGGTTATTACCAAAATTATTTATATTTACTAAATGCTACAAAACTTAACGGAACATCTTTTTAGAGTTTTGTTGTAAAATTTTGAAGAATCCTTAAAAATTTCTAAGTTTTTTTCTTAGTTTGAAAATTTGAATAATCAAGCTCTGAAATTTCCAACATTTTCTACAAAATTTCTGAGATTAACTTTAACATGTTTAACTTGTTTCTAGCAAATTTTTTCAGCTTTTCAAGCTCAGAAAATTTCATTTTTTTGAGAAATTATCTGAGACCAATCTAAAAACATTTTTTTATCAACAATGGTCCTAAATTCATCATATAAATTATATCTTAAAATAATGAATTGAAAATGCCCTCTTGCATTCATTTTTAAATCCAAGGTGTGATGGAAGAGTTAGAAAACCTTCCTTTAAAGTTCTTGAAATTGTTGAATTTTAACGTGGAAAAGCGTACAAACATTTGTAGAACTAGATAATTAAATGCTTAAACCCAATAAATATCACTGTGTTTATGCAGCTTTGCTCACCCTGTTCGGTTCTGGCTGCAGACAGCCTTTCAGAGCGTAAATACCTCCAGCCAGAACTGCCCACAGTAAACACAGTAACAGCAGCCTGCAGCATGCGTCCTCCTCCGGCAGAGCGGGGCCCGGCAGCGCCTCCAGCTGGCAGGCAAACCACACTGCAGCCACCGGGGCGAAGCAGCAGAAAGTTTTCAGAGTCTGGGACCAAAACCTGCCTCCGGGCTGAGCTTCACTTAGGATTTCTATTAAACTGGAAAGGAGAAATACAGAAAAACAACGGATAAATGCAAATAAAACTAAATAGAAGCTGTTAGAAAAAAGGAAGATATTTGCCTTGAAACTTTAACAAAGCAGAAGAAACGTACAAATGCACTTAAATTTAAGTACAGCTTTTTATTATTCTTTTTTGTAAAAGAGACACATAGATTTTTTTTTTTTATTATTTGTTATTAGTAGTGTTTTTAGTGTGAACAATATTGCTCCCCACCTTGGGTGCAACAGTGTTAGGGGCGCCAGAAAATGAAATGTTTTGGATTTTTTACATTTTCTTTTAAAGAAAAAATATTCAAGCACTATTCAAGGATTGTAAAGGAATGTTTTCAGACTTTTCCAGCATAAAACTTTGGAGATACAAACATCTCTCAAACTTTCCAGAAAAACAGAAATTTTCAAGTTTTTTTTCTAGAAAATTTCTCAAGAATTCTCAAAATAATTCTAAAAATTTTTAGATCAACCAAAATTTTAGAGTTTCAGCATTTTTTTTTAATTTTTTTTTTTTTTTAAATCTTTTGTGCACTTTGGCACTTTTGGCACTAAGTGGTATAAATTCCACTTAGTGCCAAAATGCAGTGAAAGTCACTTGAAGCACAAGCTTTGACCTTTGTCCTGGTCAAATAACATGGATGCTTTCATCATTGATGTTTATAAAATGATTAAATCCATCAGGGATTATATGAAAACTACTGAGAATTTAAGTCAGGATATTTCCTTGAGCATGTGATGAACTGGCAGTGCCAGATCGTCTAGGCCAGATTACGGGCTTTCATTCAGAAAACACAGATTTGGTGTTTTCAGTAGTGCAGGACTGGGACTTACTCTTCCCAGTTTGTATACTGTATATGATATACGAACCTGGAGCAAGTTGAATTTTAATTTCTTGGGTTTAACTCAGAGGAAGTGGGCCACATGAGGAACTTGAAATCAAATCCAAACTTTTTCTTAAAACGAGTGACAAGCTGTCAAACGCTAAACAAACGAGGACGGTAATAATCCGCCTGTTAAGAGCTGCTGGATGTTGACAGATTTCTGAAACATTTCCAGTCACAGTGAAACATTTCTGGTTGTTTAAACGCGGCTCACCTGTTGAGAGTCGTCCATTGTTGCTGGTTGTCTGCTGCTGCTCTCTCGCCATCCTCCCTCTCCTCCCTCATCGGTTTACTGGTCCACTCCCAGCCTCCCTTCTCCTCCAGTCCAGCTGCCCTCTGACCTTTGGGGTGAGATGGTGGTTGAATCTGCGACCAAGACATCTGCCGTTTTAATGTCCACTGGTTTAAAACATGATTCGACAGACCAAGCCAGTCGAACAGGCCCGACTGGAGGATTTGTTTTGCCGTTTTACTCCCTTCACTGCATTCCAGCCAGACAGGAATGTGTTAAACGGGCCAGAGTGGAGAGCGATCCCGACTCCACCCAGAAACAGTTTCTGACTCACAAACTACTAAACCTACTGCAGTCTGAGCCCCGATCGCTCAGGAAGGAGTCAACACTGAGATTTAACGGTGATTCACACTAGTTGTTTTTAGGCACTAATCTATAGAGTGCCATTAGGGACATTAAGCAGAATTTAAAAATTTTCATATAAAGTACTAAGAATCCTAGAAGAAATTCTAGAAACTTAAAGCTCTAACTACATCATAAGTTCTAGATAGGCTACATTTAGCCTCTCTGATTTTAAATTGAAGGATGATTTATTTATTTTTTAATCTTGTTGCTTTAATATCTCTTTGCTATGACAACTTTCATGCTTAAATGTTGTTTTAAGCATAAAACAACATTTTCATGTGTTTATGTTTTGTGTGAACTTAGATAAGTTGCATGGTGTTTAAAATAGAAATAAAATAGAAATAATGTAATCTTTGTCATTCAGCTCCAGCTAAGCTAGTGCAGAGTTGCATTGCGGGAATCCAAACTGTATTTTCAGCCTTAAGTCCTGATATCTAGCACCAAGAAAGGCATACGTACTACAGCAATATCGCCTCCAGTCTGTGGTTTTAGTAGTTCCTCCATAAGTTTACCTGCAAACAATCAGAAAACATCCACATTTTATATTATTTACAGAAATTTTGACCAAAAATTGCTGACATTAATATTCTATCATCAACTTGAGGAGGAAAATCGTGTAATTTGTGCCCATGTCCTGAACTACAGTTGTGTGAAGGAGGTCTGAAAACTGGGATCACTTTGTAGTTTGTCTCGTTTCCCCACAGATGGATGCAGTTTTCACTAACGAACAGCAGGTGGCAGCAGAACTGTTTCTGAAGTCATCACACGAAGACACAGGGAGAAGTATAATTTTAAATAAAAGAGAAAGTAATTAAGTATTGTATGTTATATTTAATAAATACTATCATTCTCATCTTTGTTTAACTCGTGATCCGTCTGCTTGGTTTGTGGAGCTTTAGCGGAAGCTGAAAAGAGTAGAAATGTGTCAGCCGTTTGTTAGCTTTAGCTAAACTATTACAGCGTTGCATTGTGGGTAATCAAACTGTATTTTGTACATTAAATTTAACATTTTCCATCGTTTCTATAACCCAGTTATCAAAGAGTGTTTTAGCTAGTGTCGCAAGGCAGCCTCCAGGATCTTTTATTTTTTAAGTTAACAACGTGTTGTGGCACCGTGAGTCATGTGGGTATGTCTGCGAAGGACATCCCGGTGTGAGAGACGAGCAACTCATACTTACCTGGCAGGGGAGATACCATGATCATGAAGGTGGTTCACCCAGGGTGAGGCTCAGCCATTGCACTCCGGTTGTGCTGACCCCTGCGAATTCCCCAAATGTGGGAATCTCGACTGCATAATTTCTGGTAGTGGGGGACTGCGTTCGCGCTCTCCCCTGGTTCACTGTTCATGACAAATATAAATAATGGAACAATGTTCAAGGTAGCTAACAAAAGAAAAGAGTTCCTGCTTTTCTGGTTCAAAACAGAGCAAAATGGATCACAGTGAGTACGATAATGGAACAGATCTTATGGACCTTATAAGAAAGACTTCTATTATAACCTGAGGATTTACTACCTGGTGTTGAGGAGATCCACATAACTCACTATCTGGAGCTGCAGACTTCATATTATATGACGAGCCGCTTACAAACTGTTATTTCGAATATAATAGAAAAAGAACAGACTTGTGGAAAACCAGGAAGAAAAATGACAGATAGTTTAGCTTTGATCAGAGATACTTACACATATTGTCAAGAGAGGAAACTCCCGTTGTCCATTTTAGGAATAGATTTAGAGAAAGCATTTGACAGTGTTAATCACAGGTTTTTAGAAGAAATATTGTGCCATTTTAACTTTGGTAGCAGTTTTATAAAATGGATAAAGATTCTGTACAATGAATGCAGCAGCGTAGTGGTAGTGAACAGGAAAGCAACCCCACCTTTCACAATAAAAGCAGGAGTCAGGCAGGGCTGCCCATTGTCTCCTTTGCTGTTTATTTTAGCCATGGAGCCTTTAGCATGTGCAATAAGACATAACGAAGCTATTAAAGGAATAATTCCTCCAGGGAACTATGGAAAAGATATTAAACTAACTATGTACATGGACGACCTAACTCTTTTATTACCAGATAACAATTCTATACAGGAAAGCTTAAAGATAAGCGAAAGATTCACAGCAGCATCAGGAATGAGGATTAACAAAAATAAAAGTGAGATATTGTTCAGCAACTGGAAAGAGTCCAGGGAAAATTGGGGATTGATAGAAAAAGGCGACACAATAAAAGTTTTAGGCGTCCAAATAGGGAAGAACATGGAAATAGACAACTGGGAGTCAAAACTGCCTAAAATTCAAGGTAAATTGCTGCAATGGAAGGACAGAGAATTATCATTAATAGGCAAAGTGTTAGTGATCAGGACAGAAGTTATATCAACTTTAGCCTTTTTAGCGGCAACCTTTCCGTTACCACACAAAATAATGGCAACAATTCGGAAAATGATGTTTCGATTCTTATGGGGAAGTCAGCATGAAAAACTAAAAAGAGATATCATGTATAGACCTTTGAACGATGGAGGGAGGAATGTACCAAATATAGGGATAAAATTTAAAGCAATGTTTATAACACCGATTCTAAAGGTCTGTTTAAATGTGTGTCCCGAGCCCATCTGGGCCCCCTTTGCCAAATTTTGGCTAGGAGGGCGAGTATTAAAGGCATGGAATAAGAGGATCACTTTACACACACCCTTCTCCGATGGGTATCCTGCATTTTTTAATATAGTGGTCCAGGCACTGAAAGGTGGTATAAAAGAAATTGCACCAGAATCTATTAAAAGAATAACAGTAGAAAGTAAACTATCTCCCTCTGCTAGGTTGACGCCAATCGAGAAATTGAAAGAAGAGGATGTTAGAATAACATGGAAAAATGTTAATAATAAAAATTTGACCAATAACCAGAAGGACTTGGCGTGGCAGATCGCCACCCAATGTTTACCCACAAGGGATTTTTTGTACAAAAGGGACTGTGCAACAAGCCCTAAATGTCCCAGGCTCAGATGTGGGGACAATGAGACAACAAAGCATTTGTTTTGGACATGTCCTATAGTTAGAAAAGTTTGGTCTTTAATGGCACCATGGCTGAATAATTTGTGTAGGGAGGAGCTAACTTATGAAAAGATAGCCTATGGTCTGTTAAAAGATGGTTGGGAAAAAAATGAACTGTTGTGGTGGATTGTAACTAATTGTGTAAAAGAAGCAATTTGGAAATCAAGAAATATTTTAATCTATAAAAATTATGAGACAACGGAAATAAATGTTATAAAGATAGCAGTTTCATTGGTAAAAGACTATATTTGGAAGATGAGTCGTGGGAAAAAAAGGGATGATGATGTTTTGGTATGGAAAGTGCCGGATGGACTACAGAATATTGTTAGATGATTATTTATTTATTTCCTTTCCCTTTTAATCTGACATGAAATATAGTTCCCCCCCTTTGTTATAAATTCCCCTTTGTGTCAATGAAATGATGTACATGTAATAATGTAAGATTGTAAAATTTGTTGAAAACTGCTTGCACTGGAAATTGTATGTTAAGAACCAATAAAAAACTTCTTGAAAATTGAATTGGTTCACCCAGGGTGAGGCTCAGCCATTGCACTCCGGTTGTGCTGACCCCTGCGAATTCCCCAAATGTGGGAATCTCGACTGCATAATTTCTGGTAGTGGGGGACTGCGTTCGCGCTCTCCCCTGGTTCACTGTTAATGACAAATATAAATAATAGCAAACATAACATGTTGAACTGAATCTTTCTAAGTTCACATCTGACACATGATGGGAACAATGTTGCAGTTGAAAGTATCTAACAAAAGAAAAGAGTTCCTGCTTCGTCACCCTGAAATGAATTTTTCTGGTTCAAAACAGAGCAAAATGGATCACAGCGAGTACGATAATGGAACAGATCCTATGGACCTTATAAGACTTCTCTTATAACCTTGAGGATTTACTACCTGGTGTCGAGGAGATCCACATAACTCACTATCTGGAGCTGCAGACTTCATATTATATGACGAGCCGGATGAAAGGAGCAAACTTGCGGAGTGAAAGGACGGAGAATGACTGACAGTTTGGCCTTGATTAGAGATGGCTACCTATATAGTCAGGAAAGGCAACTTTCGACAGCTATTTTAGGGATTGACTTAGAAAAAGCGTTTGACAGTGTAAGCCATACATTTTTAGAAAGAATTTTAGATCATTTTAATTTTGGAGAAACAGTTAAAAGATGGATAAAACTTTATACAATGAGTGTAGTAGCGTAGCGGCAGTGAATGGGACCTTAACTCCCCCTTTGGCTATTAAAGCAGGAGTGAGACAGGGCTGCCCACTGTCCCCGTTGTTATTTATAATAGCAATAGAACCATTAGCATGCGCTATTAGGGAAAACAAAATGATCAAGGGAATAACACCACCTGGTAACGAAGGTAAAGACATAAAATTAACAATGTACATGGACGACCTGACGCTTCTGTTAGCAGATAATGCTTCTATATACGAGAGTTTAAAGATAAGTGAGAAATTTACAAGAGCTTCAGGAATGAAAGTTAATAAGCAAAAGAGCGAGATTTTATATATAAATTGGAGGGAAATAAGAGAAAATTGGGGCTTAATAGAAAAAAAGGATACAATAAAGGTGTTAGGAATACTAATAGGGAAAGACATGGAAACGGACAATTGGAAAGTTAAACTACCAAAACTCCAGGAGAAGTTGATGCAATGGAGAGACAGAGAATTATCCTTCATAGGTAAAGTATCGCTTCTCGGCCTTTTGGCTAAGACAGCGGTCCCCTCCATTGGGTGGTGATAGTGGTAGTCTTTGTGACTTGGCTGTTACCACTGATTTAGAGGTTCAGTAAATTTTGTCCCCGGTTGAGATATTAACCACTAAGTAGTGGAAAATATCTTTTACCTTTTAAGGTTTGTATTTATTGGTGACTTAACTATTTATTGTTTTTAGTAAAGGTTTTAAACCTTTAAACTGGTGGTGCCTCCACTATGGCGGCTAGCCATGCCGGCATGCGGAGGCACCACAGTGTTCGATTTTTATTTAATGAAAAAGTAGAAGAAAATAGAGTAACGAGATTGGACTTTTCAAGAAAATTAATTCAACAGGTACTGAAGTTTCGGCCAGATGACCTGAATTGTATCCTTACCCTGCCTTTCAATAAGGGATATGACGTAAGTTTTTGCTCTGCCGCACTTCTCAAAGAATTTTGGACACGGTTTGAAAATGCTAAGACCCAGTTTTCAGCATTTGACGTCGAGAAGCTGACTGACAACTCCCTGAAAACGGTGATTGTCAGGATGTTCAATGAGACGGTCAGTGCTGAAGATATCTGTATGTGGCTGGGTAGATACTGCACTGTGAGAGGCCAGGCTATGAAGGTGCGGGATGTGGACGGCATCTGGAACTGTGCTTGGCGGGTCCCCATTAAACAATGGGAAGACCCCCAAGGCTTCCAGGGCCTGAAGCATCTCCCCTCAATGATAGTCCTGGGGGAGAACAGAGGCTACATTCACTATCAAGGCCAACCCAAACTGTGCCGGAAGTGCGGCGAGCATGGTCATCTGGCCGAAACTTGTGAAAAGGTTTTCTGTGGTAAATGTCGAGAAGTGGGACACACTTTTGATGAATGTACGAACGGGCGGAAATGTAATTTCGACCTGCACCACCATGTGGGAAGGAAGAGCTCTGTTCACAGGACAGTCTCTGAACCCGCCTTTGTTTTAACGACCGCCCGTTTTTTAACATGGGTTTAACTTAGTCTTATCTCGTTTTAATCCTTTAAAATGTCGTACTTGATTTTAGCCATCATACTCATGACTCTCACCTTCTCAACCA
The DNA here is from genome assembly GCF_003331165.1 of Xiphophorus hellerii. Classification (NCBI taxonomy): domain Eukaryota; kingdom Metazoa; phylum Chordata; class Actinopteri; order Cyprinodontiformes; family Poeciliidae; genus Xiphophorus; species Xiphophorus hellerii. Next base: position 6,204,779 of record NC_045689.1, on the reverse strand, counting down.
TCAATGTTAGAAGTGTGAAGTCGCGAGTTAGAGCCCAGAGTGTTTGATCCTTTTTAAGCTCCGTACAGTCGGATGTGTTTTTACTACAAGAATGTTCACTCCCGTTTTTAAAGAACTACACCCAGTGGCAGGACTTGTGGCCACGGCCGTCTATATGGAGCAGCTCGAACGAAAATAAAAATGACGGCGTGGCCATTTTAATAAACAACCCGCACATCTTGGTGAAGGGGAGCACCGTGGTGAGAGAGGGACGAGCACTTTTAGCAAATCTGACTTTAAACGGACCGGATTTTAACCTCCTAAATATTTATGGCTTTACTGACAAACAGGACAGGTATGACTTTTTAGAGGAACTGCAGCCCCACATGCTGGGAACTAAAACCTTTAATAAGTGGGGAGATTTTAATTGTATTTTATCTAGAAAAGACAGGAAAAGAAACAGACAATTAAAAATGATAAAAAGTGATTTTAGAACCCCTGTAGCTTTTAACCTGCCACCTGCATACGCTTTTATACGGAAATTTTTAGAACATTTTAAACTAGAAGGAGAGGAGAGCAAGATTTTAACAAATCATCGTTTTATTATTTCTGACGTTCAGGACCGGGAACCAGTGACTCCAGTGCGCGGCCTCCTGTATGGAGACGCCTCCACGGTTTGGCGCAACGTGAGCCATCCCGTCCTTCCAAACAGACTCCAGGGCCTGTCATGGATGGTGGCTCATGGGATCCTGCCGGTCAGAGCCGTCATGCACTCCCACGGCATGTCACCGACGTCCATCTGCCCCCGACCCGGTTGTGGCGCGCCGGAGTCGGTGAGGCACCTGCTGTGGAAGTGCAGCGCTGCTGTGGACCTGTGGGCGAAGGCCGGCTCCTTGCAATTCCCACACTTGCCAGCAAGGGAGGTCCACCATGCACAGCTAGTGCTGTAAGGGGTGAGCCAGCAGAAAATGACTAAAAAAAGACTTTGCTGAGATGTGGCTCACCATAGCCTCCAAAAAAGCGCCATTTGGACCTCCAGAAACCTGCTGGTGAGCAGGCGCAGGCAGACGCCCCCCGTGGCTGTGATCCGGATGGTGGCAGCAAAAAGAGAAACATCAAGGGCTGCAGGTGGCGAGCCAAGGACACAGCCACCAAGAAGAATCGCCTGCGCCTCCGTGGACGAAGGAACCGGCGCTCCACGAACAGAGGTCCAAGCAGCGGCGGCCTGGCTCTCCGGGTGAGGCAGGAGGGAAGGAGCTTTGGGGCAGGGATCCCCTCTGAGCACCAGCGCTGTCTGGAAGGTCGGGACGGCTCCGGACTTGGGAAGGAGTCACCCCGGTCTTGCCCAACTTTTAACACACAGAGATTTTGTATTTTATATTCTTGTTCTTAGCTTCTTTTAGCCTAAATTGATGAAATAGTAAGTTTTTTAAAGAACATGAAAATTTCTGTATAATTGTAATATGCAATGTTTTTAAATGCTTCAAGTAACAATAAAAATTTTCGAAAGAAAAAAAAAAATTATATCCACCCTGGCCTTTCTTGCATCAACTTTCCTGATGCCTCATAGAATAATGACAGCAGTTAGAAAAATGGTGTTTGGCTTCCTTTGGGGAAGCAGACAAGAGAGACTGAAAAGAGAAATTATGTATAGACAATTAGAAAAAGGGAGGAGAGAGGTACCAGATATAGGAACAAAATTTAGAGCTCTGTTCATCACGCCAATCTTGAGCGTGTGCCTGAATTTACCTCCAGAACCGTCATGGGCCCCTTTTGCAAGAAAGTTGGAACAAAAGAGTAATTTTGCATAAGCCCTTTGCAGATAGATATCCTGCTATGTTTCAGACGGCAATACAAGCGCTGAGATGTGGCTTACAAGAAATCTCACCAGAAAGAATTAAGAGGATAAAAATAGAGAATAAATTGGCATTTTATGATAAATTGACACTGTTGAGACGTTTACTCCAGACACGCACCATACATGCACGCACACACAACTACGGACACAAAGATTCTGCACAAAAGCCTTTTGTTTCATACGGACACTTTCTGTAGAAACGAAACTTAACTTTAGCTCATCGTCTGACCACTAGGCAGTGACGTAACACACCAGCAGACCAGGAGGCGGACTTTAGGATATAAGCAAGGTGTCTTCCGTGTTTGAGCAGATGCTGTATAGATTCGGGCCTTTACACTTGACATCCACATAAGCCTGTAAGGGTAAGCGTCTCTTTCTTTTTAGCGCTAAAAAGAATAAAATAAGTAAACTCTGATTGTTCTGTGTTGGCTGATTTCCTGTTCGTGTGCTCACACGTTTTGGGTCCGTCGAGTTTAAATCACAACAACACCAATAGAAAAACTGAACGAGGAGGAAGTTAAAAAAACATGGAAAAATGTGAATAATAAAAACTTATCGAATACCCATAAAGACTTGGCTTGGCAAATTGTGGATAAATGTTTACCTACAAGAGACTTTTTATACAAGAGAAATTGTACAAAAAGGCCGAGATGTCCTAGAGCTAGATGTGGGGACGAGGAGACGATCAAACATTTGTTCTGCACATGTCCCTTTACAAAAAGAGTTTGGACGTTAATGTTACCATGGTTGAGCAAGTTGCATAATGTGATTTTAACTTATGAAAATATAGCGTACGGGTTATTGAAAGAGGACTCGGAAAGAAATGAAATCAGGTGGTGGATCATAATTAACTGTGTCAAGGAGGCAATCTGGAAAACAAGAAATATTTTGATATACAGAAGATACAAAATAATTGAAACAAATGTTATAAAGATGGTGGGTGAGTCAGTTAAAGATTACATTTGGAAATAGAGTCAGGGAAGCCGTCCGTAATGCTCCACTCGAGACTTGAACACAGGTATGACGAGAATCCCACGAACACCAGGGATTACCACTGTACTTAAATAGGCTGAACACATGATTGCGAACACAAAACACCTGCACTAATTAAACCAGGCGGAAGGGGAGGCCAGAAGGAGAACAAAAACATTTCCTGACATTCAGAGCTTTTGCAGTCAGTAAAGAGTTTTAAAAGAGGAAAATCTCCGGGCTCAGATGGACTCCGTTTAGAATTTTATTTAACATTTTGGGACATTTTAGCACCTGATTTAATCATCGTTTTTACTGATTTTAGTAAACTAGACACACTCCCAGACAGTTTTAGAACAGGAATAGTTACACTTTTATACAAAGATAAAGAAAAAACAGATCTTAAAAACTGGAGACCCATCACCCTTTTAAACGTCGATTGCAAAATTTTTAGTAGACTTTTAGCAGCCAGGATGCGTCGAGTGTTGGGGGATCTAATCCACCCGGATCAAGCCTGCACGGTGCCGGGAAGGAGGATCACGGACAGCCTGGTACTGATCCGAGACACCATCTGTTTTGCGAGAGACAGAAACATTCGGCTGATAGTCCTAAATCTAGATTTCGAGAAAGCTTTTGATCGGGTCTCGCACCAGCATTTTTTTCGGGTACTGCGAAAAATGGGTTTTCCTGGGAGGTTCGTAGCGTGGGTGGGACTGCTGTACCGAGACATCTCCAGCAGATTCATGGTTAACGGGTTTCTGACAAAAGCAGTGAAAGTGAACTGCTGTGTCCGTCAGGGTTGTCCGTTATCCGCCCTTCTCTATGTGGCCTGCACGGAGCCGCTGGCGCAGATCTTGAGAAGGACCCACAGATTTTAGGAGTAACAATACCGGGGAGTGGAGGGCAGATAGCTAAATGTCTTTTATATATGGATGATTTTAACATTTTATGTACTGACCTTTTATCAGTAGACAGAGTTTTTAAATTAACGGATTGGTTCAGCAAAGCGTCAGGTTCAAAAATAAACAAAGGAAAACAAAAGCACAATTTTATGGACCATGGAGAAATAGTGAAAAGACAGGATTGCAGTTTCAGGGAACACAAGAACTAAAAATACTGGGTGTAAAATTTGACAAGAATGGGGAAGGAGAGACAAATTGGACAGAAAAAATCAGGAGAGTAAATCAGGATTTAGGATTGTGGGGACTAAGATCACTGACGCTAGAAGGCAAGATTTTAATAGTGAAAGCAGTGATTTTACCAGTGTTTTTATTAACCAGTTCTGTTTTTATTCCTCCTAGGAGAGATTTTAGAGCTGCAACAGGCCATTTTTTATTTTTTTTGGGGCTCCAAATGGGAGAGACTGAAAAGAGAAATACAAGTCCCAGACTTGTACTTGTTTTTAGGCAGTCTTTACACCAGCACTCACCTCAAACAAGCCATGAACATCTCCAGTAATCACAAAACAAACACTATGACCAGATTCTGGCTGGGTTCTTATCTAAGAAAATTAAAACTGATTTTAAAACCCCAGTAGCTTTTAACCTGCCACCTGCATACGCTTTTATACGGAAATTTTTAGAACATTTTAAACTGGAAGGAGAAGAGAGCAAGATTTTAACTAACCATCGTTTTATTATTTCTGATGTTCAGGACCGGGAACCAGTGACTCCAGTGCGCGGCCTCCAGTATGGAGACGCCACCGTGGTTTGGCGCAACGTGAGCCATCCCGTCCTTCCAAACAGACTCCAGGATGTCATGGATGGTGGCTCATGGGATTCTGCCGGTCAAAGCCGTCATGCACTCCCGCGGCATGTCACCGATGTCCATCTGCCCCCGACCCGGTTGTGGCACGCCGGAGTCGGTGAGGCACCTGCTGTGGGGGTGCAGCGCTGCTGTGGACCTGTGGGCGAAGGCCGGCTCCTTGCAATTCCCACACTTGCCAGCAAGGGAGGTCCTCGAACCACAGCTAGTGCTGTACGGGGTGAGCCACCAGACAATCCCGAAAAAGGACTTTGCGGAGATGTGGCTCACCCTAGCCACCATCAAAGACGCCATTTGGACCTCCAGAAACTTGCTGGTGAGCAGGCCCAGGCAGATGCCCCCCGTGGCTGTGATCCAGATGGCGGCAGCGAGAAGAAAAACATCCAGAGATGCAGGTGGCGAGCCAAGGACTCAGCCACCAAGAAGAATTGCCTGCGCCTCCGTGGACGAAGGAACCGGCGCTCCACGAACAGAGGACCCAGCAGCGGCGGCCTGGCTCTCCGGGTGAGGCAGGAGGGAAGGAGCTTTGGGGCGGGGATCCTCTCTGAGCACCAAGCGCTGCTTGGAAGGACGGGACGGCTCCGGACTTCGTAAGGCAGGGGTGCTCAATAGGTCGATTGCGGGAAGGTTTTGAGATGATCTCGGCAGTAGGTGACAAACTGAACGCCACCAGGACGCTGAGACCAGCACTTCCTCTTCTGACGCACTTATCGAAATATTCACTAAGATCCTAAACGTTTGTAGCTTCATTAAAGAATAATAATTTTTCTTTAAAATCAACAAAACCTATAAAAATGTATATTCTCAGTAATTACTGTTTCAACAAGGTGTTGTTTTTTACCTTTGTTTACCTTTGCTGTGGCGCATCAGCTGCTGTAGTTTCTAAACGTTCAATAAACGACAGAACTTGGACTAATGGGCTCTTTGCACCTGCCGCGCTGACGTCACAACCGCATGCGCAAATGCGGCTCTCTTTTTTCCGCTTTGAGTTACCGTGACAGCTAGAAAAGACAGTCTTATTTCAGACCCAAATAAAACAATACTATGAACATTGCTGTCTTCCTAATATAATGGGCTTTTAAGTTTTCATGGATTTCCAAACGATCCTGAATTCAGAAGACGATGGCTTGTAAATATTCGTTGCTACCAGTTAAAGCTAACGCTGCACAGCAAAGTTTACAGCCTTCACTTCACTCCAGATCAACTTCTTCAGCCTAAAGAAGAAGGTAAAGGAGCTTCCTGTGTTATTTCCATGGAATCACTTCTGTATTCAGCCTGAAAGAGAGTTTATGGGAACCAGAGAGCAGACCAGAGCCAGACAGCCGAGTTACTGATCCGCCTGTACAAACCGCTGTAAACACCGTCCTGCTTCACAAGAAACATGCAAAACTAATAAAGCGAAGTAACACGGAGACCTTAAGGAACACGGCCATATTTTTCTAAAAGCAACAACTCTGAACCTGAACAGTCAGCTGAACTGGAACTCCGACACCAGAGCTGCTCTACTGTTAAGCTACGGGCTTGTTGTTCCTCAGGCTTCAGAAGCAAAAAGCCTGAACCGTAAAATCCCCATTACTTGGTCTCTGACACTGACGACAATAAACGTACGTAATATACTTGAAAACAAGGTAAAACATTGTGCGTTAATGAATGATGAAAAACGTTTAGATACTTAAATAGCACATTTTTACAAGAAAAATGTCTAGCATAAGCTAAAGCTAATGTTAGCCACAAAGTTTAAAGAAAGTAAAACTCACCTTCGTATCTGTGTATAACGAGGCGAACATCTTAAAACCTTTCTCCAGCTTACTTGTTGGGGCTTCGGATCGATGTTCATCATTAATTGTTACCTTGAACAAGCCCTGAAAACACCCAGTGTAAAGAGCCTTTTTCAATAGATCGGAAACAATTGAACCGCTTTTCCCCGAACGCGGAAGCTAAGGTGCAAAGAGCCCTTTGGCTCGTTCGTTTGTGAGTATAAGTCATGGACCTTACCAGAGGGGCCGCTTTTCATTGGCTGATGCCCATTCTATGTGGTCACGTGCGTGGCCGTCTCACAAACACACTTAGCTTCCCGTTAGCTAAGTACAGCATAATGGCAGAACTGATACAACTTCTACACCTTGAAGCCTGTCTGCTACACAGTCTTACGTTAGCTAAACAGATCAATATGCAATGTGTCTGTATCTGACATACACTAAAGATTTTATTTTAGCAGAAAAGGCTTTGGACCAGAGGTGTGACCAAGTCACTGTGTTGCAAGTCTCAAGTAAGTCTCAAGTCTTTGTCCTCAAGTCCGAGTCAAGTCTCAAGTAAAGACAGGCAAAAGTCGAGTCAAGTCTCAAGTCAGGAACCTTTAATTTCAAGTCATTTCGAGTCGTTTTTATTTTATTTATTTTTTATAATTTGCAATTATACAAAAAATTCAAATAATAGACCATTTGTTCGTTTTAAAATATGTATTTATCTCAAATGATAGAACATGTGTAGCTGAACACAAAGTATAAAAAACATTTTTAAATTGGACCACTTTATTGCCCAGTTCTGTTAAACTTGATATTCAATAAAAAAAGACGAAAATGCTGACATTTCCACAGCACAATACAAAGAACCATAACAGCAGTTTTTTCCTCTTTTCTCTGACCTGTCAAAACAATATATTGTCAATATAATTTCCCAACGTAGATGTCTTCAAATACACCAACCATCCTTAGATGATACTAGACCCGGCTCATCATCATGATGGGACAGAGAGACTCTGTTCTCTGTGTTCAGGTCCAGAATCTGCTTTCTGTTCCGGAGCCCCGCTCACTATCCACCGGCTTCCTGAGCTAACACGGTGCACATTATTTGTGGAGGCATTTGGAGGACCGGATTTATGGTAAATCATCACCAATTTAACCCGGAGTACACATGCTAACACGAAGTTAGCTAAAGTCAACTATCTTACAGCAAAAGAAAAGTGCCACCTACCGATCTCTGTGAAGCTTCAAATGCCGGACAAAGTTGGACGTCGTGGCATCTCCATCCGATATTCTCTTCTTGCATGTTTTACAAGTTGCAGTTCGTTTTTTAGTCGAAAGTTCATAACCTACGTAGCCAAAAGAAATTACTCGCGGAAGCATATTCGAGCGGTTATTTCGTTCCCTGAGCTCTGTAGCTTTGCCGCGTTTTTTTAAACGTCCAAATCCTGTTAATTTGATTGGTTGTGCTGCAGCTACGTACACATACATACATAAGGAGAGAGGAAAAACATAGTGACGGTCTGCGCATATTGATACGGAATGAGTGAAATTAATTAATGACGCCACTTTATAAATAATGTGTTTTAAATTTGAAGACTTTGAGTAAAAAATATCAAGTCTTTTCAAGTAAACAGCTTCAAGTCGAGTCAAGTCCCAAGTCAATGGCATGAAAGTCAAAGTCAAGTCCGAGTCTTTGAGCATTTTTTCAAGTCAAGTCTCAAGTCGTGATTTTAACGACTCGAGTCTGACTCGAGTCCAAGTCATGTGACTCGAGTCCCCACCTCTGCTTTGGACTAAACTGTTACTCGTGTTAGCCACGCTAGCTCCAAGTACAGCTAGTCAATCAACCATCGCTGTGTTCAGGGAAGCGCTGATCAATAATCGAGAAATAAATATCAAGCCTGGAAACTTGATATCCTAACGGACTCTTAAGGGGCGCAGGCGGTTGCCACGGTAACCACGGTAACAGGTGTGCTTAAACTACAAAGAGAGAGAGAGTAAAAAGGTAGGAGTGGTTTTGAGTTGATCACCTGTTCGGGTTATTTTACCTTTGTTTACCTTTGCTGTGGCGCATTACAGCCGCTGTAGTTTCTAAACGTTGGACTAATTACCTCGTTCGTTTGTGAGTTTACGTCATTCACAACAAACATCAAATAGAACAAATATATCTCATAAAATTTTAACAAACAAATGGCTTCTACCGCGGTAATTATGTGAAATTAAATGAATTATATCCCAACTTCAGAAGATTTGCCTTTACCTTTACAGAGCTCTTTGGTTCCTCCTATCAGTCTGTAGCTTCTCATATTGACGTCATCAAACCAAATTTCAGATCTACCATAACTGACTGACACCTGCTGGCCTCAGGTTTGCAACCAGCTTGTGACTGAGAAACCAGTAACCTCCTCCCAGTGACAGAGTCTCACTGTGGAAGAAACTGCATTGGGTTTTCTATCACTGTAATATTTCTACTTTAACTGTCGATATTTGTCGATGTTTAATTTGCCATTTTTATGTCTTCGTGTCATGAGGTAGATCTCAGCCGGCTGACGAGAGAGAAAGTAGATCTTGGTCTCAAAAAGTTTGGGCTCCCCTGTCCTGCTCAACTTTTAAACATACAGACATTTTTTTATATATATCCTTGTTCTTATCTTATTTTAATTTAAATTAATTGAAGAGTTGTATTTATTAAAAGAAAAGTAAAAAAAATTCTGTATAACTGTGCAATGCCATGTTTTAAAATGTCCCAAGTAACAATAAAACATTTTGAAGCTTGAAAGTATACAATTTTAAAATTTCTCAGTTTCTTATTTTGAATTTTTCATATTTTTTATTTTTTCTCTCCGGATCCGACTGTGTTTAGTTAAATGTTAAATCCTAAAGTGACTCAGCGAATATTTAATTTCCCACCGTGAGTCAGAACCAGATGTGTGAAGTTGCTAATCGCCAGCCAGAGGAATGAACCGCATACTTACCTGGCAGGGGCGACTCCATGATCCTGTAGGTGGATCGCCCAGGGTGAGGATCAGCCATTGCACTGCGGCGATCTGACCTCTGTGAATTCTCCACATGGGAGAATCTCAACTGCACAATTTATGGTAGTGGGGGACTGCGTTCGCGCTCTCCCCTGGTACTAATGTCAAATGATAAATTATGTGATACTGTCTGGATCAATTTATACATGATATTAAAGACTGAAATAAATAGCTAAAGCTACTGGAATGAGGATCAGTGCCTCCAAATCCAAGGCCTTGGTCTTGGGGGTGGTGGTGTCCTGCCCCAAGTGGAGGAGTTCAAGTATCTTGGGAGCTTGTTCACGAATGAGGGAAGAACGGAGCAGGAGATCGACAGGCGGATTGGCAGCGTCTCTGGTCCGTCGTGGTGAAGAGAGAGCTGAGCCAAAGAGCGAAGCTCTCGATTTACCGGTCGATCTACGTTCTCATCTATGGTCATTAGTTTTGGGTCGTGACCAAAAGAACGAGATCGCGGATACAAGCGGCCGAAATGGGTTTTCTCCTTTGGGTGTCTGGGCTCTCCCTTAGAGATAGGGTGAGAAACTCAGTCATCAAGGAGGGACTCAGAGTAGAGCCGCTGCTCCTTCACATCGAGAGGAGCCAGTTGAGGAGCATCTGGTCAGGATGCCTCCTGGACGCCTCCCTGGTGAGGTGTTCATGTCCCACCGGGAGGAGGCCCCGGGGAAGACCCAGGACACGCTGGAGGGACTATGTCTCTCGGCTGGCCTGGGAACGCCTCGGGATTCCCCTGGAGGAGCTGGAACAAGTGGCTGGGGAGAGGGAAGTCTGGGCCTCCCTTCTGAAGCTGCTACCCCCGACACCCGACCCCGGATAAAGCGGAAGAAGATGGATGGATGGATAAATAGCTTTCCGTGTACTTCTAAATCTGCTCCTTAGTCGCATCTTTTCGGGCTTGCTACTGCCTCTAGTGGCGTGGGGGTGGTAACACAACTAATCTAATTATATTACTAAATCAGAATACCACAAAGTCTTTATTATTTACCATTAATTTCGGCATTACTGGCAACGTAAAAGATAAATTATCTTATAAAACACCATATATTTTCATTTTCTTACAGATGTAGAGCTAATTAAATGACAATACATTATAAATACAGTAATATCTATATATCTCCATCAGTTATAGGAAGAACAAACAAATTAATTAGGTACACAGCAGAATAACAGCCCAGGTTGTTACAACCAGAGTTGTTAAACTGATATAAGCAAAAATTCACATTTTTGTTTTTATGGTTCCATGTATATTATTTTGAGAGACATTGTATTGATAGAGTCTTACATATAGGAAAAAATAAGATGAAACTATTTAGTCTATCAACGTGGAAATTTTCTTTCGACTCTTTACCTTATTCATATTCATAGAATCCCAATATCAACAATTTGTGAATAGAGGAAAACACCTAGCTATAGGTAAATGTTATCATTTAGTTGGTTAAGAATACTTATTATAATTATTAGCATCTATTATATTAAGTAGTTTGCAGTTTAAATAATCCATACCTCAAATTTTAGATGTTTTTGTAACTCAGTATAAGGCAGTGAATACTTGAAAGGCATATTAGTCTAAATCAGTAGGAAGAATAGCATACATACTTATTTTGTGACTGATTTTGTCTCCTGTTGACAAGAAATAAATTTAGTCAGTTATTGTGTACCTTTGCATTGAATCAGTTTCTTTATCCCCACTAATGAATGCAGTTTCTCCTTATGAACAGCAGGTGGCAGCAGCTCGTCATAAAGAAAAGAAGTGGTTGAACTGTAAGTAAAAGAAAAACTAATAAAATGTTTGTGTTCTGTTTATAAAGTAGTTGTTAGTAACACGGTAACGTTTATTTGACTCCTTATGTCTGGTTTTTGAGGCGTTGGAAGATGTTTAAACAGTAAAAATATGTCAGTTGTTTCTTAGCTAACAGCGCTGCATTATGGGTAATCAAACCTTATTTTGAACATTAAATCTAAATTTTTCCTGGTTTCTATAGCCCAGTTACCCCAGAATGTTTTAGCTAGTGGAGCACTAGCCACCCAGCTCTGTATTTGCTTTAAAGCTAACAAAATGTTGTGGCACCGTGAGTCATGTGGGTATGTCTGCGAAAGACATCCCGGCGTGAGAGACGAACAACTCATACTTACCTGGCAGGGGAGATACCATGATCATGAAGGTGGTTCACCCAGGGTGAGGCTCAGCCATTGCACTCCGGTTGTGCTGACCCCTGCGAATTCCCCAAATGTGGGAATCTCGACTGCATAATTTCTGGTAGTGGGGGACTGCGTTCGCGCTCTCCCCTGATTCACTGTTAATGACAAATGTTGTTCGCTAAAATGCGTGCGGATAGGTTGAGGCACGTTTACCTTGGTTGGGTTCGTTCTAAGTTTATTTCATTATTGGTTATTTTTACGTTATTTATTTATTAATGGTGTTTGTTTACAGTCACTTTTGTTTTGATTAATTTCCTCCTATATTTTCATTTCCTTTCCAACTGAACCCGTCAAGAATATCTGACGAATTTTCATTAAGAGTTTATTAGTTTACTATTCACTGATGTATTTCAATACAGAGTATGGAGTCATGCTGCCATCTAGCGTTTAAAATTAGAATTACATTGTGAATGAGATTCCCATTCCAAAAATGCCGTTTTTATTAGAGCACAAATAGATGATTTAAGCTGTTTTTAGGTGCTGCAAACAGGTCTAAATAACTGAAACCTGACATAGAAAATGTGTTTTAATGTTGTAATAATAATAAAACATATTAAACATAATAGCTCTTTTTTTTAAAGTCATTAAAGCAGGAGGAATTATGTGTTAGTATTGGGGGAGGGAGGCCAAAAAGGCTAAATGTGATTACAAAATTAGACAGTATTATGTATTTCCCAGGCACATAGAACCATTTTAACTCACTATGTTACCTTCATTTGTTATAAAAATGCCATAAATATCAAACATAACTCACTAAGAAATTTGACTAGAAATTGGGTCTCTGTCTCTTTAAGAAGCTCCTGCTGTTCATAAAGAGACTCTGCCTTCAGGAAGTCAGCACAACAGTGCATCTCTGTTATGTTCATTAGGAGTGTGGGACTGAAAAGTAACATTTATTGTAAGTCTTATTGATACATACAGAATCTTTATACTTTGATTATATAAAAAATGCCTTATGTCTGAAAAATACATAATAAAACCCCTTTAATCAACATTAAGAAATTAAATTCACATTTTCATGACCTTTAAACTAAATCAGCCACAGACTAAATGGTTAAAACGGAAAGATTTTGAAGAACGCATGAGCCGTGTTTGTTTTTCCAACATTTTACTATAAAAACTGATGACAAAGACAACAGATTCCGATACTAAAATATTTCATAACGATCCAGCAAATAAAATCTGTCAGAAGAGGAAACTGATGGGAGAAAATTCACAAAAATCAACAACACTGTGCGGTAACATCCAACAGACGACACGTCCCTGCATGATTGTAACATCTCTAACTGGGTTTTCACGTCATTCACAAATAAAACCCTAATATTTTTGTAACATAAACCTGGATTAGAACAGAGGTTCACTTCATTTATTTTTATTTTAGAAAACCCAAAAAGCACAACTCAGTTTTATTTTTCAGTGCATGATGTTAGAAGTAGTGTGTTTTCCCCCTGTCGTCGTCGGTGTTTTCAGTCCTGGGTGGAAACTTTATTTTAATTTCCTGATAAAGTTCTGGCAGCAGCTCATTAACATTCAGACACATAAAACTGTGCTGGGAGCCTTTCGTTTCCTTTAAATGTCCACAGGTCCACGCCGTGATTCTTCAGTGAGACCAGCGGAAACGCCCAGAGGTCACGGCTTGGTGATGTGGACTTCGCCAGTGCCGCCGCCGTTGGTCGTCGTGGTAATGATGTACTGCGTGGCGGCCTGCTGGGTCGCAGGCGGCGGGTCCAGGTGGTCGGTCTGGGTCTGGGTCTGGGTCGTGCTCTGAGGAGCCGCCTGCTTCGTCTCCAGGTCGGTCTGACCCTCAGAGATGACAAAGTGTGCCTGAGAGACAAATAAAAAAAACTTCCAGCTCCATAAATTAAGTTTTATTATTATCAATTACAAATAAAGTTGTCAGCATGTGGAAAGAGACATGCTGTCATCAAGGAAACGATAGTTTAGTTAGTTTGTCTTAGGATGTGTGTATTCTGGTAGATTCGGTATGATTGGGACTCACCGTCTTCACCTGGCTGCTGTTGACTCCAGACGCGGGCGTGCCGGGCTCCGCGATCACGTACTGCGCGTGAGGTAGCGCCATCATCTGGATCTCAGATGCTGGAACAGTTTGGGGTTGACTTTTTATTCTCATGGATCCAAACAGAAGGAGGAGAAGAAGAGCTGTGGATTTAGAGTCACTCACAGTAGCCTCTGTAGTTCCAGTTTCCGGGGATGTAGGCATGCTGCACCGCCCCCTGCTGCTGGGAGGTGCCGGTCTGCATGGCGTGACCTTGACCCAGAGTGACGGGGGTCAGCTGGGCGGGGCTCAGCTCCTGATTGGGTTGCTGGGAGGCGGGGCTTAGAGGCTGACTGTTTCCCTGGAGGGACGCTCAGCATAAACCAACGTAGACGTATAATTGTATTGCAGAACGAGTTCTAGTTATTTACCTGCGTGGCGGCTTGAGCGGCGCCGGAGGACTCCGACACCTGGATGTGTTGCACCTGGATGGAGTGCTGACTGTAGCTGTGGGGGTCGTGCAGCTGGCTCACATCGACTGTCTGGGCCTGGGAGTGAGGAGAGGCGGCCTGCAGACGCAAAGAAGCACAACTCCATCATCAATCTCATCAAATCTATCAAATATTTGGGTTTTGGAGATTTAAAGGTTATGCTTCCTTAGACATGTTCGTTACTTTTTTAGCGTAAAATTATTCTTAGACAACGAGACTGTAGTTTGCTCTGTTCTGCCTATTTTTAACTCCTTTGACCAAAGAACTTGTCTTTTCCAGCAGCCATTGTACAGCGCAGACAGTGGTAAACCCAGTTGACCAAACGTGCTGGAATTCAGTTTGGGTTGCTAGGTAACGGGCAGTGCCTGCTCATTTGTGATGCTACATTCTGGAGGTTTTTGAAACGGCTCATTTTTCAGACACCAAAAAACATTAACTTATTGCCATGAACAGCCAGGTGTTTGTCTTTTTTGTTTGTTTGTTTTTTTAAAGCGCTTAGGTTGTTTGTAGAAGCAACTGAAACCAAAACAGATGTACAAAAAATTTTTATTCAATATTCAAACGTTTTTCTTGTAATTTTAAAAGGTTTCCTTCTGGTCAATTTTTGAGGTTTTTATTCTGGAAATGAAACAAAAATTCTCACAGCTCAGCCATAATATTCTGATGTCCAACGAATAGAAGGGACGATTGACAGAAAAGCCACTTTTTGACAGTCAATATTTTCTGTCATTTGTAAATAATTTTTTAGAAAATCAGAAACAGTATCTGGTGTAATAAAAAACGTATTTTTGTTTTTATTTAAGGCCTGGCTGGTTGTTATCTCACCGGCGCGACCTGGACGACCTGCAGCTGGATGTGCTGCGGCTGCGCCAGGCCGCCGCCCGCCTGGGACACTGGGATGTACTGGATCCGCTGGTAGTCTCCCTGCGAGGTCCGGTAGTCTGCGGTCAGCGTCTGGGAAAGCTCCGTCATGGCCTGGGTCAGCAGGTCGGTGGTCTGACGCAAAGAAGCAAAACATTTGACCCAACAATCCAGGAAAGAAATCAGAGTGAAGAGAAACATTTAGATTTTCTGTCATTTAGTCTGAAAGATCCAGTCAATTAGTTCATCAGTGAATGAATGAATCTGTTCACCTATCCATACATACATACATATTTTGCAGGCTGTCTGTGTTTGAATCTTGTCCACTGAGTGAGTATCTCTCTAGATGATGGTAAATGTTTATTCTCTGCGTTCAGTGAATCTTTCTGAGGAGTGTTCGTTCTCACCACTACAGCCTCTGCCGTTGCACCATCAGCGGTGATGACTGCCGGAGCGACCACCGCCGTGGTCAGAGGAGAGTGGATGGTGTTGGCCAGCTGGGCGAACTCGGGATGCTTCTTTCTGATGTGCTGCACCATCTTAGTCTGGGGGGGAAAAAAAGTTGTTTTTGTTAGAAATCCCTGCTCCTGAGTGAGGAGAAGACCTGGCTGATGAAGCCCGCTCACCTTGCTGCTGTATTGTTTGGCACAGTGCGGGCAGCAGACCGGCGCGGTTGCTATGGTTCCGGTCAGCTGGGTGTGGGTGCTGAGCATCGGGTCCGGCTCTCCGGGAGCAGCCGGGCGCAGCTTCCGGATGCTGGGGGGTAACTCCGCCCCCGGGTGGTTCTTCAGGATGTGAGCTTTCCTTTTACTGGCGCTCTTATACACCTGCAGAGAAAAAACCCGTCAATAAACGGCAGGATGAAAGGAGAGACAGGAAGCTCAATCAGTGGCAGCTTCCGGCAGCTGCTTTAGGGAAGGTCAGTCCGGTTTTCAGAAAACGTGCTAGTTATTTGGCCCGTTGGTATTAAACTATGTAAGACTTGTAATATTTTGACTACATCTACTTCATGGAAAGTGGCAGTTCTGCTGGCAGCTGACACTGCTTTTACAAAACATTGGATTTTTTTAAACATTTTTAAATGCATGCATGTGTGTACGTTTGCAAATGTATTCTTGTTTTTTATTGATTTGCTCAAAACAAACAAATTCATATTTAATTAGTGGCGGCTGCCACCGAAGCCACTGGACCTGCCACTTTCCATTCAGGTAAATTAAGTCAAAATAGTACAAGTCTTCCTAGGTTTAATAACTAATAACATCATCATTTCAAATTAAGTAATTACTTGCAAACAGGCATTAGAACTAACACTGACATCAGCATTACCCCAAAACAGTGGCAGCTTCCAGCCGCTGCCACCGGTTATTTCTTTTGTTTAGTACATTTATTATCATTTTTTACCCTTTATCCACACCAGATTTTTTTTTTCACACTTCAGTTTGCATCATAACTACACTGGCTCTGTGTTGTGTTTGTTATAAAAAAAAAAAACCTTATCGCAGTATTGGCAGAAGTAATCTCTGTTGGGTTTGATGATCGGTAACGTCAGCTCTGGCACGTCGTCGATTCTCATCTCCGGATGCCGTTTGGACAGATGATTGACCTGCAGACAGGAAACCAGAGCTGAGCGAGGCGCCGACTCCCGGTCCGCTTCGTCCCCAAGAGCCGCCGCTCACCAGCATCCCTCGGCGTCGGAATCCCATCATGCACAGCCTGCATTTGAACACGAAGCTTTCCAGGTCGGTGGAGGGGACCTTGGTTTTGTGGGCTTTGGAGCGGTGGGTCCGGTCGGACTTCTTGGCCTCTCTGTCCGGATTGTGCATGCGCTGCATGTGTTCCCGCAGCTTATCCTTCCTCTGGTGGGAGAAACATTAGTGATTAACGATTTGGTTTCGGGTAACAAAGCTAGCTGCTAGCCTTCGGCGGCGCACCTTGAACTGCTTGCCGCAGGTTGAGCACAGGAAGTCCTTGCGGTCGGAGTGGCGCAGCATGTGGAGCCGCAGCTTGTCCGGTCGGCAGAAGGCCTTATCGCAGTCTGGACACTGGAAGATCTTCTCTGAGTGGAAGCAGCGGACATGCTTCTTCATCTATGGAAAAGCACAAAGTCCAAAACTCAGGAGAATGAGAAAGTCTAAGGAACTCTACGATTATTTTAGTAGACGATTAATCAATTTGATCAGATAAAGACAATTGGTCCATTCTGCAGACTTTTAATTTAAGCACTTAAGCTAAATTCATATAGAGATGCATAAAAAATACAAATAATTCAACCCTAACACACAGAAACAGCTTCCCTTTAGCGTATGGTTGACATTTGTAGAATTGAACCATCATTGGTCTTGATTTTATCAGTGTGAATTGTGATAATCCGTTATTTTATTTATTTATTACTGATGTTCAGCTCTTTGTTTCTGCTGTGTGTTAAAGCCCTTTATAAGGTTCACGATGATGCAAGTAAAAAATAATACATCAATGTGTGAAAAGCTCATCTTTGTCTGTTTGACTTATGATCAATTTATCATTTGATTAATCTCTAACTGGAGTATACCGTCTGAAAAAAAGGCTGTTTGCTTTAAAAAACACATTTAGATTCAGATATTTCTAATGTTTTATAAAAATGCTTAAGTGGTTAAATAAAAAATCAGCAGAATGTCCCATTTTTTATGTGATTAATTGTCAGACTAACCGATTAATCGATTACTAAGATAATTGTTTGTTGCAGCATACCAGCTAATGATTAATCGATCATTAAATTAGTTGATGATTATTTCAATAATTGATTCATCACTATTAATCATTTTAGGCCTACATCCGTTAGCATCACTCTGGCCCAGGGGTCAGCAACTTCTTCCATTCAAAGAACCACTTTTAACACCGCTGCTACAAAATAAAACTCGCTTCAAGCCACAAAAAACAATTTTCTAAATATCTAATGCACAAAATGTTTTAACGTAAAACAAATTAAGCAAAAATCTTAGATAATCACAACATTTCCTTTGTGGGTTTCTAAGAGCTGCAGGCTCCAGACCAACCTGGATGAAGTCCGTGAAGCTCTTGTTGCAGGACGGACAGCTGAAGCAGCCGTCCACGGCGTGGACGTCCACGTGGTCCTTCAGCAGCTCCAGCCTCTCGAACGTCTCCGGACACAGGAGGCAGGAGTAGGAGCGGCTCTCTGCGTGCACCAGCAGGTGGTCCTCCAGCGCCGCGTCGCTCACGAAGCTCTTCCCGCAGCAGTGGCAGGAGAAGGCGTAGGCGTCGCGGCCGTGGACCCGCAGGTGGAGCTCCAGCTTGTCTTTGTCCCGGAAGGCCTTGCCGCACAGCGTGCATTTGAACGGCCGGAAGCTCTTCCTGATGAAGAGATGCTGCAGCGCGGCATTCTGGGAGGCAGAGAGCAGCCGGAGGTTAGCCGCAGCAAAACCTGCAGACCTGAGGGAAGTCGACCCCCGGGCATTCTTCAAACCAGCAACATTTTGTTGTTTTTGCTGCTGTCATTTTAAAGATTTAATAACAATTGTCAGAGGTCAAGCAAGGTCAACCAGCCCCGGCCATGTCCTTCAAATCAAATGAAATTGGTGCTACGTTTGTGCTGATAAAACTTTAATTTGTGCTGCTTTTGTTTTGGAAATGTTACTGCACCACCACCATATTACCCAAATCTAACAAAATTGCTGCAGCAAAATTTTTTATTTGTGCCACAATCATTTTAAATAAAAATCTGTATTCATGTCTTCAAAATTATAAACAAACAAAAAACTTTTTGCCAGCACAAACTATCAAACTATTACAAACGTATGACAGAGGATTAGGGCAACGCTAAGAAAATACAAAAATTAAAATATGAGAATATTTATTAATGTTACTTTATTCTCATAATTTTATGACTTTGTTCTGTTAATATTCTGACTTTATTCTCATATTATTTCGACTCTATTCTTGTAATGACTTTGTTCTCATAGCTATTTTCTCAGTTTAGCCCTGATACTCCATCATACAAACAAAGCACAATGCATTGAAATCAAATTTGTTCAATTTGGGTTGGTTGACCTTTCACCTTTGCAAATCCTTACCATCCTCAAAACAAAAGCAGAACAAACAACTCAGAAAATGTGAGATTAATCTCAGAACCTTTCTAGAAAAAACATTGAAATTTCTGAGTTTGAAAAGTCAAAACAAATTGCTAATGAATTGGATTAATAAGCAAATTAACTAGATTAATCTAAAAAAAAAAAAAAAAAAGTAGAAATTTCCCAGTTTTTTCTAGACAATTTCTGACATTAATCTAAAAATCAAAAACATTTTTATTACATATTTTCAACTCTTAGAGTTCAGAAATTCCCTTGTTTTTCAAGATTAATCTCAAAATTTCTACATGACTTGTTAGCAAGTTGACCTTTCATGACCTCTGGAAACATTTATTAACACCTTCAGAAGGTTTTTTGCTGCACAAACGTCTGACATCAATTTTGTTTGATTTGAAGAACGTGTGGCCAAATTCACTCCGGTAACCTGCAGCGACTTTTTCTGTTTCAGCTTAAAAACAACACAAAAAGCTGAGGATGTCAGCCGCCCCAGTTGTCCTACACAAAGTAAATGTTTGTTTCTCGTCGTCTTCCGGGTTTCACCTACCTGCTCGTCCGCCTGAGAGGGAGGCACACATTGAGGAAGAAGAGACAAAGCGTTGTCAAGCGTAAAGCGGCACCAGAAAGTGAGACTCTTCCTCAGGAACAGAGTCTCAGAGTCTCACCCGGATCTTTTTGGCGCGGTGAAGGTCCTGGGAGGTCAGGCTTGGTTCTGGCTGCCCACTCGGCGCCGGGTCGTCCTTCACAGGAACGGCCGGGTCGGGGCGAGGCGGCGGGGCGTCGGCCTGCAGCAGCGGCTCCTCGGCGGGGGGGTCCGGCGGACCCTCGTCCTCCGTCCCGGCCTCCCCCTCCGGCTCCGTGTCGACCTCCTTCAGCCCGTTCTGGGCGCCGTCCTCCTCCAGCGGCTTCTCCGTCAGATCCAGCAGCTCCTGATGAAAACATCGTCACAATGTTGGTCGGCTGGTTTAGACGTTTACGTACAAATAAATCCACCTTTCATCTCTAATATCTTTATGCTTTTTTAAAAATATATTTATTATTGTTGGTTCAAAGTTGTTACCATCACCACAGTTTATGCCAGTCTTACTGGTCAAACACAACAACAATAATGATAATGGGCGTGCCGTGGTGGCGTAGCGGTTAGCGCGACCCGTATTTGGAGGCCTTGAGTCCTCGACGCGGCCGTCGCGGGTTCGACTCCCGGACCTGACGACATTTGCCGCATGTCTTCCCCCCTCTCCTTCCCCGTTTCCTGTCAGCCTACTGTCATATAAGGGACACTAGAGCCCACAAAAAGACCCCCTGGAGGGGTAAAAAAAAAACAAAAAATAATAATTCTGAATTATTTATTTACTGTTTTAAATAATTTGGTTTTAATGTTTTTTACTTTCTACTAATTTTTAGCTTTTTTATATTATTTTTAGTATCAAATATGTATATTTTTAAAATAATTTTGTTTTAGTATTTTTGTTTTAATATTTATAATTTTCTAATAATTTTTATTTTTTATATTATTATTTTTAGTCTTTTAAATATAGTTAGTTTTTTATAATTTATTTGTATTATTTTTAATATCTTGAATTTTCTCACTATCTTATTTTTTGTACATAATTATTTGTAACTTTGCAGTATTTCTATTTTTTATATTTTATTCAGCTTTATAAGTTTCACTTTTGCTTATTTGTTTTATATTTTAATGTTCCAAATATTCTTAAATTTGTTAACTTTACATACTTTTGTGCTTAAAACCTAATTTTTGCTTGGTCTTTTCCTGTAAGCCATAGTCATTAAAATTGCAAAAAATAAAAGCTCAAAATATTTTTACTCTAAGTGAAATTAATCTCTTTCACTTTCTGAGGTGACTGCAGAGAAATGTTGCACTTTTATGCAATATTCTAGATTTAAAAAAAAGAATAAAACAAACTAAAAATGTGATTTATTTGTTTAGGCTCATTTTTTAACTGTAAAAATTGCACCAAAACTTATTTCTATTTTTCTCAAGACCCAATGGGAACATCATTATCTTTAATGGCTTTAATGGCTTTCTAATATTGCTGAGCAGCTTCATGCATCCTTAATCTGAGAGATTAGAAGGCCTCTTGGCCATCACCCTAGTCTTTACTTCTCTCAGCAGATTCTCCATCTGTTAATTTACAAAATGATGGAACGGTCCCCTTACTGCCGTCTTGTCTCCATTGGTGTCTGCAGCTGGATCCAGACGGATAAATTTTGGCGGCCGTCCCGGTCGCCTCCCCGTCCCAAACCGCTTCCTGCCTCTTCCTCTGCCGCGGCCTCTGGATCTGAAACCGGACACTCGCAGAGATAAGTTAGACGTCACTAAATAAAAAAAGATATATAAAATAAAACAGGAGCCATGGCGATGAGAAGTAAGAGTTTCCACCTGGAAGCGGAGCTGAGCTTGTCGTCGTGCATGTTGAGGTGCTGCTGCAGCTGCTCGGAGCTCACGAAGCGCCGGTTGCACTCGTAGCACGGCCAGTTCCACTCCTGCTCCTGGAGCGCTGGGCGAACGAGGCGAGGCGGAGGTCAGGAAGCCGCTGCCGACGCGTCCGAAACCAGACGGAAGAAAAACTCACCTTTACGCTCCTCGTCCGTAACATCGTGGATCTTCTGGTTCACAAAGTCTGCGTACGAGGCGGCGTACCAAACCTGCAGAAAAAAATATTTTAAGACCACAGCAATAAATAACTTTTTTTGCTGTTTTGGCTCATTGCATCATTCATCTTACAAAGTCACAAAATCTTACCAAGTATTTTTGTCTGGTTTCTTGTGAAAATATCTTTAAAAAAATGCTTGGTGATATTTAGTGTTTTTGCAGTGTTTGTGTTTTTGGCGCTACAGATGCTGCGCCATGCAGTCACAGAGAAACATTTACCTAAAAAAGAAGTAGCAATTATATTTTCTTTTTCATCATAATCTTTATCGTTATCACTACAGTACCACAAAATATCACAATAAAATTCCACATTGGCCAGCCGTACTTGTTTTGACTTATAGCAGGACATTTTTCTCCTGGTATGAATGAAAAAAAAAAAATACGTAAATGTATTTAAAAAGTTTAAAAACTAACTTTTAAGTTAGTTTTGTTTTGTTTCAAATGTATTGTCAAGTTTCTTGTGCAAATATTTTATTACACTTGAAATAAGACAAAACTAACTTACAAATAGCATTACAGCAAGAAATATGAGCTTTTTTAAGTCAATGATTAATTAATATTTATTAAAAAGTACTTGTTATATTGAGAGATTATTTCACTTAAAACATTTTTTCATAGTATAAGTCAAATAATCTGCCAGTGGAACTATGACTTTTTAAATCAATAATAAGGAATTATTGACTTAAAATAAGTTTCTATTGTAGAAAAGTTACCTCCAAGTTAGTTTTATCTAATTGAAGTGTACTGAAATATTTACCAGAAACTAGTCAGTAATATTATTTTGTGTTTTTGCAACACAAAATATTAAATGGGAATGTTTTTGAAAAACATTCCCATTTACTCATTTACGGATATTTATTAATTCACTCAAGGAACAAATAGTTGAGGAAAAAACAAATCTAACATTTCTGATCACTGTCAGTTTTGTTTTTTATTCAGAATCAGAAACTAAAATTTATCAGGAGAATAATAAATCAAAATTCTTACCATAATAAGACATTTTTCATGATAAATGATAAACAAAACAATAAATTTCCACCGTTAGGAGTGAGTAAACTTTTTAAATCAACACTCAAGAATTATAAATAAGCTCTTCTATCTTTCTGAAAAGTTATTTGTAGATTTGTTTTGTCTTATTTCAAGGGCACCAAGATATTTGCACTAAAAACTACATCAAAATTAGTTAAGACTTTGTGATTTTTTCTTTTTTTGTATCCAGCGCTCACCGACCTTCAGCTCCTGCTTGGGCTGGATGTGTTTGATGGTGGAGTAAAAGATGTCGGAGCCGTACTGGTAGGCCACCAGGTTCTGCTCCAGGTGGTTCTGCGCCGGCCTCACAAACATCATCCAGTTGCAGCTTTCCTCGTCGGAGAGATCCAACCAGACGTCGCTTGGCTTCTCTTCTTCCTTCTCTGCATCCAGCATGCACACCTGACGGAGAAACAAACCATCAGACACACATGATGAGAAACGATTAATCAAATTAACAGTGATTAATCGATTACTGAAACATTCATTAACTAGTTTATTAATCGATTAATCGTTAGCTGGGGTATACAGACGCAGAAAAGGCCATGCGCTGAAAGAACGGCACACGAAGAGCAGCAATTAAACCAAAACTGTGCAAAAATATAAATGTTTTGCATAAAAAAAAAACTTCTGTTTGTACATATATTCTACCCAAAACTCATCAAGTAGCATTTTTAGCTTTAACTGGTTCAAATTCTGTAAAACATAAAATAAAATCTCCTGTTAAACACCATTTCTTCCTACTTATTAATAAAAAAAATAATCAACAGATCAGCCCAACACTGTAATGGTAACTCAAGCAGAAAGAGCTCAGCCTTCCACATGTTGATGTTAAAAGTATTTTTTAGCTGCAGATGCATCCTTCGCTACAAAACATAATCGTTCACTAAAGAAATGCTGTACTATTGAATTTGAGGCAATAAAATGTTTATTTTCTTATTAAAAATGAATTAAAGGATGTGTTTATTTACATCTTTTTTTTTTTTACGTATTTCTATTATATTAAAAAAGCTTAAGTGGTTAAATGAAAAATCTGAAGAATGTGGCAATTTGTATTCTGATTAATCGTCAGAGTAATCAATTAATCGTCAGAATATTTGATTAATCCTCAATCCTCAATAAAACAGATTAATCGTCAGAATAATTTATTTCTAACATAATCGTTAGTTGCGGCCTTTAACAGTACCAGGACTCTGCTGTATTTTGGAGACTTTTACCATCCTGCGGTCTGCTCTCAGGGGGAATTAGCTTGAACTCACAGCAGTAGTCGGTTGTTTGCGTTCATAAATGAACTGAACGCTGTGCAGCCTCACATGACTTACTTTTAATTTAAAATTGTGGTCTTGCAGCTCACTCTGGGAAACCAGCGGCGCCTCCACAGGGCCAAACTGGGTTCGCTTGGGGATGCGCCTCTTGGAGAAGACTCCTCCCAGGAAGCGGTCGATGTACAGAATCTGAGGCAGGCTGGCCCTGGCTTTGGATAACACGGGCCGGTTGGGGATGGGATGCAGGGGGCCGTGCAGCGGACAGTCTGAAGGGTTGGAACTGTTGCACTCCTCGCACCCTGAGGTGGACGCAGACAAAGGAAATGAATCAAACTAGATGTTTTTGTTCCAGATGTGGCGGCGGCGCAGAGCTCCGCTCACAGAGGGCGTGAGGGTCGAACAGCGGAGGGTGTCGCAGCTCCCAGTCGTCCATCTCCGAGTCTTCGTCGTCGACTTCGTCTGAGTCGTCTGTGGAGTCGGTGGCTCCAAGCGGGCTGCTGGGGGGCTCAGCGATGTCGGCCATGTCTGTCAGGGAGTTGGACAGATGCTCCTACGAGAGACAGTCAACAGTTGGCTGCAATTAAATATTTGTTTTAATGAGATATTAAAACAAATATTTGGAATATCTGACAAAGACGATTGAACACAGGATAAGATGTATGACATACATGATAATATGACAGAAACAACCTAAACTCCTGCAGGTCTATTACATTAAACTCTGTCAGAATGAATTCTAACTTTATTTGCTGAGATCAACATTTTCACAGATAAAAGTATCTAGGGCTGAAACAATTAATCGGATTAATCAGTCATTGAAATTATAGCTATAACTAAGAAAATATATACATTTTGCATTTGAGGAATAAAAAAACTTCATGGAATAAAAAAAGCCTTGTAAAATAAAATAAAAAATCAATTATCACCTTTAGCTATTCAGTTGTTAATTGGCAATCCAATAAATACTCAATACATCCTGTTAAATCAAGCAGAAAGAGCTGAGTTTTTCCCTTGCTACAAATGGTCAACTGTTTACTGCAGGGATAGTGTTATTGCATTTTAGGCAATAAAATGTTTATTTCCTTATTTAAAAGTAATTAAATTACTTATTTATTTTCACTTTTATGTATTTAAAATACTGTATAAAAAAGCTTGAGTGGTTAAGTGAAAAATCTGAAGAACATGGCAATTTTTATTCTAATTAATCCCCAGAATAATTGATTAATCGCCAGAATAATTCATTAATCACCAGATTAATCACCAGAGTAATTGATTAATCATCAGAATAATTGACAGAATAGCTAAGATGTTCATTAGCTGCAGGCCTGAATGCCTGCTCACCTGGGAAACTGGCTCCAGGATGGCTTGTGGAGCCTCTGCTACGTTACTGAGAACGTGCAGATTGGCAGCATTCACATTCTGTCCACCAGGAAGGAGAACAGTCACCTGTAGGTGAGGGAGGAAAAAACCTGTTTGTGAAAAAAACCAACTCTCAGCGAGTCAGAGAAACGTGGGACAGCGAGGCAGCCGTACCTGCTGAGTCGTGCCATCCTGCTGGATGTAAGCCACCTGAGGCTGATCAGAAAACACCGCCTGAGGAAAGGGTGAAAGTATCTCAGAGACAGTTCTGGGCTTGTTTTAGTCTTTAGTAAATAAAAGAGCTCCATGTTTACTTGGCTGCCGTCTGCAGGATGAATGTAGACCAGCGTGTGCTCTGCAGACTCCACAGAGGTGAAGGAGTTCCCCTCCGCTGTGTAGACCACCTGCTGTTCCGCCCGGTCCGACTGATCGCCACTGTACACAATCTGGGTCACGGCGCTGCCTTCAAAATGCACCTGCAGCACAAAGCTCCAACTTTTAGATGAGAAAATTATCTCTCTGTTCCCTGAAACTTCACTGTATGCAATCAAAGTAAAAATCACAAAATGATTTACTGTTTTTATCTGCTAAGCATTCAACTAACTTTACTGAAATTTACTGAAATTCTTGAAGAAAATCTCAGACGTTTGTTTTGATAAAATAAAGGCAGACTGTTTCTGAGCTTTCTGGGTCGTTTTCTAATTTAGCTATTAGTTGATTCTCAAATACAAGAACTTTGTTCAAATCCTTTCAGTATTCAGCCCAGTTTAATGAATCGATCTGTTTTTCAGTAAATGGTCGCTACTATAAATTAAAATGAATGCCAAAATAAACACGGCTAATAAATGAAAATACTTCTAATAACCAGAATATTCCAGTAATACTTCTAATAATTAAAACTAGTTACTGAAAACCTCCCTGTTCAAAAATTTTAAAATAAGTCCGTCTGCATGATGTCTGTACAATGACATATTAGGTCATTGTAAATGAAAAAAAGAGTAAATTTCTGACAAAAATCTGAGACATTTTAAGATTAATCTCAGAAATTTTCTGAGCTTGAAAAGTAAAAAAAACTTTCTAGAAAAAAACTAAAATCTTTAGACATTTTTTTTTTGAAAAAAAAATAAGGACATTTCTGAATTTAAAAGTTGAAAATGTCTTATAAAAAACTCAGAAATTTTTAGATTAGTCTAAAAAAAAAAAAACTGAGAAAAAACAGGGAAATGTCTGAGTTTGAAAAGACCTCAAATTATAAGATTAATCACAGAATCATTTGAGAAAAAATTTTCTTGTTTTTTTTCTTGAAAGTCCTGAAATTTTCTGGCAAAAATGAAAAATGTACTCCGTTTTTCCATCTGCAACGATTCTAATACATCACTGTAGGTCGGTTTGTAGGACCAGACAAAACGATTCTGTCGGTGTTGTTCGGACATCCCCAAACAGCACAGACAGCCTTAGCTACAGATCAAAGTATTTTCACATGGAAGAATGGCCTAGTCAAACCACCTCCATCTGTAATCCCACCAAAAGGTGGTTTTACAAATTCAGAGTGGCTGGACACAGCGGCACACCACACTTTTCAGTTTTTTGTTCACACAACAGCAATCACCAAAGTCACAACTATTTTCTTTCCACTCTATAGTCGTGCAAAACTTTCTGTTGGTTCAACAAAAACCCACAAAAAATGGCGTTTGTTGATGTAACGTGATGATATTTAAAATCCTGGAAATATTTAAGCAGTAAATTAATGTTTTTATTTTCTGTCAGTGTGAATGAAAGTGACTGAACCAGCAGCTCAGGAACAGGTTTACTTCATACCTGTGTTGAATTGTTTGAGTCGTCGTTGACGGTCTGGCTCCACACGGCCGACGGTTCCTGTTTGGTTTCCATGGCTACGAAGCGCCAGACCCTTTAGCAGCCGCAGCGCTGTTCTCCTGACAGCGTGGGATGCCTAAAGTACAAAAACAAATAAAAAATTATACACACACCTGCTATTCTAAAGGTAATACGGTCACAAAAAACAAAACTAAACTGATTTTAGATAATATTACTTCACATTCAAAGACCTTCTTTGTCAAAGATAACTCAGAAAAATACAGTTGTTTAAAAGATTCCTCAGCCCAGTTATGCATTTTTCTATTCATATGCAAACTACCTAAAAAATACAGTTGGGGAATTAAGTAAGGATTCCTAAAGGAGAATTTAAATTCAGCTTCAAAGTGTTGAGTTTTTTATTCAACACTTATAATTGCATTTAAACTGCACATAAAGAAATGCTACAAGTGCTTTTAAAAATAAGAAAACAAACATTTTGTTGCCTAAAATGCAATAATCATATTCCTTTTTCCATTTGTAGCAAAAGATGCATCTATAGCTACAAATATTTCTAAACATCAACATGTGAAAAGCTTTCTGATTTAACATCCATACAGTGTAGGGCTAATCTGTTGATTATTTTTTGGATTAATCAATTAATAATTGGGTAGAAAAAGGTGCCTAATAGAAGATTTTCTTCATTTTCTTTCACAGAATTTGAACTGGGTGAAGCTAAAACTGCCACTTGAAGAGTTCTGGTAGAACAAATTTATAGACAAAAAAGTTTTTTTCCATTTTAAATGCAAAATGTAGATATTTTTTGTACAGTAATTACTGTTTTGAGGGTACTGTTCAAATGGCCTTTTAATTTCTGCATACTCTAGTTAACAATTAATCCATTACTAAATTAATAGACTATTACTTCAATAATCGTTTCATCACGACTAATCGTTTCAACCCTAAATAAATTTAACACTTGGATGAACATTTTATTTCGACAGGTTTCTTGTAAGACTACCACCACTAATCATCAAGCAAAATTTAGTATCAGATGTTGATAACCTGACTACAAATAAAAACATATTTTCACATGATATTATTTCTGACTGGAAAAAACATAAATACATCTAGCATTGCCCTGTGTGGAAAAGTAATAGTTAAATCCTGAATTAAATGTAATTAACCACATATTTGGAGAGTTGAGTAAGTAAAAACAAAGCAAGTTGCTGTGTGAGCTTTCAGCCAAAGAACCACTAACAGAACCTGCCAGACATCATGAAGTAGGCCAAAATAACTTTAAAAAAAATAAAAATAAAAAAAAACACCTATGAAAGGTGTGTTTACATGAAAATCCTGACAAGTTTTCATTGGGGTTATGATTCTGCACAATAATATAAAACATATTCAAAGTGAATATGTGATGGTTCTGGAGAGGAGTCAAAGTCTAAGTCTGAAAAATGTAAGCATGCCAGAGAAAATTAGTGAGGGGGCAAATACTTTTATTCATAGAAAACTCTGGAATGTAATCATCTTTATTCTGTTTAAGCGCGGGCGTAGGCCAAAATATCAATGAGTGCATTCATTAAAAACATATGTAATGTGATATTATTGATAATTAGTGACATTCAGCCACAGTTTTGATCCAATGGCAGGCCGGGATTGCCAAAATAAAGCGGCGTGTCGCTGCGTGAACAGAGCCGCCACATGAGCCTCTCTGCGGGGGAACGTTCCACAGAAAAAGGCCGGTGATCCGCAGGCCGCTCCGGGTGAGGGAATCTTAAAAGCACAGCCGCAAATCCAAACGGAAAACACCAATTCTCTCCTCTCATTCATAAACCTACTTGGTATAATCAATAAAATGTTCATTCCCCCCCATTTTAACCCCGCAGGTTGCCGGTCCCAACCGGACCATACCACAGAAAGCAGCGCTGTGGAAACACGGGCAGTTACAGAGCCGCAACGCCAGCAATACGGCCGTGTAGCCCCGCACGGAGGCCGGGCAGTCCGCCTAACTCCACTTATCACACCGCGGAAAACTCCACTCATCATCCGCTCTGAGGCAAACCGGTTTTTTTAGACCGTTAAGGACTGAAATATTTGGCTAAACCCACCCGTCCCCCATTTCCAGTTGAGCCCAGCCCTTCGAGTCTGCCGTGAAACAAGGAAGAACGGGCTCCATTTTGGGTGGGACTAACAACAACAGCTACATCCAAAGAGACCTACGCAAAATAAATATATTATCCGCCGGAGGATATCCGCAAAAACAAACCGAGATTTTAATTTGCGACACTGTAAACACCTCTGTACAGTCGAGCTACAGACCTGATCGCTGTTTAATCCCATGAATTTTTACATTTTGTCGAAAACGCACAAGTTGTTCTTACCTCAGAATGGTAGCTGCAGAGATGGCTGCATTGCATATATTAACATAATCTACCTAGCAACACGCCAGAGCGCTGTACCTGATTGGTGGCTGTAAACTTTGGCGCAAAGGCACTATGGCCCGGTTTCAAGTCAATATTTGACCAGTCGTGCGATATTTTCATTACTGTAAGTGTTTTTGCTTTAACACTAAAGCTACTGTCTACCTCTCTTAAAACAGTGTGACATAATTTTGAAATTACAGCCTCCCATATGCACAGCCAATCAGAAAATTTTAATCCTGACGTTGTCCAATCACATTTTAAGTTACTATGACATTGATTTTTACTCTTTCCAATGCAAAAATCCATCTGATTTTAATTTATGTAGCGTGGCCCTTTGTATTTTATTTTATTTTATTATATTTTATTTTATATGACATATTTGTAAAAAGACCCCTTTCACATTAATGGTACAAAAATGGTCTGAATGTTAAGCAGGTTTTTTTTTTACGCCTACTGATAATATTTAGAAACAAATGGATTTTCCTCCATTTTCCAAATTTGGTCAATAGTAAAAAAAAATTTTTTAAAAACAACATAAAAACGAAAAAACATTTAGTCAGGTAAAAAGAAATTACATTAACTTTATAGTTTGCAAGTATAGCTTGAAAAACAATGCAAATATTTACATTTAGTAATCATTTTAAATAGCTAAGGTTGAGTAGTATATTTTAAATGATCTGGGTAAGGTAGTAATAAATTTCATGACCTAGTTTCTCAAAGTAACCACTAAAGGGAGCCAAACATTCACAGATACAAAATAAATAAATTAAAATAAAATAATAAATGGGGTAATGGTTAATCAAGAATAAAGAAAATCATAATTAAACCCATGAAAACAATGCTGTGATGGTTTATAGAGCTGATTTTATCGTACTAGGTACATTTCCCTTTACTTTTTGTTCTAGACTTTAGTTCAAATAACTCCGGGGATTTCCCTGAGGCACAATCACATCATTAACTGGGAGCTGAATTTTCCCAAAGCAGCCAAAAACTCAGCAACTGGACCCTGAGCAATTCAGCATATGCCTGCTTTAAATAAACTGCATAAGTAAAAAAAATAAACCTTCAGAAATATCTGGTTCATTAGAGGGTTGTCACCAGGCTTCCTGGTGGAGCAGCCGAAGGGAATTAGTGTGAAATTCATGATGCAATTATGAATTGCTCTCATTTAGAGACAAAATCTCTGAAACCTGAAATGTGCAAAAATATTTGATTCCTTTAAATTAGGACTGAA
Organism: Xiphophorus hellerii; assembly: GCF_003331165.1. Taxonomy (NCBI): domain Eukaryota; kingdom Metazoa; phylum Chordata; class Actinopteri; order Cyprinodontiformes; family Poeciliidae; genus Xiphophorus; species Xiphophorus hellerii. Next base: position 6,174,004 of record NC_045689.1, on the reverse strand, counting down.
TGCATTTTTGATCCAAGAATCTGTTATATATATATGGATTTTAAAAAAATAAAAAATCTTTTATTAAATGGTTTTTATGATTTGTGTTTCCTTTGACGTCCTGTGAAGCACTTTGGTTTGTCTTGTATCTGAATCAAGCCATATAAATATGTTTTTTTCTTGCCTATTACTGTGAAATCAAATAACATTGCAACTAATAAAAACAAGGCTGGATGAGGGCATAAGTTTATACAGCATGAGGAGAGGACATAAGGCAGTTAAAATAAACGCAATATCAGAGAAATACAGGATAGACTGATATTTTTGCGTCACCAAGGTCTCATAATAACAACATATTTTAACACTTGCCAAATGTGAAATTACATGAGAAACAGACATAGTATTTGTTTTAATTATATAGCTTAGCTAAAATAGAGAAAACTTAGCGTTTTGTGCTTTATTTAGACTCTTCTGGGAGGTAAAGTGTAACATTTTTACTGTAATAACAAATGTAAATGATGACTTTAGCAACACTTAATGAAACGTAAATAGCAAGTACACTGCAAGTTGATTTTAGAAGAAAGAGTGATGTGCAACTCCTTATAACTTACAAGGAAACAATAATTTGTAGTACTATTATGTATTAAATTTGAGCAATAATTCAGTTATTCACTGAACTTAATGAATCCAGAAATTTTACTCACTACAGTACTGATATTTAAAAATAAAATTACTCAAGTAAAAGTAAAAAGTACGACTTAGTAAAAATATTCCTAAAAGTACATTTATTTAAAAGAGGTTACTCAAGTAAATGTTCATTCTTGCATATCCGTGGTTGGACCGTTTTAAAAGGCAGTGAGATTACAACGCTGGCCGCCTGGTGGCGCTGTTCCCTCTCCAGATGCTCAGCTCGGATAGACGGGAGGCGTAAACGAGGGAGGAGGCAGTAAAGGGAGGGAGAAACCACAATTTGCCCACATTTCCACAGCAGTCCGACACCGAGGCGCTTCCCAGTCGAGCTCCGTGGTCCGAAACAAGCAGAAACCTTTTTATTTTGACCCGTTTGGTTGAGCCGGGTGGGGGAAAACTCCTGAAATATCCCCGGGACCTGGCTTGTTTGCCGTTGATTCCTGCGGACGCCTGCGCGCAGGAACAGCTGAGGGGGATATAAGTTATTTCCAGCAGATCAGCGGATCAGGAGAGCCTGGAAGATGGGTTCACTCCCTGCGATTTCTGCCCTGGTTTTGGGCATTGTGGTTCCAGCCTTGGCCGGATACATTGAGGTAAATGTTCCCGATTTATCACTGCGATTTAAAAGCAAATTAAATCTGTGGAGCCATAACAATAAGCGACCGTGTCGTTTATTTGCGCATTATCGCGCTTCATGTGAACTGTATTGATCGGGCTTTTTGCCAACAAGTAGCCGATCTGATCGCCTCTGTTTGTTGTTTACGGATTCCTTCTTGCGTTTTTGCTTCATTTAAGATCATAAAAAGACACGAGAGGGGGTTTAATAATTAATCAGCTCGCTTTCCAGGTCATTCTCCGCCTCATTCCTGAGCTGTGATTGCAGTTTCGTCTGCGAGTCAGTGGACAATGTGCGGCCGGGGTGTCCTATAGTAGGAGGTTGAATAACAGCAGAGTTTTGCTGCAGAGATCAAATGAAAGACGCTCAGAGGGGCCTTCAGGGGACACAATGGCTTCTGCCGCGGATCATAAACCCTGAAGAGAGGAAATCCTTTACCTCGGATCCAAAATGTGGCTTTTCCTGCCTCATCAGGACGGCCTCCTTCCTTCAAAGTGTCTCATTTTGATTAACTTCGGGTCTATAATACATTTACGGATGGTGGGAATTCATTTACTGCACAATTCAGTTTATTTCTATAAATAAATGTCATTTTAACACTTAGAATCAGATCAATCCAAGCAGACACATTTTAGTTTGATTTATTAGTCACATTCAAATGTAATCTCTAAATCAATAGACGTGTTTCTATTCACCATGAAATTTCGCAATTCGCTTAATCGAAACACATCAGTTTAGAAAAAAAAAATCTTGCTTTTGCGCTTAGATGGCGTGTTTTCTTATTGCTGTATCAAAACTGCAACGGAAACACAGTCTAGTGATCAACATCCGATGTTTACTACCGGCGAAAACACCGAAGACAACCGGAAGTGGGAGGAGAATGATGGCGCCACACGACTTAGCACACCAACAAACCGATTAATTGTGACTTTAACTGTGTTTCTTATTCAACGAAAACACCACAATTGTAAAATTGTCGAATGTTTTTTCGACATAAATTTCCAAACGCAGCTATTGACTATGCAGCAACCTCTGGACCGGAGCAAGCATGTGGCGACAGTGGGAAGGCATGACCCTCTTTTCACAGAATGTGCAACCAGCATTACTGACACAAACGGCAAACAAAACATGAAAGAACAATGTTAGTTGGAGTAGCTTCTATGGAAAAGAAAACAGGAGGACACAGCCAATCAGAGATGGCGCTGAGAATGTTAGTGGGGCGGCCATGTTGGATTAATATTGGAAGAAATGGTAGCAAAAACACAAAATATTACAAAGTTTTTTTGGGGGGGGAAAGGTCTTTTTTTTGGTTCAAAGTTCTTTGTACTCTTGAAATAAGATGAAAATAACTTATAAGTAGCGATTTAGTTAGATATAGTAGCTTATTTTAAGTAAGTAATTTCTTCATGTTGATGAGAACGTTCTCGTTCCACTGGCAGATTATTTCCCTTATAAAATGGCAAAAATGTCTTGAGTGAAATAATCTGCCTGTGGAACAAGAAGTTATTCATCAATAATAAGGAATTATTCACTTAAAACAATCTCTTATCTTGATGAAACGTTAACTGTAAATTAGTTTTGTCTTATTTCAAGTGTACTAAGATATTTACAGTAGAAACTAGACCAAAAATACTTGGTAAGAGTTTGTGTTTTTGCAGTGCAGATCGCAACATAAACAAAATTGTTTTGTCTCAGTCAAATAGCGACTTTGGTGACGTGAGGCGTTGAACCTTCTGAAGGGCAGAAATGTAAACATTTTATGTGTTTATGATCATATCTGTCATGTTATGATCTCAGGTCACGTCTGAACCTGCGCAGTCAACAACAGTCATCCTCACTTAGGGACTTTGTTAATATATTTAGCGACTTTTCAGACAAAACAATCTATCGATCAGAATTGGATTCGGCAGGTCAGGCTTTTTAAAAATCGGTGATCGGACAGAAAACTGCAATCGGTGCAAATAAAATGTCATTGAATATTTGACACCGTCAGTGTTATTACTCCCAAAGCTGAACATTATGTTTTTAAACAGAAAGTAAACACTTTATTGTGTAAAAATAGATCAAATGTATCAAAAATACAAATTCAGTAACCATTTGAACTGTGAAGGTTGATGCTGCTGTAAAATATGGTTGAATTATGGAGCTGAAAAGTTGCCATGGTTTTCTCACACGTTTTGCCAGATTGTTATTCTGCTCTATGGAGGAAACGTTCTGCTGAATGTGCGTTTCCTGCTCATTTAGACGAGGAAAGTATCAACATTTTACCGGAAATATTTACACAGAGAGGTGAAAGTTGAGGTGGAAAGCAGCTTAAATTAAAATGTTTGTGAATATTTTAAACTTGGAGTGTGTGACATTATAAAACATGCAAGTTGTAGCTTTTTTTTAAGTCAAATTTCAGAAAAAGCAGTGATGTAATGGATATCAAAACGCTAATTCAATCACATGAAGACCAACTTAGTGACTATTTAAACTTTGATCGGTGCTGCTGCGGTAAAATATCATAAAGCTATTCATTTTTAAGAGGATTTTGCCAAAATCCCCTTCAAATAAAAGTGGAAATATTCGTATTTCTTTACATTCAACCTTGTTTTTAATCTATTTTTGCCTCTTTTAATTATCAAGTGGAATAAAGAAGCACAAATTGTGACACAATAGTTATGATGCTGGTAACAACTTGGGAAAATAGATACTTTTTTTCAATCTTGATGAATAAATAAAATCTCGATGTCCTATTTTCCTGCTGCCTCATCACTGCAGACTCTTGCAGAGTTTCATGTGTGTCTTGGTGCAACAATGCTGCCATTTCCACAACAAACAGCCCCCACCCGAGGGCAAACACAATCCTTTTTCTGCTCAAACGTGACAAACATTTTCAACAAGATGCCTCCTCCTGACTCTGCCTGTCAAGCTTCTTCCACTACGCAAAAATAGAAAAGTTAGCGGCTCAGCCATTTTGAGGCTGTGGAGGTGAAGATTGTGTTTGGAGGCAGCGATCCTGATTATTATGACCACAATAAAATCCGTGCTGCTGCTCTCTCAGAAAGGCCACAAACCTCCAGGTCGATGCTGCGGATTCTCCTGAAATGGAAAATGGTGTAAAATCCACATTGCTTGTTGACTGTATGATATAAATTAATTTGATTGTATCAAAAACAAGGCGTTTTTCTTTTGTTTTTACTTTCGGAGGTTATGCATTCCTTCCTTTTAGTGATATGGCAGCCATTCGGCTCAGAGTTGGAGGCAGTAGAGAGAAAAAACTTGATATTTAGGAAGCTTTGGGTTACAAAGCTGCATGTCTGATTGTGTCAGATGTAAAAAAAATAAATAAATAATAAAAAAAAAAGCTCAAATTTAAGTTTTAGGTTGTTTTCACACTTTGTAGTCCGATAGATTCGGTTCAGTTGGGACTAAAATTGCAACATTTGCTACATTTTCAGCTGGTTTGGTTCTCTTTCACACTTTAAACGCTCTAAACTCTTTGAAAAACCAGTTCCCCTCCTCGCCTGTGGCACTGCATCAAAAATCAGTAAAGAAGACGCTGACAGCAACTTCCTTCTTCACAAAATGTAAACAAAACATTTTAGCGTCATATTTTAGCGTCAGTAGGATTTCACTTCTGTCTTTGGTGAAAGACCATGAACCATTTCTCCTGCTAGCACTGCTAGTTCGTTTGTTTTGGTTTTATTTACCCAGAATGCCTTGTGTTGTAGTCCACTTCCTGCTTTCGGAGCGGTCTCCAGTCCACCTGGCGTTCACGTACGCATTCAAACCGAACTGAGATTGAGGTTTGTAGGCGGATTAGAGGTTCAAACCTCCACAAACAAATCAGATTTTCTACAAACAGACTGGAGTCTGATTAGACGAGGCTGGTGTGAACGCAACGTGACGGTGAATCCAAAAGCAGGAAGCAGACTAAATGCAACCCAAGAAAAAACGTGTGAATCTGGGAAGAAAAACAGTCTTTGGGGGTTTTTTTACCAAATAAAACAGAGATTCTACAGATGCTAAAATCTGACGCCACTCCATTTTTAATTACATTTTATGAAGAAGGAAGTTGCAGTCAGTGTCTTCAGAGATTTTTATGTTTATTTCAGTTGGAAGAAAGTAGCATTACAGCCACCACCAAAATATACATGCATTCACACACACTTATACCGACTAAATAAATAATCTGTTTTCTTTAAAAATTGAATAATGATTTGTATGCTCTTACTACCCAAATTCTTCTTCAATGTATCCAATAAAGTCACTTTTTCTATTAATGTTTTCAAACTATCTCCTCATATATCATCTTTTCTTTTCGATATTTATGGTTTTCATGTTGTTTCCTTCAGTGGTTCCTGATGCAGCGCCCCCACAGGTGAGGAGGGGAACAGGTTTTTCAACTAGTTTGGTTTGTTTGACTCAGTGCAGCGTGGAAACGAACCTCAGCAGCTGAAAATGTAGCAAATGTTGCAACTTTGGTCCAGAATCGAACCGATTCTACCGAACTATCAGGATTGAAAAAGCAGAAAATATAAGATTACTGTCGCTAAAGCTGTTAAAATATCCAGCTTTTGTCTGCAGAGATATTTCTGCTCCGTAAAGCTTCAGTCTGTCATAGTTCCCGCTTTTCGGTTTGAGATTGATCCGACTTCTTCAGCTGCGTTAACAGTTTGGTTGTGGCTGCTACCTGTGAAGACCGGCCTGAACTTTTGTTTCTGCAGCTGGAGGTTTTTAACGCTCAGCTATGTGAGCATCTGTGCTGGATTTCTTTATCCAAGAAAACAAAAACGGTGCAACAACAACTGATGTTTAGTTTAATCTGGCTTTCTTGTAGCAGCTGGATCTGTGCGGGATGCAGGCTGGTGTCAGCCATGCGGTTGCATCACTCTGAGGTATGCGGCTCCATCAGCCCAGACAGAACATTTTATTTTGTGCTGAGTTAAGCTGCCGAGGATTAGCTCCAACATTTCTGACTCTTATGCAACATAACATCACATTTTTCTGCTGAATATTTTTGAAAAACAAACCCTCCCAGCTGTTTTTTTTTTCATACAAACTTAAGGACATCTGCAAACATTTAAAGGCACATTTCGTTTCATTATGTGTTGTATCTATTGGAGGGATGATCAAGCTAAAAACGTTACGTTTCACCAATCAATCGACTGGTTTTCTTGCTTGGCTTGGTGAAAAAATCTGATATTTTTTATTTACAGTTCATTAGTCAGAACTCCCACACTGCAAAAACACACACAAAAAAGTATTTTTGCTAAAATACAAACAAAATTACGTACAAGTATCTTTTTAGCAAGATACAGGAGGTTGTTTCTAGTAAACAATTCCTTGACACCGATGAAAAAGTATTACTCTGTCAGATTATTTTACTGAGAAAGATGCATTTTTCCCATGTTTTAAGTTAAATAATCTGACAACCAAACTTTAAAAAAATAAATCAACATTAAGGAATTGTTTACTTAAAACAAGCTTCTATATCTTGCAGAAAAGTTACTTATAAGTAAGTTGTTTTATTTTAAGTCTACTTGGATATTTGTGTTTTTGCAGTGTAGTCAGTCTAGAATTGCAACAATCAGTTGCATTTGTTTATTTTTTTTAGTTTAATACAACCTTACAAAAGGTAAGAGGTAATGCTTTGGTGCATCAATGGCAATAGTTTTATGACTTTATTCCCAAAATGTTTTGACTTTATTTCTGAGTTTTATCTCATAATTTCATAACTTTATTCTCATAATTTCATAACTTTATTCTCATAATTTCATAACTTTACTCTCATAATTTCATAACTTTATTCTCGTAATTTTATAACCTTATTCTCATAATTTCATAACTTTATTCTCATAATTTTATAACCTTATTCTCATAATTTCATAACTTTATTCTCATAATTTTATAACCTTATTCTCGTAATTTCACGACTTATTCCTGAGAAGTCATAACATTGGAATCGGCAGGTCAGGGTTTTTACAGGTGGGTAATCTGCGATCGGTAATCTGTCCTCCATGTTTAGATGTTTAGCACAAGAATCTGCCTCTCCGCCTCCTGAATCAGTAGATTAGAGCCCAAAGCGTCGCTCCCGTCGTTGGGTCGTTCTTCTGAATCCTCTTAGCAACAAGAAGTGCAGGCGGCTCATGGATTTGCCAGGAGAAAGCTACTAATCCCAGCTCCCTGGTACTCCCCTCTCATTCCCGTTTTCCACTCCCACCAGAGGCGATCCGACTTCAAACCGGTGACTCAGCCGACGTCGGCCTGATCCAACCGACGCCGGGAAGGAATGTCTGATTTTAATTTGTAATCTGGCTGCTTTTATGTCTCCTCTCTGCCTCATCCAACCTGAAGTTTATGTTTAGAATAACAAATCTAATTTAGTTTCCCTCAGTGATTACAAACTGTTTCAGTAAAGCATCAGGATCGCAGCAACTGCTTCAGAGAAAATCAGGATAAAACAGGAAATAATTTGGATTTTTTTCTTTCTCTTTTGCATCAAACAGGATATAAATCGTTTAGAAATACCCAAAATAAGGCTGCAAACCTTTAGGAGCCATAGATTCACTTGTGGAGATTATCTGGGTAAAGACGTAAACCGGAGCAAATTTATGGAGGTTTTAGTAAATAAATGATGAGACGTTTTGCCTTTTTTTGCAACAAAACTGGAGATTTCCTGTTTTTACTGAAAACAAACAAAAAATATATTTTTACATGTTTGAAATAACTTGTTTACGATGTTGCAACATTATTCTGGCACAATTTCTCTTTTATTCTTGTAATAGAATAGAATATTCTTTCTTGATCTCCAGGGCAAATCGCTTGTTAGTTGACAAGTTTCTCCATACAAGTTGTTGAATGTTAATATTTCAGGTATAATGTAATAATATTAATTTATTCTTGTATTTCGATTTTATTTTCGTACAACTTTATTCTTGTAATAGGACTTTTTTTCTTACAGTACATCTTTATTTCACTGTTTTGATATTGTCTTATTGTGACTATATTCTCGTAATATTCTTGTGTTTCTATTCTATTCTTGTACAATTTTATTCTCTTTATTACAACTTTATTCTCATAATTAGATTTTATTTTTGTACGACTTAACTCTCATAATACTATGACTTTTTTGTATTTTACTTTTTTGTATGACGTTTCTAGTATAACTTTATTCTCGTGATATTATGACTTTAATATTTTGATTTTATTTTCGTATGGCTTTATTCTCATAATATTATAACTTTACTTTCGTAATACTACGACTTTATTCTCTTATTTTTTGTTATATTACAACAAAATTCTTGTAATACGACTTTATTCTCGTAATTTGGTCATTTTTGTCGTAGCCTCACCTTAATACTCCTATCAGGAGCATTAATGATGAAATCGATCATCGCCTCCTGTAGCGTCTCATCGACCGGCGCTCTCTCCTCATCCTGAGGATTTAAAGATGGCGGCCTCATCAGGCGGTCCTTGTTCTCACAACGGCAGCCTTTGTCTCCCAGCTGTGCGTCGGCTCTAATTATCTCTCAGGTTTATGTGGGTGGGTGGGTGTTTTGTGAATCTTCTCGCAGCTCATGACATATTTAGTTTCTTCTTCTTCTCGTCGGTGAGAGTCGCTGCGCGGTGGGGAGGGAGTGAGCGGGTTCACATCAGCTCATCCATGGCTGCACATCATTTCAGCCTCCTGAAAAATGGAGCACAGCACAAGTTTCCTGCCCTAATGTCCTCACTTCCTTCTGTCCTTTGTCCCTCCCTGATGTTCTCACTCGGCTTATTTCTTTTACTTTCTCTTTCACTCCTTCCTTCCTTTGTTTCTTCCTTGAATTCTTATTTTTTTCCTCCAAATTGTCCTTCCTTTCCTGTGTCCTTCCTCCTCTACACCCTTCTTGTCCTTCCCTCCTTCCTCTCTCATCCCTGTATCTTTGTTTTCTTTCCTTCCTTGTTTATTTTCCTCATTATTTTCTTTCTGTGCCCAAAACAGCTTTTGTGTCTCCTTTAACAATGAGTTTGTCCTTTCCATGTTTCCTGTCTCCTTTCTTTGTTTCCTGTCTCCTTTCCATGTTTCCTGTCTCCTTTCTCTGTCTCCTGTCTCCTTTTCCTACATTATTTTTCATCCTATTTCTTTCCTTCCTTTTTTATGCCTTCTTTCCTTCCTTCCCTCTTCTTTTTCGCTCCTCTTCCTGTGGAGGACCCGTCGCCTGCTGCCTTCCCGCGTCTCTTTCCTTGCTGACAGTTTCTACACACCATTCAGCAGATGACCTTTAACCTCCAGAAAACCGTATGCCGTTATTTTTTTATGTGTTTTCTGTGTTGTTGTCGCCAGGTGAAACTCCGTCAGCTCCGCTCTCTGTGTTTCTCTGAGTTTCTTCGGCTCCTTCAGGTTTTCGTTCCATTAATAAAATATTTGCTCTGCTGTCGGTTGCACCGCCGCCCCTTCCTGTCGGACACGTGTGCGGAGCGGACTTTGTTCCCACCTGGTCGTCTTGTCCAGGTGTGCAGCTGCTGCTCTGGGGAGTTTAATGATTCAGAGCAGGGCGAGGCGTTTCCACTGATTTAGACAACATAGATCTGGCAAGACGAGATTCATTCCTGCGGTTTGCAGAAACTCTATGGAGATAAATTACTCAACTCTAGAGTTGAGTTTACTCAATTACATTTACTTTTTAGAGAAAATTTACTTTTACTACGCTGTACTTTTTAGTTTTACTTGTTTTATTTTATTAAGTATCTCTAGTCTTACCTGAGTAGCATTAACTTCATTGAATTTAATTCGTACTATCTACATATACAGGAGTACATTTCTGCCAAAAAACTCATGAGATTAATTTTAAGATTTTCTACACAAAATAAAACTTTTTTAGAGTTTTTTTTTTTGCGATCTCCAAAAGTCAAAAATCTTCTAGACATAATTCAGAAAATTTTTGAGTATCCTCACAAATTTTCAAGAAGAAAATGTGGGAATTTCTTACTTTCAAAAATCAAAATTTTCTAAAGTAAAAAATGTCAACTTCTGAAACAGATTTCAGAATGTTTTCAGGAAAATTCCTGAGATTAATCTCAAAATGTTCTTCTTTCTAGCAAATTTTCAACAGTTTGAGCTAAAAAATGTCCCAAGTTTTTCAAGATTCAGAAATTGAGATTTATTTCAGAAATTTTCTAGAAAAAAGTATTAGTTTCAAAAGTTTCAAATTCCAAAGCTGAACATTTTCAGCTTTTTAAATTTTCAAATTTTTTCTAGAAAATTCCTGAGATTAATGTCAGAAATGTTTTAGAAATAACAAGGAAATTTCTGAGCTTCAAAAGTGAAAAAAAAAAATTCAGAAAGTTTGAAGTTAATCTCATAAATTTCTTAGTTTCAAAAGTCAGTTTTAACTCTAAAGTTGAAAATGTTCAACCTTTGCAACTTTGAAATTTGAAACTTTTTTCTTGAAAATTTCTGGGATTACTCAGGAATTTTCAGATTTTGTTTTTCAACCAGCTCAGACATTTTCACATTTCTTTCCTAGAAAATATCTGAGATTAATCTCAAACTTTCTGAGTTTTTTTGACAGAAATTTCCTCTTCCGTCAGTCCTGGAGGTCATTATTGTTTGCTTTGTTTTTTTCTTGTCGTGGGCGGAGTGATGAATCTGTCAGAGCAGCAGAAGATGGAAGCGCTGCAGTGTAACTGAAAACCCCCAGAGAGGCGACGGCTGCTGCTGTTTCTGCTCCTGGCGGTGATCAGGATGCGTTATTGCCCATTAGCAGCCTGCCTGATGCAGCGTTTTCTCAAGGAGAAGGTGGCCAAGGACGCGGCGCCCCCCTCGGTCGGCTCATGTGGGACAAACAGACACAGCGGCTGTTTATGCGCCATCATTAAAAAACTAGATGGAAATGTCTCCGCCGAGCTTTTCTCCCTAATTGCGTTGAAGCTCCCTCCTTCGTTCGCCACATTTTGTTCAATTATAGGTGTTGGTGCGAGATGAGGAGGCTGCAGATCTCCTCCCAGTGGCAATAAGCACGGCATGTTTTGTGCTCTGTGTAATTTAGGGAGGAAGAAACGAGCAGAAACAAGAGTTTTCTCAGACTGAGGGAAATTAAAGCTGCTTCAAAGAGAAAACGCTGACAGACACACGGGATCATTTCCTCTAGGCGAACGTGTTGAGTTTCTCTTACAGAATAACAGTAAAAATATGGAGAGAAATATTAAAACTATTCAGCAATATCTAAACAAACTAGAACGACAAGAAAGCTCAAGCCCTGCCCAGGATGCGGCATCTTCCAGTCGAACTAAAACTTTGCCAATATTAAGGAATTATTTTCTTAAATCGAGCTTGTCTAACTTGCTGAAAAGTTACTTTTAAGTTACGTGTCTTAATTCACGTGGCCTAAGATATTTGCACCAGAAACTAGATAAAAAGTACCTGTTGAGATTTTATGTTTTTGCAGTGGAGAGCAGATATTAACCAAGATTTTACAAAAAATAAACGAGGCTTAATAGTGTACTGCCACTTTAAGGTGCAGTTGGGTGGCCGCACAAATGAGCTCAAGGGTCGCAATTGGCCCCCAGGCCACACTTTGGACTCCCATCATATGTGGGCATGGGCCAAAAACCCCCCAAAACAAAACAAACTAAATCAAGCACATAAAGGAGCTCAATATTTATTGTAGATTCAAAACGTGAAAGCGATTTTTATGATAACTTATCAGGGCCGTTCGGAGTACATTTCTGCCAAAAACTCAGACATTTTGTGATTAATCTACAAAATTTTCTAGAAAACTTTGGGAATTTTTCTTGAAAAAATGTCAAAAGAAAATTTCCAACATTTAAATTCAGAAATTTCCAAGGTTTCTTTTGTAGAAAATGTCTATTAATCTAAAGATTAGATTTTGTTTTTATAGCAAATTTCTGAGATTATTTTTTGGCAGGAATTTACTACCACTTTAATTTTGCATGTTTAAAAGGAAGACATCTAGTTTTCAGTTTCTTTTGGGCTCGATTGAATAAATTTTTTTTCAGTAGTAAGAACAGGATCCGAGTCACTTTCTTTTGAAACGTTTGTTATATTTAGTCAAGTTTAAGAAAGAATGAAAACTGAATTGGGTCAAGTAAACTCAGCTTTTCAGTAAATTATATTGGTAACCATTTTTACCCTGATTACAAATTCAGTCTCCATCTGCATCTACAGGACAAACTGTATTTGTAAATTGTAGTTGGGGGGCCACATAAAATCAGTCCAGAGGCCATAAATTGGCCCTCAGGCCACACTTTGGACACCCCTGCTCTAACTAATGACCATATGAAAGAAGGTATGAGCCTGTTCTGCCTTTCGCATCCACAGGAAATGACTCGTCAGGGAGAAGAGTGGAAGCGCTGTCCTTTGTCTTTATTCCCTTTTTGCATAATTTTGTCCAAAGATGAGGACTTTTTTTTATTTTATGAATGCTGCAGCTGCACACCTCTATCAGGCATCTTGATCAGAGATATAAAGCAATCAAGGTCTCCAGAGTATCCCATTAGTGTGATGAGATATGAGCACAGCTTGGAGCGCGAAGCTGAAATCGTCTGCTGTTTTCACACAAACCCATTAAGTCATTTGATCAGCGCCGGGCTAATTATAGAGGCTTCCGAGCAGCGAGACGCTGACCGGCCTCAACCTCCCCTTTACTCCTCAACTCCTCTCCAAAATACTCACTCTCCTCAGAAGACGTTCTTATCGTTAACATTTCCGACTCGTCATAAGTGCTGTCATGCTGCTGCTCGCTTTTCTGCATTTAATTTGCTGCCGAAACTCAAATGAGAACTAAGAGCTCCGAAAAATCAGCATTTCATTAATGAATTTAAAAGTGACAGAAACAAAACAGAATCACAACTTGCTAAAATGTTACTTTGACATTTAGATGGAAGAATCAGATGATCCCTGCGGTTCTGTAACATGGCGAGTTGGTATTTGTTTCGGCGCCTGCCGGGTTCTGCTAGTAGCGTTTTTACAGAAATGGCATCAAAAATAAATCAGACAACATTTAACATATTCAACAAGAGATGCAGTTACTCATCTGTGTGAGAACGGCAGAGATAAATTGAACTAAAAGGGTTTAAGGAGGAAATTATTCATCAGATTAGTCAGATTAATTGCGATTAATCGGGTATTGAGGTAATCAACTAATTCAGTATTCGATTAATCGATAAGTGGAGTATAAAAACTAAACAACAGGCTGTCTGGTGAAAGAACGACTCACTCGGAGCAGTAATTAAGTCAAAACTGTACAAAAATAAACACATTTTGGATTTAAGATTTTAAAAAATCCTTCATCGGTAAATATATTGTACTTGGAACTAAAGTTGCAAATATTTTAGCTTCAAAAATCTCTTAAGGACATTTTGCTTTCCAATTATTAATCAATTAGTCCTGAAAAAGTTACCAGATTAGCCCTACTCTGTTGTTAGAAGTATTTTTTTCATTTGCAGATGAATCCTTTGCTAGAAATGATCAAGCGTACTCCAGTTATTGATTCATCAGTTACTAAATGAGTAGAGAGTTATTGATCAATCACAATTGTTTCAGCTCCACAGTGTATTGATATTCAGTCTGGCAGAAAGGGACAATCTTTTCCACATGTTGATGTTTTAAGTATGTTTTTATGGGATGTTATTGCATTTTTGGTAATAAAATGTTTATTTTCTTATTCAAAATAGGAATCAAACTGTTAATTTGTGTCGTTTAATGTATCTCTAATATTGTAGCAAAACACTTAAAAAGGTGTAAGTGGTTAGCTAAAAAATCTGCAGAATATGGCAAATATTTTTATTTGATTAATCACCAGAATACTCAATTAATCGATAGAATAATTGATTGATCTGGCAAATATTTAAATTCGATTAATTGTCAAAGTATTCGATTAAATGCCGGAATAACTTCATTGTCAGAATACTAGATTGATCTGGTAAATTTTTATATGTGATTAATCGTCAGAAAACCCAATTAATCACAAGGATAATTGATTAATATGGAAATTTTTAAAATTCGATTAATTGCCAAAATACTTGATTAATCGGCAGAATAATCGATTAATTGTCAGAATAGTTGTTAGAAAAATCAGTTCCTAATAAAAAAATTAATATATTTTAAAATGTAATTTTTTTATTTTCTTTATATTTAAAATGTAAAAAATAAAAAAAGTAATCTTAAAATTCCTAATAAAATTAAGGCTGAATTATTTTCAGCTTTAAGAGTTGGAAGCTGCTATTTTTGGAAATGTTGGGATGCGTCAGGACCGTAACATTCCTCTGCGGCGGGTCGCATTAAGCTGCAGGAAGGTTTGACTTTGAGAACAGAAACAGGCGGGGGCGGGACAAGGTCAAGCAGGTGACATAAACCAAGTCAGAGTGTCTCGGAGGCGGATGCCTCCGTCTTCTCCATGTAGACGTGACTGATTGGCTTCCAGCCTCGCCGTGTCTCTGTGGAGTTTATTCCCCACTAATCTGATTGAAGCCCTTCTGTCCTGCCTGCTGAGAGGCAGAGGGAGGGCAGAGCAGGGCTTAATGACAGATAAGGGAGCCTACATTACATCTGTCATGTTGCCCCCAGTAAAGATGGCCTCCGCGTCGTGTTTCACGCTCTGCTGCTCCGGCTCTTTAGGAGGCGGGGATATGAAGCCAGGAGCTCTTTGATTGAAGCATGTATTGGTTTAAAACCAACGTGGGTGGCTGTCGGAGAGCGGCAGGCAGTAAATGCTGGAGCTAACTCGGCTAGAGCGACGCAGAGGAATCATCTTTACGAGATCTTTACTCTTCACTGTGCAGCTTCGACTGCAGGAGGAAGAGCCGGTCCGGAAATGTCAGTGAGATCGTTTAACACAAATAACAAATTATTCCATTTTATTAGAGTGAAGTTGGGATTCTTTAAAAGCAATTAGGGGAAAACAAACGTTTGATTGAATTAGATGGTGGAAATTTGGCCCATGAGAATTTCACCGAGTTTCCAATCTGAGATTCTTCTGTCACATTAAATAAGTTCATAAATATTATTTTTATTTTGGGCTGTTTAATATGTCAGTTGAGTTAATTTCTCTTTGAAAACCGTAATCATTGTGGCTGAGTATTTACGGACGTTGATGCTTTGGGTAGTTTAGGAAGGTTGGAGGTTTCAAAGTCTTCTGAGGATTCAGCAGAGAGAAAATGGCGGCAAGTCAACGGAGCAGAACGAAGAGAAACAACGATGGCGTCGATTCAGAAATTCACTCTAGACAGTCCATCCATCCGTTTATCCATCCATCCATCCATTATCAGGGATCTATTTATCCACTACCGAAACCCCCTGAGCCGTTTGTCTCATTTCTCATCAACACTCCTTTCCCCCCCAGGTTGTCAAACTGTCCTTCGTCCAGAAGGACGTTCTTGTCTCTTCAGTGATTTCTGGGTCTCTTCTCAACGGGATGTATCAAGAAAACCCTCTAAATGTAATATTTTTATCTCTATAACGGAGGTAGTACAGTTCCCTCCTGCCGTAAAGCTTCAGGAACCTTTCAGACGGGAAGCTCTGCCTCCATCATGTCCCCCTGCGTTCAGTAAATGTAATGTCCTCCAGGGAGGCTCCTCTACCTTCTGGATATTTCCACTTTGTCCTTGAATCTCAATGTCGCACCTCGGTTTCCCTCCACAGCTCTCCCTGCTTTATATTTAATATTGTCCACAGAAACGGTTCGTCCTTCTTTATGTCACCTCTCCATTGTGTTTCTCACCTCACTGCCACTCCTGCCACCTTACTTTCCCTATTTTCTTTTCTGCTCGCTCAACAATTACCTGCTCATTAACTGATGGAGTGCAGAGAGAGTCGTCAGCGAGGCCTTGCTGCGGCGCCTGTTCTTTTATTGACGACTCTGCCCCGTCCTGAGGAGCAGCTGCACGGCGCTGCATGCTGATGAGTCCAGCAGCAAAACGGAAAACCGGAAAGTGGGAGTGGGGAATCGAAGGAAGGATGTGGCAACCTGTTTGCGCTGAACTGCTAGGAAATTAGACGGAAAGGAGGGCGAGAAAGGGAAGTGAGCACAGGTCACTTCTCCCAAATTGCCTCCTCTCAGCATGAAGGATTAGGAGACTCTGCTCACCAGCAGGCGCTGGGGAGAGACACGCTCCTACCGCTAATCCCTGCCCCCTCCTCGGTTAAACTGCTGAGCGAGCAGAACAAAGCGGGGAGAAAGACTGCGCCTGTGGGAAAACACAGACCGCGCTCCGATTAACAGCTGCTTCAGGTGATTCTTCAGAGCTGACCTGTTTGTTCGAACAGAAACACCTCTAACATATCTTCTAATGAAGCCCCGATTCAACCAGCCTCTTCTTTGAAGGATTGTTTTCAAAAGGTTGTGATAAAAGTTGAAAATTTTTATCACAAAATTTGTGGAAAATTCATTTTTTTTGCACGTTTTTATATTTCCATTTTGTTTCTAAAAACATCCAAACACCACAAAGGTTGGTGAAAAGTTAGTTATTTTTTTTGGTGTCTGGATAATGAGCCATTTCAAAAACATTCCCACTGTTGAGTCGCAATCTACGGGTCCTACAATGTAACCTAGCAACCCCAGTGAAGTCACGCCCGTTACCTAGCAACCCAAGCTGAGCTCCGGCACATTTCATCAGCTGGTCTCTCCGTGATACAATGGCTGCTGGAAGAAAAACAAGTGCTTTGTTGTCCACTTTACCTTTCAGAAACAACTTGCTGCAGTTTGGTGGTTGTGCAGGAGGCTTCACTTCTGCTTTTCAAAGGTGTACGGTTGTGTAATTGCGCATTGGAAATTGGCGAGTTTTCATTAAGCAAATTTAACTTTGTAATTTCAATTTGTGTAATTATGTGGTCAATGGAAACACAGCTTGTTGTGTTTTTGGACTGTGGGAAGAAGCTGTAGAGATTGCATGTGTGCAAAACATGCAAAAAGACCCCAGGACGGGTTCTGAACCCAGGACCAGAGTTGGGTAGTAACTAGTTACATTTAATTAGCAAGTTTTCGGAAAAAAAAATACTTCTGGGAGTATTTTTACTACGCTCTACTTCTTACTTTTACTAGAGTAATTTTATTATGAAGTATTTCTACTCTTGCTTGAGTAAAATTTTGGGATTTTCTACCCATGGAATGAAAAACAAACATGTTTTAACCAAACATTCACCAGACACAGAGACACAGCTGATTTTGTTTCTTACATGAATTATTGTCATTTTGGTCCTTAAAACACCAAAATTTCCACTAACTTTATATTTTGGTCTGTCTGATTATGTAATTTTTAAATATCAAATGATTGATCAGTACTTTTTTTACTCCTACTTGAGTACAGCTTTTGGGAATCCTGTAGTGGTGCTACCAACTGCTCCAGTTTAAAACCTCTGGTGGGAAACCTCTGCTCCCCCAAACCTTCTTTTTCTCTCAAGCAAACGACTCCTGACTCTTCGCTACTCGCTGACTAAGTGGAGCTCCCACCCTGCACACCCAGGCTTTTAATAAATGGACAGGCAACGGGCAATTTAATCATGCTAATGTGCATGTTATTGATTTCTCCGCTGGAGAAAACTCTGGGCTGAATCTGCAGGCCGCCCGGCGATGAAGTATAAACACAGAATCAAGTCGAGGGTAGACGCTTTGTTTGAGTCGAAGGTGAGGCCGTCTATTTTGGTCGTAAACATCTGGCCTGGTGATGTCAGGAACGTAATCCGCTCCGCCCCACGTGGACAATTAAGCCCGGATAGAGAGGGCTGAGAGGGCCGGCGGGTCACGTGGATCCGGGAGGCGGCGGAGGCAGGTGGGGAGGTGGATGTGTGGAAAAAGCCGAGGCGACGGGAAATGGATTCCCATTGAGTTGCTCAGAGTGCTCGGATGAAAGGAGGGCTGAAAAGGTTGCTCACTCGGAGAGCTTTTAGTGGACGGCGCGGGAAGAATGGGCGATTGTACCGGCAGCAGGGGAGGAACACACACAGCTGTGGTGTTCTTTAAAAATAAAAACATTCCAGCTAAAAACAGGACCAGATGGAGTTGAACTGGATGTTCGACGCTAAAAGGGGCTCAAAGTAGAAACAGAAACGTAAAAGAGAAATGGTCCATTTAATTTAGGTCTTAGGTGATTCAATAACAATATCTATTGCAATACATGATCAAAATCAATAAAAAAAATACGTCAGAAAGAATGTTCACTCCAGAACCGCACAGCATTCTGGGAAATGTAGGCAGAGGAAAGACTTTAGCTGATCAATCTCTTATGGCTAGCTAAGACATGTTGGTGGAATCTACTAACTCACTCACTCTTTCGTTACCTAGCAACTCATTCATTATCTGGTTACCTAGCAACAACCGTTTAAAATTTCTCCATTGTGTCTAGTTACTCCTTAAAAATGAAAAAACAACGGCTTGGAGTTAAAACTGAGAATAAAACAGGAAAGGTCACGACACCAGTTTGGCAGCATTTCCAATATAAAAAGAAAAACTAATAAGTAATCACCGATATCAGTTAACAATTATTTTAGTAATTGATCATTCTGACGGTTAATTGAATTTAAAAAAGGGCACATTCTGCATATTTTTAATTTGAACTGATTTTATAAAATATAAAAAATGCATAAAAATAATTCAGTTCGTTTTCTGAATGAGAAAACAAACATTTTATTGCCTAAAATGCAAAAACATGACATGACGGTGCTGATCTGTTGATTATTTCTCAATGAACTGATAAATAATTGGATAGAAAAAGATACATATTCAGGTAATGTAGAACATTACCTTTACAGACGAATGTTTTCATCTTAATGTATTTATTTTTTGTACAGTTTTATCTTAATTACTGCTCTGAGCTTGTTGTTCTTTTAGCAAATTGTCTTTTTTTTTTAGTCTGAATGCCCCTGTTAGCAATTAATCAATTACTAAATGAGTTGATTATTAGTTTAATAATCGATTAATCACAAATAATCTAAGTAATCATTCCAGCCCTTCTGTTGACTGATATAAAATCCTTATATTGTGGTTTGATTTTCATCCAGTATTAGTTTTTCTGGTCCGACTTGAATCTGTAGAAACATGCAGAAAAAAAGTTTGACTGCCCTTTATTTATTGTCATTTTTTTAAATTAAATGTAAATAGAAACATATTTTCTTTTATAGATACTAATTTTACTATCCAACAGAAACATCTCGATTAAATAATCTAAATTCAGAGGAATGCATAATTTTCTGCTTCAGTGTACAGATCAACTGATTATTTTCTGTAACATGTATTAAAGTTAAGCTCTTCGTCATCAGCCTTAAACGGAAAGTAATTATCTTCACTGTGAAACAAAGAAATAGTTTATTATCGTTACACCTGCTTAGTCTTTGCGAGCAACAAGCTGCAGGTAAAGGATTATCTCCTTATCGCCTCAGCTCGACCTTCGCTGCTGCTTTTTCAGCTGATTTACTTTAATGCACACGCCTCGCGCTCAGAAACGTAAAGTTTGATGTGTTGTCTTTGCACCACAATCTAAAATCAGAAACAAATAAAGCAACAAGTCACCATTTAAAAACACTTTTTTTCTCTTTTTCTCCAACTTTTTGGTGAAAACAACCTGTTGCCGTTTTGTTTACGAGATAAAAACAAATGTTTCAGTTTATTTTTAATTAATGTAAATGTGTTTCGGTAATAGATAACAGAGGCTCTTTTGACACACAGCTCTTTCTTTTCATCATATTTGGTAACAGAGTTGATAGTCTCCATTTAATTTATCTCTAAGCGTTTCACTAAAAGAAACATTTATACTTCAAACTTCTCCTTTTGTGAGGAGGTCGGATTCGCTTCGATGGTTTGTAGAGGAAGATGACTCAGTTGTTTGTTGCTATTCAGTTTAATCCAGTTCAGTTCACGGTTTAATGCACTTTAACACAGAAACGCATCAAGTTCAATACACAGTTAAATGGAATCAAATTCATTCTGTGCAAAAAATACAAGTTAATCCACTTCATCCCAATCATAAAGTCATTCTTAGGTCCAATACTTTCAAATTCAGCTGAGATTTTAAAGAGAAAACACATCATTTATGTTTTAATTTTTTGTCTTGATCTCTTCAGGATGGTTAGCAACAATAAAGCCAAACTATTTATTGAATAAATATATTGTTTATATTTGTTAGCGTTAGCTTGAGGTCTTGCTCAGCTGATTTTCAGGCCATCTGAAGGTTTTTCAAGTTGTTTCTTTGGACTTTTGCTGCTTTTTTTTGTGTTTAGTTTTTATTCAAATACCAGGCGATTTTCAAAGAACGGATTGTTTTCTGCCTGTTAAGCCAGTTAGCTCTGCTTTAAAAAGCCTTTAGCCATAAAAATGTGAGTGCTGTTAAACTTTTAAATGCCTGTTTGTTTTCTAGCCAGAACATAATTGCTTTGACAGCCGTTTATTTTCAGTGATTCTCTATTATCTACCCTGAAATGTGATTGTTTTTATGAAATCTTTGGGAAAATAACACAAAATTTTATTAAATGTGTGACGTCGAAGCATTTTTGTTATATTTATCTTCACATTTCAGCAAAATATGGAAACATTATCTGTTTACACCAGCATTTCATATCTATAATTTGCCATTTTTTCATTTCTTGCTTCCTTGTCAGACCTGGAAACAAACAGTTTTTTACCCTATTTATGAGTTTATTTTCTATTGTAGTTGAGCATTAATAGTTAGATATTTATATTCATGCTCTTATTTTGAAGTGGGTGAAGACTGATTAGGTAGCAGTTCCACTTCCTCTCTTCACACTAGTTCAATTTTTATTTACGTCAAAATCAAACTGGTGCTCGATGGCTGTAGTCTTTCAAAAGCAGATATAATTTGAATTGACGCTAGCGCTTTAACATTAGCTTCCGCTAAGCCTGTGTTGGTGTAATGCTTTAGCGTTAGCAGAAATTGTTTATGAATAATGCTATAGGATTAGCACAACTAATTATTAAGCTAGCAGTGTTCACTACTGTAGTAGAGTTTAAGTAAATGTGCTTGTTGTTTTACAAAACTTTATGCTTTTTTTACCGTTCTGCTCTTCATAATGTAGCAAATTAGAGTAAAACAAGCTGATGGCTGGTTAATTAATAGCGATATTTGTTTAGGTAACTAGCTGGCAGTCTGCTGCTTTACAGCTAGCTGCTTGTAGCATGCTAGCTACATGGAAAAAAACAGAAAAGGTCCAAAAATTCTTAACAGTCTTTTTGGAAAATCTGACTGGTGAAAAGAAATGTGAGATATTTCAAATGGATTAATAATTAAAAGTAAGTCTAATGTTGCTGTGACTAAATTAGGGATTTATTGCTCCTGAATTCATCTTTCTTGAGACTGTGTTTGTATTTTACCCAAACGGGACATAAAACACGATCCATCTCCTGGCTAACACTTGATGTT
Organism: Xiphophorus hellerii; assembly: GCF_003331165.1. NCBI lineage: Eukaryota > Metazoa > Chordata > Actinopteri > Cyprinodontiformes > Poeciliidae > Xiphophorus > Xiphophorus hellerii. The sequence continues at coordinate 6,152,361 of NC_045689.1, read as the reverse complement.
CCCTTCCCCAGTATTTGGCTGCTCTGCCTGCGGATATTCAAAGCTAATTTTCTTTCCTTCCTTCAATCGTCGTCATCCTCCATGCTCCCTGCTGCTCTGCAGATAGAAACCAATCTGCCCCAATAATCTAAGCAGGTAGGCAGAAAAATAATCCCATGATTGCTGTGAATGACCCCGAGAGGTGAAGGAGTTTTGTTGAGAGTTTGTGGAGGGAAATGGCTCCTCGGTTTCCTCCGGCTCGGCCCTGCTTCCCGCTCCGCCGGCTGTCAAAACGAAAGGATAATAAAACACAGGATGCAGCAGGCATCCTGATGTCCACCGTCAGCCTCTGAGTGAATGTTCACAAGCAGCGCCTCTGTGTTTTCTGTCTGACGCAGGAGAAAACAGCAGAGGGAAAGATGGTGGCAGCCGCTGCCAGCCTGACAAGATTGAGTGAAGATTTGAGTCTGCAGAAAAAGCAGCCTTTGTCCTGTGATCATTTCTGGCTCTGCTTCTCCTGCTGAGCAATGCTGGTGTTTTTAGTTATTTGTCTATTGCTAAAGCTGCTGGCTTTTTGTTCACTTAGACCTAACACTTGCGAAAAATTAATGGGTTTTTCTGTGAAAGACACAGGGACACGCATTTCTTAGAAGGCTAAGTGTACAAAGACTTCAACTGCAGTCGTAGAAATGAAAAGAAAGCAAGAACGCTAATGACACAATCTGTTTAGAGCCAAGAAATTCAGTTTTGCCTCAACCTCAGGCAGCTTTTAATTAGATTATGAAACAAACACATAAATCTGTGTTTTTGTAAGGTTTACACTTTGCTGTTTCTCTGCTTATGAGACGTTTGAAGTCTTAAACTCTTTTCATCTGCAGCTATTTTTGCCTCGTTTCCACTGAGCGGTAAAGCACAGGTCATTGTGGTTTGGTGAGCTATTTTATGTCCCAACATTTTCAGGAGAGAGTTTTATTAAAAAAGAGTATCATTTAATGCTAGCTTTGGACAAAACGTTTGGCTCTTTTCCTCTTTAATCTTGCCCGGGATCTTCCGAGTCCTTGGCGAGTGACGCTCTCCGTGCAGCGACGTGTAGCGACCGCGTGCGGCTAAAACGAAACAACAACAAAACGTGTTGACGTCACAGATCACGGAGTTTAATCTCATACAAAGCAATCGACAACAAAGCTGCAGAGGTACAGAGATATACATTTTATACAGACAAGAGAACAGACAACACGAAACACAAAAGACAGACAAAGGCGCCCAAGTGGAGTAAAAAGATGGAAAAAACTCTGCCCCTCTCCGGTGTTGACCTGAAATTTTAACCAAAGAGGCGTTTCCCTATTTAATATATGCAAAGAAAGCGTTCTGTTGTTTTGACCAATCCGGGACCTGTTTCGGCCCCCCAGAAAAAGTTGGGACTTCCTGATTTATAGCAAAGGTGTCTGTTTTTTATCTAAGCAAACGGGCGGACCACTTCGTCTTGGGCCGTGCCAGATACGGGGAGAGGCGCCAAGAAGTCTGTAACTCCTATCGGAATGTAAATTTTATTGCTTTCTGTGTGTCAGTGGGGGAGGAAAAGGCCCTGCTTTATCTGCTGAATTCCCAACTGCTCAACAGAAACTATTCCAAATTAAAGTGTTGGCTATACCTTTACACATGTCGTGGATTAGCTATATTAAGCACCAAACAATAATTATTTTCTTTACAGTTTCCACCGGCCGTTGGACTCTCACTGGCCTGACGTAGCGTCATATAGTTAAACAACAAACGTGACGCAATAGTATATCTGGTTCTGATGATTTTCCTTGGACTGTGCGGTGTGAGCTCTATTGTTTGGTAAATGTCTGGTGTGTTGACGGGAAATTTTGTAAATGATTTTTTTTTACCACTTTTTTGGAGCTTCAAACATCAAGTTGAGATTATTTTTTGTTTTCGACTAGGTTGCAAGACATTTTTGGTAATTATTTTGTCTTTACTTTTACGAGAAATAAATCACATATTTTTAACAATCAAGTTGGAAGTGCGTGCAAATCAAACCACCTGTTACCACCCACAGCGTTTGTTGGAAATGTTGGTTTTGGAACATAGAAGGCCTCGACACACACGTTTGTTTTGGTAATATTTACCCAGAATCCCCTGTGTTATAGTCAGCTTCCTCATTTTGAAGCGGTCTGTGCTCCGTTTGGCGTTCACATACATTCTAAACGCATCAGAGTTCACTTCAACCAAACTGAGACCTGGTTTATGTGGACTGGGGTTCGCTTTTTTGGTACAAATCAGACTTTGATTGCACAATCACACCTACCTGAACAAACCAGACCTTCGAAACAAACAAACTGAATTTGCTGTGATTTTATGGAAGTAGTAATAGTCGCCGGCGTCTATGGATCAATTTTTAGAATTGCTGGGCAATGAGAGCCAAAAGAATTGTCACAAAATCTCAACAAGTCTGGACAATAAATCAATAAAATATATAACAGTTGACCTGTGATCAATATCAATAAATAATATGTCTGATAGACTATTCAATAATTTCTCTGAACCCCAGTCGAGGCAGAGCAAAGTTGGTGGAATCAACTGACTCTCTCTTTGGTTACCTAGCAACCCATTCATTCTTTGGTTACCTAGCAACAGCCTGGTGCCGCTGTAACTGCTGGAAAATAAACGACGATGGAGTAAAAATTGTGTAGAAAACAGAATAGGTCATATCGTGAGTTTGACAGTTTTCAAGATATTTAAAACAAAAAAATCAATAATTACTGATATCAGCTGATATGAAACACTTCTATCGTGATTTGTATTTTAGCCATATTGTCCAGCCATATAAAAGATGAAGAAAGTGTTACAGAAAGATCCCCTTGATGCAAGAGAAAGCTCAGTTTTTTAACAAAATGGCTGTTTCCATCAACTTTATGCTAAATAACTCATTAATTGATAACTCGCACCCCCAATTTCTCCGGAAGGTTTTACGGTCAGACTGGGTCTCTGTGACGGAGAGGGCCAGATAACATGGCGTCTCTCCAGTTTACAGCAAACGGACAACTTTCTCAAACGGCCCGTCTCCATGGAAACCATCTACAAAAGCATCCCAGCTATTCACACAGAGGAACGAGGGGAAAAGGGAGAGAGAGAGGGAGAAAAGAGTAGAAGAGATGGAAGAGGAAGTAGCATAGAGTAATGGAGAAGTGGATTGGGGGATGAAAGTAGGGAGATAGATCATCAGATGCCGACAGCGACAGGAGAGGAAGAGGAGGGGGAAAAAAAGATTAGAGGTAGAAAATAATAACGGCGAAGCAGGAAGGAGGCCTCAGTTATGAGAGGCTGGAATGGGAGAGAATGTGACGGATTGATGGAGCGAATAAAACCTTCAGCTCCACCATGTCCTCCTCCTATGAAAACAAGAAAACGACCCTCGGCCCAAAGCCACGTCTGTCCTCCGAACAAAGCAAGCGGTGCCATCGCCATGCCGCAGATCCCAGCTGGAGACCAGGAAGTCCTCACCAGAGACTGGAAACGAACCAGTTTCGACACGCTGGCTAGCGACGCCACCCTGTAGGTGGAGAACTGGAGGATAAATAATCATCCATCATAAGCCTCTAATTGTTTCCACTTTTCCAAACGTGCCCTGGGGGGAAAAATGAAAATTACACCTCATTTCTTTATGCGTTTTCTACAAGAAGTCAGAGTTTCCAGGTAGATCAAAATAACTCCAGGTCTTCTTAAAAGGGCGGTACTACGTGTTTTTCACACATGGAGTGCTATTTTGTAGCACGATAAAGCAAATAAATTTTATGTTTCAAGACATAAAGTTTCCATAAAATTGGACTACAGAGTGTTTTTTTTTCTTTTACACTGTACTTCATTGTATTGAAGTCCAAATTGACATATATCTAAGCTTAAAAACAGATATATGTCAAGCGGCTGGATTGCTCTGACAGGCTAAATGAAATTAAGCGAAGGCAGAGTTCTAGTTTCTGTCAGAGCGAGCGTTTCGCCATCGGCTGAAAGAAACCAGCTGCAAAATCCCTTCAGCTATCAGAGGAAGGCGGGGAGTGAGGGGACATTTTTCACGGAGATAAAAACATCACGGCTGGCAGCCAAACATTTAGTTGGAGATCTTCCACTTGGTTGATTTTTATGCTGTTGCTTGACCTTCAGTAGCTTTGTGCTGCTGTTTGCATTTTTATTTTTTTTAGAGCGTCTTCACTTTATCACAGGAAAGTCCTTGAAGCACCGCCACTCTCTCCACTGCCAGTATTACATGTACTTTTAGGAGTATTTTTACTATGCTGTCCTTTTTTTTACTTTTACTTTTTGGATAGTAAGTCAACAACAAAACACTCTTCTTTTCCAGCAGCCATTGCAAAACCAGCTGACCAAACCTGCTGGAGTTCTTTTGGGCTTGCTAGGTAACGGGCAGTGCCTGCTGATTCACAGAGTTGGGTAGTAACTGGTTACATTTACTCAATTACATTTACTTGGTAACCTTTTTGGAAAAAATTACTTTTAGTAGTATTTTTACTACGCTGAACTTTTTACTTTTACTTCAGTAAATTTATCATAAAGTATTTCCACTCTTGAGTAAAATTTCTGGATTTTCTACCCACTGAATGAAAAACAAACATGTTTTAACCAAATATTCACCAGACAGAGACACACCTGCAGTTTCTGTTGGTTTCATCAGTTTTATATTGAAAAAAACTGATTTGGAAAAATTTTTTTTTAAATTTTTTTTATTACTTGTCATTATCATTTTGGTCCTCAAAATACCAAAATTTACACTCCATTTTTATTTTGATAATGTAATTTTTATATATTAAATGATTGATAATTTGATCAGTTACTGAGTACTTGAGTAGACTTTTTACCAAATACTTTTTTTTACTCTTGCTTCAGTAATTTCTTGGGCGGCTACTTTTTAATTTTACTTTTGCACAAATATACAGAAGTAGTGCTAATCTTGAGTAAAAAAATTTGTACTCTGCCCTCCTCTGAGTTATTTTCAGCAAATGCAGGTTTAGGAGGAACTAAAAGATTGTAAATGTAGGGAAGTGGAGCAAAAGAAGAGAAGAAACTGATAATTAGGGCAAAGATCCTTTTCTCCCCCTCAGTGTTTTCACTGGGGAGAAGAAAACCCTGCACTAGTTTTAGGAGCCACAAGTTGGGCCTGGTGCTGCACGATAAATTGTCCCAGAATTGCGATAAATGATAATATTGTTGTTTTGAGACCATTTTCAAGCAATACTGCAAGAACACATTGTCATTGTTTAGTTTAGGTTTAATATATAGTAGTAAAAATTTGTGAAGCAGCCATCAGAAACTAATTACGTTGACACAGCAATTAACGCAAAACATTTCTGACTCTTAGATGGCTCTTTCTGAACGGTACAATCCCAATATTTTCACTCCCCCAAAAAGTCAGTTATTAATATTAATGTTTCCATTTGTGAAGGAGTCTTCACTGAACCAGTGACATGTTTCGTCCAAACAAGCTTAAAGTCTGAACTGGGCCTGGTACCACTGGGTCACACCGTTGGTATTGGTGATTTCATTTTAGTTAAATAAGAACAAAGTTTCTGTCACTCTGTCATCACTCTGATGATGACCTAAAGGAATCACCAGCTCTGCTTTTTGAGCAGCATAAGTCAAACAAAATTACCAAAACAGAACCTTCAATATTGAAGAAAAATAAATTAAAACGTAATTCACAGGACTTTATTTTGCTCTTTAGAGGTGAGAAGAACCGGACTGTGAGCTGCGTTTCCTTAGTGAGGGAAAAACTCACTCTCAGCTTTATGTGCAGCTGTAAATTTCACCACTTTCGGTTCTTGTGTTCAGAAAGTGGCATTTACTGGACGCCATTGTTCCCCAAACAGTGTGGGCACTTTTCACAGAGTTTGGAGCGGTGACTCATCGAATCTCAGAACGAGTCGAGATGGAGACGACAAAAAGGTCTTTTTCTCCTAATTTACTTAGAAGGAGCAGAGTGCAGGTTCCCCTTTGGCTTTTTCCCCTTCGTTTCCGTTTAACCTTTCTGTTTTTCGTCTCTGTTTTAGTGATGGGAGGAGGTGGAGGTTGGCAGGAAAACGTCAAAATAACAGAATTTTGCAATTGTAGTGTTGTAGTGATGAAGAAGTGATGGCATCATTTTTGCCAGTAGTAACATCCAGCTATTGATCACGTGACCCATATTATTCAAGAAACATTATCAAAAAAACGAGTTTTTCAAATTGTCCCATTTCCATTGACCAGATTTGTTTTCGTATTTCCAGTTTGTATGATTTTATGGTCAGTGGAAACGCAGCTGTCCTCCAGCCTGCCAGCTGCTTTCTGCTGTGATCCGTTTCTGTTCTGGTGTCAGCGATTCGGGTCGCAACCTTCCTGTCTGCTTCACGACCGAAGGAGTTTCACTGACAGTTAGAAGGCGGCCAAATATAGATGGACAGACGAAACACCAGGATGGACAAACAGATAAAAAATAAAGGTCTACATTAGTAGAGAGGCATTCATAAAACAACTTTTGGTGGCTGAAGGGAAAAATAAAATGATTTGCACTTTGAGGGATGACTGGGTGATAATGGGCTTGATCATTTGAGCCACTAAAAATATGCTTTCAGTGGGAATCGCAAACAATGCAATAATTAGTAGGATATTATATTTAGAGTGTAATGCTGAGTGGCCAGTTGGTTGCCTTTAATAACTCTTCTAATATTGATATATGGGGTGATAAACACACGGAGAGCAGTGGAGCAACATGGTGTTGGTAAAGAAAGAAAAGAGTCAGAGGAATGTGGAACAACTGTAATCATACAATCAATATTTTCCTGATATTTCGCAGCTCTCCTGTATTTCCTGCAAAATTATGGCTCTCAGTCACCCCTTTACAAATCTAATAAGCATCAATGGTAAAAACAAAAGTTGTGATTTGATACATTATGCATCTTTTGAAGGGAGTGAGTGAGGGATGCTGTATAAATGGATGTATTATTTCAGTGTAAAATAGTAGCGCCAGCAGTAAGAACCACAGTGGTGGGCACATTTCTGCTAATTCACTAATAGTGGAGCTAATTTTTAGCTTAGCTCTTTTGCTAATCTTGAAAACATTTAGAGGAAGCTAAAAAGCTACAAATTTAGGGGAAGCTAAATTTATTAAGCTTTCCTTAAATAAATTTTCCAGATAAATTCTAAAGTGCTAATTTACTTTGCCGTTGAATAAAGTTCAGTTGAATAAAGTTCGACATCGGTGTTTGCGTTTTAGTTAGCGAATGTAAAGAATTCAAGCGATTAGCTGTTTCTATTCATGCTCTTATTTTGAAGTGAGGGAAGCTGCTCTGTTTCCTATCATTAGTTCTTTCTTCTTTTTTTCTTAACTATTTAAAACAATAAACATTCAGGAGCCAAATAAAATCAGAGAACGAGATCTAAACATTAATTCAATATTTAAGGGCGTTATAGAACATGTAAATTATAGCGTGAGGTTTGTAGTGTTTCAAGAGCAGATACAATTTAAATAGAAGTTAGCGCTTTAGCATTTACTTTTGCTAATAACCATTTTGGTTTAGCGCTTTAGCGTTAGCAGAACTAATGTTTATCATTAGCACTTTCAGATTAGCACAGCTAACTCAATAAGAGTAATAACAAATATGATTTGTATTATTGTTGGTATTGTTTATTTACTATTATTGCAGAAGTATAAAAGTGTACACATTAAAATTTTATGGATATAGATTGAAGATGCTATATTAAAATAAAAAGTTAACTGTTATAAAAACAGATGGGATAACACAAGCATTAAATGTAAAGCTTAAGAAAGGGAAGCCAGTTTATCTGTGTTGTATGGATTTTTGTCTGGCCTGCAAATTGTACAGAATGAGCAAAATGCTATAATACATTGTGGAAATGCATTTAAGCCATAGCTGTATCTGCAATCAATAGGACAAATGATAAAAGTCCATTTCCTTGTTCTGGGAGCAGACATGAAGCACTCCAGTTCATCAAATTAAAATTTTTTTTATGGTTTAAATGGACAAGAAGTTTAAATACCTTTCAGTGATGTTTGCATTGTTGAGTGATTTTACACGGTTTTGTTATTCCAGCATCAGGCTCAGTTTTTTGTGCTCATTTTCAGTGGAGCAGCTTTGTTTTCCAAAATCAGCCTGCTTAAAAAAAATCCAACAAGAAAGTCTGGACGGGAATTCGGCGACTGACGCAAGAACCACAAAATACATGGTACATTACAGCAGCTAATGCAGAAATATTATCATCTCTCTAATTACAGTAATTCCTGCCTTTAATGTGGAAAGCAACGAGGGATCAGGACGGATTTTTCCTCCCTCTCCCGGCATTTCTCTGTTTTTTTTCTCACAGCTACGTCTTATTTAAGTGTTTGGTGCACCACAGGGAAGGATTAGCTGGATTATTGGTGCCAGGCATTTCTTTGCAGTCACATGCACCGTTAGCACGTTGGGAAACCCACCGATCCTGAGCGGCGCCTCGTTTTTAAGGACCTCTTGCCAAATTTAGACCGGTTGCCACGGCTGATTGAGACCTGCGGGGGTTTATAGCCCGGTTGACACCAGAGCTGGAGGCAGAGGAAGTGTTTTTCCACAAAAACATGTCAGAAATGTAAGGCCAGATGTTGGTATTGGCGGTAAATTTCAGCTGACGGATCATCGGTTAGGCTCAAACTCAGTTGTTCTGAACATCATGGGTCTTAGATGTCCAATCCTTCTCCCTTCTATGTTCGTCTCAGGTCCTGTAGGTTGACTTCACGACAGTCAGGTTCATAGAATTTATTCTAACAAAACAGGAAATCAAAACAGGTGGCTAACGTCAATCCAGCAGCTTCTGCCGCTATATATGAAATAAAATACAATAAATAACCCTAAACAAACTACAAAGCAATGGCTCTGAATGAGCAGCCATTAGTAACAGTCAGCAGCAGTAGCAGCAGTTAGCAGTTGTCAAATTAATCGTAGCTACAATGGAGAACATTAATAATTATAACAGTTAAAAACGTATATAAAACATAGCAGAATTACTCATGAAACACTGTATATAATTAAATCTGTCTAAAATGTATGTTGAAATATAATACTTGTAAAGAAGACCCAGAGCTGATCCCAATATACCACAGTTACCGACGGCAACAGAAAAAGGGGGAGGAGCTGTCAGTTACTGGTTGCTACGGTAACCACCAACTGCCCAGCGCATTGTAACAGAACTTAAAACATGAATAGATGTCTGGAGAAACAACTTGTTGACTAAACAAAATAAATACAAAGAATGTATAAAAAAGCTTTAGCAGACTTCACTTCTACAATATAGTTAAAGTAAAACCCTGACACACACACGGCTGGTGTGTGTCCTGAAATCACACCGCGCGTCACTCCGGGCAACATACACAGACAGAAATTGTATTGGCGTCTTTGGATTATTATTGCCTGGATGGCTAGCGGTAACTGACCCCGGCCCTTCCAGAAGCCTCATCAAAATCAGTGGATTTAACTTGAAAAATATTTTATCTCGCTAAAACCACAAATTTAAATGTTTTCTGTTGGGATTAGATGTGATTAATTATTTGAAAAGTGAGGCAATATCATGTAAAACCACATTTTGCAAATGTTTTTGCATTTATCATTTTTGCCTTTTCTTCTTACTAAAATGCAATACCTATAAAAGTATTCATTCACCCACTTGATTTGCTTTTACAAATTAGTAATGATCAACAAAATTGGGCTTTTTTTTACAGAAGAAATGAGGAAAAACACAGCTAATGTCAAAATAAGAAATGATTTCTACAGAAATATGACAAATAGAAAATATGGACTATAAAATAAGTGATACCATAAATATTAACTGACCTAATTCAGCAGTGTTCTGGATCAGCTGTAGCGGGAGGATTGGGTTTTTAGTCAGACTTGTGAAGATCGCAGTAATCAATGCAACTAAAGATAGATGCATGGATGAGTTTCTCTGGATCTTGCTGAGACATTTGTCCTCTAATCCTGGAAATGTTCTTCAGGTGTTAGAAGGCCAACTTTGTAACTGTCTTTATGTGGCTCTGAAGGTTCAGATCAGAGTCCATCACCATTCCCAGATTTCTGGCCTGATCGCTAATTTCCAGCTGTAATAACTGAAGCTGTGTGCTAAGATTGTTCCTCTTTATTTATGCTTTTAAATATAAATCCAAAGTGTTATCAGATCATAGAAGATGTTTTAGTTCTCTAAAGTCGGAGCCACCGGGAGCATATAGATTTTGAACAAAAGTGGCCCGAGTATGGAGCCTTGTACAACCCCACATGTGTTACTTAATGCTCATATTCATTACTCTCAAATCACTCAGAAAAGTCTCGGTTTACCAAATAAGATAACTTTGGTATGTTCAGTGTGTCGCTGTTTAACCAGAAACAAATGGCAACAAATAACGATAAGACGACAAAATGGTTCACTTTTTTGATCTGCATCAGAGTTCAAACAAACCGGATTTTCTTCAGAAGTTTGATTAAAGTGGACTGAACAGGTCTGTTTTGTTGTTTGTTTTTTCTGTTTTTATAAAGTCCTGTTGTGACACCATGAGAAAAAAGTTCCCAGGTGGAATCTGTAGAACTGTATTTTACCGCTGTGGTCACAGGAAGGAGGGCTTGTTTGCATCAAAAAAGCTCCACATGTTCTTTTACAAGCAGCTTGTCCGTGTCTCGGCTTGTTCCAGCGCCAAGTTTGGCTGAAGCCACACAGAGCAGCCCAGTAAAGCATGTTTTCCTGCTGGAGGCAGACTGGGAATGCAGCAGCCTACTGGTCTGTGTTGACGGGTGAAAACAGGCTGAATGATCCTCAGCTCATGCAGCGTTTGTTGCATTAAAGTCTGGATTCAGATGAGGATAACGCTCACAGCGGCTCGTCTTGCTGTTGTTTGGCTCCATCGAGCCGCCTCTCCCTTTCCCCTCTCCTCCCTCCTTTTTGTCTCTCGCAGCGTGGATCAGCCTTCACACAGCAGCAGGTGTTCACACTTGCACATGATATTACATCCCAGTGAGTCAGAACCCAGAGATGAGACGGCTCAATCGCTCGCTAGGTGTGGCACCACATTTTCCACATTGTGTGTGTGTCAGAGTAAAATCTGACCTTGTTCGGTCTGAGGAGGTCAGGTAGATATTTAGTCTGATTGATCCGCATCCACTATGTGAATTAGCAGCAGCAGTAGCCGCTAACCTGTGCACTGAGGTGGTTTGCCTTAATTAGTGTTAACAATGCAATCAGCCACTTGATTAGCTAAATGAACCTTAGCGTTGCTCACCCTTAAAACCGATGTTGGTGTCAAATTAGAGCTAAATGCCTCAGATCCAATTTAAGATCAGTGTTAGCAAATTATAATGCAGGGAGACGATGAACAGAGAGAAAGATGGAGTTGGGCTGTTGTAAAAGAATATTTCAGTAATCGAGTACTCTATAGAATATTTTTACAATTATCCGAGGAATCCTCTCTCTCTCTCTCTCTCTCTCTCTCTCTCTCTCTCTCTCTCTCTCTCTCTCTCTCTCTCTCTCGCAGTAAGAGCGCTGCCCTCCACAAATAATGATCCGGGCGGAGCACGATGTGCTACATAATGAAACATAATTTAATGAAGCTTCGAGGCAGATAAATTTTCCTTGAGGAATTTTAATAATCGAGATACTCGAATCATTCGAGGAATTGTTTCAGCCCTAAGATGGAGAGAGAGAAAGATGGAGGAAAGGAGAGAGTTGTCCAAGCTATCCGTTCCCCCTGTCATCATCCCGCTTATTAATTATTCATTTATCCTCTCATTATCCATCCCTCATTAATTATCCATCCCTCTCATCATCCATCCCTCTAATCAATCATTAATCCAATTTATCCATCTAATTTGTTTGTCCATCCATCCATCCATGATCTTGTTCATTTGGTTCTGATCCATATGTCATAAACTAGAGGACTGGAATTTAGATGAAGCAGGAAACTGACAGCTTTGCCCTTTGACCTCTTCTTCCTCTTCACAGCAGCAGAGTGGATCCTCACCATGCAGATCCAGCTCAGATCCGTCCATGAAACTCTTCTGCCATGATCTCTGAATAAAACATTAATATTCTGTAGCAGTGAAAAGAGTTGAAGTTTATAAGGATACGAAGGTTTTGTTGTGTTGCTGCTGTGCTACTCAGTCAGACAGTCGAGGTCTATCAGAAAAGCTGCCTGTTGCTTTTACCTACTGGAGAGTTAATGAGGTCCAATAAGGCCTCATTAGTCCTGATGGACCTCTGAGAAAAGGGTCAACTTGACCGAATCAAGACAGTGAAGAGGTTTTTGTAGGTCTAGAGGGATAATTAAAGTTATTCAGAGCAGACAGCTTCGTCATGTGTGGGCTGAAACCGGGTGTTTGGTTGGTGTTTCTGATGACTGTGTGTGTTTTTGGAAAGCAGCTGGTGCAGATGTTGAAGGTTTCCATGTGGGGGTTTTCTTAATGTCCCTGGTTATCTCATTAGCTGAGCTTCCATAAAGTATTGGATTATAAAAGGTTGATAGAAAAAACAAAATTCAAATTAGTTTCCTCAATTTTGCAAAATAAAAAAGAGGTAATTTGTAGCTACTTGTTCATTTTACTCAATACAATGTTTATTTTCTTGCTTAAAAAGGAATTAAATTGTTTTAATGTATTTCTAGAAAGGCTCAAGTGGTAAATCAATTTTTAAAAACCTGATTGATTAATTAATCGTCAGAATTATCAATAATCGATACTAAGAAAATCATTCGTTGCAGCTCTAATGTCAGTCTTTACTAGCTTTCTGCTCACCAATGGCAGCTGAATAAGGCTTCGTGTTTTTAGTAGAGCTGGTTGATATGGCTGAAAAACGCATCACGATATCAGCGATAGATAATTATCGATTAGCTTTTTTGTTAAATAAATGAAATGCTGCCAAACTGGCGATGTGACCTTTCCTATCTTATCCACAGTTTTCTCTCTATGCTGCTGGTTTTTTAAATTTTTAATCAGTTATGAGGCACAGTGGGGAAACCTTAAACTGCTGCTTGCACAAGTTACTCAGCATGTTGTTGCTAGGTAACCAAAGAATGGATGAGTTGCTAGGCAACCAAAGAGTGAGTGGGCTAGTTGACTCCACTAACATTTCTTCATTGAGAGGTTCAGGAGATGAAGTCTTTCCTCTTCCTACAAATGATTGAACATTTTATCAGTTTATTACCTATCGATATTGATCACCTGTCTTATCGCGATATATATTGTTGATTTATTGTCCATATTAATTTGATTTCATTGTTTGAAAGGGTGGAAAACTCTCTGCATTGTGTCCTGGTATGTGGACATATTTGCACCTACCCTTTGGGGTTAATGACGTCACATCATAATAAGCTAAACTGTATAACTTTCTCTCAGGCCCTGTTTGCTGAGCCTTGCTGGATTTCATGAAAATATGCTTCAGAAATAGCATCACTGCTACACTGTAGTTCAAAAGGCCTTGTTTCGACTGCTGAGGAGGCACATGACTCCAGATTAAAGTCAGTCCTCCCCTTTTTCCACAAGAGGAGTTAAAATTCTTCGAGCCCAGCTCTTGAGTTTTCACGCTTCGTTGTTGTCCTCCTCCAGCCACCGCCTCTCAAACCGCCCTGTGAAAGAAAACACAGGAAGGAGAGCAAACAGGGCTGTTTATTTGCTGCTTAATTGGACCTCTTTTAATTGCTGTTTATCTTCCCGAGGTCCATTTTCCTATAACGGAAATATAATCGCTGTTTGCGCTTACGCAACGTTGAATTCCACGAGGGGCAGAGATGGGCAGAGCGAGGACAGAGGAGGGGATTGTTGTGCCTTTTGGACTGAATTCAGCTCTTGATTATGGGTTTTTTCTGAGTGCTACGTGCTTCTGCAGCGTGTATTTGTGGCTGCAGCTCATCACACACAGCAGCCAACTGCTGATTACGCAGCACTTGTTTTGTCCGCTCTCCTTTTGTCAGCGACTCTGAATCAGGCAGAGAGTTTTGTCCAATGTTTACCAAACCTGGAAGAGCAGAAAACAGTTTGTCCTTGATCATTCCTGCGATGTCTCTCTACGGGTTTGAAATTTGTTTTGATGATCTGATAGCATCGAGATCAAATGACTTCCAAACCACTTCCTGTTGTCTTGGGATTCAGAGCCGCTTCCCTTTAAAAGTTAATTAGAGACTCAGCAGAAGGTCGAGTGTTTGGCCGCCGTGACTTATTGTGCCAGTTGGAAGCTGATGCCAACACATCAGTCTTCTAAAAGCTGATTAGAAATGTCTTTTCTCCTTAAAGAGGATTGAAGAGCCAGAAACCTTGATACTCATCCTGATTCCTCCCTCGTGCAGAGTTCAGTAAACAATGGCAGGGGAGTAATAACAGATTTCCTCTCGCGTTCAAAGGTTAAGATAGTGAGTCGGACAGGATGGAGCAAACAGCTGATCATAGCAGGTTACTGGGGTTGTCAGAGTCATGTATTATTTGGTAAACTGAGACTTTTCTGGGTGATTTCAGAGTAATAAATTAAATATCACATGTGGGGTTCCACAAAGCTCCATACTCGGGTCACATTTGTTCAAAATTAATATGATCTCAGAGTACTAAAACATATTAGATTTATATTTAAAAACATGCATTATATAATCTTTACAATGGTCTGAAAGGCATTGAATGCGCTTTCTTTTTAAAAATTGCTGTTTATTTTTAACTCTGCATCATTTACACCTTGTTCCAAATTATTATGCAAATTGAATTTAAGTGTCATAAAGATTAAATTTTTTGTTGTGCTATTAAATTTATAGATGTATTGTGTGTCAGAGCTCTTTAAATCACTATAATTAATTTCAGAGCGCTGGGTTGATTAGTTTGTCTGGTGAGCTCAGTTATAGAAAATCTACTTAAGAAGGATGTTCCACATTATTAAGCAGGCCACAGGTTTCAAGCAATATGGGAAAGAGAAAGGATCTCTGCTGATGAAAATCATCAGATAGTGTAGTGCCGTATGACAAGGTATGAAAACATTAGATATTTATGGAAAACTGAAGCGTTATCATCGTACTGTGAAGAGATTTGTGGCTGTTTCAGAACAAAGATGGGTTTGTACAGATAAAGGCAGAATGAGGAAAGTTTCTGTTAGACAAATTCATTGGATTAAGAGAGCAGCTGTTAAAATGCCCTTACAAAGCAGCAAACAGTTATTTGAAGCTGCTGGAGCCTCTGAAACCTCAAGGTGGAGGATCCTCCAGAGGCTTGCAGTGCATGAACCTACTATTGGGTCCCTAACCAGAGCTCACAAGCAGAACCGGTCGCAGTGGGCCCAGCCATACATGAAGATTAATTTTCAGACTAGTTCACTGATGACTGCTGTGCAACCCTGGATGGTCCAGATGGACGCAGCAGTGGATTGGTGGTGGATGGCCACCGCATCCCAACACGGCTGTGACGTCAGCAAGGAGATGGTGGAGTCATTTTTTGGGCCGAAATCATGGGAGAGAATCATTGGTCGGTCCATTTCAGAGTCCCTGAAGGTGTGAAAATGACCTCAGCAAAGTATCTGGACTTTCTGACTGATCACTTTCTTTCATGGTTCAAAAAGAAGAGCCGTACCTTCAGTAGCAAAATCATCTTCATGCATGACAATGCACCATCTCATGCTGCAAGGAATACCACTGTGTCACTGGCTGCTATGGGCATAAAAGGGGAGAAACTCATGGTGTGGTCACCATCCTCCTCTGACCTCTGACCTCAACCCTATTGAGAACCTTTGGAGTTTCCTCAAGCAGAAGATCTGAGGGTGAAATGCAGTTCATATCCAACCAGCAGCTCTGGGAAGATATTCTGACATCCTGCAAAGAAATTCAAGCAGAAACTTTCCACAAACTCACAAGTTCAATGGATGGAAGAATTGTGCTGGTGATTTCAAAGAAGGTCCCATGTTAACATGTAACTCGGTCTGTTAAGATGTTTTTATTTGAAATAGCTTTTGATTTTAGTACATGTGACCACTTAATGCTGCACATTCAAAGAATGACCGTTTGCAGATCTTTATAATCCATAAAATGTTTAGAAAATCTGCTGTGCATAATAATTTGGAACAGTGCATTTTGAGTTGTTTTTTTTTTTTAAATAGTGTTCTCATGGGGAGCTTTGTTCAGTAAAATTTGATATATACTGTAATAGTTCATGACTTGAAAATTATACTGACCAATGCAAATGGTCAATGCAAATGACCATTTTCTTGTGAAAAAGTGAAAATATCACTTGCATAATTGGAACACAGTGTATGTATCTTTTTTTTATCATGATAAAAAAAATTTCAGTTTGATTTTTGACTATTGAAAATATCTTCTAAGGGAATTTAAATTGTGCTGTTGTGACATCAGCGTTGATCAATGTTACAAAAAATATGATTCTTGCAAAAAAAAAAATGGAATTGAGCATCAATTTTTTTTTAGCTTTCAGTGTTTATTTAAATTCCTTTTATTTTTTCTTCACTTTGTCCATAAAATGTATTATATTTGTTTAGCTAGCATGGTAGAGTCCCTCAGCCTCGTTGTTTACCTTTAAGGATAATGGATGCGTCCTTCGTGGGGAGACTTTGGTCCCAGCAGAGGCGAGCTAGCAGAGCTCTGCCCCAAATACGAATGTCCTGTTTTATGAAACGGTACAAACTGCTGCCATGTTTCCAGCTCTGTGAGCTGAAACCGAGCAGAAATGAGATCTAAAGAGTTTTGAACACACCATCTAAGCAGACTTTAATGTCAACTTTGCAAGATGTTCCTGTTTCTTTCCATTTGTGTCCTGTCTGAGCCGCTCTGCTCTCTCAGCACTGCAGCACTGAGCTGCTCCATCATGTAGTTATCTACTGCAACCGATGAGCTGAATCTGCTTCATCAGGCCTGACTTCTCGGCACAAAACGCTGCTGCTTTTGGACAGAAAGCGGATAATTACTCAAATCTGTCTGCGTAAGGAATGCAAGTTATCAATTAACGAGTTAATTTAAAGTTGATCTTATCTCTACACTAACATAAAAAACCAGTTTACTCTTGTATGAAAAGGACCAACTGTCTTTTTATTATATAACGGGCTAAATTTCTCATAATATGCCAAATAAAAGATTTATTATTTTGTGTCAGCTAGTACTAATTGCCTGAATAAACAGAAAATTGTGGCTTAGTCATATTATTAAACTTATAAAATATAGCAAAACAGAAGCACCTCTGATGGTTGAATAGAACAATAAAATATGTGATTAAATAATAAAATATATGAAACAGTGAATCCCCAGTGAACAGAGAAATGTTTTTAAATGAAAAGTCTGCGGTTGCTCTTGAAGGAATGTTAAAACTTCCCTCCACGAAGAGCATTAACACTCAAAATGCGTTATGTTACAATTTTTTTCTGTTATGGCTCTGCCTTTCTGTCGTTACATCCTCGCCTTCGTAACACATCATTAATTTTTGATTGAGAAGTTAAAGCGACTTCGTCATGCGGCTCGGTTGAATGAACACTATTAAAGGTGATGACTTAAGGAGTTTGTCGAGTGTTTATATTTCAAAACAGAACCGCTTAAAGTGCCTTTTCCATCCCAAACCGGACTCTCTTTGGCCCGTTGCTCTTTGTTATGCTATAACCCCGCCGCCATCTTTGATTCTGTCTTAACGGCTCCGCTTAAGGATGACCAGCATTGCCCTCTGTTGGATGGCGGCCAAACTACAACACTAAAAGCCGGTGTTCTATCAGATCATCATACGCTGTCCAGAATGAACCTTACCAGAGGGGCCGCGTTTCATTGGCTGATGCCCGTTCTACGTGGTCACGTGCGTGGCCGTCTCACAAACACACTTAGCTTCCCGTTAGCTAAGTACAGCATAAAGGCAGAACTGATACAACTTCTACACCTTGAAGCCTGTCTGCTACACAGTCTTACGTTAGCTAAACAGATCAATATGCAATGTCTGTATCTGACATGCCTGCGCATGCGCATCAAGAAGTCCGCCCTTCAGAAGAGTTGTCAGTTCAGCATACGCGGCAAGTTATGATAAAAATAAGTCAATAAACTGTTTTCAATGATAACTAGATAGATATACATGCATTGTTGTGGTTTAAAAGTGTATTTAAAGCAGTGACTAGCTAAAGCTGCAGTCGATTACAACAGACGCCCGTGTAAAACTCGCCTCCCTGTTGCTTGATGACGGTCTGACTAGTTAACCGCTAAGTCAGGATGTCATACAGCTGTTAATAACAAGGTGTATGACGATTTATGTCATGATTCTATGTTGCTGATTAAATAAAATCATATGGTAATGACAGCCTATACTTGTCTGACAGATATAGCCGCCACTTCGTGCTAAGCGTGATCTGACGGCTTACGCTGATCTGACTGAACACCGGTCTAAAACGGACGTTACTAGTTAATTGATTGGAACTCATTTTTATATAATAAACTATTAATTGACAATAACAGCATTCGAAGCTTTTATTTTAATGACACTTTCCTCCTCTCTCTGCAGGCTCTTGCTGCCAACGCGGGAACAGGGCTCGCTGCCGTGGAGCCACAGGTGGCCATGTACTGTGGAAAACTCAACATGCACGTCAACATTCAGACCGGTCGCTGGGAGCCCGACCCGTCAGGAACCAAAAGCTGCGTGGGAACCAAAGAAGGCGTGCTTCAGTACTGTCAGGAGGTGAGTCACAGCGACACAGACCCCTCATGTCAGACTTGTGTTGAAATCAGTGACTAAATAAAGGAAGTGACAAAGCAGATTACCACCGTTAGCTTAAATTATTTTATGATTTTATTAGGACGTGAGGGAGGATTTATGTGGGTTTGGCCATTAAAGTTACTTTTGCATCTAAATACATTACAATATCATTAAAAAGTTAAATTATTTCAGTAATTCCCCAAAAACTAAATCTGATTTTACTTTTGTGTTTACAGAGATCACACAAACCCAACATTTATACATTTTAACTATTTGAAACCTAGTGAACTGACAATATTCAAAGCAGATTCGGGAAAAGAGAAAGCAAATATTACTGAAAACTGAGATTTTTTAAAAAATTTAGATTTACAATGATGATGATGCATTTCAATTCAAGATGTCTGTTTATGGAACAATTTTGACTGAGAAAAAACAACCCAAATCTCTTTCAGCATTTAAAATAAATCATTATGATGAATCAATATGGCATTGAATAAGACGATGTTTTGTTGTGTATTTGAAATATATCAGTGATAGTCTTCTGAGTTGAATAAGCTAATTTTCTCTTTATGTTGATAGCGGGCAGATATAAGTTTATATGTGTTGTTACATGAACTATTCATCTTTATTGAGTGAATTACATTTTTTAAAATGAAATGGGGATACATATTTATTTCTCAGAGTGGTATACTGGAAATATTCCATTGATTAAATTTTTTGGAGGGTTTATGCTGCATTTGGTGCTTGGTTAGGACTTATTTTGCATGACTGTCTCAATACCGTACCGCCTGGAGGTGAACACCCTGAGGCTCTACTTAGGTGCCAGTTTGCCTTAACAGCAGCCTTGGGCTCTTCTTCATCAGTGCCCCTCATTTTCCTCTTGACAATACAAATCTACAAGTTTTAGGTCAAACCTCTTACTAGAAAGTTAGTTGCGCAAAAACATTAATCATAAACATTAGTTCCACTGATGCTAAAGCACTACGCTAACATGGTACTTAGCAGAAGCTAATGCTTCTGACAAGCACTAATTTCAATACAAATATCTCCCCTTGGAAAACACTTGACAAATTTAATTTACCGTAGCATGTTCTAATGTCTTTGAAATAAAGTTACTGAGAAAACATGAGGAGAGGAAACGGAACTGCTGGCTTCACCCACTTCAAAATAAGAGCGTTGATATAAACATCTTAATTACTTGAATAATTCTTAACAGTCGACCAAAACTTCAACACAGATGTTTTATTTATTCAACTAAAACTTTAAAAACGGCCAAGTAAGTTAGAATTTTCAGAATTTATCCAGAAAAAGACATTTAGAGGAAGCTAAGTGCGCTAAATGTTTTCAAAGCTAGCTAAATTGCTACACGAAAAATTGTCTCCAGTATTGGCGGAAGATTTCCCACCGCTAGTCATGTAGGTTTTTATTCTGAGTCCTCCACTTTTCCCCAAAAGTCTTGGGTCTTGATTTCCAAATTTTAAGTTTACTTTCATAAGTAAGTGGTACTTTGAAACAAAACAAAGTCAAAATTAAAGTCTGGATGTGTTAAAAAGAAAGAAAAAAGAAGCAAAACAGCTATATGCACGAAGCTTCTCTTTGGTTGAAGAGAAGCTGACACATGTGTCACAAATGTGTCACATTTTTAGATGAAAGTTACATTAAAAATTCCTTTAGTCTAGAATAAACTAAATAGAAATACATTTTACATCTATTTCCAGTTGGTTGAAGGCATTTTGGTTCAGGTGAAGATCTGGATTAGCTGGAAAGATTGAATACGTTCCTTTTCATTTCATGGTGATTTGTCCTCAGAAACGCCATTAAGCTCTTCCTGGGGGACGGATGTTATTGTAGTGTGTGGCATTTCAATTACCGGAGCCTCTACCTGTCATTTCCTGGGCTTTGCCTGAAATTAAGGAGGTGTTTCTCCACAACACGGATTTCCTCGTTCTTGTCTTGGCCTGTGTCTGTTAGCAGCGCATTGTAATCCTGCTGGGAGGTTTTTAGGGAGGGAGCGTCCTCAGATGCTTCAGTTGCGTTTTATAGATGACATTTTCATGGCATTTAAGGAAAGTGCAAACCTGTGCGCTCTTTCACAGTTGAGCAGAAGCCAAGCTAGTGGGTATAAAGTCCAGATAAAAGGATCTATTAAAGGGGATGAATTATGCCAAAGGTGTCCAAACTTTTTGAAAAAACTTGAAGGCAAAAAAACCCAACTAAAATGAGACAAATAAAGTCATTACATTTTGTAGGACAATGATGTTAGATCCAAATCATTAAACAGATTTTTCACGTTTGCTGTATTAAAAGAAAGGCATTTAACTTTAAAAATTTTTTGGGCTTTATTAAAAAAATCTCACTAATGAAGACAGGATTTGGGTCTTTTTCTTTCAAAATGCTCAATATATTTAGCCAAGTTTAATAAATTAAATAGAAGCTGATTTAGGTGCAGTAAAGTTGGATTTTCAGTAAGTCTCTGGATATTCTACTTATCATAAAATCTTGGTTATGTACTTAATATTTTTTTATTATAGGAAAATGACATTGGTGATCATGTTGCCCTGATTAGAAATAAAAAGCCTCCATCTTCATTAATCACCTGTACTGGAAAGTTTATCATGCTTGAACTGCAGTTGAGGGCCACAAAAGAATTGTCAGAAGGGCCACAAATGGCGCATTTTTGTTCTTCCATTTGTGTCTTTACTGTTTCTAAAAACACCCAGCGGCTTTTTTGGCATTAAGTTAATGTATTCTGTTTCAAAAACCTTCAGAATGGATCATCACAAATCAGTAGGCACTGACATAGTAACCCCAGCTTGTTACCTAGCAACCACAGCGGAGTTCCGCCCGTCACCTAGCAACCCAAGCTGAGCTCCAGAATGTTTGCTCAGCTTGTTTTACTGCTGTAAAATATTTTTTATTGTTGGCTTCAAATCCAGAAATCACTTGCTGCATTCTTGTTGGTTGTGCAGGAGGCTCTACGACTGTTTTTCAAAGATGCATGGTTGTGTAATTGTGCATCTGTTTGCAGCCACTTTCACATGCAAGTGTAAGCGCGGCCAGGAGCAGCTTATTTGGATTTATTTGGAGCTAAAGCAGCTCCAAATAGGTAGAACTGACCAAACTAAAATCTCATTAACTAAGAATGATTTTGAAAAAAAAAAGAAAATATAATGAACATGTTTTGTATAGACCATAAACCTATCCTAACCTGTTCAATGAAGCATAATAGGTCACCTTTAAAGCTCCAGTCAGCCATGAACATAAGTGTTTAATATCTGCTGCTGGTTTCTTTTTCCAACAGATGTATCCAGATCTTAAAATCACCAACGTAGTGGAAGCCAACCAGCCTGTCCGCATTGAGAACTGGTGCAAAAAGGAGAAGAAGGTGTGCAAAGGCCACGCCCACATCGTGGTGCCTTACATGTGCTTAGGTAAGCTAGTAAACGCTCCTTTAACTCAGCCCCTCTCCTCTGCTCCCCTCTGTGCTGAAAACGAAGAGCTTATGAGTCATTTCAGCCTTGGGCAGAGGTGACATTGAGTGATATTGGATTCGGTTCACTAATTCTGGCCTTTAGCTGCAGACTGAGCCGATCCGCGCTGGATGGGGAGTTAACGTCTCCCAGAACGGATGGCTGATGGGGGGAGGATTTTATTGCTGGGGATGCTTGTTGAACAATAAAGCACAATCTTATTTGCCCCCTCAGACAGCGGTCATAAACTCACGCTGACACACAGGGTCAGCGGCGGAGGGCTTGCTTTATTGCATCTCATACCGCTGTTTGACTGCACTGTCACAAACGACTCCCGTCCTCCTCTGTTCCCGGCAGGATCACGGTAATCTGCAGCGGCAACATGGCCGTACTCTGCTGCATGAAATGTCACATGCAAAGTCGGATGAAGAAAAAAGACCGCAGCACTCTGCTTCTCCCTCCTAGGGATGAAGGAATATGAGAAATGGATTCCTGAAAACAAAGACTCTCCCTCCAGCTATAAAAAGAAGAAACATCTTTGTCTGAGCAGTGGTGTCTCCAAGAGGGGGGCCAAGGGAGGCCATGTCTCCCTTGAAAAATGCTGGATATATATACATACATAGCTCCATTCAAAAAATTAGAATATTACAGAAAAACCCATTTATTTCATGAACTTTATTACTAACGGAAACGCATTATATAGGTTAATTACACAGAAATGGATGTTTGAAAGCCTTTATTTCTTTTAATTATGATGATTTTCTACTTGTGGGTAATGAAAACATGACATTTAAAATTACAATATTACATCAGACCAATAAAAATGACTTTTTATTTGATAGAAATATGGATTTAAGGAAAAGCATGTTTAATAGCTTACGAGTTATAATTTTCTACAAGTATTTTAATCTGACAAACAAGCCTAATCTGAATGCATGTTCTAATTTATTGAATAACTGTATTTCATAATCATTGCCTTAAACGACACACACTTGAAAACGGCTGTAATTATTACCAATCAAAGCTATGAAACAATCATAGAAAAGGATTATTATCTTTAACCATCCAATATTCTCAATTAATTAGAAGCCCAGTCTGTTTGGGTCTTATAGAAAAGCTTAACAGAAATGCAAACCCTTCAGCTGCGTGTCTGGCTATAATACAAACTGGAGACGACAGACTGTCTGACCTGAGGAGGAAATGAAAGGTTCAAAATGTCACATACTTGAGACAAGCATATGCTGTAACAGTCAGATTCATTTAGTCGTGTTTTACCCATCGGCAAATAGCTTTTTATCTAAAGAAGCCAAGGCAATACATTAAGCAAAGGTAAAATCATGGCTTTAGTTTTCATCCCATCCAGTTTCGTAGGTTTTTGGATTTGGCTGCTACACATTTAGAGACACTTATCAGAGCATTTAGGTTCCAGAGTTTTTTATTTAGCTTTGATCATCTCTAATAATTTGACACAGCCAGCTAAAACGTTAGCTACACAAACCCTGAAGCATTGATCATAAACATTAGTTCCGCTAACATTAAAGCGCTACACCAACATGGTATTTAGTGAAAGCTAACGCTAATGCGTTCATTTTAGTCATGTAGATAATAGAAACATTTCAACAGAGATGTTAAACTTTATTCAATTGAATGTTTACAAAACAGCTGAGTAAATTAGTGCACTAGAATTAATCAGGAAAAATAAATTTAGGGGAAGTTAAGGATGCTAAAAGTTGGCAAGAAAGTGCTAATTAGCTTAGTTATTAGCATAATATCAAGGACTATTCATCGCTGTACAGTAATTACAGTTTAATAAGGAAGAAACAAAATGCAGAAGATGGCCTTGAATGATATGATTGTTCTGAATCCGTATGAGGTTATTGGTTTTAGAAAAATAAAATAAGCTACACAAAATTAGCTCGGTTTAAAATTGATGCAAAGTTTCAGTTCCTCCATGTTTTCTCTCCCTAAACAAAATCTCCACAAATTCAGGTGGTTTTGTTAACATCTAACTGAGATGTTAGAAACATCTGAATTAGATGTTTCTAATGGAGAAACATCTGCTAGCTGTTTCTCCATTAGCAGATGATTTTAATTTGTATTTTTAAGACTTGGTTTGTCTGTGATTATCATTTTGATTGGAACAAAACCTTCTGTGTATTGATCATCCTTTATAGTCTAATTTCAAACAACAGATAATGTGAATAAAATATAAAATATGTTCCTCCAGAAAACACAGTTTTATGGTGAAATCTATCTGGTTCAAAGAAACATAAAAAGTTCAATTTAAAACACAATTTGCCCAGTACTGCCTTTTATATATAGTACATTTATAGCACCACTACTTTTTATTCCCTTTTGTTTTATGAATTCCAGTTTGATATTGATTCTCTTGTCTTTTGTTTTTTAATTCTCCTTTTTGACTTATCAGAGGAAAAAGGCATTTAAATAATTCTCTTCTTTTGTTGACTAACCTAGTGGGTTTTATAAAGAGCAGCCTCCACATTTACAAACCATCAGAAAGGCGGAGTGACGGCGCCGATAACAGATTGGGGCTTGTTTCGGAGCACCGCGCCTCAGGTTATTGCATTCCTCCGTCTCTTTGTAAATTTCTCTGCACCGAGCGTTAAACCCTGAATCATAATAACCTGCGCCAGACAATCATTCACAATCACAGAACAACGAGCCGCAGTGGAGGACAGGAAAATAATAGCGTCAGTCGGGACTGGTGGGTGAAGATAAAAAATGCTGAAACAGGAAAAACGAAGTTGTGTGTTCGAGCTGGAAGGTGAAACTTTGAGTTTATAAGAAAATATTTGTTATGCAACACTGACCTCCAGTTACCTTTGTTGGGTTTTTTTCATTACTTCAAATAATCCTGGTGGTGTGATCAGATTTCTGCACAGTCTGTGATGCAATGCAAACAAACTCTGCAGAAAATCAGAGGAGGAGACTGAATGTCATTATTTATTGTTTTTTTTATGGGAGGAAACGCCAATATGCTGAATTATTCTTCCAGCTGCTTCATTTGCTACCTTCCAAAAGGAGCCTCTTGTTTTTGCTGCTGTTGCTTCTGTTTTTAGGTATAAAACCTTAATAAAGTATGAAACAGTTCATTTGATTTCATTTGAAACAATTGTTTCTCTTTTATTGTTTTGACTTTTTTTTAACATTGACACAGCCTGTAAATTTATTTGCAGTAAACATGGATGTTGCTACAGTATTTGCTCTGTTTCTGATTTGTGTTATTTTATTAGACTTCAACGTTTCAGATCATAAAACAAATATAAATGTCAAATGAGGAAAACCCCAGGAAACACATTAGGAAGTTTTCAGGCTCAACACAGACCTTATCTACGTCAAGGTCAGACTTGGTACACTTGAAATAAGACAAAACTAACTTGAAAGTAACTTATTACTGGTAATTATACTTGTTTTTAGTGAATAATTTCTCAATATTATTTATTCCAGTGTCAGATTGTTTAACTTTATTGGGTAAAATGTCTTGCTATACGTGAAATAACCTGGCAGTGCGCTGTGGAGGAGCTTGGTCGCCTCATCTTCAGAAAATCTGAATCAGGACTGGCCGTGTTGGGGTCATGTCATGTCTGCAACCTAACATCGTTTTAGCTCTCCTGGCTGATAAATACATCGTATCCACATTAGAAAGGGTTTTATGCAGTGGGCCGAGGGGAACCGCACACACCTCCAAATTGCACCAGGGCTGTAATGTGCTGGTTGCTGGGAGACGGAAGGATGTTGTTTTATTTAAAGGGGAAATATGATGCAAAATTCACATTTTGTACGACTTGGTTCTTCCATTTAGGTTTCTTCTGCTTTTAAGAATAACGCAAGAGCTCAAAAAACATTATCCAGCCGTTCCTTGGCAATGAGCTGTTTTGGGGGTCTGGAAAATGAACCGTTTCAAAAACCTCCAGATTGTTGAGTTGTTACCTAGCAACCCAAGTTTAACTCCAGCATGTCTGATCAGCCGGTATTACCGTTGTATGGCCTGTACAATGGCTGCTGGAAAAGACAAGTGTTTTGCTGTCGTCTCACTTGTTGCATTCTTGTTGGTTGTGGAGTAGGCTCAATACATTTTCACAAATGTATTGTTGTGTAATTGCACATCTGTTTGCAGCCATTTTCACTTGCAAGAGTAAACGTTGAATGACCTGTTATGCTCCCTTGAACAGGTTAGAACAGGTTTTAGAGTTATACAAAACATGTTCATTAAATTTTTTGCATAAAATCATTCTTACAATGAGATTTTCAGTCTGCTCAGTTCTGCCAACTTTGAGCTGTTTTAGGAAGCCCTGTCACTTTAAATCCAAATGTGCTGCAGCTGGCCATGCCCCCAACTTGTACAGTGAAAATGGCTGCCAACAGATGCGCAATCATACAACTGTACATCTTTGAAAAGCAGAAGTTGGGCCTCCTGCACAACCAACCAACAAGATTGTAGCAAATGGTTTACTTGAAAGGAAGTCAACAATAAAATGCTCTTCTTTTCCAGCAGCCATTGTGCTTTTTACTCTCAAGTAATTTTATTATGAAGTATTTCTACTCTTACTTGAATAAAATTTCTGGATTCTCTGTCCACTAAATGAAAAGCAGAAGTGGAGCCTCCTGCAAACCAACACGAATGTAGCATGGCAAGTCAACAATAAAACATTTGTCCTTTCTAGCAGCCATTGTGCAGCAGTAAAACCAGCTGACCAAACGTGCTGGAGTTAAACTTGGGTTGCTGGGTAACGGTGTAGTGCCTGTGGAATGGTACTTAACCACTTGGAGGTTTTTGAAACTGGTCATTTTCCAGACACCAAAGCACATTAACTCATTTCCATAAAACAACTGGGTGTTTTTTCTGTTTTTTGAAGCAGTAGAGACAAAACTGGAAGAAAAAAATGTGTAAAATGTGAATTTTTCATAATGGGTTCCCTTTCAGTGGTGAAGCGACCTGTTGTGCGGCCGACTCCAGGTCTAAATGTTTTCTGTAACTGTACCTCCCAGACGGAGAGGAGAAGCAGCTGCTGAGTCCTCTGCTATTTCCAGCGCTCTCCTCTTTCTTTCCTACCCTCTCATTTTCCAAAACACTGCTTTTCCCGGCCGCTCCTTACCTCCAGCGGCGTTCCCAGCCGTCCGAGGCTATGGCGCTAAATGAGCCGGGTCCCAGCCGACTCCACCAACCCTCTGCCATTTTCTCCTCCGTCAAAATGCCAGCCAGGCGTTTAATCTTCATCAGGACCCCAGACTCCACATTTAGATCTGCACGGATTTCAGCCTGAAACTATTCATAGAGAGTCACAAGATGCCTTTCAAGCCATTTATTTCCTCCGGATCTGACTTCCTGCTCCATGAATTAAACATGGCTGAATATAAATCATCAAGCAAATGATATCATTGAGACGCAGGAAGAGTTTAAAAATGTGAAACAGATTTTCTCCATTGCAGCTAAGCAGATTGGATAATCCCTTTTTTTAGTTTAGGGGTTCACACAGGTGCAGATGTCAAAGGCCGCCTTTTTATTCCACTATAGAGAAAATTAAAGGACGAGGCAGCTATGAATTATTGAATATCCTCATCTCATCTTCCTTTTTTAACTCCAGTCGGCTGATTTATTGCCTCCAACCCGGCCGCGTTTCAGAGGAATGGATTTTCCCTGCACAGATCGGTGCCGAGACTAACGGCCATCATTCTCTTTCAGTGGGCGAGTTTGTGAGTGACGTCCTGCTGGTTCCAGAGAAGTGCAAGTTCTTCCACAAGGAGCGCATGGACCTGTGCATCAGCCACCAGCAGTGGCACTGCCGTGGCCAAGGAGGTGAGGATCCGCTCCTGCAGGATTTACCGCCGTCTTTACAGATTCCCTGGTCACGCTTTGGTTAGAGGAGGCGTTTATACGTTTCTAACTGACACGCTTTCTGAGAGTCTTAATAAAACGACTTGGTCAAAAATTCAGCAGGATTACAGCAATTAAATCCCTTCTAAGCATCTTCCAAGATGATTTTTTGAAACGTTTGAACTGAATTCTTCTTCTCTCCTGTTTAATATTTAGGAAGTTTTATCAGAATCAGCAGTGAAGTTTTCTGACCGATCTTTAAAAAGATTCTGATTGTTTTTCTCTGAAATGTGGCTGAACTATAGCAAGAAAGCCACTGAGTTGGTAAAAATAGAGTGAATATTGTTCCCAAAGAGTATTAAGCTTATTTTTACTTTAAGTAAAAGTAATAAGTATCTGTCCGTGAAATTACTCGAGTAAAAAAGTATTTGATAAACAGTTTACTCAAGTACTGAGTAACTGATCAAATTTAATATTAAATAAAATATAAAATTAAATGGAAATTTTGGTATTTTCCAAATCAGTTTCTTTCAGTAATTAACTAAATTACATTTACTTGAAAAATGTTGAAAAAAATATGATAAAATAAACTTTTAGGAGTATTTTTACTACGCTGTGCTATGAGTAATTTTATTGTGAAGTATTTCTACTCTTATTTGAGTAAAATTTCTGGATTTTCTACACACTGAATGAAAAACAAACATGTTTGAACCAAAAATTCACCAGATGCAGACACACACCTGCAGTTTTTGTTAAAGTTTCATAAGGTTTTTATTGAAAGAAACTGATTTAGGAAAAAAAATTTTTTGGTCTCATTTTGTTATTTTTTGTTACTTATCTGAATTATTGTAATTTTGGTCCTTAAAATACCAAAATCTCCACTTAACTTTATATTTTGACTATGTAATTTTTAAATCTTAAATGATTGATACCTAGTACTTGAGTAGACTTTTTACCAAATACTTTTTTACTCTTACTTACTTTGCTCTCCTCTTGCGTTAGAAACTAGACTAAAATTACTTTGTAAGACTTTGTGGGGGTTTTTCATGAAGATTATTCCAAATGTTTGATATCAAGCCCAGAAAAAATCCTAAAAAACATCCATAATATGGTTATTTTTAAAAAATATTCCTTCCTCCTCTGTGAGTGTGTGTGATCAGACATCCTCACATTTCAGCCTATAATCAGATTAGTGCTGCGGCTGCTAATCCCCCTCAGGAGGCTGCAGAGTTAGTTTGACCGTAACTGAAGCTCTCCTCAAACATTTCCTCACCTTCTAGATTTTCTGTTTCCTTCTGCACTGTGGACGTTTAATGCAAACTGTCAGCCGATTTGAAACGTTTCCAGTGGACAAAATGTGAGAAACGACTTGGAAAACAAAGGATGTTGTTTCTCAAGCTGCTGCTGAGATGTTAAGCGGGGCGGCTAATCCGTCTCTGCGCCGGTGGAGTTTCAAGCCAAGTTCGTGACCGATACCTTCCAGCAGCTGCAGGATGGAAGCGTTTGGGAAAAGCAGGTCACCTGCAGGACAGCATGACTTTGGGAAAATGTGGAGCGCCTCACTCAAACTTTTACCGCAGTACAAACAGAAACTTCACTGGGATTTCCAATGAAATACCAACAGAAATTAGTGTTTAAGTGTGAACTAAAGACGCACAGATTCACTTTTTGTACTTCTGATACCGATATCTGAATTGATTTGAAACATTAAAACATAAATCTACTGAATTACAAACTTATTTGATAATTTATTTGATAACTCTGCACCAATGTAGCTCACTTAAATGCACCAATATCTTCATTCGCTTGGTAAAACATGTAAAAACAACTTTGATTTGTCCAGTTAGTTAGTTAATTAGGAGTGAAAAGGGCCAATTTAAAATAAATAATAAAGAAACGGAAACTGACAAAAACTACAGGATGGCTACTTTACGAAAATAAACTGCAACAAACTTTCTTTGAAATGGCTCAGAAAGTGAAATTAGAAATGCTGAATATAATGCAAAATAAATAATCAAACATAGAATTAGACTGAATAGATCTGACGGATATCTGATCTGGAATCTTTTTGTTCTCTGAAGAACAACAGATGGGTTACAGATAAAACTGTAAAAAAATTTAAAGCATGTTTATTATAAGGAAATAAACAACATCCCTGTACAATCCAGCGTCCAGAAGTGGAAAAAGAGCATTTTTAGAGACTCAGCCAGAAGGTCAGTGGCTGTGTTGGGCTAATCCGCCAACAGCCGATTAGCAGTACTGATTTTTCATTTTGCGTTTCTGCTAGTTTTGACAACATTTAGCATACTTAGCTGCCCCTAAATTGATTTTAATATAAACAGATTATTAATAAATCTGTAAATTGCTGGTTTTGTGTTTGACGTTTCAAAGTTACAACCAAAGACCTCAATATTTAGATTCTATCAGTGTTTAAAATTGCTTAGCGCACTTAGCTTCCCCTAGCTAAGTTATAAAGCTGCTACTTCTCCAACACACGATCTTTTTATAAACTTTCAGTTGAATAAAGTTCAACATTTGTGCTGAAGTTTTGGTTTATGACTGCTGAGAATTCTTCAAGCAGTTATATGTTTATGGTCATGCTCTTATTTTGAAGTGAGTGAAGCCTGTTCATGCAGCAGTTCTGTTTCCTGCCTGCATGTTCTCTGTTGTTGTTTTTTCTCCACCCAATAACGTTATTTCACTGGCTTTATAAAAGATAAATATCAAAATTAAACTGGTATCAGAGGTTTGTTTTTCTTTCAAGGGCACATATAATTTGAATTAGCGCTTTAGCATTAGCTTCCATTAAGAATGATGTTTGTTCAGCACTTTAGCGTTAGCAAAGCTAATGTTTATGATTAGTGTGTTAGGGTTAGCAGCTAGCCGGGTTTTTTGGCAGCGGTGCTCACCTGTGGGCAGTGGTACTCGGGTCGGGGAATCCGCTAACAGGAAGCTGCTTGGTGTGACCCTGTCAGGCCTGCTCCAGGAGCTCCATGGTGCTCCACAGCTACGGCATGCTGCTGCCCTGCGACATCGACAAGTTCCACGGCACAGAGTACGTCTGCTGCCCCGCCTCCCGCTCCGCAGAGTCCGCCCCGCCGTCCCTGCCCTCCCAGGAGGAAGACGAAGACGAGCACGTGGAGGATGAGGACGTTGCCCTGGGTGACGATGAGCCTCTGGAGGAAAGGTGAGCAGATCTTTGAAACTCCATGCAACAAGAGAAACCTTCTGATCGTAGTTGTTTAAGTTTAGCCTATTTATTTCTTAGTGTTTTCTCACCCGATAGTTCGGTAGATTAGGTTCGATTGGGGAGCAAAACTACAACATTTGTTACCTTTTCAGCTGCTGCGACCCAAACCCTTTGAAAAACCTGTTCCCCTCCTCGCCTGTGGGGGCGCTGCACTTATAACCACTGAAGGAAACAACATGAAACTTCTGAAGAAGACACTGAGCTGGCATCGGATTTTAGCAGTTTTAGGATTTCTCTTTTGTCTTTGGTAAAAGAAAACAAGCCATTTCTCCTGCTAGTGTTACACTCATGCATTTGCTTTCGGTTTTATTTACCCACAATGCCCTGTGCTGTAGTCCACTTCCTGTTTGGTTTTTCCACATGCGTTCAAATTGCACTGGAGTTCACTTAAACCAAACAAAGAATGAGGTTTGTAGGTGGACTACAGTTCACTTTTTTTGTTTGCATCAGAGTTCGGTTACACATTCAAACCTCACCAAATGAACCAGACCGCTCCAAAACCAGGAAGTGGACTACAGCCCAGGGCATTCTGGGTAAATACAACCAAAACAAAAGAGTCTAGTGCCAGCAGAAAAGTATTTTATCAAACACAAAAAATAAATCCTACAACCATTAAAATTTTATGCTACTCCATTTTTGTTTACATTTCACGAAGCAGGAAGTTGTGCTCAGTTTTTTCTTCAGAGGTTTTTGTACTGTTTCCTTCAGTGGGATTTTGTGCAGAGTTCCTCCGGAGGCCAGGAGGGGAACAGGTTTTTCACTTAGTTTGGATCGTTTGACACAGAGCAGTGTGAAAGTGAACCGCAGCAGCTGAAAATATAATAAATGTTGCAACTTTGGTCTCCAATAGAACCGAGTCTACCGGACTATCAGGTGTGAAAACTCTCTAAATCGGGCGTGCCGTGGTGGCGTAGCGGTTAGCGCGACCCGTATTTGGAGGCCTTGAGTCCTCGACGCGGCCGTCGCAGGTTCGACTCCCGGACCCGACGACATTTGCCGCATGTCTTCCCCCCTCTTCTTCCCCGTTTCCTGTCAGTCTACTGTCATATAAGGGACACTAGAGCCCACAAAAGACCCCCTGGAGGGGTAAAAAAAAAAAAAAAAAAAAAAGAAAACTCTCTAAATCAGGGATTCCTTCGTCCAGTTCTCAAAGCTACTATTCAGTAGCTGCTACTACTTCTCCACCACACCTGAGTCAAATGAACAGCTCATCACCTCTGCAGCTCTGCAGAGCTGAATGATCTGCTGTGAGGAAATTCATCCGTTTTATTCAGATATTTTGGAGCGTCTAATACTTAAAGTGTTGCAGCTCTTGAGGACAGAACCGTAGCATCCCTGCTCTAAATCGTTTACTTCCTCTGTTCCAACCTCTCCAAAGTTGTTTTCTCTCAGCTCAAGGATGTAAAGGCTTGCAGACTGCTTGTACAAACATTTTTTTAACAAACGGGTCGTTCTCAGGAGCTCCGTGAATTCAAGCATGGTAATTTGAGAGGATGCCACCTGTGCAGCAAGTCGTAACATTCAGCGATCAACTGTTAGTGGTATCAGCAAATAGGAACAACAGAAACCCAGTCAAGGAGAAATAATGGTGAGCTGAAGCATGCTGAGCTGCTCAGTGTGCAGAAATCAGTTGTGCTTTAGAGATACATACCATCCAGACAAAGAAAAGTTTTTTTTCTTAAAGTTTTGATTTAATTACTGCTCTGCATATGTTGTTTCTTTGGCAAACAGCCTTTATTTATGAGTCTGTATACTCCAATTAGCTATTAATCAAATACTAAATTAGTTGGAGATTATCTCAATAATCAAACGTGACTAATCTGATTAATCTGAATTTTTCATTTAACCACTTTGGTATGTTAGGAATACATTAAAAAGTGCAAATAAGCAAATAATTCAAGTCCTCTTTGTAAGAAGAAAATAAACATTTAATTGTCCTAAGAGGTAAAAATATAGCATTCCATTAGGAAAACTGAATGAAATTAGTTGAGGATTATTTCAATAATCAATTAATCATGATTAATCGTTTCAACTTTAATCATGATAAAAAAGTGTAATACAAAGGAAGATACAATAAATCCCCACCATGACATTTCTGACTGTATTTTACCAGCTGTAAGGTTAACTAGAGGACGAACTGAAGTTCAAGCAAACAGATTGAAGTTCATAGCTGCATAGCAAAGTTTTTCCATTCAAACACAATAATAATGTATTTACTGGTCAGTTCATGCCGTATTTCTAATCCTAAAAGGCATCTTTTCTAAAATATAATGTTTTTGGAAAAGCTTTTACATGTAAGTTACCTGTAATATCAAGTTTTATATTCTTTTCCACAGGATACAAACAAACCACAAACTTATGTGCAAAATGCCAGACGCAAAACAAAATAATCAGGTGTAGTTTTTACAGGTAATTATTGTTTTTACAGACTTTTTGAAAGAGCATAGTAATTTAGCAGAACTTTTCACTAAAGACAACTGAAAATCTGAATTGTCAGGAACAAACGGTAAACATGTCAAGAATGGATTATAAATTACATAATCAAGTTTATTTCAGGAGACTGCATCCTTCCTTCTAGAAAGTCATTTGGTATGAGATGTTTTAAAGCGTTACATGGATAATTAGCATATTTTTTACATGTAGGCTCAGGGCTGTTATTGTTTACATGTGGAAATTTTGCAGTTTAGTGCACTGTGCCACCGCAAAGGGGAAAATAATGCAGAAAAACCCTTGAAGAACAACTAAAAAGCACTTTTTCTTGCTCTCTGTGTTGGCTACGCTACACTTAAACTTGTAACCATGGCAACTGACAACAGCGCCACTTTACCTATCAGGATTCAACAAGAAAATATACTCAAACAAAACATTCAGGCCACCGCAGTTTGTTTTTAGCCTTGATGTTTATTTCTCTTTTATTATTAAGTGATCGCTGTGGTAGATTAGCTACTGCTGCTATTAGCTAGGCTAACACAGCAATGGTAGATTAGCTAATTCAAACACTTTCTCTACCGATTATTTGTCAGAGTTGGTGTTTAGGTCGCCTTTTTTTATTTTTATTAACTGATCTGAAACATATTTCCACATCACATCTACATGTTATGGTTGTCATAGTCAAGCTAGCATAGCTGACCTACTTCCCTCTCCTTTGCTATTTTTTCTTTTTTATTAAAACTTTTTCTTGACCTTGTCATCTAATTGTCATAGTGTAGCAAAACATGCTTTTACTTTTATATATCGGGGGTCCGTTAAGATTTAGAGTGTTAAGTTGACAACTTAACAGCTTAAACCAATGCTAGTCGATGTTAGCTAGCAGTTTATTGCCTTCCTGCAACGGATCCATATTAAAGGTTTTAATGTAGCTACAGCTGCAGGCCGTGCTTCTGTTAAAAAACAAAAAAAACAAAAAAAAAACAAATTTATGTTGTTTTTAAATACAAATTAAAATTTGTTTCTAGCTAACTGCAATAAAAAATATGTTGCCACAGAGAGACTTAAACATGACTCCCTGTGTTTATACAATAATACTGGCTGAGGTTGGTGGGATCGAGGTACCATGAAATGTATTTGAAAAAAGTTTTGTTGTAAAAGGAAGTTATGCGTCAATGTTTTGGACACTGATACACCGGGTGGAGAAAGGCTCTAAATTGTCTTCTTTCATCTTTCTCATCTCAGTGTGACCAAAGCTAATAAGGAACCAATTCAGAAGGAAGACGCTGTGGACGAAGATGAGGAGGAGGAGGAGGAGGAAGATGAGGACGAGTACCACTACGTCTACGGGGATGAAGAGACAAAAATGAACGCAGAGGAAGAAGAAGAAGCAGAAGAAGAAAAAGAAGAAGAAAGCAGTAAACTACCAAAGAAAATTAAGCAGAA
The DNA here is from genome assembly GCF_003331165.1 of Xiphophorus hellerii. Taxonomy (NCBI): domain Eukaryota; kingdom Metazoa; phylum Chordata; class Actinopteri; order Cyprinodontiformes; family Poeciliidae; genus Xiphophorus; species Xiphophorus hellerii. Next base: position 6,117,243 of record NC_045689.1, on the reverse strand, counting down.
CCAAATCCCTCTTCGTGAGGGTGAGTAATATTTTCTTTAATATTATATTACCCTGCATTCATTTTGAATAGAAATATTAATGATTATTATTTACTTCAACTTACGACTTATCAGCATGCAGATCCTTTTATTTCAGGTCATCTCACCTTAAAGTCGCCATGCTGTTCATAAAACCCCTGCAAGAAATGTTAGAAATCAATCAATTATTCTGGAGATTAACTGAGTCATCGGATCAGAAAAATACTCACAGCCATGTCAGTAATCAATTATTGTTTTGATTATACAGACGATTAATCGATTAAACTGTTTTTTAAAAATGGCAGGTAACTACAGATTTTTTATTTAACCACATAAGCCCTTTTTATGCAATGTTAGAAGTAAGTTAAAAAATTAAAATAAACAAATAATTAACTAGTTTTTACAAATAAAGCCATTTCATAATTGACTATAATTTTAGCAAAAGAAAATATCTTTTTTGCTAAAACAATTTTTTAATAAAAAAACAAATGTTTATTATTTTAGCAATTAATCTACAGATGCTCTAGAGTACACTAAAGGGAGCTAAAGGTGCTTAGATATAAATATATATATTTACAAAAAAAATTTTGAACCAGGTGAAACTAAAACTATGAGTAGAACAAAGGTTTTATTTATCTTAAATGCAGAATGCATATATTTTTTGTACAGTTTTATCTTACTTACTGTTTCACCAGACAGTCTTTTTTTTCCCGGTGTGTAAACTCAGATTAACGATTAATCGTTTCAGCCCTGAACTATTTCTGCTCCCTTCCGAATGTGACGGGTCCCTGTCGCGCCTACTTTCCTCGATGGTACTTCAACATGGAGAGGCATGACTGTTTGCCCTTTGTATACGGTGGCTGCCGTGGCAACGAAAACAATTTCGACTCATGGTTTCATTGCATCAACATGTGCGTTTACAACTGTAAGTCTAATGTGACAGAGGCCTGTGTGGCTGAGCCGTCCGCTCTCTGCCTGTCGGCCTGAAAATCGATAAGCATCACTTTGGTTTAGTTTTTCTCCAATTAAGCAAAACCTCTTCACTGCTGAAATCATCTCATAATTTTATTTTGATTTCTCTCCATTTGCCTGTCATGACTTAAAGGAAACATGTTTTGCAAAATTCACATGTTGTGCGTTTTTTTACTTCCATTTTGTCTTTACTGCTGCTAAAAATAGCCCCAGCACTTAAAAAAAAACAACACCCCCCGTTTTTTGGCAATAATTTCATGCGTTTGGTGTCTTGTTTCAAAAACCTCCAGATTACTGAGTTGAAATGCTTCGTTACCTAGCAACCCAAGCTGAGCTCCAGAACGTTTGGTCAGCAGGTTTTTCGTGCGAGTACAATGGCTGCTGAAAAACACAAGTGTCTTGTTGTTGGCTTGTCATCCAGAAACCACTTGCTGCATTCTTTTTGGCTGTGCAGGAGGCTCCACTAATGCTTTTCAAAGATGTAGGATTGTATAATTACACTTCTGTTTGCAGCCATTTTCACGTTAATTTGTGGGCGTGGCCAGCAGCAGATTATTTGGATTTAAAGTGACAGGACGTTCAAAACAGGCAGAACTGAGCAGACTGAAATATCATTATCTAAGAATGATTTCGTGCAAAAAAAGTCATGAATATGTTTTGTGTAGGCCATATCCTAACCTGTTCAAGGTCACATTTAAAGCCCTAAAACAAGAACTTAACAATTCTTACAAACCACTAAAAATTATTTCTGATTAATCAGTTCATGTTTTTCATAAAATTGTGCTTTGCATTTTGCTCCTTTTTTCTAAACGTTTAAATGTCCTTATATGAATAAATGTCATGAGGATGAGAAATATAATTATTTTATATTTGACTAATTATATAAATAACAATAATAATGATATATAATTAGTCAGTGACTGTTTGTCTTTTCTTATTGATGCTGTTTTTTGTGAAATTTAAATAAATTATGTTTAATTTACTCTAATTAAAATTAAATAGTTGCTGTATTGATGAGTTAGCTATTGAATGCAGGTTTAGTTGATATATTCATGTATTACACATGTAATAAATTAGATTATGGGAATATTGACAAGTTTATTCTTCCATTTACATATCAACTCCCTTAGATATGCAAAACAAAAGCTTTGATTTTATGTTTCATGAATTTA